>NC_089594.1:83370292-84021762 GCF_019320115.1 Miscanthus floridulus | reverse complement strand
TTCTTTTTTTTTTTTATTTTTTTTCCTTTGCCGACTGCCAGCATGTGACGCAGTCGGCAAAGGTCTATTTTTTTTTCAAAAAATTATTTTTTTTAATTTTTTTAAAAAATACTTTGCCGACTGCTCTGCTCCCTGGCAGTCGGCAAAGGTTATTTTTGATTTTTTTCTCAGAAATTCTTTGCCGACTGCCATCCTCCCTGGCAGTCGGCAAAGGCTCTTTGCCAACTGCCACTAATGGCAGTCGGCAAATAATTATTTTTTTTTTCGATTTTCGATCCCAGTTTTTTTGTGTTGCCTTGCTATAGTAAGTACATGATATATTCCAAGTTTGGGGTCATTTTGATTTATTTTGCTATATTCCATTGATTTTTTCTGTTTCTTTGATTTTTTTCCGGCAAAGGTTATCACATGTGGAGATGTTCAGGTTTTAGCCACCCGACGTCGCCACTTGCTCGAAACTTTCTCAAATTTTTACCACAGCCTCCGTATGCGATGACAAGACACGTCGTCAAGTTTCGTCATTTTCGGACTCCGTTTCGATTTTATAAAATTTAAAAACACTTTTCATGCGCGTGGCTCGGCGTGTTCCGACACCAACACGGTCGAAATTTCACGCGAGGCCCCGCACACGGCCTCAACATGCTCCAAACATCATGAATATCATTTTCTGAATGGCCGGATTCCATTATTTCATGTACCTGCAGTTCAAATCTGGAGCTGCCGGAAAAAATCAAAGAAACAGAAAAAATCTACGGAATATAGCAAAATAAATCAAAATGATCCCAAACTTGGAATATATCATGTACTTACTGTATCAAGGCAACACAAAAAACTGGGATCGAAAATCAAAAAAAATAAAAATTCTTTGCCGACTGCCAGGGAGGATGGCAGTTGGCAAAGCCTGCGCCTTTGCCAACTGCTGACGGAGTGGCAGTCGGCAAAGGTGACGGTGTGGATGGCGTCAACCATGGCCTGCCTTTGCCGACTGCAATTCTTTGCCAACTGTCTGGCAGTCGGCAAAGCCAGGCAGCCGACTGCAGGAAATTCCAGTTGGCAAAGGGACCTCTTTGCCGAGTGTCGAAAAAAAAACAGTTGGCAAAGAAAATTGCAGTCGGCAAAGAGCCAGTTTCCTGTAGTGATGTCGTAACCATATGCTGGAGACGGTGGTGCCAGCTGATGAACGCAGAGAGACTGCAAAGATGCTTCAACATCGACACCACCCGTGTGGGTATGAGTGGCTCTTGCCGCACAAGTCCTGCCCACGCAGCAGCAGTCCATGCATGCTATGCCTGTCAAATCAAATTATTATTGTTAACTTAAACGTGCTAGTATTGACGTTAGTTATTAACATGGTAAGAGAGTATACACAAAAAAAAAGGGGTAGCTAGGAAACAATACTAATTAATTAAATATGACGTACCGAAGTAATAATATTAATCAAATATGATATATGTATAACAGCTGGCGCAAACATAAGGTAAAAAGACTCTGTAGTCTTTTTACCTTAATTTATATCAGGCACTGCTACTATTCCCGTCCTCTTCTTCCCGGGGCTCATCGTCGTTGCCATCAAATCTATACCTCCAGTCCATCAAATAAAAAATACGCACCCGTCAGTTTGATGTTGGATACAGGGTGACCTGGGTGCAGGCCAGCCACGTCCCTGAGCGCAGACTCTGCAGACTCTGCATCTAGCCCCCCGATGTATCCGACGATTTCCTTGAGGCCTGATAGGTACTCGATGCCAGCAGGCACACCACCATACCTGTCCCATCCGTGTGCATTGAAACATAGCTCGAGCCTTTCAAGCTTCGGCATCGCCCCTGCCTCAAAGGCCAGGTACGATATCCTGAAACATCCAACTGTAAAATGCTTGAGAACAGGGAATCCTCTTCCACGGATGATGATCTTGTCTTTAGGAACTCCATCGATGTACAAGTAGAGGCGGACAAGGGAGGGCAACTGTGAGAGAATCCCAAAGTCATCCCCATACACATCCTGAACACTAAGCTCCAGGTCATAGAGGCTATGGTGCTGGCCAATCCACCCAGGAATCCTCGAGAAGCACATTGCACGAAAGCTCTGGAGATGAATGAAAGAAGTTGGGACTGAACACCATGAATCTAAGCAGGCTCTGAGAGTGACAGGTTGGTAATCACTATGAATAAGTAGACATTTGAGGCTGCAAATGTTTCCAAGGGCGTGCACAAGTTCCCTACATTTTGCAGCAAACTCGTCTCTATTGGTGGATGTGTAGTCAGAATATCCGATTTCAACATTTGTCAGATTTGTCAGTTCTCTCAGACCCTTGATATTGTCTAGTGAGTTTCTCAAATGAAAGCAACGTAGAGTACGCAATGATTTCATGTTACTGACGCCATTGGGAAATATTACACGTTGTGGAACAATCAGATGCGATAAACGGCTCAAATGAACAATTTCTGATGGTAGCTGCAGATCTGATCGAACATCTATTTCAAATGTTTTCAGTTGCTGCAGACGTCCAATTTTACTAGGTAACACCACATGACGATCACTTGCTATGATCTTTAAGAATCCCAGTTGAAACAAATGACATATTCCATTCAAGTCAAGTAACTCAGATGAATAGGGCCCACTTGAAATTTCAATCGTCAAAACTCGGAGATGCTTGAACTGTAAAATAGGAGGTAGATATAAAGAGGTACCAAATCTTGCTAGCATTCGTGTTTGGGATAGCTGGAAGGATCTTCCTACTGTTTCATCTATTGCACCATCCAAACTGAGTGAGAGTCGACGGATCTTTGCAGGCTGTCTTGTCAAATCTTGTATATCATCCATTACAGTGATAAAATTGTCTTCTCTGGATTTATATAGGATAAGATCAAGCATCATGTCATGAACCCTGCAAGACATCACCTCACCATTGTAGTCTGTATCTACGGGCTGAATCAAACTCCTATTGATAAGCTCATTAAAATAGCTCTTTGCAATATCCTCTGGATCTGTCCCACGACCTTCACATATAAAACCTTCACTTACCCACTGTCTAACCAAATCATTCTTATTGATTGTGTAGTCCTCTGGATAAATGCCGAGATATAGCATACAAGTCTTCAAATAATGAGGAAGGTTTATGTAGCTGAGGTTTAATATTTGTCTCATGCCATCCAAGCTTGGGCTCACTTCAAAGCTGGAGCCCAGAGAGTCCCTTACATGTTCCCAGTGCTCCTTTAGTTTGCTTGGTTGGCTGGCTATTAGGCTAGATGTTGTGATAATTGCAAGTGGCAAACCACCACATTTTTTCAAAATTTGAGCAGACACTTCCATCAAATATGGAGGGCAAGCTTCCTCTGCACCAAAAATTCTTTTGAAGAATAAGCTTCGTGAGTCTTGGTCACTAAGGGCCTTCATCTTGTAAACACATTCAATGTTCTTAGCACAGCAAGCTCTGGCCACAGTCTCAATTCGTGTAGTTATTAATACTCTGCTGCCATTAATGTTCTCTGGAAGAGCACATCTAATGATATCCCATGCAGGAGCCTCCCAGATGTCATCAATTACAATTAGGTACCTGACATGTAAATGCATACCGCGTGTAGCGACCTTTAGGACAGTGTTCATGAAAACGTGAAAGCATCATAGCTAGAGGCTAGAAGAACCACAACAAAAACAAGAACTCAGTCGAAAAACTTCAAAAGTGGTTATGTTGATAAGGGTTCCGGTTGAAAAGTTATGAGAGCAATGCCTTCTGTTTTTTAAAGTAACTATTTCTTAACACATAGTCTTAGTAGCATATAGATGCTGGTGAGAACTAAAATGGTAATCAATGTCAATCAATGGGGTGAGGATCATTTTTCTAAATTTGGTTCAACCTAGATCATTTACCAAAGATATTTAACTCGGTTTAATCCAAGGACAAACTTCTTCACACGTCCAAATAAGGGTTATCTTGTACCATGTTGAGTTAAACACTTATAGCTCATTTTCTAGATCAAATAGTAGGTTTACAAGCCCACAAACATGTCATATGCTACCACTAGATCAAAATAAGCATATAAACAATAGTGGTACCATATAATCATCAAATTCATTTGATTTTTATGAATGAGCCTATTAAATATGAAAGATGTCTAGATGCACTAAACAAGTCCTTAGCAAGGATGTATGCCATGCCAATCAACTTTTACCTTGGATTGCTCGAATGAGAGGCATGTCATATAAGTGGGGGTGCATCAACACATATTTGAGAAATCCAATATGTTCAACTCATTCCTTAGCTTGCAAAACCTTTTCTCATCCAATGGCTTGGTGAATATATCGGCAAGTTGATCTTCGGTGCCTACACTCTCAATACAAATGTCCTCTTTTTGTTGGTGATCTCTTATGAAATGATGGCGAACATCAATGTGCTTTGTTCTTGCATGTTGAACCGGATTGTTGGTCAACTTGATTGCACCCTCATTGTCACATAGCAATGGCACTTTCTTGAAGTTGATTCCAAAATCACTCAAAGTGGCCTTCATCCAAAGTATTTGTGCACAACAACTACCGGCGGATATGTATTCGGCTTCGGTGGTTGATAATGCAACACAATTTTGCTTCTTTGATGACCATAAAACAAGTGATCTTCCCAACAATTGACATGTGCCCGAGGTGCTCTTCCTTTCAACCTTGCATCCCGCATAATTCGAGTCGGAGTAACCAACTAGTTCAAACTTTGCTCCTTTGGGATACCATAAACCAACATTTGGTGTATGCTTTAAGTACCTCAATATTCTCTTTGTAGCCTTCAAATGATTTTCTCTTGGTGAGGCTTGAAATCTTGCACACATACATACACTAAACATGACATCCAGTCTTGATGTGGTCACATAGAGTAGGCTTCCAATCATAGACCGATACAATTTTTGATCCACCATATTTCCACTTGCATCATTATCCAAGTTGCCATTGGTTCCCATTGGTGTGCTAATGGCTTTACTATCACTCATGCCAAACTTCTTGATCATGTCCTTAATATACTTGCCTTGACTCACAAAGGTACCATTCTTCAATTGCTAGATTTGAAGACCAAGGAAGTAACTTAACTCTCCAATCATGGACATCTCAAACTCATTAGCCATCATCTTTCCAAACTCATCATAAAAGTCTTGATTGGTTGATCCAAATATGATGTCATCAACATAGATTTGCAACACAAATAAATCTTTTCCAATCTTCTTGATGAAAAGAGTGGTGTCAACCTTGCCCATCATGAACCCTTTAGAGAGTAGGAAGTCCCTCAACCTCTCATACCATGCTCTAGGTGCTTGCTTTAAGCCATACAATGCCTTCTTCAACTTGTACACATGGTCGGGCTTCTTGTCATCTTTAAAATCGGGGGGTTGCTCAACATATACTTCTTCATTGATGTAACCATTGAGAAATGCACTCTTAATATCCATTTGATAGAGTTTGATGTTGTGGGCACAACCATAGGCTAGCAAGATCCTAATTGCTTCCAATCTAGCAACCGGGGCATATATTTCTCCAAAGTCAAGACCTTCAACTTGTGTATAGCCTTGTGCTACCAATCTTGTTTTGTTCCTTACTACTATCCCATCTTGATCTTGCTTGTTTCTAAAGACCCATTTGGTTCCAATCACATTGTGTCCTTTTGGTCTTTCTACCAATTCCCATACTTGATTTCTTATGAAGTTATTCAATTCTTCATGCATAGCATTTACACTCCACCGGTGAAGTTTCCTACCCTTGCTCAAATGTGCCAACCACCAAGTGTATCACCTTGTGCACATGTGTTAACATATTTTCACAAACATTTTCAAGGGTGTTAGCACTCCACTAGATCCTAAATGCATATGCAATGAGTTAGAGCATCTAGTGGCACTTTGATAACCGTATTTCGATACGAGTTTCACCCCTCTTAATAGTATGGCTATCAATCCTAAATGTGATCACACTCACTAAGTGTCTTGATCACCAAAACAAAATAGCTCCTACCATTTTTATACCTTTGCCTTGAGTCTTTTGTTTTTCTCTTTCTTCTTTTCAAGTCCAAGCACTTGATCATCACCATGGCATCACCATCATGTCATGATCTTCATTTGCTTCACCACTTGGAATGTGCTACCTATCTCATGATCACTTGATAAAACTTAGGGTTTCATCAATTCACCAAAACCAAACTAGAGCTTTCACTAGTGAGAGTGATAGTGATGATGAAATGCCTTCTTATGATGAAATTGTGCAACAAAATCTTAATTATGCTAAAGGTTGCACTAGTCAACAAAAGAAGCTCGAAAAATTAAAAGAAAAGCTAGATAGTTCACAAAAAGCATATAAAACTTTGCTTGAACAAATATGAGAACTTTGATAATCTCAATGTTGAACTATCTACTAAAATTAAGCAACTTAAGGCTAGTGCAACAACAAATGCATGTACAATCAATGATGAGCAACTTGTAAAGAAAAATTAAAAATTAAAAAAAAGTTAGCTAGCTCACAAGATGCTTATAAAAGTTTGCTTGCTAAAATGGAAACCATATGCAAACATTGTGATGAGCTAACTAATAAAGTTGCTAATCTTGAAGCCATTAATACAACCTCCACCAAGGCATCTAAAAGGAAAAGTTCTATCTTCAACATGACTAAAAATGATGCCTCTACTTCTTGCAATAATTTATGTTTAGACTCATCTTTGTGCAACCAAGTTTGTGTTGAGAAAGTTGTTGTAGATACATGCACACAAAAGGTTGCAAAGGAGAATGAGCAACTCAAGCAAGAAGTAGCTCACCTCACCAAGGACTTGACTCAAGTAAAAGGCAAGGTGAAGCAAGCCCAACTTCATCAAGATAACACCATCAAGGGAGTGAAGAAGCTTGATGAAGAACAAACCGTGGTTTGCTACGTGTGCTACAAGGAAGGTCACAAGTCCTATGAGTGCAAGGTGAAGAATGGGGGAGGAGCAAAGAAGAAAGAGAAGACGCAAACAAGCAAGTTCTCCAACACCTGCACCAACAAGGTGAACAAGAAGGCATCCACACCTTATCTCTTGAAGAAAAAGAAAAATGACAAGGTGATGGCCATCAAGGTGAACAAGCAAGCCAACAATGGAGTCAAACGCTATTTAGAGTGGTTGGGATGGATACATTTAGGCCTCTGCACTTTGACGGCACTAACTTTCTTTATTATAAAGCTAGAATGGCTTGCTACCTTGAGGCGGTTGATTTGAGAGTTTGGAGAGTCACTCGTGACAGGATGAAACCTATTAAGAATCCCGATAAACCCACGAAGAGTGAAGAAAAGGAAATTCATTTCAATGCTAGAGCTAAAAATTGCTTGTTTGAATCATTTAGTATAAATGTGTTTAACCAAGTGTTCACTTTAAATACGACACATGAAATTTGGTTAAAACTTCAAGAGCTCCATGACGGCACATCAAATGTTCGTGAGCAAAAACATTGTCTAGCTAAATAAAATTATGATTCCTTTACAATGAATGATGATGAGCTTGTTTGTGATATGTATTCTCGTTTAAATCTAATTATGAATGAGCTCCATTCAATAGGACTAACAAAGCTAGATAATGCGGACATCGTGAGGAAGATCATCTTCGTGCTACCACAAAAGAAATATGCAAGCATCATTTTCCCCCTCTTAGGCGTAGTTGCACATTTAGATAATGTATCTTTTGCATAGGTTTTGCTAAGGGTAGAAAAAGAGGCCATAGTTTAGAAGTTGATTTTTAAGTTGCCTAATTCACCCCCCTCTTAGGCGTCACGGTCCCCAACAAATGGCTTCAACTCCTCCTTCCTTGGTCAATTTTCCCACTTCTAAGTAGCTCATTTATTCTTGTATTTATCCAAAAGCTCCTCAAATCTCAGCCTCGCCTTGTTTTTGAATTTGGAGCTCTTTCTAGTTTCCTAGAAAAACCAGCTAAGATGGTCTCCACAGACCCCGCATTTTGCGTCAAAGTCTTTTGTGTACCATTGAAGTTATTCTCCAATAGTTTTGGCTTGTCTTTGTTCTAAAGTTTAGGCCTTTCTTCTCTAATGATCACATTTTTGCCTTTAGTTGATTTGGCCAAAATAATACTTTTGGATTCTGTAATTCAAGGGCATGGATCGGGAAAGGATCATTATCAATCTACATTCCCATAATAAGCGATTGTGCTTCATTAGTGGCCAATTATATTTGCCTACATAGAAAACATTACAATAATTGGTTGCACGGGAATATGAGTTATGCCATTTACAATAGGCACACTGCTTTAACTTGTCAAGCGGTGGTATAGTATGAGACAACTTGATTTTCCCATTGTTTAATAACTCTTCAAAGATCCTATCGCACTTGGATGTATAAAAAGTAAATTTCATCTCATTCTGGCGATTTTATGAATCGGCTTTAAGGTATTCAAGCATATGGTTGATTTTTAGGAAACCCCACAAACTCAGCAACATAAACATTTTTGCATTCATCGTCCAAACACTCGGAATCACAAGTAACCTTATGCATACCAGGACAATCAGGCTTTAGCTTTAAATCTTTACTTTGGCTTTCCTGAGCCCAAGCTCTTTGCTGAACTTGGTTAATATTTATGAATTAGCAGCACTTTAATTTTTCTTTAATATATGAGATCATAATCCATTAAGATCTAATTCAATAGGATCGCTTTAAAAAATATGAGTATTATAACATTGTTTTTTTGTCTCTCTAAACCTTTTGATATAATCAACAAGAGATTCATAATGTCATTGTCGAACCAATGTTAAATGACTTAATCTTTACCCCACAATGAATCAGTGAATTTATGCTCTAATTATTGTTATCAATAATAAATAAAATTTGGGTGCAATAAAGCAAACCAGTGGGCGCAAAACCATGTATTTTTTAGTTTTTTGTTCGATTTTCACATGCAGTAATGAATTTACTAATCACCAATGATGATGAAACCGGCAATGATGAGCACTTTAGATCCCTTATATAGGATCAGGAACACAATCCACCACCCACTAGTTGGAACATAGGGATTTTGCCCAAACCAATATATAATCTTGGGTCCCTGAGTGCTAAAGTCATGTGAACAAAGTGCACATCCACAAATTTACTAATCGGTGGTATGAAACACCAGACACTCCTCTGCTCTTCGCTACTCTGTACATGGCTTATAAGCCTACCCTCAAGCCACTGTCATGTGAGCCGTAGACCATCAAACACAATTCTCTACTGTGTACGTGGCCCGTATCTAGGATTTTGTGGCCCTGAAGTGAAATTGAATGAGACCCTTATACGTTTTCAAAAAAAGAAGAAGAAAAATTATATTCGGATTCTGTTATATAACATCATGCAATTTTTAATAATAAGAACCACAATAACCCGCTCAAGCATTTATGGAACCACTAGGCAAGGGTCATGTTTGCTTGAACTCATCAGTCGTACCGTTTTAGCGAAATAACAGTGTTTTTCTCTCACAATAAATCAGCATCAGCATCAGCATCAGCCGTTTTTCCAGCCAGCCGAACAGGGCCAAGAGCGCACCATATTACTCTAGTTGAAAATAACGTATGTGATGAGCTGATTGCTAAACGTTTGAACAATTATTAGGTTAATTAATTAATTAGGTTTCATGATTAATTAGGCTCCTAATATTTGGGGGCCCGGCCCCATGGCGTGATCGCCCTAGTTGCACTTGCACCGCCCAGTGTACAACCCTAACCGTAAGCGGACCGGAAGCGTCGTCCAAACCCAATGGCACCCACGTTTTCCTATTTCCAAAATGCTTTTTCTATTTCTATTCCAAATCCCCCCTCCGCTTTGTACACAAGTTAAGTATTGAGGCATCATCATCATCATTAATAAAAGAAAAGAAAAAAAATCCCCATCCGCTCGGCCGACGCCGCCCCTCCCTCTTCTTCCCCGAACCCTAGCCACCGCGTAGTCTAGAGAATCTAGGTATCGAATCCACGTATTGGTATGGCGCTTCACAGCCTGATGACGAGGATGTGGGGCCCTGCTGCAGCTTATGCTCTCCGCCAGCACCCGGGTCCCGGTGTTCCACCGCCGGCGCTCTCTCGGTTTCTCGGCACCACCCGTGGTCAACATGTATGTCTTGTACTCCAGTTGATGATTGATAATATGCCCGCCTTCTGCCATACTGAAATTGAAGCCCCCCACCCCCACCCCCCCACACACAAACAAACACACAAAAGAGAGAGAGAGAGAGAGAGAGAGGATGTTTTAGGATTTCTCTTAGGACAGATTTGACCCATCCTAATTAAGGAATAAGATGCGAATTAGAAGGAATGCATGGAGGCATCTTTCGTGCTTTGCTTCATTGCCTGAATCAAATTGTAATATTGAGAGATCTGAGATATATTTCATTTATTTTTCGCCCGCTCCTCTTTATCTAATTTTGTTGCGTGACTTTATTATTATTTTTTCGATTTTTTTCCCTGCTAGTAGCTTGGGGACATTAACCACCAGGCCCGGGGCCACAGCCCACAGCCACGGCTGTGGCGACCAAACCATAATGGCAGTCAGGCCTCATAGATGGAGGAGGGGGAATAACCATCAAGTCTCGCGAGCCTGAAACTCTGAAAGTCTGAAGACATGAGTAGTAAAGCCCTGAACTCTGAGGGGAAGTCAATTGAATGAATGTCTGTGATCTTTTGAAATAGTTTAACGGTGAAGGTTTATAATTGCACTCGCATTAATTTAACGCTGAAGGTTTACATTAATTGTTGCTGAAATTCTGAACCGGGGATTTATAATCCCAAGCTGGAATGGAGGGAACAAGAGTTTCATGGTTATTTCATTTTGTTCTTCAGTATCTTGGTTGTAGAACCATTTCTTTTCCGTTTATGATACTCTCTATTTACATAGTTCTTGTCCTCCTGACAAGTCTGAAGACTGATGAGTTTCAGACTTGCAGACTTAGTCCATCGGTTCTTCATCTACGAGGCTTGACAGAGGAGCGGGCACGCGGCAATGACAGATTCTCTGGCTATGGGCGATGGCCTTGTGTGAAACCTGCCGGACCACCTGACTGCCCAATCCAGTGAATGCTTGAAATCGCTCTGAAACCGCCTAGAAACCAACCCATCCCGCTCGGTTTATGTGTTAATCATGCGGTTTGGGTTGCAAACCCACATTCAACCTCAATAACCCGACTATGAAGAACACGGCTATCCTAAACAGTGACTTGTCTCTTGGGCCTATTATAATATGCATGTTTTTAGGTGGGCTAATTAATTAGAATTGTTGCTAAGCCTTTGTTTAGCTGTGTTGTTGTTTGTAATGTGTTGCTGCGTTCACCATGTATTATAGTAGAGCAAATAATGCAATGCAGGTACCTTAATGTATATGTGTATATGGAATATGGTTTGCATATATAGTATAAAGGTAACATACATGGGGCCTTTTGTGAGTATGTCTACCAGGTTGAATTCTCGTCATGGTTGAACCTTGCTCCACTATTCTTTTACTTTTTTCTTCTTTTTACATGTATTATTATTAATAACAACGACAATGGCTTATACATTTAACAGAATGGCATTGCCATTCGGAGGACCATTGATGTGGAACGTATCCGAGATGATATTGTGAAAAGATACAAGATGGAAGATGAAGTTATGAGGCAGATCGAGGCACTAGACTCTATTTTGATTGGCTTAACGCAAATGTTTCTGATATATGATTTATCCATGCATGTATTTGTTAGGGAAAACCTCAGGTGGGCCTCAAGGTTTTACAAGACCCTGGAGTGGTGTAGCTATGTTATTCTTTCAGTTTCCGCTGCCGCTTTCACTGCCACTGGATTCATCGTACGAAGCCGTGAGAAAGATAAGGGTCATTTACAGGCTGACTTGATCTGTGAGCTGTGAGCACTTGATCCGTGGTTGTGGCGCAGGAATTGTACGTATTACTTGTTTCTATGATCCTGTTTGAACCGCTACGGTATGAGTATGAGAGATGAGAGCTAATTGTTAGTGTTCGTTCGCTTTGCTATATATACGGCTTGGGAGTTTGGGAGATCTCTATCTGTTTCGTGTCCTATGTCATCCTATGTTAGCAAAGCACGCCGTGAAGCAGAAACTGTATTTTTTTTTACCTCTATGTTGCTTGAGCGTTTTTCTGCTGAACTGCTATCATCACTTTCCTAAAATTCCAAATGAATGACTGGGCACCAGCATGATGTGTACGTCCTCGATGCTAATGCCCTGTTCGCTTGAACTTATCAGCACTATTTTTCAGCCATGGAACAGTGTTTTTCTCTCACAACAAATCAGCATCAGCATCAGTCTCAAGTTTGACCAAAACATCACAAATTATAAGTCCACAATGACTTTTTCATAGCTGACAATAGCTTTTCCAGTAAATTTTCACAGCTCACGGCTAAACCAAATAGACCCTCTATCAACTAGAAGAAAGAAAATGTTCCATGTCTATGGATCAATTTTTCTTATTTATGAGAAAATGTTCTAGTTTCTTTCTTTAAAAGGAAAAAAAATTAGGTTTACAAGAAAAATGTTCTATCATCACGAGAAACTATTATAGTTTTAGGTGGAATCTTTTTTCTTGCATTAGAAACAAAAAAATGAATAATTAAAGAAAATAAAAGTTGATTTGAAGGGCAGAAAAATAAAAAAAAAGAAACAGGCCTATTAGGTCACCATTATAAAGGAAACGGGTCCACATAAACGACACGTTGAAGAAAGTTTATTTTCATCATGGGAAGTGACTACGCATCAATCGACTGATTTCTGTTTGTGTTACAGCCGATTTTTTCCAACCAGTCAGAACAGGACACGTGCACATGGAACCAAAAGTGACTACTCAAGATTCGACTGATTACTGTTTGTGTTTCAGCCATTTTTGTTCAACCACTCAAAACGGTACACGTGCACATGGAACCAATCAGTACGAACAACAGCAAAAAACTAGGACAAATTAGGCATGAAGGAAGAACCGGACAAGTGTGTTTTTCCAACTCAACAATATGTGATTTAGCAACATTTAATTCAGATCGTAAAGTTGGACAAATCAAACAATCCGGCAAATCAGGACAAGTGTGTTCTTCAAAATTTTTTACCCGACATAAAGCATTATCCAAGTCAACTTTTAGAAGCGGGCAAGAAACACAAGTACCAAGCAAATTCGACCGAGAACGAAGTTCATTTAGTTCAGCGTAAAGTTTATCTCGATCATCAACAATGGAAGAATACTTGGTTTGCAATTTAGAAAGCGAAATCATATGAATTGAGCATTCTTCACATTCATCAGGTTCAGCAGGATTAGATGCAGCATTTTTGAGAGTAGCTAGTTCAGCACAAGTTTTATCATAATCAGTTTTAAGTTTAGCCAACACTTTATTTTGCTTATGAACAATTTTAGTTAAATTAGCTATTCTTTGTTCTACAGAAGTATCTACCTCATCATCAGAAGTTTCATCGTTGCTGTCGGTTGATGCATCACCCTCCAAGGCCATAGTACATATCCCACCATTGATGCCGGCGTCAGTGATGAAGCAAAGTTCGTCTGTCTTCTTCTTGGACTTACGGGCTCTGATACCAATTGAAGGATCGTAACGGGCGACCAGAGGGGGGGGGTGAATGGTCGCGGAAGCCAAAACTTTCTAACAAAAATTTCTAACCCTTCCCCTAAACACAAAACCTGAATAAATCACATTTTTCAAATCTGGACAGAACTCTATGTACCTAGTAAAGCTGATGTGGACGAAAATCCGTAACACCGATCGACCTAAAAATTTGTCAGATTAAACTAGATGAAATTACGAAACTAACCCAACTGGAATCATGTCAATCGGACTTACGGATCTTGAGATAAAAATAAAACAAGCAGACTATGTCAGATGCTGACGAGAATTGTAAAGAACCAATCGAGATGCACAAGATCAATCATTATAGATGAAAGATTAAATTGAGTAATTGAACTTATAAAGTGCATCTAGCCTCCGCCCGAACATCCTCCCTCTCTTAATCGGAGAGATCAACAAAAACCTCTCACTAGAATTCAAACCCTAGGCTAGACCGGAGAGAGGAAAATTGAACCGTGGAACCCCGGGGGCACGAGTACTGTTCACGGGTACTGTTCACGCGTGAATAGTAACTCGCCGGGAGTCCAAAACGTCCTCCAACTCTCAACCCTAGGTGCCACATATTTATATCTCCAAAGGATGGCACGACCTATTTTCACATAACCCCCTACGCTAAATAAATCCAACGTAGGGGCGTAAATTCCAATTACATCCTCCATGGCAAATTCCGCGATGTCCGTGATCCCTCCATCTCCGCGATGTGATCCTCGCGATGTCGCCGCACGACCATCCGAAATCGTATCGCGATCGCCAGAATTTCCATCTTCGGCCAACGCACACCGCACGAGCGTCCCGGTACGATGCATGGCTTTGTGGCTCAACCAGCGAACCCCGGATTTTGTGGCGTAATCTAGAAACCTCCCTCGATGTCCTCCCACCGTGTAGCCAGGTACAGTAGACGTACACCACACGATCGCCTGTCCCTCGAACGCAAGCCTCGATCCGCCCTTCTCCGCCCCCACGGTTCTTCGGCACGGCATCCTATCCTCGTTCTTCACTCGTCGCCGCATGTACCTTGTCTCCACCTGTCACCTACAACCACAACCTGCCAAGAGACACGTCACACGCACACCGTGTTGTCAATCGCTCATCACCAAGGTGCTAGCTCACCAGCATCTCACCATCAAATCGCACAAAACAAGACAAGTGCGGATGACGTGCCTCTTATTACAAGCATTTGGTCTGGTCCCTCTCAAACAGGCTGGACTGAGGTGATGGATTGCTGACAGCCAGACACACACACACGCAGACACACGGGAACTAGCTAATTAAATCTAAGCAAACTGATTCACTCAAAGATATCAGCCATAGCGCCAGACATCCCAGTTACAGAAGAAATCTGAATTTTCAAGAGCTCTAAAAATTATTTAATGCATGCAACATGCAAAACTGAATATATAAAATTAACTATGTGTCAGTTTAAGGAGTTAATTAAACATTAACTGAATATAAAATTAACAATGTCAAACTGCTGCTGAACAAATATACTGAAACTTACTACCTGAATACTTGAACCACGATGGGTTCAGTTATTTTACTTGAAACTATAATACTAAAAATAGACCTTTGAAAAAGCAAAATACTAAAGACAACAGATCAGCAAATCCAAACCACCCTTGATACTAACAACACTACAGATCCAAATTAACATATGGCACAATACACAAATTAGGGATCTGAGCATCAGATATTTTTGCATTATTATGGGGGACAGAGAAGGCATGAGATAGTGTCGAAATACCTTTAGAATCTGGTGAATCAACACCAAATATATGGGTTGGGGGGAATCATTCAGAGGACAAAAAAAAAATTCAAACGGAGGCAAACGACATGCACATAGAATTCAGGTAATGGGAAGAGTACCTGCGCCACGACAACAGTAGCACGAACGAGCTCTCCCATCGGACGGGTTGGGGGAGGAGAACGAGCTCTACCACCGGATGGTTTGGGGGAGGCGATGAATCAACATCGACCAATACACAAACATAGAAAATGAAAACATCAGATTAGGGTAAGGGAAGAGTACCTTCGCCGCGACAACAGCAACGAACGAGCTCTCCAACCGGACAGTTTGGGGAAGGCGATGAATCAACAGCGAGCACGGCACAGGGGTTTGGGTCCGGCTGGACGGCGGGCGTGGGGTTCAGGAGAGCGAGCGGCGCAGAGCCGGAGCAGGGAGAGGTGCTACAACATACTAGGGCTCCAGCGGCTACCGGCAAGCAGCGCCTCCCCCGCTTCTGGAAGAAGAACAGGGGAAGGAGTAGGCTGGATATTCCGAGAGGAAGAAATGACGGCAAAACAGTCACGATGGCATAGGCGCGGAGTTCGAAAAAATAATTAGGCCCACGGTGAGAAGCCGGCCCACAACGACAAAGCGTAGCACACAAAAAGAACCGACGGATGACGAATAAAATAATCAGTCGACTGATGATTAGAAATTCCGTTTCAAATCCCTGCTGCGGCTTATGCTCTCCGCCGGCAGCAGGGCCCCGGCGTTCTGCTGCCGCCGCCAGCGCTCTCTCGGTTTCTCGGCACCACTTGCAGTCAGGTTAATTCTCCGCCACAAGGATTCAATTCAATAGGTTTTCAGTGTATGTATAATTATCCATTAGCACCTCTGCTCTATTGCATTGTCTATCTCTTGTACTCCAGTTGATGATTGATAATATAATTTGGCCGCCTTCCGCCATACATACTGAAATTGAAGTTTTTCCCCAAATCCTCTGCCGCCAAGATAGTATTTTTTTTCTCTCGCTCTCTGTACCCCACGGAAACTCATGTTTGGATAGATCGATCCTCCTCCAAACTATTGACTTTTGTTTGTTGAGCTGCTGATTTGAACTTTAGTTTTCTGGTTGAGCTTGGCTGGAGATTGGTCGAGTGAGATGGCAATGCTGGCTACAGAATTACTGTCTAAGTAATTCTCACTTCTGAATTTGGTGTTGTTCTTTGTGCCATACTTCGGCGATGCCTATCTTTTGGCAGAGCACATACAGTCGTCAGAGAGATCGAGGAGATAGAATTTGCCACTGCTTACAGCATGTACATGCCTAGTGTGTAAAAAAGCTTGGACATGCTTGTGTCCGTCTCAGGGTAGTCGTCCATATTTGTTTGATGATTGATGATGAAGACACCAGGGCAAGCAACTTCAGCTCTGGTTGCATTTTCTGCATTTGTGTGCCATGCTTTTCTAGTTGTGTCAGCCAATTTGTTTTGTTTTTGGAAATTGTAATTTGTCTTCAACCTGTTATAATATCCATGTACACAAGTCGTGGTGCTTCATTTATCTCTGGGGTCTCAAGAATAACTCAATTCTTACTGGAACCTTAGAAACATTAGAGCAGTAGAGCACGCCCTCATGCTCCGCATTACCGAATTTTTTACTATTTGGCCCTTTTTTTCGAAAGTTTCTCTCAAATAGACCCCTGGCGGAAAGAATTCCAGAAATGGACCCTTGGCTCGGCGCCAGAGTGACTGGCGCCGAGCTCGGCGCCACGGTCACTGGCGCCGAGGTCCTGGGCACGGGAAAATGGCAGGGGCTCGACGCCAGAGTGACTGGCGCCGAGCTCGGCGCCATAGTGAATGGCGCCGAGACACCTGCATTTAACCCAGCCTGCACTTCTTCTCCGAGCTTGAAACTCTGAAAGTCTGAAGACATGAGTAGTAAAGCCCTGAACTCTGAGGGGAAGTCAATTGAATGAATGTCTGTGATCTTTTGAAATAGTTTAACGGTGAAGGTTTATAATTGCACTCGCATTAATTTAACGCTGAAGATTTACATTAACTGTTGCTGAAATTCTGAACCGGGGATTTATAATCCCAAGCTGGAATGGAGGGAACAAGAGTTTCATGGTTATTTCATTTTCTTCTTCAGTATCTTGGTTGTAGAACCATTGCTTTTCCGTTTATGATACTCTCTATTTACATAGTTCTTGTCCTCCTGACAAGTCTGAAGACTGATGAGTTTCAGACTTGCAGACTTAGTCCATCGGTTCTTCATCTACGAGGCTTGACAGAGGAGCGGGCACGCGGCAATGACAGGTTCTCTGGCTATGGGCGATGGCCTTGTGTGAAACCTGCCGGACCACCTGACTGCCCAATCCAGTGAATGCTTGAAATCGCTCTGAAACCGCCTAGAAACCAACCCATCCCGCTCGATTTGTGTGTTAATCATGCGGTTTGGGTTGCAAACCCACATTCAACCTCAATAATTAACCGGACTATGAAGAACACGGCTATCCTAAACAGTGACTTGTCTCTTGGGCCTATTATAATATGCATGTTTTTAGGTGGGCTAATTAATTAGAATTGTTGCTAAGCCTTTGTTTAGCTGTGTTGTTGTTTGTAATGTGTTGCTGCGTTCACCATGTATTATAGTAGAGCAAATAATGCAATGCAGGTACCTTAATGTATATGTGTATATGGAATATGGTTTGCATATATAGTATAAAGGTAACATACATGGGGCCTTTTGTGAGTATGTCTACCAGGTTGAATTCTCGTCATGGTTGAACCTTGCTCCACTATTCTTTTACTTTTTTCTTCTTTTTACATGTATTATTATTAATAACAACGACAATGGCTTATACATTTAACAGAATGGCATTGCCATTCGGAGGACAATTGATGTGGAACGTATCCGAGATGATATTGTGAAAAGATACAAGATGGAAGATGAAGTTATGAGGCAGATCGAGGCACTAGACTCTATTTTGATTGGCTTAACGCAAATGTTTCTGATATATGATTTATCCATGCATGTATTTGTTAGGGAAAACCTCAGGTGGGCAAATGTTTCTGATATATGATTTATCCACGCAAATGTTATTCTTTCAGTTTCCGCTGCCGCTTTCACTGCCACTGGATTCATCGTACAAAGCCGCGAGAAAGATACGGGTCATTTACAGGCTGACTTGATCTGTGAGCACTTGATCCGTGGTTGTGGCGCAGGAATTGTACGTATTACTTGTTTCTGTGATCCTGTTTGAACCGCTACGGTATGAGTATGAGAGAGGAGAGCTAATTGTTAGTGTTCGTTCGCTTTGCTATATATACGGCTTGGGAGTTTGGGAGATCTCTATCTGTTTCGTGTCCTATGTCATCCTATGTCAGCAAAGCACGCCATGAAGCAGAAACTGTATTTTTTTTTACCTCTATGTTGCTTGAGCGTTTTTCTGCTGAACGGCTATCATCACTTTCCTAAAATTCCAAATGAATGACTGGGCACCTGCATGATGTGTACGTCCTCGATGCCAGTGCCATGTTCGCTTGAACTTATCAGCACTACTTTTCAGCCATGGAACAGTGTCTCTCTCACAACAAATTAGTATCAGCATCAGTCTCAAGTTTGACCAAAACATCACAGATTATAAGCCCACAATGACTTTTTCATAGCTGACAATAGCTTTTCCAGTAAATTTTCACAGCTCACGGCTAAACCAAATAGACCCTCTATCAACTAGAAGAAAGAAAATGTTCCATGTCTATGGATCAATTTTTCTTATTTATGAGAAAATGTTCTAGTTTCTTTCTTTAAAAGGAAAAAAAATTAGGTTTACAAGAAAAATGTTCTATCATCACGAGAAACTATTATAGTTTTAGGTGGAATCTTTTTTCTTGCATTAGAAACAAAAAAATGAATAATTAAAGAAAATAAAAGTTGATTTGAAGGGCAGAAAAATAAAAAAAAGAAACAGGCCTATTAGGCCACCATTATAAAGGAAACGGGTCCACATAAACGACACGTTGAAGAAAGTTTATTTTCATCATGGGAAGTGACTACGCATCAATCGACTGATTTCTGTGTGTTACAGCCGATTTTTTCCAACCAGTCAGAACAGGACACGTGCACATGGAACCAAAAGTGACTACTCAAGATTCGACTGATTACTGTTTGTGTTTCAGCCATTTTTGTTCAACCACTCAAAACAGTACACGTGCACATGGAACCAATCAGTACGAACAACAACAAAAAACTGAAAAATACAAATGATTTTTCTGATCGGCGAAAGACAATTTCTGAAAAAACCGAAGCCAACTAAAATGTGTCATTCAACTGATCAGAAGTTACAAGGTATAAAAGTAGTGAGCTGAACAACCTCTCTGGATTTGCCTCCTGAACAACCCCTGATCACAAAAACACCAACAAGCTAGCTCCCAGGTTTTGATCTCATTCTCCAGGGAAGACCTGTCTTCGGGAGATCCGATCCTGTGCATGCCAGGAGGCGGCACCATGCACTTTGGCTTGTTCTTCAATTCTGCAAGCAGGGGTGTTGTTGCTTGGTCTTTGAATGAAGCTAGCTGAGTGTCCATGTCATTGACACTATTGGCTTGTTCTTCACCAGCATTTACTTACTTTGTTTCTTTCATTCATCCTACCACGCCCAAGGAAGCTGTGGTCAAGATGTGCTGTATTACTACGGATGAAGCCGAGTATTCCAGAGAAACGAAGCAGCAGTTGTGTTGGAATGTCTTCCAAATTCATCGATCAGCTGCCAACAGCTCTTGACAAATTTTCACTTGGTCAAGAAGCAGTGGCCCCCATCCTCTGGATCTCCGAATGCAGTTCAGGTGCCTGAGATAATCGGAAGCAAATGTCACTAGAATGATATACACATGCATTATCGCCAACCACCTATAACAGCATGATTGAACATACTGAAAGATTGATGGCTACAAGGTGTCCAAATCTCTTTTTAGCATTGCAAGTTGTAACAAAATATAAAAACTAATACCGACAAGCTGAAACAATACTCCTGATTATTTGAATCTCAAAACCACTATTAATAAGAAAATAAGCTTAATTTAGCCTCTGTAGCATGGATGCTCCATAGTTGACCATCATTCAGGATTCAGGACATGGAAAATAATGCAGAAGAGAAAGGAGGAAAGAACCTACCTTCATTGACAAGTCTAAAGACTTCCTGTACAGCTCATTTGCAAGTTCCTACAAACAACATGTCTGAGCTTTAGTTTCCAATCAATCCAAATTGCACCTGACATTGCAGCAAGAAACGGAAGTTTTTTGGAATGAAAAAAAAGGCAAAATCATAGTTCTTTCATGGATATTCCTCCAGATGCTTGCATGAAAACCTGACGGCATGTGGCTCAAGCCCCATGCGAACAGTTGCAGGTCAGCCATGCTACACGTGAAGCACAGGATTACACTAACTGATCAACTGATACTTGAAGGAATAAACATGATTAGATAAGCTGAAATTGCTTCTCTAGATAATGAAAAGGGCATGCACATACCACAAGATTTGTGTGCTGCTAACCTCAGAACGAAAACAGAAGTGAGCTGCAGCCCCTTCTCCTTCTAGAAAATGAATAGAACATGCAGCTGGGCAGTGTCTAACTAACTATCTGCTTTACTGGACAAACTGAACTAACTAAACAAACTGAAAACTGAAACAAAATTCAAACTGAAAACTTCACTGACAAACTGAACTAACTAAACAAAATTCAAAAAAAAATGAAAACTCTGAATATAAACTAAACTATCTGCTAAAATCCTGAAAAGTGAAAACTGAAACAATTTTCAGAACAAAAATCCACGCACTGAAGATGAACCATAGCTGCAAACGAAAGCCTAAGCAAACTTGTAAATTGAACTGTACCCGATGAAACAGATCATAGTCCGGTGTAACGAACTGCACTTTACTGGAACCAAGTGAAGCAAACTTCTGCACCATCACCACTACAACAGAAAAAGCACGTTGCACGCCTTGCGTGGCTTACATTAGATGAAACTAGCCTAAACTTGCACACCTGAGTATTACTAGGTACATTCGAGGTACACACTAACCATACTTCCCAAACAACCGAAACAGCCACTAGCCATACACATAATGAAACCTGTGTCAAGTATATAACTCAATCTCACACCACAAACTTAAATCATAGATTATTGTAGCTTGGTTAATAGTTCACCAATAAAGCCGGCATATGCAGATATAGTCACTAGGTTTCATCAGCTACACGCAAATACATATATGTAGATGGATACATATATAGCAAGCAAAACAATCCCATGAGCATAGCCATCAAATCGCACAAAACAAGACAGGTGCGGATGACACGCCTCTTATTACAAGCATCTGGTCTGGTCCCTCTCAAACAGGCTGGACTGAGGTGATAGATTGCTGACAGCCAGACACACACACACACACGTAGACACACGGGAACTAGCTAATTAAATCTAAGCAAACTGATTCACTCAAAGATATCAGCCATAGCGCCAGACATCCCAGTTACAGAAGAAATCTGAATTTTCAAGAGCTCTAAAAATTATTTAATGCATGCAACATGCAAAACTGAATATATAAAATTAACTATGTGTCAGTTTAAGGAGTTAAT
Source organism: Miscanthus floridulus (assembly GCF_019320115.1). Classification (NCBI taxonomy): domain Eukaryota; kingdom Viridiplantae; phylum Streptophyta; class Magnoliopsida; order Poales; family Poaceae; genus Miscanthus; species Miscanthus floridulus. The sequence goes on along the minus strand of NC_089594.1, from coordinate 83,999,807 downwards.
TAAACATTAACTGAATATAAAATTAACAATGTCAAACTGCTGCTGAACAAATATACTGAAACTTACTACCTGAATACTTGAACCACGATGGGTTCAGTTACTTTACTTGAAACTATAATACTAAAAATAGACCTTTGAAAAAGCAAAATACTAAAGACAACAGATCAGCAAATCCAAACCACCCTTGATACTAACAACACTACAGATCCAAATTAACATATGGCACAATACACAAATTAGGGATCTGAGCATCAGATATTTTTGCATTATTATGGGGGACAGAGAAGGCATGAGATAGTGTCGAAATACCTTTAGAATCTGGTGAATCAACACCAAATATATGCAGAATCAAGTGACCGATTGATAGATGACTGAAAAATTGAAGAAAACGGAGGCAAACAACATCCACAGAGAATTCAGGTAATGGGAAGAGTACCTGCGCCACGACAACAGTAGCACGAACGAGCTCTCCCATCGGACGGGTTGGGGGAGGAGAACGAGCTCTACCACCGGATGGTTTGGGGGAGGCGATGAATCAACATCGACCAATACACAAACATAGAAAATGAAAACATCAGATTAGGGTAAGGGAAGAGTACCTTCGCCGCGACAACAGCAACGAACGAGCTCTCCAACCGGACAGTTTGGGGAAGGCGATGAATCAACAGCGAGCACGGCACAGGGGTTTGGGTCCGGCTGGACGGCGGGCGTGGGGTTCAGGCGAGCGAGCGGCGCAGAGCCGGAGCAGGGAGAGGATGCTAGGGCTCCAGCGGCTACCGGCAAGCAGCGCCTCCCCCGTTTCAAGAAGAAGAAATGACGGCAAAACAGTCACGATGGCATAGGCGCGGAGTTCGAAAAAATAATTAGGCCCACGGTGAGAAGCCGGCCCACAACGACAAAGCGTAGCACACAAAAAGAACCGACTGATGACGAATAAAATAATCAGTCGACTGATGATTAGAAATTCCGTTTCAAATCCCTGCTGCGGCTTATGCTCTCCGCCGGCAGCAGGGCCCCGGCGTTCTGCTGCCGCCGCCAGCGCTCTCTCGGTTTCTCGGCACCACTTGCAGTCAGGTTAATTCTCCGCCACAAGGATTCAATTCAATAGGTTTTCAGTGTATGTATAATTATCCATTAGCACCTCTGCTCTATTGCATTGTCTATCTCTTGTACTCCAGTTGATGATTGATAATATAATTTGGCCGCCTTCCGCCATACATACTGAAATTGAAGTTTTTCCCCAAATCCTGCCGCCAAGATAGTATTTTTTTCTCTCTCGCTCTCTGTACCCCACGGAAACTCATGTTTGGATAGATCGATCCTCCTCCAAACTATTGACTTTTGTTTGTTGAGCTGCTGATTTGAACTTTAGTTTTCTGGTTGAGCTTGGCTGGAGATTGGTCGAGTGAGATGGCAATGCTGGCTACAGAATTACTGTCTAAGTAATTCTCTCTTCTGAATTTGGTGTTGTTCTTTGTGCCATACTTCGGCGATGCCTATCTTTTGGCAGAGCACATACAGTCGTCAGAGAGAACGAGGTGATAGAATTTGCCACTGCTTACAGCATGTACATGCCTAGTGTGTAAAAAAGCTTGGACATGCTTGTGTCCGTCTCAGGGTAGTCGTCCATATTTGTTTGATGATTGATGATGAAGACACCAGGGCAAGCAACTTCAGCTCTGGTTGCATTTTCTGCATTTGTGTGCCATGCTTTTCTAGTTGTGTCAGCGCATTATCTTCATCTTCATGCAGAAATAGCTCAACCAATTTGTTTTGTTTTTGGAAATTGTAATTTGTCTTCAACCTGTTATAATATCCATGTACACAAGTCGTGGTGCTTCATTTATCTCTGGGGTCTCAAGAATAACTGAATTCTTACTGGAACCTTAGAAACATTAGAGCAGTAGAGCACGCGCTCGTGCTCCGCATTACATGCCTTGTCGGCTTGCCCTTACTGTCATTGCTAAATTTTAAGGGAAAGCATGGCATCAAGGTGGCTTTTGGTTCATATATAACAGATATTAACTAGTACGAAATAACAGCAGTAGTTATGATAGCTTTATTTTATTGATGCTGCCCGCCAAGCTTATTTGTCTTACCTAATTCATTATATATTCTTCCTTAAACTGTGTAGGCTAAACTGCTGAGCAGCATAAAGAGAATTCAACAGGAAGCTGCTGTATATGTGCTTGAACTGGAATATCTGTTGGTAGAGCTGGAAAACATTACAAAAGGTTGCCAAGTGAGTATTCTTTACCTGATTCCATTCACTCGTCACATAATTTCAGACGTATGCATGCATTTTATTTCTTACCTCGATCTTTTCTGTTTTACTACTTTTGGAAGGCAGCGCACGGTGGAGTTGGAACAGGTTCGACGCCAGAAGAAGAAGGCTCAAAAGATCTATTCACTTTGGCTGCGCTATCTTGCATGACAGTGCATTTGTATAATATGCCTACACCAATGGTTGAACAAGGCAACACTTCCCCTTGAGTTATATTTGTATAATACGTATTTCCCAAGCCAGCACTCTGTCTTAATTTGGATCAGTGTATGTATCATGCATGCATGCATAGGATCAAAGTATGTATATATACTAGTTGTTGGGTTGGGTGGCCTGTACGTATTTTGTCAGTGTCATTGGCAAGGGTGGCTGCCTTTAATTTGTGTGGGGGCAAGGCAATCTATTTTACATGCATATGCATGGCAGGAGCAACTTTGGATGGCTTGGCATGTTTTTTTTTTTTTTTTTGACACCAGCTTGCCATGTTTATATATATCCTAGCTAGATATGACAATGCTGAAATACAATAAGAAAAGAATGAATAACAATGCAGGGCCTTCCAGGCCCAAAACGGCCCAAGGAGCGACCGGGCTCCGCTCCCCAGGAAACGAAACCTTCCTCATGAGTTGGTACTTGGTAGTATGAAAGCATCTATCTACTAGTTAGAACTTTCAAAATATTCGATTTTGTTTCAATACAAAAGTAACATATTTTTGTTTTCTGGAACGAATGAGAAACATATTTGCTAACTGCTATGTAGCATCTCTAATTTTTGTCCATAGTGAGGGTGTGGGGAGCAGGGGAATTGGGTGGTGTGATTTCTGTAGATTTTCCGTTGGTTAGATCATAATGAATTCTCCTCATCAGCCAATATCCCACCTGTTAGCATGAGAAAGCTGAACCGAACATCAAGTTAGCATGGTTAAGTTTTGGGCTTGTTTTTTTTAGCACAATCGTAGGAGCTGTGCCTTTCAATTAAGAAGAAATAGAATTGACCCAGTTTATAAGGGAAACCAGGCCTAAAAATCTCACATCGCACAGTTTATAAAAAGAAAACCGGCGAAAAGCTTAAACGTGACAACCCAGTTTTGTGCTTGTTTGACTCACAGTTCATGGGCTCTGAACCTTTCCTGCAAGCTCTAAACCTTTATGTTTGACTAATTCCAAATATCTGCTACTGCATAACAGGTGGGATGGCCTCAAGGATGGGCATGGGTACTGCCACCTACGGTGGTGTATGGCACACAGTTCAAACTCTGCCTAGTTGCAGCCAGGCATGTCAGTAAGGCTGTTGAGGTGCTCAGTACCGACCAATTTGGATTTGGAATTGGGAAAGCTTTCCACAGAAAGGAGGCACTTACTGTACGTCCTCATCAGGTGCCTTTTCTGGAGGTCACGTGTAGGTATAGCTAGCTCGCTCTTGCATGCTGCTCAAAAGGAGCTGCTTGGTCTTGATAAACATGTGTACAATGATGCCATGGGTGGCTGGGCGAGGTTTGGGAGTGGTGATAAATTGCAGGAGGTTTGGACAAAGATGGAACAGGATGGGCTGGTTCCAGATGCGGTTTCGCACTGCCATCTAATCGAGGGACTGGGTAGAGCAGGGCGGATTGAGGATGCACTCAGGGTGTCTTATGATATGGTACATGAGAGACATGGTCCAACTACAATGGCCTACGATGCACTTATTTTAAATTTTCTTTCGGTTGGGGATTTGGACAGGTGTATCAAGTATTACAAGGACATGTTGGAAAAGAATTGCACCCCAAATATCGACACATACTCCAAGATGATTAAAGCCTTTCTGAAAGGTCGCAGGGTAGCTGATGTGCTCCACATGTTTGATGACACGTTGGCTAGAGGAGTTCTGCCAAATACTGGGGGGGATAACATCATTTATCAATCCCTTGTGCACATTTGGACCACCTCACTCAAAGCGAGGCATCCCCTCCGCCGCCGGTATCCTCTCTCTGAGGATGAGGAGCCGGAGCCAGCCCCTCCGCCGCTGATGAGGAGCGGAGCAGCGAGACGAGACCTCCGTGGTGGAGCCGTCCCCTACACCTGCAGTGAAGAAAATGAAGGGGAGGAACAGCAAGAGCATAAGGCTAGCTGTTACGACTTACGAGGGTCCCCATTCCGGTGTCCCTGGCCATCCGCTCCGGCAGCACCTCCGGTGTCCCTGCCCGTTCCCACTCGGTAAACCCACCTTCCTTCCTCGATTTCCCTCTTCTTCCATCTGTTGATGTCTCCCCCATCCATCTTGGGACTGATTTCTTGCAGGTGCGGTGCTAGTCCCTTGTTGCCTCCCCACCTCGTCTCCCTCACATTTACACTTCTGCTGAACTGAGAGCTCGAATCCCTTTACTGAATGAACTGGTGCATTACACTAGTATGTTCTTTTATTAGCTGCATAAATGAACTCTACATAAATTGTTGTGATTAAGGTTACATGGTTTGGCTTGTCGATCTCTAATGAGTATTGCGGCTACTGATATAACACTACAGTAGGGTCTAGGTCTTGTAAAAACATGTGTCCTATTCATTCATCTACTGTTAGTATGGTCTGTTTGAGAATTCTGTAGTTGGTGTTTTGCTTGTCTTCCTGCAGTCAGGAATCTGCCAATTTGATTGGTGTTCAGTCTTGCAATAGTTGAAGGGAAGATTATAGGCAGTGTTTCAGCTAATGCTTGTATATCTCTTTCAGTTCATCTGATATCTACTATGATCAAATAAGTGGTGAAGATCTGAAAAATTTTAGTCTCTGTACTCTGGACTTGATGTGGCTGAACCTTAAACTCCTACTCGTTCTTTCAGTACTGTCAGACTAGAACATATGCCAGAATGGAAGGAGCTCACTTCACAAAATTGCATCATGTGTTTCTGTGAGACAATATTATCATACTGTTAGACTCACTTTTTTCATTGTTTATTAGTTTGTGAAACTCTACTTGTGGCTACCTGGCAAAGATCCAAAGGCCAGACTCACGATTCGTGCCTAACTAGCTCAGTTTCTTTATAGAAAATTTCCATGTTAGCTTCTTTTTACTGAGTTTATAGTGTAGTTTCTATGATTCCTTACTTAAAAGGACATTCTTTTAGTCTTTCCTCATGAGTTGGTACTTGGTATTGGTAGGATGAAAGCATCTATCTAGTTAAAAAGAGTGCACCTCTAATTTTTTATTTTCAATACAAAAGTAACATATATATTTGATTACTGGCAAATATTTGATTTTGTTTTCAATACAAAAGTAACATTTTTTTTTTCTGGAACGAATGAGAAACATATGAGCTAACTGCTATGTAGCACCTCTAATTTTTGTCCATAGTGAGGGCATGGGGAGCAGGGGAATTGGGTGGTGTGATTTCTGGAGATTTGATCTAACCGTCTTCAAGCAAGTGCACCTTTAAGTTTGCAGTCGTGAGATGTTTGTAATTAAAACTGATGTTGAACTGCTCAATGCTTCTTGCTCTTTCGACTTTCAGCTTAGGTATAACAAATCCACATTTTTCTGTAAATAACTTACCTGTTATCAAGCTCCCAAAGCAAAGTTCTCCAACCATTTCTCATCAGATGCTGCTTTGTTAAAATTAGAGTTCAGTTTTTTAGCTTATGGGCATTCTATTTCTATCAGCAAGCAAGGTCATTAATATTGCATCTAACAGAAACTTACTGTTGTTCATGTGGGAAACTGAGAATCATAGTTGCAGTCGGTTAGATCAAAATGAATTCTCCTCATCAGCCACTATCCCACCTGTTAGCATGAGAAAGTTGAACCAAACATCAAGTTTGTGCTTTTGACATTTTTATTCAAGGAACTGGGCTAATCATGGTTAAGTTTTGTGCTTGTTTGACTCACAGTTCATGGGCTCTGAGCCTTTCTGCAAGCTCTAAACCTTTATGTTTGACTAATTCCAAATATCTGCTACTGCATAACAGGTGGGATGGCCTCAAGGATGGGCATGGGTACTGCCACCTGTGGTGGTGTATGACACACATTTCAAACTCTGCCTCTCTCGCCCTTCCATCTCAGCCTCGTCTCTCCCAAGCCCTCCACCGCTTGCAGCCACGGGTACTGCCGCCCATGGTGGTTTCCTTCCTAGCTCTGACCAGGATCGTCTCTGCGAAAGACAATACATGCCGATTGAGCCATAGTTGTGCAGGAAGGAGTCACTGAGGAGGCAAAATGATGGAGGCCTGGCCCATCCTATTCCTCCACAGACCACAGTAGGCGCAGCTACTCCACCTCTGCCTCCAATGAGGACATGGTCATCACCTCCCTCCGCCTCCTCTCCACTCCCCTTGCCAATCCACCTCCACTCCCTACTATGGTTCAGTCTATTGACTCTCCTCCTGACCCACATCCACCACTTACTGCCATGCTCCTATCTGCTGCAGATCGCCTCCGTGGGGTCTTCCTCCGCGAACTCCCGGGCCGAACCGCGGTCCACCGGGCGCTATCCTCCACAGGCATTGGTACCACCGTGGTTCACCGTAGGTGCTTGCCAGTGTTGTCAACGCTGGCGACCTCTGTGGTGCCGCCACTGTCACCTTCTTTGACTGGGTGGTCACTAACTCCAATCCTCCCACATCCTTCCAAACCTGCAACATTGTCATCATAGCATTGGGGAGGAAAAAATTCTTTGATTTTCTCGATGATGCCCTTCAGATCATGCGCAGAAACATCTTCCCAGACCTGACCACACTGGAGATCATTGTGCATAGATTAGTTGCAGCCAGGCATGTCAGTAAGGCTGTTGAGGTGCTCAGTACCGACCAATTTGGATTTGGAATTGAGAAAGCTTTCCACAGAAAGGAGGCACTTACCGTCCTCATCAGGTGCCTTTGCCGCAGCCCGCAGGTCACATGTAGGTCTAGCTAGCTCACTCTTGCATGCTGCTTGGTCTTGATATCCTTGTGTACAATGATGTCATGGTTGGCTGGGCAAGGGTTGGGAGTGTTGATAAGTTGCAGGAGGTTTGGCAAATATGGAGGAGGATGGGCTCATTCCAGATGATGTTTCACATTGCCATTTAATTGAGGGATTTGGTAGAGCAGGGGCGGACTGAGGATGCACTCAGGGTATGATGCTACATGAGACTTATGGTCCAACTACAATCGCCTACAATGCACTTATTTTCAAATTTATTTCTGCTGGGCATTTGGACAGGTGCATCAAGTATTACAAGGATATGTTGGAAAAGAATTGTCCCCCAAACATCGACACGTACTCTACGATGATTAAAGCCTTTCTGAAAGGTTGCAGGGTAGCTGATGCGCTCCACATGTTTCATGACATGTTGGCTCAAGGTGTTCTGCCAAATACTGGGGTAATAACATCATTTATCGAGCCATTGTGTTCATTTGGACCACCCCACGTTGCTTTGATGATCTACAAAAAGAGTAGGAAGGCTGGTTGTGTAATATCCATGAAAGCTTATAAGCTTCTGCTCGAAAGGCTCGGTAAATCTGGGAAGAGTGGAACTGTTGTGGACATTTGGGAAGAGATGCAGGAGTGTGGGTATCAATCTGGTAAAGAGATTTACTAGTTTATTGTAAATGAGCTTTGCAACGTGGGTAAGGTTGATGCTGCCACCCCGCAAAAAAAAAAAAAAAAAAAAAAAAGGTTGATGCTGCTGTGTCTGTGGTGGAGGAATCAATTCGGAATGGATTCTGTACTGGGAGAGACGCTTACAGAAAACTGAACAGTAAGCTGTTGGAGATGGACAAAGTTGAGACTGCATATAATTTGTTCAAGAAAGTCAAAGATGCACGTGCACTTACCAATGCACGGAATTGTTGTCGTGCTAATGGTTGGCATTCTTGAGCACAACTAGTTTGTGTTTGGATGGTAAACCAACAGAAAGAGTAGGAAGGCAGCTAGTTGTGTTTATTTATCAGAACTTGAACACTTATTTGGGAAGAGTTGATGCAGGAGTGCAGATGTCAATCTAATAAATAAAGAGATTTACGAGCGAGTTAATTTTAAATGTGCTTTGCCGAGTTGATGCAGGATCTGCTGTGTCTGTGGTGGTGGAATCACATCAGAATGGATTCTGTCTTGGGAGAGTTGCTTACAGTAAGCTGAACAACAAGCTGTTGGAGATGGACAAAGCTGAGACTGCATATAATTTGTTTAAAATGTCAAAGATGCACGTGCAATTACTAATGCAGGGGACTATTGTCGTGCTAATGGTTGGCACTCCTGAGCATAACCAGTTTGTGTTTTGATGGTAAACCAACGGAAGAGCTGCAGCAGAGAGTATCGCCATTGACAATTTGACATGCACCCAGGTCATCCTGCAGGCAACATCAAGTGGCCTACCAAGTCGAGGATCACAATGGCGATGGAGAATGACAGCTGGTAAGCACGTTTTTTTATTTATGGATGAGTGCTGTAAGTTATAACCCTTTTTTCCCATACCCCAGCTGGCATGTGGCAGAAAACAGTTAGTATTAGTGCTAAGATAAGATAGTAGCAACACACGCACATGTTTATTCTCTTGTTCAGCTCATTAATCTTCCTTCCTCATGCTATCAATCGATATAATTAATCTCTCTCTCTCTCTCTCTCTCTCTCTCTCTGCGTCTAGTGGCAGCAATGTATGCATGAAGAAATATACTGCTTTGTGCTGACCAGTAATCAAGAGATCAGCTCTACACTGACTTCAGCCTGATCTTTGTAGAGTATTTCTCGTTTTGGTTGTTTGAGATTATTTCTGATTCGTACGTGAAAATGCATGCAACACACAGTAATGAAGATATGCTCTTGGGAGGTTGGTACCGGTTTTTTCTTGCCTTGTTGGTGCATTTTGCTATAATGGATGCTACATTGTAACGGCCGGGCACTTCACTCAAATGTACGAAATTCACCAAAACTCGAATCTATCTACCATGTTGCAAACTGAGTAATCACCAAAGGTCGGCTGGTTTTGCTTGCTTTGAAGACTTGTGGTTTTCTTTGTCTTTGATGACTCGAATGTGATCATGTCTTTGATACTGGTGCATGTATGTATATCTCAGCAGTCAGTCAGATTCCCATGAGGTGCGACGAGCTTCCAGCTGATTTATGTGCTTGATCTGTTACTTAACTGGGATTGGTGATGTGGCATGATTTAACTTTTGAAATAGTGTATTAATCCAAGAAGCGGACAGCTTAGGCGACAATCAGGGCCAGGAATAGGCCTCGCTAGCCCCACCAATGTAACGAAGCATTCTTGACAGAAAAATAGAGCATTCTCACAAACAGAGGTATAAAGTTTTACTGGAAGCACAGTATACTTGTTTCAACTAGCTAATAATTTTACTAGCATAGCATAACGTAGCAATAACCAAGAGAGAAGCATGAATCGGTACATTTACAATCCATATATATGATGATTATTATTACAAGAAATAAAATGAGCTGGCAGATGCATGGTTCCAACTCAACAATCCCACGCCACACCTCAGGTGATGCTGCAGGTACGTTAAGAACCAACAGCATGCGTCTACAGGATTATCAAGTCTGAAAAATAAATAAATAAATTTAACAAAGTGTCAACGAATGAACAGCCTGCTCGGCACTCGCAAATGAAACGGTCGTACGTGTTCACTTTGAGCATCCATATATTATTACAAAGCAATGAGCCGCTGACTCAACAAGCCCACACCATGAAATACTGGTGGGAGTCAAAGTCAATGCATGACGATCGAGAAACAAATACAAAGGTCAGGTCGGAGCCAATGGAGGAGGAGGAGGCAGGTTGGTGGCGGTGAAAGCCCGGTAAACTCCTAAATCCACAACAACCAAAAAGTACGCCGCGCCCCCAATACATACGTACATTTCCCTGAGGCTTGACAGGTGCTCGGTTCCAGTAGGTGCAGCGCCATACCTATCCCACCCCCTGGCATTAAAACCTAGCTCGAGCTTAATTTCAAGCTTGGGCATTGCCCCTGCCACAAAGGCCAGGCATGATATCCTGCTACAGCTAAATTGAAAATGCTTCAGAACAGGGAATCCACTTCCATGGATGATGATCTTATCTTCAGGAGTTCCTTTGATGAACAACTCGTTGATAACTGAGGGCAGCTATGCAAGAATTCCAACATCTTCCTCAAGCACTTGCTTAACAAAAAGACGCAGGTCATAGAGGTTATGGAGTTGGATGATCCATCCATGAACCCTTGAGAACTTGTGTCCATGGAATATCTGGAGATGACGGAAAGAAGCGGGTGTTGAACTCAACGCATCAATGTAGAGATTGTTGTCACAATAAATTTTCATATATAGATATTTGAGGCTGCAAATCTTTCCACGGCAAGTCTGCAGAACTTCCCTGCCTTTCTCCACTATCTCATCATTTGCCTTTTCACCAAAATTACATATGATTTTAAGATTGGTCAAATTGGTCAGTTCCCCCAGACCCTTGATACTGTTTGGTGAGTTACGTAAATTGAAGTAGTGTAGAGTACGCAAGGATTTCATGTTACCGATCCCGTTTGGCAATATTATGTCATATGGAATAATCAGATGCGATAACCGGCTCAAATGAACTATATCCGATGGTAGTTCACGAAATGATTGTCCCTTAGACAATTTTATAGTAGCATTGATTTCAAATGTTTCCAATTGCTGCATACTCCCAATTTTACTAGGTAACACCACCTCATGACCTTTTGCTACAATCTTTAAATATCCCAACTGAAATAGATGATGTATCTCAGTAAAGTTTTGTAACAATGGTGGATAGGACTGTACTGTAATTTCAATTCCGAGAACACGGAGATACTTGAACAGTTGAAAAGGAGGTAAATATGAAGAGGTTCCAAATATTGCCAGTGTTCTTGTTTGGGATAGCTGGACACATCCTGCAACCCTATCACCTACTGTACCACCCAGGTTGAGAGAGAGTCGATGAATCTTGTCTTGTTGTCCTGTCATGTCTTGTATATCATCTATTACAGTGACAAAATTCTCTTCTTGGGATTTATGGAGGATAAGATCAAGCATCATATCATGTACCTTGCAAGACATCACCTCACCATTGCAGTTTGTATCTGCAGGCTGAATCAAACTCCTATTAATAAGCTCATTAAAATAGCTCTTTGTAATATCCTCAAGATCCATCCCACGAACTTTACATATAAAACCTTCAGCTATCCATCGCCTTGTCAAATCATTCTTTTCAATTGTGTAGTCCTCGGGATAAATACCTAAATATAGCATGCAAGTCTTCAAATAATGAGGAAGATTTATATAGCTGAGATTCAGTATCTGTTTCATGCCTTCCAAGCTTGGGCTCATTTCAAAGTTGGAGCCCAGCCTGTCCCTTACATGTTCCCAGTTCTCCTTTAGTTTGCTTGGCTGACTGGCTATTAGGCTAGATGCTGTGATGATTGCAAGTGGTAAACCACCACATTTTTTCAAAATTTGAGCAGATACTTCCTTCAAAAATGGAGGGCAACCATCCTCTGAACCAAAAATTCTTTTGAAGAATAAACTCCTTGAGTCCTGGTCACTAAGTGCCTTCATCTTGTAAACACATTCAATGTTCTTAGTGCAGCATCTTCTAGCCACAGTTTCAATTCGAGTAGTTATTAATACTCTGCTACCATTAATGCTCTCTGGAAGAGCACATCTGATGATATCCCATGCAAAAGCCTTCCAGATGTCATCAATTACGATTAAGTACCTGACATATATAAAAGCATATGGAGTATAGCAAACCATTAGGATAGCGTAAAAGCATCCTCACTATAAACATACATTAACCAGGATATAAGAATACAATAGGGACACACATAAACTAGTCAATCATAAGAAAACAAGGTGAAAAGAAAAAATACAGACAAATCAACATGTTTAGTTGTTGATTACATATACTAGCATGCTAAATAAGAATGACATCAAATTAGAACAAACTAAATCGCAAACAAACCATACTAAGCATACAATTATTTCTAGGCCGCATACCTCTGTTTAAGAAGAAATTTTCGGAGCACACTAATGAATTCAGATTCTTTCCCACAATTCCATGTTGGTGTCCATAGGAGCTACAAAGCCAACTTGAGATAGCATAGTTCTCAGAAGCTTCCTGATGTTTGTTTTTTGGGACACAGACACAAAGGCTCGGCACTGAAACTCACCCTGAAGCTTGCAATAAACCTCATTTGCAAGGGTAGTTTTTCCTAGACCTCCAAATCCAACAATAGAGAGCACCTTTAGCTCATTCTCTCCACCCATCAACGGAATTAGTTCATCCCTGGGGCCATCCATACCAACAAGGCCTGATGCTTCTGCGTACATTGCTAACAACCGAATATCAATGATTGTGTTGACTGACTTAGAGGTATCATCAGTCTTCTGGTACCTCTTGCGCCGCTCCTGCGCCTGCACAACACGGACCTTAAGGCCTTCAAACTCTTTGGCGATGTCATGCCGAATGTTCATGGTCGTCAACAACTTCGTGCTCCTATTTATGAAACCCGTGAATCCGCGTGGCTTGCTGCTTGAATTGGGTTCCACACGGAGCATGAACTCACTGATGCTATCTTCGATGTCATAAGACAGCTCACGTACCTCCTTGGCCCAGCACTTGTCCTGTTCATCAGGCTGTTCTGTATCTGAGATCTCGTTTAGGAACCTATGCATGCTCTCAAGCTCAGCTTTGAGGAACAAGATCTGCCCCTTAGCTTCTTTGAGCAGCTTGTACTCAGCTGTGAGCAAATCACCAAGCTTCGCTATCAGGGAGCCCATAGCTCCATGCGATGCGGTCACCACGGCAGCCTCCATAGATAACCATGCCTTTCCTTTCTTTGCTGGCTCTCACTTTGACAGTGCGTGTGTAGTCTTATTTCTAGTCCTGAAAGAAAACAACAAAAGCAACATATTTAGATGTTTTTCATTATCCATCACGAGTGACAATTCTAGTAGTCGATATTGACGACTTGTAGATCTGCTTTCTTTTTCTTCAGTGTGCCCAGATTCAATGAATTGAACAGAAGCTCCACTTGTTTTACAGGGTGCAGTTTTCTTTGGAGTGCAAACCGAATCAAGAACAAGAGGGAAGAGAGTGTGATCCATACCATATATACGGCGTACGAAGCCAGCAGGAGAGAGATCGAAATCGACAGGAATGTTGTTGTCCGGCCAAGTTTTCCTTCAAACTGAAGCCAAACCTTGTTGGAGATGAGAAGTGGCAGGTACAGTAGTGAAAGCATGCAGGAGCGCCGGGCGGTGGAAGTGCAAGCTTGGGTGAAAGCAATGGCGAAGGGAGGGCAGGTGTGCCTGGAGTACTGGCTCCACTGAGTGCGTGGTTCCAAATGCTGGATCTACAAATGAAGCTCAGGGTTTGATAGATCGAACTGCACAATGCAGACCCTCTGTAACTGCCCGCAGTTTCTCAGAAAACCACCTCTTCAGTCGCAATATTTTCGGTTCCCTTTATTTGTATGCGAGTCCTTTGTATGGGGGACTAGGATACAATATACTAGGACAACGTACACAATCCTGCACAAGACTCGTTTGGGACGAACGACAAGCAAGATGGCATACAATAATTGGGTGCTTCGTTGTGCGCTTCAGGTCTTGAGCTGCGATCCCATGTGGCCATGCATCTGTCTCAAACGTTGTTTTGTGTTGCTTCCCACGTGATTACATGTGACCATAGGGAACAGAGGGATCTGATCGAGGCGGTGGCCCGGTTTAATTAATTTCCCTAGAGATAGATTCCTCTTGTTGTGGCAAATGTTATCTAATCCCAGTTAACATATATTGGAGCAAAGGATGCCCTACCGTTGTATGACAATACCATACCATGTCAACAAGTCTATCTTCAAAATTGAATTTGAGCTTTTTCAGTGCAGGGCAAAGAAGAAATACTTCCCAAAAAATTCAGGAATATGGATTACAAGCTTAGACTAAATAAGAGAGCTCGAGTGTATTCTATTTTCCTCTTCTTCTTCCCCTTTTTAGTTCCCTAATGGCTGCCCCTAGCCCCTAGCTCATCTCTTTTGTTCTGAACCTTTGTTTTCTTTAATATATTTTCAGTAGGGGCTCCCTGCCCCTCCTGTTTGTTCAAAAAAAAAAAAAACAAGTCAAAAGTATCTTGCTTTGCGTTTATTTTTTGTTTGCAGAGGATAGATCTCGACTGAATGGCAGACCACAATCTAAACATTACTACACTACTACAAATAGGATTTTAGGAAAAACTCGTCAGTCGCCAATAGAAATAGTTGCATAAAGATAACTTGTAACTTTTTCATATGAACTAAGATGAAGATGAACTTTATATCAAAATTGCAGATTTTGATGTGATTTACAACTTTGTAGTTGATAAGTTTTTATTTGGAACCTCGGATGTTGACATGGACATACCAAATTTGCACTTCTCAAATCGACATTCTATTTGACAAGTTTTTTTATTATTTTAAGTTGGTTAGAGTCCAAATATATGTTGAAATTTTCTAGATTTTGAAATTTTAAATTTAGAATTTACAAACGACCTAGAATGGTCACATAGTTAATGCCAAAGTTGTAGTGGTTGACCCAATCTACAAGTTTGTGGTTGATAAGTTCTTTATTTGAAGTTATCTAGAGCCTCAAATATTTGCTTTAAGTTCTCATATTTTGAGATTTGAATTTTTGAAACTTCCAAACTATCTCGGATGGAGACACGATTTATACCAAAGTAGTAGTGCTTGACGAGCTTTAAAACTTTGTAGCTAAAACTTTTTTAATTAAAATTAATTATTCAGTGGCCAAAAAATTCACTACATCGCAACACCTCTTTTCACGGAAGGGGTGCATAGTCCAATCAAACCGTTTTCTGGTTGGGCGTACAAAACACTGCTGGCAGTTAAGTTGGTAATTGGTGCCCAATATATTAAGTTGTTTAATAAATAAAATATACAAATACGACATATCGAGGAATAAATTGATTGGGTACATGTACAGCAAATTCGTAATGAGGTTCATCTTCAATAAAAAGTTAGCATGCATGTGTGCCACCGAGAAAAAACGGTCGTTCTTCTTGCGAAACTCCACCTTGAGCACAGCCTCATCGTCGTCGTCCTCCTGCTCCTCCTCCCACTCTTCGTCGTCGTCGTCGCCACAGGTACGCTCGCGGATGACTCGGAAGAAGCATGTGTCAGCAACCCATCTGGTATAGTTGAAATTCGTTGGAGACCTCATCTGGAACGAGCACGTCAAGATGAATGTAATGATGTATACATATCACTACTACAGAATTGACTTTCAGTACCGACAGTGATAGTGTCTCCCAACCCATCACTACCGTTTTTGGCTAAAACCAACAGTGATAAAACCAACCGACATTGATATTCGGGTCATCACTACTGGTTCATATCACTGTCGATATTAGCCAAGAACCGACAATGATATTAGATCATCACTGCCGGTTCAAGTCACGAACCTCTAGTGATATGCTGCACAGAAAATCTCATAACTTTCTCATATGATGTCTGATGAAGACAAACTTTATGCCAAAGTTGTAGTAGTCAACAAGATCTACAACTTTGTAGTTAAA
Source organism: Miscanthus floridulus (assembly GCF_019320115.1). Taxonomy (NCBI): domain Eukaryota; kingdom Viridiplantae; phylum Streptophyta; class Magnoliopsida; order Poales; family Poaceae; genus Miscanthus; species Miscanthus floridulus. The sequence goes on along the minus strand of NC_089594.1, from coordinate 83,983,996 downwards.
ACTTTTTGATTTGAGATAGTTTGAAAGTCTAAATATACACCACAAGATTTTATAGAGTTAATATCAAAGGATTCCATATGCTTTATAGTCATAAGTGAGTTTGTAGTGGTAGTTAAGGATCTTTGATGGATAAGTGACCAAAGCAAAAGTTGTAGATCTCTAAATGTTATGCAACATTGTAGTTCACAAGTTTTTATTTGAAGTCGTTATAATGTCCCTCTATTTGATTCGCATGATTTCATAGAAGTTAATATCAACTAAAGCCATATGTCCCATAGTCATAAGTGAGAGTGTCGTGGTATTTAAGAATCTCAGATCAAGAAATAACCAAGACAAAAGTTGTAGATCTCGAAAAGTTATACAACTTTGTAGTTGACAACTTTTTTATTTTAAATCATCTATCTAATGAAAATTATGTTTGTTTACTCAAATTCAAAATTCAAAATTTTCAAACAACCTCGAATGGAGAAACGCCCAATACAAAAGTTGTAGATATTCAAAAGTTGTGCAACTTCGTAGTTGACAATTTTTTCATTTGAAATCGTCTATCCAAGAAAAAGTATGATTGAATTTTCTCACATTTGAAATTCAAATTCTTCGAATGACCTCGGATGGAGAAATGACCAAAACCAAAGTTGTAGATCTCAAAAAGTTATAAAACTTTGTAGTTGACAACTTTTTTATTTAAATTCATTTAGGATTCTAAATATTCATTTCAAACCAAAGTGGCATAAAATGGGGAGAACAAATATCCCATATGGACACAAGCGTCTTACATATGGAGTGGTTAGAGGATGAACACGCGATGCAGAAGGTTGGGGATTCGAGCGCCGGTGGCCACGAAGCTCTCGTTTTTCACGTGAAAAATTGCGTGACGTGTGGCTATCCAGTGGGGTCCCTCCTAGTATTAAAAAAATGACTATTTTTCGATTCACTTTTTTAGGTTTTCTGGAAACCAAATCACTGCCGCTTCTAAAACCGGTACTGATGAGCCCCCTCATCACTGCCAATATGATTGTGCCGGTTCAAAAAACCGGCACTGATGGGCTTTTTGAACCGGCAGTGATTGGAAATCTGTAGTAGTTATGTAGGTTTGGGCGGCTGAGTTATAATAGATTTAGGTTTTATTATTTTTAGAATATTTTTTGTTAAAAAATTTTCATAAAAGCCCAGTAGTGTTTCAGACAAAAAAAAAAGCTATTCCAAACGTCCAAAAATTCAGGTAAAAAAATCTTGGACACATTTTGGAACATCATAAACCCAAGTAAAGTATTTAGAGCTCATGAAAAAGAATTTTGGAGCATAAAAAAATTAGATTTTCCTAGAGGAAAAATAGTAATAGGTTCTAGAAAAATGTACAAAATTCCTGGGGAACATTAGTTGATGACTAAATGCATCTAAAACATTTTGGCACTCATAAAGCAGAAGATGCACCTAGCATGAATGCAACAAACTTACCTTAGGATATATAGTTAATTTGGGAAAGTTCTTGAAAGCCATTCTTTTTTAGATAAAGGTGAAGTAATTTGACTTCATCTCCTTTAACCAAGACAATGAGACAATTTTACATATGTTGAGCAACACATTTAATCAAACCCACTCAAATATCACTTGCCATGATGTCCAACGAATGACTGGACCACCTGTCAATAACAATGTCTTATTTGATCTACCCGTTTGTTTGTGCCAATCATGAAAGATATCCATCACATTCAAAGGGTATTTGAGACCCAAAACAAGATGTATCCTTCGCCACAGGAACTGAGCATACAGACACTCGAATAAGAGGTGTTGAATAGTGTCATCTCTACTACAAGACACAAAAGATTTGTTCCTATTCTAGTTCCTCTTTAATTAATAAATTATGTATAGTTAAAATCACCCCCTCTTGACGAACCATAGAAAATTTGTAATTTTCAGTGGTATACTTAAACGCCAAATATCATGTGAGACTTTAATGCATGTATTCACAAGGAGTTTATAAATGAAATTTATTGTGAACTCGACACTATTTTTAAGGAGCCAAAGGAACCTATCTCATCCAACTTTGTAAGCTAATGTTCATGACTCTTGCTACTAAGTGAGCGCTTGGTATAGCTTCTGAAACAGCTCCGGGAGCTCCATATCAGCCAACCGCTCTCCCACACAACTACTTCATGTGCAGAGTCCTAGGAATACCGCTCACTGGAGCTGTTTTTGAAAGAGTGATTGGAATGAGTTGTTGTATTCCATATTGTGTATGGGTACATATATAGGCAGTCAGGGTAGCATGCAAGCCAACCACACAAGCACACAAGTATAGGGCGACCATTGCTATATTTACATCATGCTAATACTCCCCCGCAGTCTTATCGGGAGCACGACAAACGTTAAGATTGGATCGAAACTCTTGAAATACAGATGTTGGGAGACCCTTGGTGAAGATATTGGCGTACTAGGATGTCGTGGGGACATGGAGAACTCGAACATGATTGAGGGCGACACGCTCCCGAACAAAGTGGAGATCAATCTCAACATGCTTCGTGAGCTGATGCTGGACTAGATTGGTAGAGAGATAGACAACACTGACGTTGTGGCAATAAACCAGGGTGGCACGACAAAGATGGTGGCAAAGCTCGGCAAGTAACTGATGAAGCCATGTAGCTTCAGCGACACCATTGGCCACGGCTCGATACTTGGCCTCTGCGCTAGACCGGGAGACTATGTGCTGATGCTTGGAAGACCAGGACACCAGATTGTCATCGAGGAACACTGCGTAGCCAGAGGTCGAACGGCGAGTGTCGAGGGAGCCGGCCCAGTCCGCATCAGTGTAAACAACAAGCTCTGTAGGCGGAGAGCGATGCAGAGTCAAGCCAAGGAAAAGAGTACCCTATAAGTACCGTAGTATCTGCTTGAGAGTAGCAAGGTGCGGCTCGCGTGGATCATGCATGTAGAGACATATCTGCTGGACGGCATAGGCAATATCCGGACAAGTGAAAGTCAGATACTGTAGTGCACCAGCCAATCTATGATACTGAGTAGAGTCAGCAACTTGAGGACCGTCGGTGGACAACTTGGAGTGCAGGTCGACGAGAGTGCTGCAAGGCTTGCAAGCACTCATCCCGACGTGTTCCAAGATGTCCAAAGTATACTGCCGTTGAGAGAGCAAAAGGCCATCATCGCAGCGGGTGACGGAGACACCAATGAAGTGATGGAGTTGTCCCATGTCAGTCATAGCAAACTCACACTGAAGGGCTACAATAATATGTTGAAGAAACCCAGCTGAGGAGGCGGTTAGAACAATATCATCAACATAGAGCAGCAGATATGCAGTGTTTGATCCCTGGTGATTAGCGTAGGTCATATGCGCCTGCTCTAGGCTTAGGTCTAGTTGCTAGTGAGGTTTGCATACCTCTTGACCAAAGGTACTTACGCGCACCGTGCTTGTACTCGGAGGGGTTGTAAGTCTTGCGAGACCATACCAACCGTGTTTGTGGTGTGGCCGCCACCGTGTATGGAGGGAACAAGGCCCGCGGCGTTTTGGCCAAAAGCTTGATAGTGAAGACGGCAGGGAGCGGTCCGAGAGATGTACACCAGAGACCCACTTGCGCGTGGGGAAGGCCCGGGGCTATCTACGGAGTTACCCGACCGGGAGCTTGGCCCTTGTGAGGGATTCCTTGCGAGGGGCTCCAACGGGGATTAGGGGAAAGCTTGCGTGCTTCTCGATACCTCGGTAAAAATACCGGAGTCATTGATGGAAGTTTGCATCTCTACCTCATCTTTAGCTTCTGCATTTTTATTGTAATCTTGGTTGTGTGCTTTACCATTCCTAGCTTAGTTGATAGGCTAGTTGATAAGGTTGGAACCTAGGTTGCATAACTCTTTTGCAGTAGAGATAGCAACACACCTAGCAAAACCTTAGTTGCACATTTAGATAGATTACTTTCTTGCATAGGTTTTGACTAGGTGGAATTAGAGGCCATAATTAGAAGTAGAATTTTAAGTTGCCTAATTCACCACCCTCTTAGGCGTCACGGTCCTTACACGCTGGACGCACTCTTCCCGGACGGTGGAAAAGGCTCATCTAGGCAGCCGCGAAGACGCAACGCCACCTTCTAGGTCGTACCGCTGTGTCGGATTTGGTTGTTTTCCATTTATGTAACATCGAAACTCACTACACCACAACACCATATCACCGTCAGACATCTGACACTAAAACTTTTTTTTATCGATGGATGATCTGACACTAACGATAGCTCACGGACGATCTGACGCTAAATCCACGTTTAGCGATCCACTGTCTGTCGCTATAGGTATTCATTTTTAACGTTTAACGGTCTGTCGCTAATATCATGTACACCGTCAGTCAGTCTGACGCCAAAAATAAATGGGCCCCCACCTAGCTCACGCGCCACTTCTCGCGCGCCCAGCTCCCGTGCCGCTGCCCACAAGTCAGAAACCCTAGACCCTTCTGTTCCCCCAAATCCCAAATCCAGGAGCGGTGACCTGTCCGCGCCGCTGCCCTCTCCCACCAAATCGCGCCCGCCCGGCCCCAAATCTCCTACCCACTCTGCTGCCCTCCCTCCCGGATCCCAGCCTTCCGCTCTCTCGCCTCACCGCGCCCCCAAGCTCCCGCTCGCCCGCCCCCTCTGTTCGGTCGCGCTCTAGCCAGCTTCGAGCAGCGTCAGTGGCCTTCGTTGCCGTGCGCTCCAGGCCGGCTCGGTCCCTACTCTCCGCAGTGTAGCCCCTATGGACGAGATTTGCACCGGTCGGAGCTCGCCCTTTGTCTGTTTCCTCTGTGTGTCAGAGTGCAGCACCTCAGATCCCGCCCCACCCATCCCCGCCCGTCGCCCCCTGGAGCAAGCCACGGCGGAGCACGCCGCCCCCCTAGAGCACGCGACGGTGGAGGACGCGCCCCCAAAGCTGACCGTGCCGCTGCATCACTGCTTCTTTTCCTGGTAAGCAAGCTGTTGGAGCGATTGCCTTTATAGTGAGTTCCGTTCTATAGGATCTATTTCACTGTCCCTTGCACCGAAACTGAGAATTTTTTTCTTGAGCTATCCATCCATCAGTTTGTTGTGGATTTGTGTGCTCCGGCTGTATTACTGTCAGATGTAATCGTAATCAGAAGTTTGGGCACCTGATTCAATTTTGTTCATGGTAGTTCAGGCTTCACTATTATGTACTCCGTACTTGATTTTTGGTGCAAATCTACATTATGACATGAAAATGTATAAAGCAATCCGGCTGTATGACACAAATTTATCAAGCAGTTGGTATGAATTATCGTTCATCTCATTAGAATCATCTCCTATACCACAATAATATGTTTTGAGGATTGATGCTCTTGTCCAGCTTTTGAATGGGGCCCATGGTTTAATGTTAACATGTAACCAGTTCCCATCTATTGATGTGAACATCTATCCTTTGCTGCCCCAACCAGTCAATTTATAGTGGTTGGGATAATTTTGGGAAGCTCTTCATATTGGGTTTACATTTGCAGTGGTTGGGATAATTTCTTTTCCTAGCTTTTGCATGTTTCCTTACTGAAACCATTCTGAAAATAATCAGAGGGGTCTATATACTTGTTCTTACCAGTAAGCCCGAAACCATTCTTTCCAGTGCTACAAGCAGGCATAATTGATTTATTCTTTCCGATTCATTTCATCTCCCTAGGTGAAATTACTGTGGAGCTAGCCCACTAAACCCAACGAGTCGTAGATCTACCGCATCGACGTCGTCCTCTTCTCATTGCTTGCAGCCAATAGATTCAAGTACTGTAGGTACACGCTCAGTCTCCCCAAAGACTCATGGATAAATCATGGATCAGTAGTGATGCTAGGCACACAAAGGCATACTTACAAGGGGTCAACAGTTTCCTATCTTTTGCATTTAGAAATTCAGTGGTAGGGGACAAGATACTATGCCCTTGTAGAAAGTGTGTTAACTCATTTTGGAGAGACTCAAGTGATATACGAGAGCACTTGATATGTGATGAGTTTCTAAAAGGGTACACAACTTGGAACTTACATGGGGAAGCTAGTTCCTCTTTTGTAAATACCGACAATGGTGATGGTGCTGATCTTGTGGAAGAGTCTAGTGAAGAGGATGACATATCTGCATTGCTTTGAGACCTAGCTTGTGGTTTAGATGATAGAGGGGATTTCGAAAGAGAACAGTTCTATTGAGGTTCCTAAAGAACTAGTTGACCTCCAAAAGTTGGTTCTCATGAGTGTATCTTTACTTCAGGTTGAAACTGATGAGAGCTTGCTCCTCCATAGACACGATGCAGCCCATTCACCTATAAACAAGACAACTACAGCAACAAATGATGGCCCTCGCTTTCATGATAACCTTGTAATCTTCCTGTCTTCGTACATTCTTTTGTGGTTTCATATACGTTACTTGCTTTAAAATTCTTATGGGCACATCATTTATTTCAGGTTGGAAAGGATGTGATATTATTTGCTATATTGAGATCTGAGTTAGCTGTGGCTAGGGGAACAGTCATTTCAACTAATCCAAACACCATGGTAGGAGGCCAGCCTCTTGGGAATGAATATTGTGAAGTAGTTGTCAATGTTGTGATGAGAAGGGATGCTATGCTGCCTTGGACTTATGGCGAGATGCAGACTATGGCTAGTGCTCTCAAGATGAGCATTGCATGGCCATACAATAAAGTAATAAACTAGACTTGACATAATTTTCATTTTGTTTTGATCTGTGATGCATGACCAATGTCCTAATTAAACCTATCTGTGATAGATAAAGGAATGCAAGAAGAAGGAATGCAAGAAGGCATCTAGTACACCTCTCAAGGGCACTGCAGGTATGTCCCTAAATTAGAGGCTGACAAAGTGAATAGAGGCTGCAAGTGAACAGAAAATAACAGCTCAATTACATATGCAAGTACAAGCTAGTAGTACTGCTGGGTGGTGAGCAGGTTTTAGTTAGTGCATGAGATCGTCTTACATTGATGGACAGAGTACTAGAGTAATAACCAACTGGTTGCCATGGTAAATAGAATAAGGAATTTAAATGTCGCCAGTAGCTAGCAATAATTATAATAGGTCACTTGGCGCTGTCATTTTAAATTATTATATGAACTTGACAATTAGTTCAGATTTTATTTTTCAGTTCAAATCTGCAATGTCAATTTGATTAACTAAATGGTTCGGACACTTTACAGCCCCACCAGGAACTGTCTTAGGTCTAGTTAGTTCCAGAGTTTCATACTTTACAGCCCCACCATAGAAATTATTATATGAACCTTGAGGATAATGGCATGGGTACTCCACGCGAGCCATTCTGTGCAACATGGTCCTATGGACAAACAAATATGTAATATAGAAATTATCAATCACTTAACAAGTGCAAACCCTACCACTGACTAGTCATTTTCCAATTAAATGTCATTATAGGGTATTAAGAAGCTAAAATACTCCTAATTTCAGAAACTAAGCTTCCATGCATAGAGACCACCCATGTATTGAGAAAAACTATCTGACACTACAAAATCCTGACCATGTGGTTAGTGTTACAAATCGAAAATCACACCAATGTTGAATTAAAGAATGGGCTGGAGGTGTAAGAGGCTGGGAAAACACTAATGTTACAATTCAGCTGTACATTTTTCATATGAGGGTGAGTTGCAGCTTCTGGGGTTTCAGAGTGCAGTAAAGCCTCCTTGGCTTCACTTTCTGGCTATACAGGGCGTCACACTGTATGTGTTGTGAATTTCTTGTTTTGCCTCATGAACACTAGGAAACAAATGATTGGTGATAAGTGACAATCAGGAATCACTTATAGAAATGTTTAGTGCTCCTGGGGTTCCTTAGGAATATTTGTATTGTCCTGGGTGATAGGTGTATGGAGTATGTATGGTAGCATGTGTTTTTTTTGTTTCTCTCTGTTTCAATAGTACTGGTGAAGCACCTAGTGGCACATTTTGAGGAATCCATCTTCAGTTCCAACCACAAACAACCTTGACAAAGGAAGCACAGCAATATTTGAAAGGACAGATAGGTTTTTGTGTTTCACTGTTGTTATCATTTCTTACTGATGTTAAGATTGAACAATGTTAAGATTGAACATTTTGAGGAATCCATCTTTCAGAGTGCAGTAAAGCCTCTTTGCAGCTTCTGGGATTTCTGGAAGATGGTATTTAGAATGATTTCGCTTAGGGATCCTTGGCTTCACTTTCTGGCTATACATGTCGTTTTCACTGTTGTTAAGATTGAACAATGTTGCCTGTTCGAAACCAACGAGCTATCATTTCTTACTGCCATAGACCATGCTCAATGCAGCCTAATTACATGGTTGTTATATTTTCAGGAAGTGTTGGGCAGTCTTTGGCTTGAGTTTCTGGAAAATGGTTCTGCAGATAACCTGGTGGAGGCTCTAGTGTTGGCAAGCCATTGCTTTTGGTTTTTGAGTTCCTAGAAATGATTGTACGAAGGCAGAAACAAATGTAGCTTTAGTGTTGCTTTTGGCTCTAGTGTTGCTTTTGGCAAGCCGTAATTGATGGGGGAAGTTTGTATCAGGATATGAAGGCAGAAACAAATGTAGCTTTGAACCTGAGAGCTGTAGGTGCAGATGGATCACTATTTGGAGCATCAGGTGTCTGACATCGAACTCTCTTGTTATTTGATGCTTCTGTTTAGTACAGTCACTTGTTTTTTTTCACAACTAAAGCCCTTCTGAATGTAGAATTCAAAATAAAAATATAACCTTGGGATATTCTTCAGTCTGCATGTCTAATGGAGATTTTAAGGGCTGCACTGTTTTTTTTCTCGAACAACGCAAGGGCTGCACTGTTATGTTTGTAACATACTTTTCCATCTTCGTTTTCATGTTTGGCAGGCTCTAATCAGGCGGGGAACAATTTGACCTTGAAAGGGTGGCCTCTTACAGTTAGTTCTTCACCTTTTCTAGGCTTCCAGTCACTTGCATTCTAAGTTATAATTGGAAGCAAGTTTGCCTGCTACACATTCTTGTGCTCTTATGACACGTGTCCTTTTGATCATAACTATTTAGGGTTTAGAACATCTTCGATCTGGATGATGTACCGTGGATGATGTACTGTGCAAGATTGTATGTTATATATGTATTGATCTCCATGTGATGTATGTGTTTTTATATCTATTTGTGATGGACCTTAAGCTTGAATCTGGGTATGATATGTGCTACATATTTTCTCATCGTATTTTTTTTATATATTTATATTGTCCTGTGGGACAATCTGTCGCTATAAATTCAAGGACTGTTGGATGATCTGTCGCTATATGTATTGTAACAGAGCATCTGTCGCCAAAACGTAGCAATGGACTGTCTGTCGCTAAAAAAATCCAGTCCAACGGACTGTCTGACGCTAAAAGTACTGTCTGACGCTAAAGATTTTTAGCGACAGGACTTATAGCGTATGTAGAAGTCTGACGCTATAACTTTTTAGCGTCAGATTGTCTGTCGTTGTAGCCGCTTTTAGCGTCAAACCGTCCATCGCTAATCTTGGTGTTGTGGTGTAGTGACTAGAGGCCTTTCGCTAGGATGGTCCAGCTACGACTGTTTTTAGGTCGACCTCCTTCGGCGCTCGATAGAGACACGTTGTCTGTATGTTTAAAATCTTCTTCTTAATACAATGATACACAAATATTTTGCGTATTCGAGAAAAAAAAAGATGGAGGTCCGTACTATAGGGGATGGTCTCTCCACACTATTACTGATATAAACATAAACAAAGATAAAGGTCTATATGAATATCAACTTTATTGGTTTGATTTTCTAGCAAGGTGGCAGGCTTTATGGCACAGCCTCCCAACCGTGCAGCAACGTAACGGTGGCTTGCTCCAGCAAGGCAGCGCCCAGTAGATTTGTGGTCGTGGTGGAACCAAATTTTTTGGTTGATCATGTTAGAGCATGGAACAGTGGACAAGGACTGGAAGAATGAGAGGAGGAAGAGAGTGTGTGAAGATGAGTTGAAATGCACAAAGATATTACTCCCATTAGCATTGATATGGTCATCAGTCATCACACATAGAATCTGACCCTTCTTTTCTTTCCAACATCTTTTCATGGCTGACCAATGCTATATATATATATATATATATATATATATATATATATATATATATATATATATATATATATATATATATATATATATATATATATTGAGGAAACTGGAGGGGCCTGCAGCCCTTACAGATTGAACTTATTAATTCTACCAATACTATATTCTAATCCTAAAGTTCCACTAATGGAGAACAGGGGGATGCCCTTTACGCAATACCAATGCAACCATAAACAAAACTGCCAGGTCCATGTGAACATCAATCAATTGTATTGGTATTCGTAAAGTGCAATCACTACTACAGAATGGACTTGTTGTCCCGGGCGGTAACAGCCTTTAGTCCGGTTACCGCGCTGGGACAACGATCCCGGGACTAAAGGTGGAACCTTCAGTCCCGGGTCATCGAGCCGGGACTAAAGAGGGACCTTTAGTCCCGGTTGGTAACACCAACCGGGACTAAAGGCCCTCCAGCCGAGCGAACCTGGCGCATCCTTTAGTCCCGGTTGGTAACACCAACCGGGACTAACGGTTCACCCTTTAGTCCCGGTTGGTAACCCCAACCGGGACTAAAGGTTCCTTTTCTTTTTCTTTTTTTTTGTTTAATTTGTTTTCAGTTCAGTTACACGTATTTGTTTAATATATAATATGTTTTTATGTACGTATTCTACGCTGCTAATATAAATACACGCATGCGTATAATTACATCTAATTCTCATCTTGAGCATTATTATATTCGAATAAAGTATGAAACTATATATATTATAGATATATATATATATGTATATATACAACACTTTCATAATCTTGTTCTCGAAAATAACGATATCAATAAACATTTAATTTACATCATTTATTCCTTAAGATCAAAGTAGAACTCGCCGTTGGGATTTAGCACTTTTTCTAGAAGATATCCTGCTATTGACTCTTGAACTGCTTTCAGATGGTCTTTTTGCATGACCCTTCGTTTCAACCATTCAGTCTTGCATTTGAAATAAAAGGAAAAGTATTAATACACATATATGTATATATATTTATTTAAAAATAAATAAAAATTGATATATACGTACTCTGAGGACATCTTCAGGAGTTCTTCTTATGTGCGCAGTGATAAATTCACAAACGTAGTATCCACACAAGTTATTACCTGGTTCCTGCCGCAAACACCACTGTACGAGAAGAAGATTATTCTCATCATCTCACACGTAAATTGAAGTACGATATAGTAATTAAACACGTGGGGAAGTGTATATAGTACAACTTACTGGTATTTCAACTACATTAAGTGGTGCCTTGCAATCCTTACGATGTTGCCGAATAAACTCTTTCCAAACCCTGTGCGACCAATAATGTACGATCGTTAATAAATTATGGCAAAGTCTATTCAATAATAGTTGTGCGCGAGAGATCGAAATTACCCCTGGATAATGTCTATCATATCTTGGTATAGTGCCCGTTCTTTTCTCAACGAGTCAAAGATTAGTAACCGACTTGAGTTTAACTCAATGACAATGAGTATCCAGTGAAAACTGCATTGGTTTATACACACACGTACATGCATATAAGTTGTATTGATATTACATAAAATGTGTAGACTACATTATTATTAACACTTACTCAAAGTTGTACGGGAAAAGTATTGTTGTCTTGTCGTGCTGCTTCACGAAGAACATCATGATATTCTCCTGTGCTTCAGATACCCATCGCTCCTTGACAATAATACCGGTTTTGAATACGATATAAGGATCAATGAAGCCAACACTGGTGTCTTGTATTCTTTGGAGCTCTGACATCTGGAATCTGTATATAAATATAAGTTACATGTGAGGATAATTATATACACGTACGCATGGAAGTGAGTTTATTAAATAAAAGTAAGAATCACTTACAAACAAAAGGAGCTAATGATTGATTTGTCCAGAGCGTCCATGTGGTATAGTTGATGCAATTCTTCGAAACTAATATGTAAGATGTCATCGCCACGGAAGTAATGATGGTCTCTAAATCTGACAAAGATCCACTGCTCACCCCTGCCACACGCCTGCATGTACCACTTGTTGAGCAAGTACATTTGCGTACCCAATTCATTCAGAGCCGCAGGGTTGTACAGACTTTTGCCATATTTATAAGTCTTCCAGGTATCAACTTCCAGGTTCTGGATTGGAGCTTTGCCCGTCAATTGATCCAAGGTTAAACCAGTATCTTGAAAAAAAGCATTAAGGGCTTGAACCGACACTTCTCCAGAGTTGTCTGGTCGATAGACTTCTATGTTGGAACCATATTGATTAGCAACAACAAGATTTTGCATTGGTTGCTTCTGTTGTCCGAGCTGTGGGACATCCTTCCCTGATGCTCTTTTCCTTTTCTTATCTGCATCATGTGACTTCACGAGGGAGCGGTCATAGTCTGATAGTGGCGAAGGCTTACGAAGTTCAATCATCTTTTTCTTGTGAGCATCGACCTTCTGCCTCAGCACCTCTCGTGGTAGGTAAAAGTACGGCTTCTCCTTAAGCTTCGCTTGACTCTTCTTTTTGGTATCTATAAAAAAATCTTTCACTTTTTTGTCTTCTTCAGCTGCTATTTGCTCATCAGTTTTTTCAGAAAGTATTTCTTGAGAAATAACTCTTTTTCTCGGGGTCTTCTTTGCCGCCGGGACCTTAGACGTCTTTGTAGTGCGTCGCTGTGGAGGGGGTGGGGGCGGTGTTGGAGACCGGCGTGGAGGCGATGTGGCCGGTGTTGGTGGAGACCGGCGTGGAGGCGTTGGAGATCGTTGTGGAGGCGGTGGGGCCGGTGTAGGAGTTGGAGATCGTCGTGGAGGCGATGGGGCCGGTGTAGGAGTTGGCGATCGCCGTGGGGATGAAGTCGTCTCGCCCCCCGCGACGCTGTGATGAGATGGGGAATGAATGATTAGGCTAGGCTGGGGGAGACCCTGCTACAAAAACAAGTTGTGTGTCAATTATTTTTGAAGCCAATAGAAAATTAATGGAAAATAATATTTCATTCACTTTCATTCGTACCTAGGGTGAGGTAGGGGAAGCGGTGGCGCCCCAGGAATGATGATGAAGCGTTTGCGCCATTGAATAAATGTCTTTTCTGCTTCTCCTAGTGTCTTCTCCCCATCACCGCCTTCAATGTCAAGAGGAACATTGCTGTAACCTTTGAGCACTCTATCGACCGAGACGCTAGCATATCCAGGTTGAATAACTGACCCATGGATTCTTGGTGTCTTCGTTCGGTCTATTGGAGATACAACCCCAACAGCCACCATGATTGATGCATTATTACCATCTGGAATGTGCAGCTCACATGTTGTTAGAGGCTCGGTAATGTCATCAACAGGGAAGCGCAACCCAGCGTCGTCTTGAATAACTGGCAGCTCCGTAGAAGCACAACTACTTTTCATCTGACCAACGGGGCTAATGGTGACTCCCGGCGTTGATTGCGATTGCATTTGACTCATTGCTAGCTGCACTTGCCTCTTGATCTCCTCCTGCATTCTTGCCTCAAGAGATTTTTCTCGTTCACGTGATTCAAGCAATGCTTGTCGTGACTCAGTCAACAAATTGCTCCAATGCACTGGATTCGTTCTGCCTCCTCATCCTTCTTTCTTTGGCGGCTTCTGTAGGTATCCTTGTCTACTGGGAATGCGTGTAGCCACGGAACCGCCCCATAGCCTCTTGTTCGACCACCGTGTTCGGGATTCTCTAGTGCATATGTCAATTCATCCTTCTCTCTGTTGGGCTTGAAAACACCACTATCAGCTTCTTCCCTAGCACGAGCTAGTCTCTGTGTTGCTCTCTCAATTTTTTGGCCGAAAATTAGCTTGCCAGTGTCTAGGTCTAGGCTTCCCCCATGAGCGTAGAACCAATTCTTCGCGCGTTGAGGCCAGTTCTTCTCTATTGTTTCAGGTATGATTCCCTTGGCAGTAATCTCTGCTTCTAGGTTCTGCCACTTGGGAATAGCACTCTTATAACCACCTGATCCCATGCGATGATGGTATTGCTTCTGTCGGGCATTCTGCCGATTCCTCATCACACGTTCCTCACTGTCTTGGGATGTCTTGTATTCTACGAAGGCATCCCAATGGGACTCCAACTTGACAAACGCCTTAGCATTGAAATTCGGCGTAGCATTCTTCAAGATAAACTTTTTATACAATGTCTTCTTCCAACTCTGGAACAATGTTGCCATCTTCTTCATTGTCCAATCCCTCACTAGCTCCTTCAAAGCATCATCTGCTTGTAATGTGAAATGTTGAGTGATATCTCTCCAAGCTAGGTTCTTGTCACGATCAGATACAAAACTAACATTAGGAGCGGATATCTTCTGCTTCCATTCACGAGCACTAACTGGGATCCTATCCCTTACAACGAACCCACATTGATTGACATATGTCTGAGCATGTGGTCCCAATGGTTTGCCGGTGTCGAGTGTCGAATTCTGATATTATGAAACGGCCCTCTAATGGCTTTTTTGGCCCTCGGACTTTCCTACTTTTGTCGGTGGTTGATGTAGATCCAGAGACCGGCTACATGAGTAGAAACACAACGATTAACAACAAATATACGTACGCATGCATCTATAAGAGATGATAGATAATCGAATATACCTCGCCAGTATTTTCTTGCGCGACAATTTGTTGATCTTCAACCACCGGCATATTCAGGATATCCTCATAATCAGCAAAGTACTGACTCGTGTCATCTACATCCACATTGGTGCCGGCGTTGATAATATCCGCCATTATGTCATCACTCAAGTTATCATTCGGAGCAGCCATTTGTATCTTCAAGATAACACATAGATAGAATTACTATGGTACATAATATAAGTACATGTGATAACACATATAGAATTACTAAATCCAATTAAATATAATAACACATAATATTTCATCAACATGGAAATAAGTACATGTATATATATACACATAGAATGATACAATATATTTTCTCTCTCTCTCAACACATAGAAATAAGTGCATATGTCTATATCTCTAGATATGCATGTGATACACATAGAATGTCTCTCTAGATACAATTTTCTCTCTCTCAACACATGAAAATAAGTACATGTATATATACATATAGAAATAATTAAGTACATATGTATACATATAGAATCTATCTCTAGATATAATATATATAGAGAGATAGAATATATAATTACTAAATCCAATTAAATAAATCTAACATGAAATTAGATAAACTAGTAAGATAATACATTTTAATCTAACATATATCAAAAACTATAATAAAAAACTATCTAAAAAAACTATCTAAATAAAATACTAATTAAATTTTAATACATTTAAATCTAATATATCAAAAACTATCTAAAAATAACTAAAAAACTAACAATAAACTACATGTACTTATTTTAATCTAACATACAGCCGAGACTTTGTAAAAAAAATCTAAAAAAAGCCGATCGAAGAGCAGCAGATCATATCGAGTTCGATCGACGGAGGCCGTACGGCGTGGGCGCGCGGGAAGCGTCGGCGACGGATGGTGGGGTCGGGTGCGGCGGCGGAGATGGGATGCGGACGATGCGGGCCTGGAGAATGGCGCGGCCGGGCGGGGGTAGACGACGACGGCGGCATGGCAGAGATGAGCTCGACGACGGCGGATGGCGCGGCCAGGCGGGCGGCTGAGCGACAGAGGCGAGATCGAAGATGAACAGAACAGACGTTCGATATATATAGCCTGCGACCCTTTAGTCCCGGCTGGTAACACCAGCCAGGACTAAAGGGCATTTAGTCCCGGCTGGTAATACCAACCGGGACTAAAGGTCCAACCCTTTAGTCCCGGTTGGTCTTACCAGCCGGGACTAAATGTCCTTTAGTCCCGGCTCGTGTTGCCAGCCGGACTAAAGGTATTTTTTGGCGGGCACCGAAATTGCCGCCCACCCTTTAGTCCCGGTTCTTGGTCTGGGCCGGGACTGAAGCCCTGAAAAATTTGCCAACCCGCCAGCGTAATTGGAAAGGCCTGGGATTTTGTTTTTGTTTAATACTAGGTTAATCAATTAATTCCATAGCAACTTCAATACTTTGCAATATTTATTTTAAAAAATACTATTGATTAACTAATTATTTATTGTAAATAGGAAAATTTTGTAACCTAAAGTTTTTAATTTCTTTTATGAATATAGAATATAAATGTTACTAATACTAAGTATTTTGTTAATGCAAAAATATATTTCTAACTTAAAATTAATAAAACTAATATTATTCGATAGGAAATTTATTATCACATTATTGTAACGTCAATGTTTCAATTTTTTCTCGGTTTTTGACCAAAATTGACAGGAATTTTTTGTTGAACCTATAAAAATAGAGAAAATGTAGTATTTTTTGTTCTACAGCTTTCTCAAATGAAAAAATGGCCTATATAAGGATTGTATATATTGATGAGCTTAACAAACTCGGTATTCAAAACTTTTCAATTTGAGACAATCTAGGGTCCCGAAAACTAGTTTGTAGGCGTCGAAATTTAAAAATCACAAATTTGAACCGTCCAAACTTTCTCAAATGGAAAGTTGACCAAAACAACAATTGTAGATCTTTTTGAGTTTAACAAACTTGGTATTCAAAACTTTTCAATTTGAAGTCATTTAGAGTTCATAATACTAGAGTCAAAGTGTTGTTTTTTTATTTGACCAAATTTGACTTGGTCAAACTTGCTCAAATGAGACACTAAATGACCTCAGATGAAAAAACTCTGAATACCAAGTTTGATCATCTCAGAAAGATCTACAATTGTTACATAGCTCATTTTCCCATTTGAGAAATTTTTATCAAACACTAGTCACAACTTCTTGAATCTCATATATACTTTCTAAAACTATGTCACACACTTGTGAAATTTGAACTACATTTTGTTCAAGCTTTCTCAAATGAAAAAATGGCCTATATAAGGATTGTATATATTGATGAGCTTAACAAACTCGGTATTCAAAACTTTTCAATTTGAGACAATCTAGGGTCCCGAAAACTAGTTTGTAGGCGTCGAAATTTAAAAATCACAAATTTGAACCGTCCAAACTTTCTCAAATGGAAAGTTGACCAAAACAACAATTGTAGATCTTTTTGAGTTTAACAAACTTGGTATTCAAAACTTTTCAATTTGAAGTCATTTAGAGTTCATAATACTAGAGTCAAAGTGTTGTTTTTTTATTTGACCAAATTTGACTTGGTCAAACTTGCTCAAATGAGACACTAAATGACCTCAGATGAAAAAACTCTGAATACCAAGTTTGATCATCTCAGAAAGATCTACAATTGTTACATAGCTCATTTTCCCATTTGAGAAATTTTTATCAAACACTAGTCACAACTTCTTGAATCTCATATATACTTTCTAAAACTATGTCACACACTTGTGAAATTTGAACTACATTTTGTTCAAGCTTTCTCAAATGAAAAAATGGCCTATATAAGGATTGTATATATTGATGAGCTTAACAAACTCGGTATTCAAAACTTTTCAATTTGAGACAATCTAGGGTCCCGAAAACTCTGAATACCAAGTTTGATCATCTCAGCAAGATCTACAATTGTGAAGTCATAACATATTACATAATATCCGTCTCTAAAACATAATATATTAAACATGCATCGTTGTATCATGCGGGCACAACAGTGAATTTCTTCTTGACGTATGACCCTGGGTTATGATCTTGTCGTAACCATGGAGTGTCTTCATCATTTAACATGATGCTTGGATCTTTCTTCACTATGAAGGGTGGAATTCGGACATTTCTTTCGTAATCTTCTGACATGTCTGACTTGTCTTCAATTCCCACTATATTTATTTTCCCAGAAAGAATTATGTGACGCTTTGGCTCATTGATCATTGAGTTGATGTCTTCGTTTTTTCCTCTCTTTTATTTTGTAGACATGTCTTTCACATAGAACACCTGACTCACATCGGCAGCAAGGACGAATGGTTCCTCTTTGTACCCAATATTGTTGAGGTCCACTGTTGTCATTCCATACTCTTTGTCGACTGTTACCCCTCCTCCGGTCAGCTTCACCCATTGGCACCGGAACAAAGGGACTTTAAAATTAGGTGCGTAGTCTAGTTCCCATATCTCTTCTATGCGGCCATAATATGTTTGTATATTCCCATTTGGATCTGTTCCATCTATGCGAACACCACTATTTTGATTGGTGCTCCTTTTATCTTGGGCAACTGTGTAAAATGTATTCCCATTTATCTCGTACCCTTGGTACGTGAGGATATGCCACGATGGCTGCCTAGCCAACAAATACAGTTGCTCATCAATATTGTCATCGCCTTGACATTCTTTTCGCAACCAACCACTGAAAACTTTCCATGTGCTGACGCCTAATCCAAGCTTCAGTCTTCCCTGGAAATTTGGATCGTAAGAACTCCTTATGTATCTCGATGTACGGATACACCAATGACGAGTTCTGAAGAACTGTGTAGTGTGCTTTATTGAAATAATCGTCTTCCATGCCGATATATGTTTTCTTCCCTAAAGTTCCTTTACCACTGAGTCGCCCCTCGTGTCGTGATTCGGGAACACCAATCGGGGCAAGGTCAGGAATAAAGTCAACACAGAACTCAATGACCTCCTCTGTTCCATAGCCCTGGGCGATGCTTCCTTCAGGCTTAGAACGGACTTTCACATATTTCTTCAAGACTCCCATAAACCTCTCGAAGGGGAACATGTTATGTAAGAACACAGGTCCAAGAATACTAATCTCCTTCACCAAATGAACTAGGATGTGTGTCATGATATTAAAGAAGGATGGAGGGAACACCAACTCAAAGCTGACAAGACATTGAACCACATCATTCTGTAGAGTAGCTAGTTCCACTGGATTGATTGCCTTCTGAGAATTTGCATTGAGGAATGCACATAGCTTCACGGTGGCTAGACGTACATGTGGAGGTAGAATTCCTCTTAAAGCAACTGGAAGCAATTGCGTCATAAGCACGTGGCAGTCATAGGACTTTAAGTTTAGGAATTTCTTATCTGGCACATTTATTATACCCTTTATATTGGAGGAGAATCCCGATGGGACCTTGATGCTGCTTAGACATTCGAACATGTTGTCCCTCTCTTCTTTGCTAAGCGTGTAGCTAGCAGGACTTAAGTAATGACGTCCATCATCTGTCTTCTCTGGATGAAGATTGTCTCGTTCTTTCATGCCCTGCAAGTCCTGGCGTGCTTCAAGTGAATCCTTTGGTTTCCCGTACACACCCATGAATCTTAATAGGTTCACACAAAGATTCTTTGTTAGGTGCATCACGTCGATTACGTTGCGGACCTCTAGGACTTGCCAATAGGGTAGCTCCCAAAAGATGGACTTCTTCTTCCACATGGGTGTGTGTCCCTTAGCATCTTTGGGAATAGATTCACTGCCTTGTCCCTTTCCAAATACTACTTTCACATCCTTGACCATTGCGAGTACATCTTCCCTGGTTCGGTTATGAGGCTTCTTCCGATGGTCTGGCTTACCTTTAAAATGCTTCCCTTTCTTTCTTACTTGGTGATTCAACGGAAGGAATCGGCGATGGCCAAGGTACACGACCTTTTGACATCTTTTCAAATATATACTATCAAGGTCATCAAAACAATGTGTGCATGCATTATATCCTTTGTTTGTCTGACCTGAAAGATTACTTAAAGCAGGCCAATCATTGATTGTTACGAACAACATTGCTCGTAGGTCAAAGTGTTCTTGTTTGTACTCATCCCAGACACGTACACCTGGTTTGTTCCATAAAACTAGAAGTTCTTCAACTAATGGCTTCAGATAGACATCAATATCGTTGCCAGGTTGCCTCGGACCTTGGATGAGGATCGGCATCATAATGAACTTCCGCTTCATACATAACCATGGAGGAAGGTTGTAGATACATAGAGTAACTGGCCAAGTGCTATGACTAGTGCTCTGCTCTCCAAAAGGATTCATACCATCTGTACTTAAGGCGAACCTTAAGTTTCTAGCCTCATTTGCAAACTCTAGAAATTCCTTGTCTATCGCTCTCCACTGGGACCCATCAGCTGGGTGTCTCAGCATATTGTCTACCTTACGGTCTTATTTATACCACCGCAACAACTTTGCATGGTCTTTATTTCTGAACAAATGTTTTAAGCGTGGTATTATAGGAGCATACCACATAACCTTGGCAGGGATTTTCTTTCTAGGACGTTGTTCACCCTCGACGTCACCAGGATCATCGCGCCTGATCTTATACCGCGATGCTTTACATACCAGGCATTCATCCAAATTCTCGTATTCATTGCCATGGTAGAGGATGCAGTCATTAGGACATGCATATATCTTCTGGATTTTTAATCCCAATGGGCAGACAACCTTTTTTGCTTCGTACGTAGTGGTGGGCAATTCATTTGGCTTCGGAAGCATCTTCTTTATGAGGTTCAATAAATTCCCAAATGCCTTGTCGGATATACCATTCTTTGCCTTCCATTGTAGCAATTCCAGTGTTGTACCCAGCTTTTTTTGCCCCTCTTCGGCCGTCGGGTATAGCAACTTCCTATGATCCTCAAGCATGCGCTCGAACTTAACTTTCTCTTTTTCACTTTCCCATTCTTGTTGTGCATCACGAATGGCATCGCCAAGAGCATCACCGAGATCATCTTCTACCGCTACCTCTTCTTCATCTCCTCCCATTGTAGTATCATCAAAGGCACCATACTGAGCAATAATGTCATCAATGTCTAAATCTTCTCCTTCACCTTCTTCCATCATGACCCCGCTTTCTCCATGCTTAGTCCAACATATATAGTTTGACATGAAACCTGACTTAAGCAAATGTGAATGAAGACTCATTGAGCTTGAATATTCCTTTAAATTCTTACATAGGGCACATGGACAGCACATGAAACCATCCCGCTTATTTGCCTCGGTCACACCTAAGAAATAGTGCAAGTCCTCAATAAAGTCTTGGGAGCGGGGATCGGCATTGTACATCCAATGGCGTGACATAATTTGTATTACACGACAAATTATGAAAACCTTGAACATAATTTAGTATTTTATTACACAACATAAATGACACACACACGGTTGATTAATTAACTAAGTCTGGCTACAACGTAAGCAATCCCAACTATCAATAAACAAACTAAAACTACAATGCACTTCAGTAACATAATTATTTCGTGATCGTACGCAACTAAAACAGACAAATCATTCTTCTGATGAATATCAATAAGCTTCTCCTGCTGGCTCACTGCCTCATCAGCAGCAGCCGCTACCTCAAGCGCACCCAAATTCTGCACGTATGTAGCATAATCTTCCTCCCAGTACCAACCATCGCATCCATTGCCCTCCCACTGTAATTAAAGCCAAAAAATATTTAGTCAAAAATATTCAAGAAAAGCAGGTCAATTAGCCATAAAGATAAAATGCGTAAGAAACTCACATCGCGATCCGGGCACTTGTAGAAAACACGGCCCTTGTTGGGTCCCTGTCTCTTGACTCGGTACTCCATCACAATCTTCTGCTTACACTTGCCGCAGATAATGAGAGGGAGTTCTGGCCTCAGTCGTTTCGCAACCGAACAAAAGGCCGATGATCCGGTACCAGTTGTCATCTACTTTCTATACTTATTTTTGCAAACTAGTGTAAATTTCATATTTTCTAAAATGATATATTTAAACAAAACTAGTACGGATTTCACATGTTTCAATAAATAACCACCCGTACTAGTTGACCTTGCTTACGTGATCATCTCGACCAGCATTTCTCCACCGGACGGCACCGTACTTGGCCAAGGAAGAGCTCCGATTCTACGAGAAAGGAAACACGGTCTTCCACGACCGTTGCAGCTCTCCCTCGTAGCATCAAAGTTCCTCCTTGACGTCCGTTACCGCTCGGCAGAGAACATGTTGGCCGAGCTGAACACGGTCCGCAAGTTCAACTAGTACGGATTTTCTATAATTTTCTAACTATTTACTAAGTTTTTCATTTCATGGAAAATTTAATTCTAAAAAAAGGCATGATTTCTAAGTAGTTCATTTCATGGAAAAAATAATTCTAAGTGACCTGCTCGATATCGGCGAGCTCGCGGACGTTTAGGTTGCCGAGGATAGTAACATTTGTAGATGACATTTGTAGGTCTAAAGTTATCAAATATCCATCAAATTATAGCTCAAAAACATGTTTCAATAAATAACCATCCATACTAGTTGACCTTGCTTACGTGATCAACTTGGCGAGCATTTCTCCACCGGACGGCACCGTACTAGGCCAAGGAAGAGCTCCGATTCTACGAGAAAGGGAACACGGTCTTCCACGACCGTTGCCGCTCTCCCTCGTAGAATCAAAGCTCCTCCTTGACGTCCGTTACCGCTCGGCAGAGAACATGCTCGCCGACTTGAACACGGTCTGCAAGTTCAACTAGTACGGATTTTCTACAATTTTCTAAGTTTACATATAAAATCATAATAAAGTCCAACATATAAAGTTACACATGTATCTACATCGCAAAATGAGATAAGCTACTGATAAAACATAAGAGGATTAAGTTTGTTACCTCCAAAATCGAAGAGCAACACCAATGGAGGGGGAGAGAGCAAGAACAACAGCAAGCTGAAAAACAGAGGCAGTGAGTTTGAATGGAATGGCTCGGGCTCGGGGAGGAAGAAATGAGCTGAATTATAGGCCGGGATTATTAGTCCCGGTTAGGGGTCCAAACCGGGACTAAAGATTAATCTTTATTCCCGGGGCATCACCCAAACCGGGACTAAAAGCTTTAGTCCCGGTTGGTAATACCAGCCGGGACTAAAGGCCCCTGCCCCGTGAACGACCGTTGGGCAGGGACCTTTAGTCCCGGTTGGTATTACCAACCGGGACTAAAGGGTCCTTTAGTCCCGGGGGCCAAAAATGCCGAGGCTAATGCCAAATTGTGACATCGTTCTAAAGTCTATTCTCTAGTAGTGAATGTCGTGCTGTCTGGTCGGCCACAATCAGCATTTTCATTTTGTGCCACTCGAATGCAGAGAACTCTTAATCATGCCAACTAATGCTTATGATGGTGATTTACAAGGTAATCGTACAAACGAAGCCACTATATTAATAAAGCTCTGAAGCTAAGAGGAGCGGATTTAATAATTAAGATTATGTAAGTGAGCCATGAAATGTCTTGCATGTGTACGCGTAACCGAGTAGAAACTGACGAACATAACGTTTAGACTCTGCACCTAACAACTCCTGCTAGTTACTCGGTTAATTAGTTTGCTCGACTTGATGCATCCACAGAAAAAATATATATTTGATATATAGAGAATCTCTCAAATTTCAGTAGGACACATATGTATGAGGAGTAGTTACCGACCCTGCTGCTAGCTGCAAGCGAGTGCTTACCGACGACGCCAGGGGCGGGGAAGGCGGCAAGCAGGGACCGAGAGGACGCAGCGGGGCACGGCAAGGAGGAAGAGGAGCCAGAGACGGCGGTGGCGGTGGTCGGCCGGTGAGTGCGCGGCGGCGTCACTCCTCCCTCCTCCTCCTTCGAGAGCGACGACGGCATGACTAGAAAGCCTAGCACGGCCCAAAAAATGGACAGCCCAGGCCAAAATCAGGCAGGGCCAGCAGCCCAACATTACGTGCAGGCCCACCAGATCTTTTTTCCCCTGAAGGGAAGTGGCAGAAGCCAGGCCCACTAGATCCAGCCGGATGACTTCGAGCATTCGATTCCAAATGCGAGAGGGCAGCCAGTTAAAATATATTGACTGAAACAGAGTACACTTGTTTCATTTAGTCTAGTTACTAAACATGTTAAGCCTGATGAAATTTCAGTCTATTAGTATTATTTTTTGAACAAGTTCAGTGAATTGTTGTAGATAGAAAAGAGAAAAACACACAAGCCCAACTGAACTTCGGATCCATGGAAACAAATGGCTCTGTTAGAACCTCAGCAGAAGCCTTGAGCAAGTATATGTGAATAACACTGTGCTAATTCATCCCGGCTCCAAAACAAATCACATGTTCAAAAAGCAGTATGTTGTTTGTTGATGGAAAACCCCACAATACAAGGATTGAGAGAACAGTCATCAACTCAAGCATATATAGTAGGACCAAATTCTGCTGGACAAAAATCCAATAGCAAGTGGATTTAATGAATTTAGAGTATATATAACTTTTGCATAAAGAAATGATCGGCACGTTCAGCATCCGTGTTACTTATTACAACAAATTGAGCCAGTAAGGCAAGAAGCAGCTGGTCCCCAGTCCCCTAATGGTAACTCAACAAGTCCAAAGCCCCAAACCATACTACCACAAGTCCACAAGCGATGCTGCAGATTCATCAGAACCAACAGCAATCAGCATGCATCTACACATATTATCAAGTCTGAAGTAAAAATAGTAGTGATAATTCTCGAGACAACAGCCTGCTCTGCAGCTGGATCCATATCGTAACCATATGCTGGAGACGGTGGTGCCAGCTGATGAACGCAGAGAGACTGCAAAGATGCTTCAACATCCCCATACACATGTCCTGCCCACTAATATTGACGTTAGTTATTAACATGGTAAGAGAGTATACACAAAAAAAAATAACGGGGGTAGCTAGGAAACAATACTAATTAATTAAATATGACGTACCGAAGTAATAATATTAATTAAATATGATATATGTATAACAGCTGGCGCAAACATAAGGTAAAAAGACTCTGTAGTCTGTACCTGGCCTAGGCACTGCTACTATTCCCGTCCTCTTCTTCTCGGGGCTCGTCGTCGTTGCCATCAAATATATATCTCCCGGCCGTCAGTTTGATGTTGGATACAGGGTGACCTGGGTGCAGGCCAGCCACGTCCCTGAGGGCAGACTCTGCAGCCCTTCTATTGGATCCCTTTGCATATAGGCCCCCGATGTTTCCGACGATTTCCTTGAGGCCTGATAGGTACTCGATGCCAGCAGGCACACCACCATACCTGTCCCATCCCTGTGCATTGAAACTTAGCTCGAGCCTTTCAAGCTTCGGCATCGCCCCTGCCTCAAAGGCCAGGTACGATATCCTGAAACATCCAACTGTAAAATGCTTGAGAACAGGGAATCCTCTTCCACGGATGATGATCTTGTCTTTAGGAACTCCATGGATGTGCAAGTGGAGGCGGACAAGGGAGGGCAACTGTGAGAGAATCCCAACGTCATCCCCATACACATCCTGAACATTAAGCTGCAGGTCATAGAGGCTATGGTGCTGGCCAATCCACCCAGGAATCCTCGAGAACCAGCGATCGTACTTTGCATGAAAGCTCTGGAGATGAATGAAAGAAGTTGGGACTAAGCACCATGAATCTAAGCAGGCTCCGAGAGTGCCACGTACGTAATCACTATGAAGAAGTAGACATTTGAGGCTGCAAATGTTTCCAAGGGCGTGCACAAGTTCCCTACATTTTGCAGCAAACTCGTCTCTATTGGTGGATGTGTAGTGAGAATATCTGATTTCAACATTTGTCAGATTTGTCAGTTCTCTCAGACCCTTGATATTGTCTAGTGAGTTTCTCAAATCAAAGCAACGTAGAGTACGCAATGATTTCATGTTACTGACGCCATTGGGAAATATTACATCTTCTGGAACAATCAGATGCGATAAACGGCTCAAATGAACAATATCTGATGGTAGCTGCAGATCTGATTGTCCTTTTATTTCAAATGTTTTCAGTTGCTGCAGACGTCCAATTTTACTAGGTAACACCACATGACGACCACTTGCTATGATCTTTAAGAATCCCAGTTGAAACAAATGACATATTCCATTCAAGTCAAGTAACTCAGATGAATAGGGCCCACTTGAAATTTCAATCGTCAAAACTCGGAGATGCTTGAACTGTAAAATAGGAGGTAGATATAAAGAGGTACCAAATCTTGTTAGCATTCGTGTTTGGGATAGCTGGAAGGATCTTCCTACTGTTTCATCTATTGCACCATCCAAACTGAGTGAGAGTCGACGGATCTTTGCAGGCTGTCTTGTCAAATCTTGTATATCATCTATTACAGTGATAAAATTGTCTTCTCTGGATTTATATAGGATAAGATCAAGCATCATGTCATGAACCCTGCAAGACATCACCTCACCATTGTAGTCTGTATTTACGGGCTGAATCAAACTCCTATTGATAAGCTCATTAAAATAGCTCTTTGCAATATCCTCTGGATCTGTCCCACGACCTTCACATATAAAACCTTCACTTATCCATTGTCTAACCAAATCATTCTTATTGATTGTGTAGTCCTCTGGATAAATGCCTAGATATAGCATACAAGTCTTCAAATAATGAGGAAGGTTTATGTAGCTGAGGTTTAATATTTGTCTCATGCCATCCAAGCTTGGGCTCACTTCAAAGCTGGACCCTAGAGATTTTTGTACGTACTCCCACCAGTCCTTCAGTTTACTTTCTTGATTGGCTAAAAGGCTAGATATTGTGATAACTGCAAGAGGTAAACCGCCACATTTTTTTAAAATTCCTGCTGAGACTTCTTTCAAATTAGGCGGGCAAGCATCCTCTGAACCAAATATCCTTTTGAACAATAACCTTCTTGAGCCTTGTTCATTAAGTGGTTTCATCTTATAAACATATTCATAGCAATTAGTGCAGCAAGCTCTAGCGACAGTCTCGATTCGTGTAGTTGTGATTACTCTGCTTCCATTCATGCTCTCTGGAAGACCACATCTTATAATATCCCATGAAGGAGCATCCCATATGTCATCAATTACAATGAAGTACCTGCCATGTAAATACAACAACATTAGCACAATGTATGTGAAAATATCCTCACTAAATTTTAAAACATCAACAAGAAGAAAACTCAATCAATCAAACTTCAAATGTGGTTATGCTACCAGGGCTAAAACTTCAAAACAACCCCTATGGTGCTGAAGTTGAGCAAAAGGTAGCTCATGGGCCTTGCTGTTTTGTGAAGGTACTTTTTGTCAATACTGAATCTTACTTAGGTACTAATGAGATCTGCAATTCTAGTTTGACGAACATGAGTGCAGAATAGAAATCAAAAGACATTCAAAATCTTCGGATAATAGTTGTAAAACTTTGTTTACTGGGTTTCTCTGGCTTTTGCATATGTTAATAAATGTCTCATAGGTTATGATGAAATAGAAATACATTGAATAATAAATCATTACTCGATGTGTGTGAGTGATAGTTAATTATTATATACTGTAATCTGTAGGATCGATCAATGGATACAGCATGGATGTCATTACCTAGTTAACCAAAAGTGAACAAGGTATAAACCAAGAAGAAAAAACAAACACATAAAAATTTCACTTGCAGGACACGCTAGAAAGCTAAAACTGAATCGCTTCAAAATCATGAAAAGTTACTTAGCATTTGTTTTCATTGCTGGCATACCTCTTATCCAAAAGAAAATTTTGCAGCGTCCTAATCAATTCGGACTCTTCCCACATTTCCATGTTGGTGTTCATAGGAGGTTTAAAGCCAACTTGAGATAGTATAGTCCTTAGTACCTTCCTAATATTTGGTTTTTGGGACACAGAAACAAAAGCTTGACACAGGAACAAGCCCTCTTGCTTGCGATAAATCTCATTTGCAAGGGTAGTTTTTCCAAGACCTCCAAATCCGACAATAGAGAGCACCTTTAGCTGATGTGAAGCAGGCACACTCTCTTCATCCATCAATTTTATCAGTTGGTCCCTGGGCTCCTCAATACCAACAAGGCTGGCTGACTCTGCATGGAGTGCCAAAACACGAGAATCGACGACTGTGTTGTTTGGCTTGGAAACAGTTTCATCGACCTTGTACCTCATGCGTCGCTCGTTCACCTCCATGACACGACTCCTGAGGCCTTCCAGCTCCTTCGCAATCTGATGCCGAATGTTCATGGTTGTCAGCAGGCTCATGCTTCTATCCATGAACCCCTTGAATCCACGCGGCATGCTGCTGTACTTGCGCTCGACGCGATGCAGGAACTCATTGATACTGTCATCTATATCGTAGGAGAGTTCACGTACCTCCTTCACCCAGCACTTGTCTTGCTCGTCAGGCTCTTCCATGTCTGACATCTTCTTCAGGAACGCGTGCATGCTCTCTAGCTCAGCTTTAAGGAACATGATCTGTCCCTTAGCTTCTTTGAGCAGCTTGTACTCAGATGTGATCAAATCACCAAGCTTCGCTATCAGGGAGCCCAAAGCACCATGAGAAGCGCTGACCACGGCAGCCTCCATCGATCCCCTGGCCTTTCCTTTCTTGTGCTCAGCACTCTGAATCTGAAGTTGGCGATGTGAGGTTTTCTCAATTTTACTCCTGAATCAAATATATCGACAGATTCAGATGCTCTGTTTTCATAAATAAAAACTAGTTTATTACTCAACCTGGAAGATTGATCATAGGTTTTTTTTAACAATCTGCACTTTTATTTGGAGAAGAAACATAAACAAAAAACTGCCAGAGAAGAGAGCGAGATTCGCTGAGGTCACTCACCACTACAGCGGAGCCACCACTATTGTCTCTGCTTTCTTAGTTTGACAGTACGTATCCAGCTTCATTTGAAAAGCTTTGTGAGGTGAGGTCAGTCCTCAAACTGCAAGAAAACTGTCCGCGAGCTTTGTCAGGCAGCTGTGAGATGTGGAACCACAATGAGAAGATTGCAATTTTCAGTCAACTCTGAGATCTAGTGTGTTCGAACTTCAACAAAATAAACCAAATGGAAACCAACGTACGTACGTACCAAGTTTTTCTGAGAAGTGGAAAAAAGACGGGTGATGGAGCAACACGCCGTCGCTGATTGTGTGCTGCTCCGAGTCACCGAGTGATTGTGTGCTTCCCCAATGGCAGCCAGATGAAGAGGGAGAGGCAGAGAGAAGTGTCCCTGGACCTGGCCGATGGAGTTTTTCTTTATCACGATTTACGAGTGACAGCTCTAGACTTCTAATTATCAATCTGGACTTGTATCTCCACTTTGGTTCGCTGTGATGGGAAAAAACTGTTGGCTGCGAATAGGCTGGAAGTCCGCGCCAAAGATCTGAGTGAGCAATAATCAGTTCTTTTGGTTTTCGATCCCCATCCCCAATCCATATACTGACAAGTTGCGCCTTGGATCTGTCGGAAATCTGCGAGTGAACGGATAGGTGTACGTGAAGTTCCTAAGCGAGAAAATGACAGAGTAGTAGAATGAAACAGAGGAGCTGAAATGTCAAGGAAACAACTGCGCAATTGTCCCAGTAGCGTAACCAGAGTTCTATATGCGATTACAAATGTTTATCCGGACTATACACACTACTGTACTATCTTTCCGTCAGTGTCAAGCTTTTTATACTTAAACAAAAAGATCCCAAATGGCCTAAATCATTGCACCCACGTCAGATGCGTTGAATTCCATAATTTTCTTTATCTTTTCTCTACGTCTCAATACTTGAGGACTTGTTTAAATCTAAGGTGTAAAATTTTGGGGTGTCACATCGGATATCACGTGAGGGTGTTGCATGAGGTGTTTGGATACTAATAAAAAAATAAATTACAGAATCCGTCGGTAATCCGCGAGGCGAATTTATTAAGCTTAATCAATCTGTCATTAGCACATGTGTTACTATAGCACCACATTGTCAAATCAGGAACTAATTAGGCTTAAAATATTCGTCGACCAAATTAGTCATAAAATGTACAATTAGTTATTTTTAGTCTATATTTAATACTCATGCACGTGTCAAACAATCGATCGATGGATAAGGAGTAAACTTTTAAGGCCTAAGTCACCGGAGAGTCCGTCAGTCCCCTACCCAATCATGCGGCAAGAGACGTCATGGGCCCATGGTGTGGAGAAAGTCGTGGTCTCCCGTCTCTAGGAACCCTGCCCTCCTTTGTAGAAGTCGTGATCTCCTGTATCTAGGAACCCTGCCCTCCTTTATATAGTCAGGAGGTCAGAATCCTAGTCAGTTTACAATGAGAGTTCCTAGTAGGATTACAGAATAATACTACTACTAAGATTATATGGGGAGAATCCTAGTTAGACTACATCTTCTCTCTTCCTTGCGGGGTATCCTGTGGATCCCGCACCGACAAGCCCCCGAGCACTTCATGGTTGAGCTCTAGAAGCCTCGTCTTGTTCTTTTAGGTCTTGCCGAGCAGGAACAAACGTCGTCCGAGTGCTTTCTTGAGCGAAACCGTGTAGCGCTCTGTGAGATCTTCGCGTGGTGTGTACCTTTTTGAAGAAAAAAGTACTCCCCTTTGGGTGTAGCCCCCGAGCCTCTTGCTATTTGGTACAAGGAGCGGGAGGGTCTTGTCTTGAAATCGCTCTGATCCTTCGTTGAAATGTTCCCGAGCATGTACCCGGGTTCTTTATAAAAAAGAACTCGGTTATAGCTCGGTCCGGCTTCTTTTTGTCATGAGTCCTTGAAGTAGTTTTGTCTTGAAGAAGTCTTCTTGGTGCCATGTGCTTTTTCGAAGAAAAAAGTGCACTCACTGAGTGTAGCCCCCGAGCCTCTTGCTATTTGGAACAAAGAGCTGGAGGGTCCTGAATCTTTGTTTGAAAATTGCTGTCTTGAAGAAGCCTTTCGAGTGATGTGCACTTTTTTGAAGAAAAAATGCACTCACTGAGTGTAGCCCCCGAGCCTCTTGCTGTTTGGAACAAAGAGTTGGAGGGTCTTGAGTCTGATTTGTTCGAGGAACTGAAATCTTCCCCTGTTGCAGCCTCTGAGCATTTATCCGGGTTCTTTGATTCAAAAAGAACTCGAATGCATTGTCTTGGCGTATTCTCTGGTAGTCTGTTGTTTGTCAGGTGTAATTGTATGGTGGTGGTTGAGTGTAAATGTTGCCTGTTCACAGGTTGTACAGCGTTGGCATATTCTTCCGAATATGCTCGTCTTCGAGTACTGTTCCTTCTCGTCTGAGTCTTCCATTATTGAGTCCTGTCTTTTCACTGTGTCCTTTGTTAGGCTTGTTTCGTTGGTACTCCTAGTCCATGTGCATCGCTCCTTCGATCTATAAATACCTTCCTGGAGTGCTTGTTTTCATTCATTGAACATTTTGTTGAAGCCTTCGTAGTCATGAATATGGTAGTTTGTGAAGTAGAGCAGCCTCCGGGCGTATTTTGTAGTTCCTATGCGTCTTGTCGTAGCTGGAGGAAGTCTTGTGATAGGGATTAGAGGTAGACTAATCCTGCAGCGGCATTGTACTTGGAAGTACGTGGTGGTAGTTGGAGGAAGTCTTGTGATGTGGGATGTGTTCCTTCATCCAGCAGTTCTGGGTTGATCTTCCTTGCCCGCCCTGTGACTGTCCGATGCAGATCAACACCTGATCCCACATCACGTCGGGCTTGGGTAGACAGATGCCTGCCGACTTCCCCTGGTCTATGTTGTCCCGCCGTGCTGCTGATTTCCGCCTTGGATGCACTGCGTCCGTCATTTGAAGAAAATAGTGTAGCCGAGTGCGGTTTGTTCTACCGAGTAGCAATTTGGGACACGTAGTCGTTCCAGAGCCTAGCTGTGTCCGGGTTCCTCTTTGCTACCTTGCTTATCGTAATACCGAGTTCATTGGGTCTTGTAAGATGTGTAATCCTCAATTTCTTGAAACCATTTGTAATGAAAAGAATCTTGTCTTCTGAGTTGTCATTCTTTATTCTGCTGATGTCCCGGTTGTTCATGATAGTCCCGAGTTCTTTTTTAAGGACCGAGTTGTTATGTTCCTTGTGAGGTAACCTTCCGTTGCTTCATGGTTGATGAGTTCTTTTTGCAGCAATATGGTAACTCTGCCATTTTCCTGGATGGATAAGTCCAAAATCTGCACGTTCAACTGTACCGTTGTGTGGATTTGTGCCTTCCGTCATTTTAGCTGTGTCAGTAAATGGACCATCGCGTTCTCACATCATGCTTTAACGGGCCTGGCGGGTCGTTTTTATCGCTGTAAAATCTATTTAAAGACCTTTCATCTTCTTTTTCTTTACTGCCCTGCTCTTGCCTTGAAACCCTAGTTTTCATAAATCCGCCGCCGCCATTGTCATCGTCACCTTAGCGCCGCCGTCTGAGCCTCATCTTTCCCTATTGCCTTCTTGCTTCCATTAGCATATGGGCAAGAAGAAAGCCACGAGCAAGTCCCAGGCAGCCTTCGTGGACTAGGAGTCATCCCTTTCTTTGATCGAGAACCAAGAGTTCGTGGCCATGAGGGCTGCCTAGAAGGTTTGGCCGGCTCCAACAACAACCGAAGACCAGCTTCGTGAGCTTGTCAGTGATGGCTTGATCTAGAGCAAGGACATTGCTGAATGGAGAGCTCCAGGCGAGCATCGGGTTCCTGCTCTGGGTCCTAGTGAGATCGTTCTTTTTGTCTCTTTCATCTGTGCCGGTCTTTGCCTTCCTACTTCTGCCTTCCTTCATCGGTTTCTCAATTACTTTGGGGTTAGCTTAAACCATCTTGCTCCCAATATGGTCCTCCATCTTTCTATTTTTGTTCATCTTTGCGAAACTTTCCTTGGAATTCCCCCTTCTCTTTCGCTACTTCTTTCGTCTGAAACCCCAACCCCGCCGTGAAGACACCAGTGTTCTTGGTGGCTGCGGGATTCAGTTTCACCAAGGTCTTAAGAACAAGTTCTTTGACTATGACCTGGTTGATTCTGTGAGGGATTGGCGTGCCGACTGGTTTTACGCCGCCAATTTGATTCCTCCTCTTGATGTTCACTCTGGATCTAGTCCCTTGGTTAATGACCGATGGGATAAGAACCCTGTGACGACGGCTGAGGTTTAGGCGATCCAGCCATTTCTTGATAGGATAAGTACTCTAAAACAGCAGGGCTTGATCGGCTTCAGTATTGTCTTGAGCTTTCTTCGTCGTCGTGTTCAGCCTTTGAAGGAGCGAGAGAACTTTGGCTTCGAGTACTCTAGGGCTGAGGAACCTTCTCGCATGGTCCCTACCCTTGAGTTGACCGACGAGGAGGTACTCGAGCGTCTCCAGAAGATGCTGAAAGGAGCAAGCGTTGTCCCGCTTACTGTCTCCGAGTACTCTGCAAACAACCCGCCTCCAACTGTAAGTCGTTTTCTCTTCGTGTGGGTACTTTATGTATTTCTTTTGCTGTATCCATTTTTGCTTAATTTTCCTTGTCTTGTTGTTTTATTCTTTTCATAGGAATTGGGGCGCAACTTTGTTGACCCGATCCCCCTTGATGTCCTCCCTGCCGTGGTGAATATTGGGGAGAACCTTGATGGGGCTTCTGTAACCAGTAAGTTCCAAATCACCACAGTGTTTCCTAGAGTTTCTTCCGGAGTTGTTGATGTATATGAAGAATATGTTCCTTGTCCAGTCCCTCGAGGTCCTCGTAGTGTCTCGAAGAGGGGGTGAGCGGATGGTTCTTCATCTAGCTTACCTGCTTCCAAGAAGTCTCGCCAGCCGAGTACTCATCCAGGCACTCCAGTTATAGGTAGCGTGCTCCTAGGTGCGCATATTAATATGTTTGGTCTTTCTGTTATTTATTTGTGCCTTTGACTGAGTTCTTTTCTCTCTTTTTTAGATGGCGCTGTAGCTGTCTTGCTGGAGACTGAGGAAGATGAGGACGATGATGTGCCCCTCATTACGCGTCGGTGAGTTGTTTACTTGTCTTTCTTTTGTTGAGCACTTCTTCTTGTTCTGACTTCGTCCTTGCTCTTTTTTTGTAGCAAGCGGTCATTGGGCTCGAGTTCTTCTGGGGTTCCAGTATCGACCACGCCACCCCCATCGCGGGGAGGTGGTGATGTTTTTGCTACCGTTGTTCCCCCTGTGAGGTCTTCTTTTTGTTTTACGAAGAAGAAGATAGCTGGGTGAGTGAATTCTGGTTTCGTCTCTTTGCTTTTGTTCTCCTTTTCTCTTGTTCTTATTGGCGAGTTTCTTTATCAACTTTCAGGCCTTCGTCTTCTCTCGACCCTCCATCGACTTCTTGCCAGTCCTCTGGTGTGCCACCGAGTACCGAGCCTCAGGACTCGGAGCGCACGGTCGATGAAGCGGCTGTGGGGGAGACAAGGTTTTCTGGTGATGATGCTGCTGCTGGCTTGGTTGCCCCGGAGGTGACTGTGGCCATGGTGGTGGATTCATCTAGGAAGGTAGCCGGGACTTCCCATGATGTTTCCCTGATCTTGCCTTCTCTGCATCGGCCGTCTTCTCCCTCCACTCCTCTTTCTACTGAAGATGTGGTGCATCAATTTGATGCCACTCATCGGTTGTCAGAGTTGACCGCTTCTTGGGGAGACTTTGCGACCTTTGCAACTTCTTTTGGAGAAAAACTCCAAGTAAGTTTTCTGAAGTTCTTTCTTTGGATGTTCATCTTTCTCCTGTTATTATGCCTTTTTTCTCTCTTTCTTTTTGTTCAGTCCTTCTCTTGGGACCATACCGGCTTCTTTTTCTCATCGGAAATCGAGAAGAAGTTGTCTTCTGAGTTGAGTGCCCTGAAGACAGAGCTTGGTCTCTGCTAGGACGAGATGGAGGCTGAGCGTCAAACGCATCAGAAGGAGGAAAAGCTCTTCGTGCCCGGGTTGTTGAGGCCGAGAAGCAGAGGGATGCTGCTATCCAGAAGGCTTTAAAGAATTCGGAGGCCATGAAGAATTTGGAGGCCGTGAAGAAAGAGTGCAATGGTATTGCGGGTTCTTTTTGTTTCCTTCTGTATTCAAATTCTCCTTTCTGCTGAC
The DNA here is from genome assembly GCF_019320115.1 of Miscanthus floridulus. Classification (NCBI taxonomy): domain Eukaryota; kingdom Viridiplantae; phylum Streptophyta; class Magnoliopsida; order Poales; family Poaceae; genus Miscanthus; species Miscanthus floridulus. Next base: position 83,949,330 of record NC_089594.1, on the reverse strand, counting down.
TTATTGTTTGGTGCCTTGTCTAGCTCTCCGAGTTGAAAAGCAGAAGCTCTTGGAGGGTTTTGATGAAATGAAGACTCTTGTTCATTCTAGTCACAACAAGGCTAAGGAAGTAATTACTCATGCCGAGGAAGAACTCGCGCTTGCTAAGTTGATTAGACATGGAGCTGATAGAGATCTTGTGTAGGCCCAAAAAACTATTGAAGACTTGTCTGGCAAGTTGGTGATGGCTACTAAAAACTGGAAAGCTTTGTGGAAATCCTTTCGTTCAGTAGCCGATGTTCTCCGAACTCCAGCGGATGATGGGCAATCTTGGGCTCAGTTAATTCCCCGAATTCCGACTCATTTCCAAGAGTTCGTGAAGAGGTGCGCCCAACTGTGTACCAAGAATGTCCTGGCCCAGGTCCGGGTTCTTGCTCTAGAGGCGCCTTTGTCCAAGATAGCAGAGGAAGCCGATAGTCAAGAACACATTGATGCCGTTGAGAGGATGGAGCCTGAGGTCGAAGACCTAGCCAGTAGAGTTGTAGATAATCTTAATATTGTTATCTCTTCTCCTGATGATGATGCTTGATGTAATTGACCTTTATGCTCGCACCTCGTAATATGACATTATACTTCTTTTTGAATGAAGATTTTTTGTTGATGTCTTCTTTGCCTGGATGCCTTGTTTATTCTTTGGATGAGTTGTCCAAGTGATCAGAGTTATTTGACTTGCCGAGTACTTTGTCTTGTTTTCATCTTTGCCATGTAAACAACTCTGCGTGTTATCTTGACAAACTTTCTTGATTTGTTGAGTACTTTTCTATCCTTCTTCTGTGCCATGTAAACAACTCATTATATGTAGATCTTTGTGTTGACAACTTTTCTTGATCTGTCGAGTGCTTGTCTGGCCTTCGTCTTTGCCAAGTAAACAACTCTGCGTGTTATCTTGACAAACTTTGGGCTCTTGTTAGTACTGAAAGGACTTAGGACCGTAGATCTCAAGCGTCTTCAGCTTCTTCTTTTCAGCTTTTTTGCTTAACTCGAACTGTGTTCAGCCTCTGTCTCTTTCCTTAGTTGCAAAAAACTTCTCAGGATCGGTAGGCCCCCGAGCACTTCATGGTTGAGTTCTGAAAGCCTCATCTTACTCCTTCAGGTCTGAGTGTAGCCCCTGAGCCTCTTGCTTCTTGGCACAAGGAGCTGGCGGGTCTTGTCTTAAAATTGCTCTAATTTATGCTTCATGCTTAATTTCAGTCGCTTTGCTTTTTGTTTTGGATGTTAGCTTGTTAGCTACCCTCATCGGCGGGCTCAAGCATCTTTTCAGCTATTTTGCTCTCGGCCGGGACGCTCAGGCGTATTTTCAGCCATTTTGCTTTTTGGTTCGGGTGTTAGCTTGTTAGCTACCCTCATCGGCGAGCTCAAGCGTCTTTTTAGCTATTTTGCTCTCGTCCGGTAGGCTCAGGCATGTTTTAGCCATTTTGCTCTCTGGTTTGGGTGTTAGCTTGTTAGCTACCCTCATCGGCGGGCTCAAGCGTCTTTTTAGCTATTTTGCTCTCGGCCTTTATGCTCAGGCATATTTTCAGCCATTTTGCTTTTTGGTTCGGGTGTTAGCTTGTTAGCTACCCTCATCGGCGGGCTCAAGCATCTTTTCAGCTATTTTGCTCTCGGCCAGGATGCTCAGGCATATTTTCAGCAATTTTGCTTTTAAGAAACAACTCGGGGAAAGCCAGACATGTGTTGTCGAGAAACCATCTTTATTGATCATGATCGTTTGACAAGCCATAATACATATGTTGTCGAGGAACACCATCTTTATTGGCCGTGAACGTTGATCTCTTGTGGTTTGTACATGTATTCTTCCTTGAGTTGTTTTCATGCATAGAATCTTCTTAGTTGGCTGATGTGCCATGTATTGCTGACTTCTTTCCCATCTTCAGTTATTAACTTATATGTGACTGGTCCAGTGACTTTTGAGACAATAAAAGGACCTTCCCATGGACTCAGTAATTTATGGCATCCATCAGTTTTTTGTATTCTTCTTAGCACTAGGTCTCCGACTTGTAGTGATTGAGGCTGGGTATTCTTGTTGTAGTGGCATCTTAATCCTTGGAGGTATCTTGCTGATTGAAGGGTAGCGTTTACTCTGACTTCTTCTGTACTGTCGAGTTCTAATCTTCTGGTGTGTTCTACTTCTCCTTCGTCATACTATTCTATCCTTGGTGATGTCCAAATCAAGTCGGCAGGTAGTACGGCTTCTGATCCGTAAACTAGGAAGAAAGGCGAGTATCCGGTGGCTCTGCTTATTTGAGTTTGTAGCCCCCATACTACTTTGGGTAATTCTTCAATCCATTTTGATCCATAGTCTGCTAGCTCTTCATACAGTCTTGGTTTCAATCCGGCTAGTATGAGTCCATTGGCCTTTTCTACCTGTCCGTTGGCTTCTGGATGTGCGACTGATGCGTAATCTATGCCGAAGCCACAATCATGTGCCCAACTTTTGAATTCTGTGGCTGTGAAGGAAGAACCTAAATATGTGATGATTCGATTGGGCATTACGAAGCGGTGCATAATGTCTTGGATGAACTCGACTGCTTTGGCTGCGCTATATTTTGCGAGTGGTTTGTATTCGATCCACTTGGTGAACTTGTCAATTGCTACGAAGATGTACTCGAAACCTCCCTTTGCTTTCTTGAGAGGTCCTACTTGATCCAGCCCCTAGCAGGAGAAAGGCCAAGCGGGTGGGATGCAGATGAGATTGTGGGCTGGCACATGAGCTTGTCTTGCGAACATTTGACAACCTTTGCATTTTCTGACAAGTTCTTCTGCGTCTTTCAGAGCTGTTGTCCAGTAGAATCCGGTGCGGAAAGCTTTGCCAACTAGTGTTCTTGAAGCGGTATGATTTCTGCAGCAACCTGAGTGTATTTTGTCTAAGATCTCTTTGCCTTCTTCAAACGAGACACATTTTAGGAGTACTCCTGACGATGCAGCTCTTCTGTAGAGCTTGTCCCCCACTAGGACGTAGTTTTTGCTTCTGCGAACAACTCGGGTAGCTTCCTCTTTATCTACTGGCAACTTATTCTCTTTGATATAATCAATAAAAGCCTGTGTCCATAAAGTGTTGATTACCAGAATCTGGTTGCCTTTGGCTGTGAGTTCTGCGCTTGTCTCACCGGATTTTTTGATTGAAGGAGCTGATAACTTCTCTATGAATACGCCGGGTGGGACCTTTGCCCTGTCTAATCTGAGCTTGGCGAGGACATCTACTGCAATGTTGGAATCACGCAGGACATGTAGAATTTCTAATCCTTGGAAATGTTTTTCGAATTTTCGGATTTCAGCGCAGTAAGCACCCATGTTTTCTTTGGTGCAGTCCCAATCTTTGTTGACTTGGTTGATGACTACTGCCGAATCGCCGTATACGAGTAATCGCTTGATTCCGAGGGTAATTGCCACTCATAGCCCGTGGATGAGAGCCTCGTACTCTGCTTCATTGTTGGTAGCTTGCCATAATATCTGAAGGACATACTTAAGTTGTTTTCTGTCTGGAGAAATTAGGAGAACGCCCGCACCGGCTCTGCCTAGCTTGAGTGATCCATCAAAGTACATCTTCCAGTGGTCAAGGATTGTATTTGACATAGGTTGTTGAATCTCTGTCCACTCGGCAACAAAATCGGCAAGGGCTTGAGATTTGATTGCTTTTCGCGGGGTGAAATCGATGTTGAGAGCACCGAGTTCAACTACCCACTTTGATATGCGCCCTGTTGCGTCTCTGTTGTGTAAGATGTCTCCGAGTGAGAAATCTGTCACCATGGTAATCTTGTGGCTTTCAAAATAGTGGCGAAGCTTGCATGAAGTGATCAATAGGGCGTAGAGTAGTTTTTGCACATGCGGGTACCGAATTTTTTATTCTGATAGTACTTCGCTGATGTAGTATACGGGTCGTTGTACTTTATACACGCGCCCTTCTTCTTCTCTTTCTATGACTATCGCCGTGCTGACCACAGTAGAAGTTGCTGAAATGTATAGCATCATGTCTTCGTCTTTCTTTGGAGGTGTGAGAACTGGTGAGGAGGTGAGGTATGCCTTAAGTTTCTTGAAAGCTTTATTGGCTTCTTCCGTCCACTTGAACTTGTCTATCTTCTTTAGTAGTTTAAAGAAAGGTAACCCTTTTTCGCCGAGCCTTGAAATGAAACGGTTGAGTGCCGCCATGCAGCCTGTTAGTTTTTGCACATCTTTGACGCTTCGAGGTGGGCCCATCTCTGTTATGGCTCGAATTTGCTTGGCGCTTGCTTTGATTCCGCGATGACTGACCAAGAATCTGAGTAGTTGTCCTGAAGGAACTCCGAATACACACTTCTTTGGGTTCAATTTCCACCTCCACCTTTTCAGGTTCCCGAAGGTTTGTTTTAAGTCTTCAATCAGTGTATCCGGGTTCTTTGTTTTTACAACCACGTCATCCACGTATGCTTCTACGTTTTCGCCGATCTAATCACTAAGGCACGTTTGGATAGCTCTTTGGTAAGTGGCTCCATCATTCTTAAGTCCAAACGACATGGTCTTGTAGCAGATGTCTTGCTCTAGTCTTGTTCTTTTAATGTGATCTGGTGATACCCTGAATAGCAATCAAGAAAGGATAGTAGGGTGGATCTTGCTGTTGAATCAACTATCTGATCAATGCGTGGTAGCCCGAACGGATCTTTCGGGCAGTGCTTGTTGCGATCTGTGTAGTCGACACACATGCGCCATTCGTCTGTGTTCTTTTTCTGTCCTAGAACTGGGTTTGCTAGCCAATCTAGATGAAGTATTTCTCTGATGAATCCGGCCGCCATTAGCTTTGTGATTTCTTTTTTAATCTATGCCTTCTTGCCAGGTGAGAATCGTCATAGTCGTTGCTTTACAGGCTTGGAGCCTTCTTGATATCAATTCTGTGCTCAGCCAACTCTCTTGGGACACCTGGCATGTCGGCCGGCTTCCAAGCGAAGATATCTTTGTTGTCCCAAAGAAAGTTGGTGAGCGCGAGTTCCTATTTTGCCGAGAGGTGGGCGCTGATGGTTGCTGTCTTGGAGGGATCGCCAGTGCCCAGGTCAATTTGCTTGACGTCGGCTTCTTTTGGTGGTGTGAGGATGCTGGGCTTTTTAGCCGGTATCTCTAGTTCTTCTTGGCTTATTTCTGCGGCAATAGTGGCTATTTCTTTTCTACCATTGTCGGCTTGTGCTTTGGCTGCGATTTGGATTGCCTGAACGTCGCAGTCAAAAGCGCGCTTCAAATCACTTCAAAGAGAAAGGACACCGTTAGGTCCTGGCATCTTAAGCAGTAGGTATGGATAATGCGGTATTGCCATGAATTTTGCTAGTGCTGGGCGCCCGAGAATTGCATGGTATGATGAATCGAAGTCCGCAACCTCAAACTTGATGAACTCTGTATGGTAGTTCGAGGGAGTTCCAAAAGTAACTGGTAGAGTAATTTGTCCAAGTGGCATGGCTGCCTTGCCGGGCACTATGCCATAAAAAGGAGTACTTGTTGGTGTAATCATCCCGGCAAGTTGTAGTCCCATCTTCCTTAGCGTTTCTAAAAAGATGATGTTGAGTCTGGCTCCCCCGTCGTTTAGTACTTTGGTGACAGTGATATCGGCAATAGTTGGATCTAGAACCAGTGGGTAATGGCCTGCGTTTCCTACGCTAGTCCATTGGACTTCTCTTGAAAATTGGATTGGATACTGTGACCAATTGAGATATCTTGGAGTAGCCAGTTCCGCTGCCATGATAGTTCGTAGTGCTAATTTTTCTTGATGTTTGCTTCTAGAATCTGGGGCCCTAGAGAAGATCACTGCTACCGTCCCCCTGGATTTTTGGAATCCCTTGTCTTTGTGGTTGTCCTCATCTTTTTTCTGATTGTCTTCTTTGGTGTTCTCCTTACTATCTTTTCTTGTGTATCGATCTTTGAAGGTGTAGCAATTTCCGATGGTGTGCTTTCCATTAGGGTGTAAGATGCAATGCATATTTTCAATGTCATCATATCTTCTGGGTTTGTAAAACTTCTTTGATTTGTCAGCCATTGCCACGGTGTTGTCTGGTCTATGTTTTCTTTCCTGATGTCTGCTATTTTGATGATTTTGCTTGTCCGGGTTATCTCGGTTGCTTCTATCCGAGAACCTTTCTCGTGTCTTCTCTTCTGCAGTAATCATCTTTTCTACTGTTCGTCTAAATTCTTCATTGTTTCTTGGATTTTCTTTGCAGAAGTCTTGAAATTGCCACCTAGCCATGATTCTGTGAGAGAAAGCTTCAATTACTTCTTGTTCGGTGATGTCATGTACTTGAGCTCGTAGTTCGCTGAATCGTCGATAGTAATCTCTGAGACTTTCACCTCCCTTCTGCTTGAGTCCTTTTAACTCTGCGTGGGTGATTGGGTGTGTAATGATCCCTGCGAAATTTTCACAGAAAGCTCTTTGCAAGTCCTCACAATTTCTGATTGATCCTAGATTCAATTTGTTGAACCATTGGAGAGGCATGGTTTCCAGGGCCATGGGAAAGAACAGGGTCTTGATATCGTCGTATCCTCCGGCTAGTTCAATCGATTGCAAATATATCCTAAGCCACTACCTTGGTTCAGTCTTGCCATCATATTTAGAGTGGTTGGACGGTTTGAACTTGTGAGGTAGTCGTATTGACGCAAGTCTGTTTGCAAAATAGGGGAATCTATCATGCGTTCTGGCTTCTTTGAATTCCGATTCGGCACCTTCTTCTGGCCAACTGTTGTTTTGATGAGAGTAATCCTGTGAGGCTGTCTGGGCAGGCGCCCTGCTTCTAGTCTTTCTTGGTTGTTCAACTCGGTGGCTCTGACTATGGTCCCTTCTACTTTCTCTGTTATGACTTCCACTTGGTCCAAGTCTCTCGAAAGCGGACTTTCTTTGATTTTGATCTTCTTGCCTATGGGTCGTTGATCTGGCAGGTAGTCTTGAGTGGGTCCTTTCTTCGTGCGTCCTCAGGGCTGCTGACCAGAGAAAATCCCGGAGCTATTCTTGTTTTTCACTGGGATGTGAGGTCGCTCTGAGTTCTTCTAATGCTTCCCAGATCTTATCGTAGGGTGTATTTGTCATGCGTCTTTCTTTGACTTCTCATTGTGATTTTCTTCTGTCGTACTCGGCCAACTCTGACTCATATCTGATCCAAGCTTCCTTGCGCTGCCTAGCACGGTGTTGGCGTCCTTGCTTCAACTTGTTTTTTCTTTCTCTGGCTTGTTTTTGATTCTCGGTCTCACCATCGTAGCCCTAGGCAAAGGGTGATATGTTGGATTCTGATTCATCCGATGACCTAACATCGGGCGCTTCTGGGGGGACTAATGGTGATCGAGGACGGTGAACTGTTCTGTTATTGGCGTTAGTTTTCACACTATCGGAATTGCTGATAACTTTAGTAGAGGCCTCGAGGTCGTAGATCGAGTCTCCTTCTTGGTAGGGTAGAATTGCCGTTGTCATCGTGTCGACCTGTCAGGTACTGCTATCCTCAGGAACAGAGCCTGGCCAGTGGACGATGCAATCTTGAGATGTTATAGTTAGTACGAGACCTTCCTGAGCTCCCTTCAGTGGCATTCTAAGCACTGGATCGAGGAATCCTTCGGGCCTTGTCTAATAAGATGTTGCCATGTTGTGGAGTCCGAACGAAAAAGGATCCAGCTTCTTGAAAAGATTCTGCGTGTACTCTGAGTTGTATTCTTGATAGGTTAGGACCGTGTTCTTAAGCCCCATCGGAAAAGAACTCGGTTTCCCAAAAGAACTCGGATAAGACTCCATCTCGGATGTGGAGCCTGAGTTCGAGTTGGATACGCAAAGCCATGAAACCTGAGTAGAATTGGACATCACGAGCTGTGTGAATCTTCCGGTGATTTGATCTGTCGTAGTCGTTGAAATAGAATAGTCTTCATGGTGATTCGAATCTTCGAGAAGACGGCTTTGGAGCTTGCCATTGTCGTCCGCCTCGCAGATTCATGAGCCGAAGATGAAAGTTGATCCCATCGAGAAGGTCATGCTGTCGAGATCCATCGAGCTCTCGGATGCAAATTCGCCGAAAGCCCCTACCTGGCGCGCCAGCTGTCGATGTTTTACCACCGATAGCCTGCCACGGGGTAACCCGGGACAGTATGTTCGGGCTTCAGCGTATGCGGAACTCGACGGTGAACGCAAGAGACAATCGATTTATCCTGGTTTAGGCCCTCGACTGTAGTCGAGTAATAGCCCTACGTCCAGTCGGTGTTAGCCTTTGCGTTGGATTGATTGTGTGTTATTGTGTTGTAGAAGTCGTGATCTCCCATCTCTAGGAACCCTGCCCTCCTTTATATAGTCAGGAGGTCAGAATCCTAGTCGGTTTACAATGAGAGTTCCTAGTAGGATTACAGAATAATACTACTACTAAGATTACATGAGGAGAATCCTAGTTAGACTAGATCTTCTCTCTTCCGTGCAGGGTATCCTGTGGGTCCCGCACCGACACTGCCCCCCCCCCCTCATCAGATCCTCAGAGATCCAGAGAGATCCTGAAACCCTAATTCATATTCTCCTCATGACGATCAGAGCTAGCTATCAAGAGAAGATTAGTCCTCCATATGATCTAGTCTTATAATTAAAAATAGTGAGATAGAGAGTGAGGGAAGAGTTTGGAGGAGATGCCGACATGTCGATGCTCTCTCTATGGCTTGTACCTTGGTGGATCCAAGTTCTACTTGAGCTTGTCTTCGAGATATCTCTAGTAATCAACTTCTGATTCAAATAAGCATCTTGTTTATATTGTTCTTCAGGTTCACGACTCTCTTTTGAGTGCTTTATTCTCTTCCTAGGGGGAGTAGAGTATTAATCGTGAGTGTAAGCGTGGTGCTTAGACTTAGGTTAATTGTGGATGCCCCCTGCATTCTAGATCGGTGGTAGATCGCGTGTGTGACATCAGTACTATGTAGCATTGTACTATATAGCATCGTTGATCCTTTGTAGTCCACCTCCCGTCTGTAGGCGCACGTAGGACCCGGTTACTAAGGAAAGCATCCTTTGTTGGTGTCTTCCCTTAAGTAATGTCCCCAGTTGGACAGTAGAAGACATAAGCTTACCCAAGCCAGAACTAGAGACCCTTAGTTACCCTCTTTACGCTCCTGTTTATCCTAACCTTGTTGCTACTCCTAGTTAAAATAACTCTTGACCTAATTGTTACCCCTCGTTAAGTTAGACCGTGGTTAGTCTCACACGTTTTCCTGTGGATACGATACTTGGAATACTTCTGGGTGAAAGCTACAGCGGTATCCATGTAGCTCTCCCTTTTTTTCTCCAGCAGTCCCCCAATAGCTCTCCCTTTTTTTGGTGGCCATCAAAAAATCACTCATCTCCCCTCAAATCAAGGGGGAGTTGCATCTCCACCAATATATTTGGGCCCACTCCAACTGCCTCTTCTTCCTCTGTGATGCCCGCGTGACCCCCAGCCTGCGCTCCCCATGTCCCTTGGCGATATCCCATGCCTAGAGAGGGGGAGGCATACCACTTGTTCATCGCGGGTAGAGACGTTGCATGGGGGCTCCTTTGCGCAGCCGTGCCCACCCGCCAACGTGCTCGAAGCTATCGGTCGGAGCCCCATGACGTGCTTGGAGCTGTTGCATCGCCCACCGCAGCGCCGCGCGCGACCCGGCTGCTCGCCCAAGCCACGGACCTACATGTGGAACTCGCGACGGACATGCCATGAGATCCATCGAGGAGCTCGCGACCAAGCCATGCGGTTGCTCGCCCAAGGCCCGGGACCTCATGACCGTGGCCATGGCCGGCGAACAGGGCGGCGGGGCGCCATGGCTGGGTGCACGCATGGGAGGCCGGGGACGGGGACAGCAATGACGGGATCGCAACAAGAGACGAGCTATTGAGTCGGGCGTCGGGGAGATCGAAGTCACTGCGAACGGGATCGGTGCGGCCGTGCGGGGAAGAGACCGATGAGTAGAGAGAAAAAGGAAAAAAATAAATAAATAAATTGCCTGACACGTAAGTCCCACGTATTGAGGGAGATTATTGGTGATCTGCTGTAGTATCTTCCACAAAAAGTTCAAAAAGTAATATTAGGCTACCCAATACCATCTTACTAAGAGAGTTGTATTGGGAAGCTAATGGAGATGCTCTGAGGGTGATTTAACACAACTTGTATGCAACCCCAAACTACTAGTGCAAAGCGACATTCTAAGAAAAGATGCTTAATTGTCTTATTCCTGTGACAAAAGCAACACTTCTCACTGCGTTGCCAATTGCGTTTTACTAAGTTATCTTTGGTTAAAACTCCCCTTCGAAGGTACCACATAAAAATCCAACATCATATTAAAATCACTGTTCATACACTGTAGTACAGAGCCGGCGGAGCTCGAAGTCGTGGCTTCGCCGGCTCCTCCTCTTTTCGGCTTCTTTTCAGTTCATTTTGCGCCTCGATTCCGAAACGGCTCCTCTTTTCAAAATTGTAGATCTTGATGCGATTTACAACTTTGTAGTTGATAAGTTTTTTTTTATTTCAAACTGTTTAGAGACCAAAATGTTTGTTTAATTTCTTAAATTTTGAAATGGAAAATTTAGACTTTTCAAACAACCTCGGATGTTGATATTGACCATACCAAATTTGTGCTTCTCAATACAATATACAACATTCTTTTTGAAAAACTTTTGATTCAAAGTTGGTTAGAGTCCTAAATATATGTTTAAATATTCTAGATCTTGAACTTTTTAATTTATAATTTACAAATGACCTACAATGTTCACAAAACTAAAGTTGCAGTGGTCAACCCAATCTACAGGTTTGTGGTTGGTAAATTCTTTATTGGAAGTTGTCTAGAGCCTCAAATTTTTGTTTTAAGTTCTCATATTTTGCGATTTGAATTTTTGAAATTTTCAAACCATCTCGATGGAGACACGTTTTATACCAACGTAGTAGTGCTTGACAAGCTTTAAAACTTTATAGTTGAAACCTTTTTACTTAACATTAATTATTTAGTGGCCAAAAAATTCAGTACATCTTAGGCTGTGTTTAGTTGGGTGAAATTTGGAAAATTGGCTACTGTAGCACTTTTCGTTTTTATTTGGCAATTAGTGTTCAATCATAGACTAATTAGGCTCAAAACGTTCGTCTCGCGATTTTCAACCAAACTGTGCAATTAGTTTTTTTTCGTTTACATTTAATGCTCCATGCACGTATCGCAAAATTCGATGTGGTGGCTACTATAGCACTTTTTAGAAAAAAATTTTGGAACTAAACGTGGCCTTAGCACCTCTTTTCACGGACGGGGTGCTGAGTCCAATCAAATTGTTTTTGGTTGGGCGTACAAAACACTGCTAGCAGAAGTTGGTAATAGGTGACCTATATATTAAGTTGTTTAAGATACCCGTACGGCAGATCGAGGAATAAATTGATTGGGTATATGTTCCAGCAAATTTGTAACGGCATGGTCCATCTTCAACAAAAAAGTGGCTTATTAGCATGTATGTGTGGCACGACATCAGGAGAAGAAATTGTTGTTCTTCTTGCGAACCTCCACCTTGAGCACAACCTCATTGTCCTCCTCCTCCTCCCACTCTTCGTCGTTGTCGTCATTGCAGGTGCGCTCGCAGATGACACGAAAAAAGCAAGTGTCTCCAACCTCGAGGCTGTTGTCGATGCAAAAAGGTGCTTTAGTGTAGAGAATAAAAAGAGGAACAATCTGGTATAGTTGAAATTCGCTGGAGACCCAATCCGGAACGAGCACGTCGAGATCAATGTGACGATGTATATATATGTAGAGTTTGGGCTGAGTTATAATAGAGTTAGGTTTTATTATTTTCAAAATATTTTTTTGTGAAAAACAATTTCAAAAAAGACCACAAGTAGTATTTAACCCTAAAAAGATACTCCAAAACCTCCAAAAAAATCGGGGAAAAATACTAGAAATATTTTGGAACATGATGAACCCGTAAAGTATTTGAAGCTCATGAAAAGGAATTTTAGAGCATCAAAAGATTGATTTTTTCTCTAGGAAAAATAGTAATAGGTTCTAGAAAAATCTAGAAAATTTCTGGGGAACATTAGATGATGACTAAGCGCATTTAAAGCATTTTGGCACTTATAAAGCACAAGATGCACCTAGCATGAATTCAACAAACTTTCCTTAGGATATAGTTAATTTGGAAAACATTTTGAAAGCTATTACTTTTTAGATAAAGGAATTAATTCGGCTTCATCTCTTTTAACCAAGAGAATCAGAGACAAATTTTATATAAGTTGAGAAACACATTAATAAAAGTATAAAACCCACTTAAATATCCATAATGTCCAACAAATGACTGCACCATCTGTCAATAACAATGTCTTATTTGATCTACCCCTTTGTTTGTGCCAATCATGTGAAGGATATCCATCACATTCACAGGGCATTTGAGACCCAAAACAAGATGTATCGTCCACCACGTGAACTGAGCATACAGACACTCGAAGAAGTGTTGAATTTTCGTCCCTACTACAAAACACAAAAGATTTGTTCCTATTCCAATTCCTCTTTAGCAAATTATGTTTAGTTAAAATCACCCCCTTCTTGGCGAACCATAGAAAATTTGTAGTTTTCAGTGGTATACTTAAACGCCAAATATCCTGTGAGGCTTTAATGCTCATATTCGCAAGGAATTTATACATGGAAATTACTGTGAACTCGCCACTATTTTTAAGGGCCAAAGGAACCTATCTCGTCCAACTATTAGTGAAGCTGTTTTTTTTCTTTAGCTCCATGAACAACTCTATTGGTGGAGCTAGAGCCGTTTTGGTAAATCGTTGGCAAAACAGCTCCGAGCTCCAGAAAACAGGCTCTCACATAACACCATGCAGGGCACCAGGACGACATGAAGCCAGGTGAAGCCACTATTTTTTGCTCCATCCCACCTCAAACCTCTGTGGGAACATGATTTAAGGGGATTCTTCAATGAAGCTGTTTTGTTTTACCCCGTTTGGCATGAAATAGCTCTAAATGACTCTTGAAGCTGTTGTCGATGCAAAAAGGTGCTTTAGTGTAGAGAACAAAAAAGAGGAAACCATCTGGTATAGTTGAAATTCGATGGAGACCCAATCCGGAACGAGCATGTCGAGATGAATGTGATGATGTATATATATGTAGAGTTTGGGCTGAGTTATAATAGAGTTAGGTTTTATTATTTTCAAAATATTTTTTGTGAAAAACAATTTCATAAAAGCCCACAAGTAGTATTTAATCCTAAAAAGATACTCCAAAACCCTCTAAAAAATCGGGGAAAAATACTAGAAACATTTTGAAACATGATGAACCCGTAAAGTATTTGAAGCTCATGAAAAGGAATTTTAGAGCATCAAAAGATTGAAGTTTCCTCTAGGAAAAATAGTAATAGGTTCTAGAAAAATCTAGAAAATTCCTGGGGAACATTAGTTGATGACTAAGCGCATTTAAAACATTTTGGCACTTATAAAGCACAAGATGCACCTAGCATGAATTCAACAAACTTACCTTAGGATATAGTTAATTTGGAAAACATTTTGAAAGCTATTACTTTTTACATAAAGGAATTAATTCGGCTTCATCTCTTTTAACCAAGAGAATCAGAGACCAATTTATATAAGTTGAGAAATACATTAATAAAACCCAATTAATATCCATAATTGTAGCACCCAGTTTTAAGAATAAAATCAGGTACACACGATATGTGAGCCCAGAAAGTCAAATCTCGTCGATATGGACCTGCTGTAGCTCCACTTTTCTCGTGTTGCTGTGAGCAATTTTCTTTGCAGTGCAAACCGAAACAAGAATGTGAGGGAAGAGTGCGAATCATATATACCTGAACGACAAGGTTCTTGCTGTCGGACCTAGTTTTCCTTCAAACTGCCGCCTGTATAAACCTTCATTGGTGTTCTAAATAATGGCAGCTCTGGCATACGGCAGGAACGCAGCGCGGCTTTGAAATCAGTCTCCACTGAGAAGCAAGGACCAAGAGGACGCCAGTTAGTGCGTGGTGACAGCAGAGAGAGCCAGTCTGAGCTAATGTAATGCAAACGATGATTCAGAGAAATTGCACAAAGCCCTTTAAAGTTTGAAGTTTTCTAAAAGCCACCTACTGATCTAAGGTTTTTCGATCCATGGACTAAACTTTAGTTCTTGTCACATAAAATGTTTGGATGTCAATTAGAAAAACTAAACATTAGGTAATTATAAAACTAATTGCATAAGCCATGACTAATTCACGAGACGAATATATTAAGCCTAATTAATCCATGATTAGCATATGTTTACGGTAGCATCACATTTGCTAATTATGGACTAATGAGGCTTAATAGATTCGTCTTGCGAATTAGTCACGGCTTATGCAATATTAGTTTTATGATCAGTCTATATTTAATAATCCTATTTAGTTTCAAAACACCCGATGTGAAAGCGACTAAAGTGTAGTCAAAGGTATCCACACACCCCCTTAAAGGCCACGCTTTGATGTTGTCCTATGCTAACTTCTCTTCTGCTCCATGTCATCTCACTACTTTGGAGGAGTCCAAAAGAGCACATTGTGCGAGTGTCAGTAAACGCTAGTACTCGTGAAAGGACAGGTAGCTAAGTGGTTATAAGAGACTCAGAAGCACCTGAGGTCTTGGTTCTACTCTCCGTGGGAGCGAATATTCCAAGATTTAATGGCTCTGTGCTTTCAATGGTTGGCGACGTTCGTATCGACAGTGAGGCGTCCATGGTGACTTCGTCAATCTCGTCTCGAGGATTTGTTGACTTAGTCTACGAAGGTGCTCACAAGGGTAGAATTTACGTGCATACGTTCATAGGAGTGAGTGTGTGTGCACTGTGAGCGTCTGTGTTGTACTATGTATTTTAAACAAAAGTTATAGTACTCCTAGGTGGTCAGAATTTGTAAAAAAAAGAAAAAGAAAGATGTTCTACTTTGAGAACCACAGAGTCTCGAGGAGCATTTTGTAATTTTCCCTTTTTTTTACTGGCAATTGATATATGTGTGTTTGATGATATGATTTGTACATATTGTGTCAGAGATTGGTACGATGCTCATATTAAATAGAGTAGGTATTGCATGAACCTCGTTGTCCCAGAAAGAGGCCATACAAGTAGTAAAACGGAACAGTTAGGCGATATCGGAATAACTACGGAACTACCGCTATTAGAGAACAGACTTTAAAATGATGTCCCAATTTAGTATTAGCCTCAGCATTTTTTTTTTGCTCCCGAGACTAAAGGACCCTTTAGTCCCGGTTGATAATACCAACCGGGACTAAAGGTCCCTGCCCAACGGTCGTCCGCGGGGCAGGGATCTTTAGTCCCGGCTGGTATTACCAACCGGGACTAAAGGTTTACCTTTAGTCCCGGTTGGTAATACCAACCGGGACTAAAGCTTTTAGTCCCGGTTTGGGTGATGCCCCAGAAATAAAGATTAATCTTTAGTCCCGGTTTGGACCCCTAACCGGGACTAATTATCTCGGTCTATAATTCAGCTCGTTTCTTCCTCCCGAGCCCGAGCCATTCCATTCAAACTCACTGCCTCTGTTCGTCAGCTTGCTGTTGTTCTTGCTCTCTCCCCTTCCATTGGTGTTGCTCTTCGATTTTGGAGGTAACAAACTTAATCCTCTTATGTTTTATCAGTAGCTTATCTCATTTTGCGATGTAGATGCATGTGTAACTTTATATGTTGGACTTTATTATGATTTTATATGTCATTTTTAGCTCAAAATCACATGATGATTTGCATATATGTTTGGATAAACAAAAGTTAAATTAGTTCATCAAAATCACGCCTCGCTCGTCCTCGCTGGAGCACGCGCCATCCTCGTCCCCGGTGGCTTACGTGATCTTAGAATTAATTTTTCCATGAAATGAAAAACTTAGAAAATTGTTAGAAAATTGTAGAAAATCCGTACTAGTTGAACTTGCGGACCGTGTTCAGCTCGGCAAGCATGTTCTCTGCCGAGCGGTAACGGACGTCAAGGAGGAGCTTTGATTCTACGAGGGAGAGCGGCAACGGTCGTGGAAGACCGTGTTCCCTTTCTCGTAGAATCGGAGCTCTTCCTTGGCCAAGTACGGTGCCGGCCGGTGGAGAAATGCTCGCCGAGATGATCACGTAAGCAAGGTCAACTAGTACGGATGGTTATTTATTGAAACATGTTTTTGAGCTATAATTTGATGGATATTTGATAACTTCAGACCTACAAATGTCATCTACAAATGTTACTATCATCGGCAACCTAAACGCCCACGAGCTAGCCGATATCGAGCATGTCACTTAGAATTATTTTTTCCATGAAATGAAATACTTAGAAATCATGCCTTTTATTTTTTAGAATTAAATTTTCCATGAAATAAAAAACTTAGAAAATAGTTAGAAAATTGTAGAAAATCCGTACTAGTTGAACTTGCGGACCGTGTTCAGGTCGGCGAGCATGTTCTCTGCCGAGCGGTAACGGACGCCAAGGAGGAGCTTTGATTCTACCAGGGAGAGCGGCAACGGTCGTGGAAGACCGTGTTCCATTTCTCGTAGAATCAGAGCTCTTCCTTGACCAAGTACGGTGCCGTCCGGTGGAGAAATGCTCGCCGAGTTGATCACGTAAGCAAGGTCAACTAGTACGGATGGTTATTTATTGAAACATGTTTTTGAGCTATAATTTGATGGATATTTGATAACTTCAGACCTATAAATGCCATCTACAAATGTTACAATCCTCGGCAACCTAAACGTCCGTGAGCTCACTTATATCGAGCAGGTCACTTAGAATTATTTTTTCCAAGAAATGGAAATCATGCTTTTTTAGAATTAAATTTTCCATGAAATGAAAAACTTAGTAAATAGTTAGAAAATTATAGAAAATCCGTACTAGTTGAACTTGCGGACCGTGTTCAGCTCGGCCAACATGTTCTCTGCCGAGCGGTAACGGACGTCAAGGAGGAACTTTGATTCTACGAGGGAGAGCGGCAATGGTCGTGGAAGACCGTGTTCCCTTTCTCGTAGAATCGAAGCTCTTCCTTGGCCAAGTACGGTATCGTCCGGTGGAGAAATGCTGGCCGAGATGATCACGTAAGCAAGGTCAACTAGTACGGATGGTTATTTATTGAAACATGTGAAATCCGTACTAGTTTTGTTTAAATATATCATTTTAGAAAATATGAAATTTACACTAGTTTGCAAAAATAAGTATAGAAAGTAGATGACAACTGGTACCGGATCCTTGGCCTCTCGTTCGATTGCGAAATGACTAAGGCCAGAACTCCCTCTCATTATCTGCGGCAAGTGTAAGCAGAAGATTGTGATGGAGTACCGAGTCAAGAGACAGGGACCCAACAAGGGTCGTGTTTTCTACAAGTACTCGGATCGTGATGTGAGTTTCATACGCATTTTATAATTATGGCTAATTGACCTGCTTTTCTTGAATATTTTTGACTAAATATTTTTTGGCTTTAATTTCAGTGGGAGGGCAATGGATGCGATGGTTGGTACTGGGAGGAAGATTATGCTACATACGTGCAGAATTTGGGTGCGCTTGAGGTAGCGGCTGCTGCTGATGAGTCAGTGAGCCAGCAGGAGAAGCTTATTGATATTCAACAGAAGAATGATTTGTCTGTTTTAGTTGCGTACGATCACGAAATAATTATGTTACTGAAGTGCATTGTAGTTTTAGTTTGTTTAGTGATAGTTGGGATTGCTTACGTTGTAGCCAGGCTTAGTTAATTAATCAACCGTGTGTGTGTCATTTATGTTGTGTAATAAAATACTTAATTATGTTCAAGGTTTTCATAATTTGTCGTGTAATACAGATTATGTCACGCCATTGGATGTACAATACCGATCGCCGCTCCCAAGACTTTATTGAGGGCTTGCACTATTTCTTAGGTGTGGCCGAGGCAAATAAGCGGGATGGTTTCATGTGCTGTCCATGTGCCCTATGTAAGAATTTAAAGGAATATTCAAGCTCAATGAGTCTTCATTCATATTTGCTTAAGTCAAGTTTCATGTCAAACTATATATGTTGGACTAAGCATGGAGAAAGCGGGGTCATGATGGAAGAAGGTGAAGGAGAAGATTTAGACATTGATGACATTATTGCTCAGTATGGTGCCTTTGATGATACTACAATGGGGGGAGATGAAGAAGAGGTAGCGGTAGAAGATGATCTCGGTGATGCTCTTGGCGATGCCATTCGTGATGCACAACAAGAATGGGAAAGTAAAAAAGAAAAAGTTAAGTTCGAGCGCATGCTTGAGGATCATCGGAAGTTGCTATACCCGACGGCCGAAGAGGGGCAAAAAAGCTGGGTACAACACTGGAATTGCTACAATGTAAGGCAAAGAATGGTGTATCCAACAAGGCATTTGGGAATTTATTGAACCTCATAAAGAAGATGCTTCTGAAGCCAAATGAATTGCCCACCACTACGTACGAAGCAAAAAAGGTTGTCTACCCTTTGGGATTAAAAATCTAGAAGATACATGCATGTCCTAATGACTGCATCCTCTACCATGGCAATGAATACGAGAATTTGGATGAATGCTCGGTATGTAAAGCATCGCGGTATAAGATCAGGCGTGATGATCCTAGTGACGTCGAGGGTGAACAACGTCCTAGAAAGAAAATCCCTGCCAAGGTTATGTGGTATGCTCCTATAATACCACGCTTAAAACGTTTGTTCAGAAATAAAGACCATGCAAAGTTGTTGCGGTGGTATAAATAAGACCGTAAGGTAGACAATATGCTGAGACACCCAGCTGATGGGTCCCAGTGGAGAGCGATAGACAAGGAATTTCTAGAGTTTGCAAATGAGGCTAGAAACTTAAGGTTCGCCTTAAGTACAGATGGTATGAATCCTTTTGGAGAGCAGAGCACTAGTCATAGCACTTGGCCAGTTACTCTATGTATCTACAACCTTCCTCCATGGTTATGCATAAAGCGGAAGTTCATTATGATGCCGATCCTCATCCAAGGTCCAAGGCAACCTGGCAACGATATTGATGTCTATTTGAAGCCATTAGTTGAAGAACTTCTAGTTTTATGGAACAAACCAGGTGTACATGTCTGGGATGAGTACAAACAAGAACACTTTGACCTACAAGCAATGTTGTTCGTAACAATCAATGATTGGCCTGCTTTAAGTAATCTTTCAGGTCAGACAAACAAAGGATATAATGCATGCACACATTATTTTGATGACCTTGACAGTATATATTTGAAAAGATGTCGAAAGGTCATGTACCTTGGCCATCATCGATTCCTTCCTTTGAATCACCAAGTAAGAAAGAAAGGGAAGCATTTTAAAGGTAAGCCAGACCACCGGAAGAAGCCTCATAACCAAACCGGGGAAGATGTACTCGCAATGGTCAAGGATGTGAAAGTAGTATTTAGAAAGGGACAAGGCAGTGAATCTGTTCCCAAAGATGCTAAAGGACATGCACCCATGTGGAAGAAGAAGTCCATCTTTTGGGAGCTACCCTATTGGCAAGTCTTAGAGGTCTGCAATGCAATCGACGTGATGCACCTGACAAAGAATCTTTGTGTGAACCTGTTAGGATTCATGGGTGTGTACGGGAAGCCAAAGGATTCACTTGAAGCACGCCAGGACTTGTAGGGCATGAAAGAACGAGACAACCTTCATCCAGAGAAGACAGATGATGGACGTCATTACTTAAGTCCTGCTAGCTACACGCTTAGCAAAGAAGAGAGGGACAGCATGTTCAAATGTCTAAGCAGCATCAAGGTCCCAGCAGGATTCTCCTCCAATATAAAGGGTATAATAAATGTGCCAGATAAGAAATTCCTAAACTTAAAGTCCCACGACTGCCACGTGCTTATGACGCAATTGCTTCTAGTTACTTTAAGAGGAATTCTACCTCCACATGTATGTCTAGCCACCGTGAAGCTATGTGCATTCCTCAATGCAATTTCTCAGAAGGCAATCAATCCAGTGGAACTAGCTACTCTACAGAATGATATGGTTCAATGTCTTGTCAGCTTTGAGTTGGTGTTCCCTCCATCCTTCTTTAATATCATGACACACATCCTAGTTCATTTGGTGAAGGAGATTAGTATTCTTGGACCTGTGTTCTTACATAACATGTTCCCCTTCGAGAGGTTTATGGGAGTCTTGAAGAAATATGTGAAAGTCTGTTCTAAGTCTGAAGGAAGCATCGCCCAGGGCTATGGAATAGAGGAGGTCATTGAGTTCTGTGTTGACTTTATTCCTGACCTTGCCCCGATTGGCGTTCCTGAATCACGACACGAGGGGAGACTCAGTGGTAAAGGAACTTTAGGGAAGAAAATATATATCGGCATGGAAGACGATTATTTCAATAAAGCATACTACATAGTTCTTCAGAACTCGTCATTGGTGCATCCGTACATCGAGATACATAAGGAGTTCTTACGATCCAAGTTTCCAGGGAAGACTGAAGCTTGGATTAGGCGTCAGCACATGGAAAGTTTCAGTGGTTGGTTGCGAAAAGAATGTCAAGGCGATGACAATATTGATGAGCAACTGTATTTGTTGGCTAGGCAGCCATCGTGGCATATCCTCACGTACCAAGGGTACGAGATAAATGGGAATACATTTTACACAGTTACCCAAGATAAAAGGAGCATCAATCAAAATAGTGGTGTTCGCATAGATGGCACAGATCCAAATGGGAATATACAAACATATTATGGCCGTATAGAAGAGATATGGGAACTAGACTACGCACCTAATTTTAAAGTCCCTTTGTTCTGGTGCCAATGGGTGAAGCTGACCGGAGGAGGGGTAACAGTCGACAAAGAGTATGGAATGACAACAGTGGACCTCAACAATATTGGGTACAAAGAGGAACCATTCGTCCTTGCTGTCGATGTGAGTCAGGTGTTCTATGTGAAAGACATGTCTACAAAATCAAAGAGAGGAAAAAACGAAGACATCAACTCAATGATCAATGAGCCAAAGCGCCACATAATTCTTTCTAGGAAAATAAATATAGTGGGAATTGAAGACAAGTCAGACATGTCACAAGATTACGAAAGAAATGTCCGAATTCCACCCTTCATAGTGAAGAAAGATCCAAGCATCATGTTAAATGATGAAGACACTCCATGGTTACGACAAGATCATAACCAAGGGTCATACGTCAAGAAGAAATTCACTGTTGTGCCCGCATGATACAACGATGCATGTTTAATATATTATATTTTAGAGACAGATATTATGTAATATGTTATGACTTCACAATTGTAGATCTTGTTGAGATGATCAAACTTGGTATTCAGAGGTTTTTCATCTGAGGTCATTTAGTGTCTCATTTGAGCAAGTTTGACCAAGTCAAATTTGGACAAATAAAAAAACAACACTTTGACTATAGTATTATGAACTCTAAATGACTTCAAATTGAAAAGTTTTGAATACCAAGTTTGTTAAACTCATCAATATCTACAATTGTTGTTTTGGTCAACTTTCCATTTGAGAAAGTTTGGACGGTTCAAATTTGTGATTTTTAAATTTCAACGCCTACAAACTAGTTTTCGGGACCCTAGATTGTCTCAAATTGAAAAGTTTTGAATACCAAGTTTGTTAAGCTCATCAATATCTACAATACTTATATAGGCCATTTTTTCATTTGAGAAAGCTTGAACAAAATGTAGTTCAAATTTCACAAGTGTGTGACATAGTTTTAGAAAGTCTATATGAGATTCAAGAAGTTGTGACTAGTGTTTGATAAAAATTTCTCAAATGGGAAAATGAGCTATGTAACAATTGTAGATCTTGCGGAGATGATCAAACTTGGTATTTAGAGTTTTTTCATCTGAGGTCATTTAGTGTCTCATTTGAGCAAGTTTCACCAAGTCAAATTTGGTCAAATAAAAAAACAACACTTTGACTCTAGTATTATGAACTCTAAATGACTTCAAATTGAAAAGTTTTGAATACCCAGTTTGTTAAACTCATCAATATCTACAATTGTTGTTTTGGTCAACTTTCTATTTGAGAAAGTTTGGACGGTTCAAATTTATGATTTTTAAATTTTAACGTCTACAAACTAGTTTTCGGGACCCTAGATTGTCTCAAATTGAAAAGTTTTGAATACCAAGTTTGTTAAGCTCATCAATATCTACAATCCTTATATAGGCCATTTTTTCATTTGAGAAAGCTTAAACAAAATGTAGTTTAAATTTCACAAGTGTGTGACACAGTTTTAGAAAGTCTAAGATTCAAGAAGTTGTGACTAGTGTTTGAAAAAACTTCTCAAATGGGAAAATGAGATATGTAACAATTGTAGATCTTGCTGAGATGATCAAACTTGGTATTCAGAGTTTTTTCATATGAGGTCATTTAGTGTCTCATTTGAGCAAGTTTGACCAAGTCAAATTTGGTCAAATAAAAAAACAACACTTTGACTCTAGTATTATGAACTCTAAATGACTTCAAATTGAAAAGTTTTGAATACCAAGTTTGTTAAACTCATCAATATCTACAATTGTTGTTTTGGTCAACTTTCCATTTGAGAAAGTTTGGACGGTTCAAATTTATGATTTTTAAATTTCGACGCCTACAAACTAGTTTTCGGGACACTAGATTGTCTCAAATTGAAAAGTTTTGAATACCAAGTTTGTTAAGCTCATCAATATATACAATCCTTATATAGGCCATTTTTTCATTTGAGAAAGCTTGAATAAAATGTAGTTCAAATTTCACAAGTGTGTGACATAGTTTTAGAAAGTCTATGAGATTCAAGAAGTTGTGACTAATGTTTGATAAAACTTCTCAAATGGGAAAATGAGCTATGTAACAATTGTAGATCTTGCTGAGATGATCAAACTTGGTATTCAGAGTTTTTTCATCTGAGGTCATTTAGTGTCTCATTTGAGCAAGTTTGACCAAGTCAAATTTGGTCAAATAAAAAAACAACACTTTGACTCTAGTATTATAAACTCTAAATGACTTCAAATTGAAAAGTTTTGAATACCAAGTTTGTTAAACTAATCAATATCTACAATTGTTGTCTTATTGATATTCAACAGAAGAATGATTTGTCTGTTTTAGTTGCGTACGATCACGAAATAATTATGTTACTGAAGTGCATTGTAGTTTTAGTTTGTTTAGTGATAGTTGGGATTGCTTACGTTGTAGCCAGGCTTAGTTAATTAATCAACCGTGTGTGTGTCATTTATGTTGTGTAATAAAATACTTAATTATGTTCAAGGTTTTCATAATTTGTCGTGTAATACAGATTATGTCACGCCATTGGATGTACAATACCGATCGCCGCTCCCAAGACTTTATTGAGGGCTTGCACTATTTCTTAGGTGTGGCCGAGGCAAATAAGCGGGATGGTTTCATGTGCTGTCCATGTGCCCTATGTAAGAATTTAAAGGAATATTCAAGCTCAATGAGTCTTCATTCATATTTGCTTAAGTCAAGTTTCATGTCAAACTATATATGTTGGACTAAGCATGGAGAAAGCGGGGTCATGATGGAAGAAGGTGAAGGAGAAGATTTAGACATTGATGACATTATTGCTCAGTATGGTGCCTTTGATGATACTACAATGGGGGGAGATGAAGAAGAGGTAGCGGTAGAAGATGATCTCGGTGATGCTCTTGGCGATGCCATTCGTGATGCACAACAAGAATGGGAAAGTAAAAAAGAAAAAGTTAAGTTCGAGCGCATGCTTGAGGATCATCGGAAGTTGCTATACCCGACGGCCGAAGAGGGGCAAAAAAGCTGGGTACAACACTGGAATTGCTACAATGTAAGGCAAAGAATGGTGTATCCAACAAGGCATTTGGGAATTTATTGAACCTCATAAAGAAGATGCTTCTGAAGCCAAATGAATTGCCCACCACTACGTACGAAGCAAAAAAGGTTGTCTACCCTTTGGGATTAAAAATCTAGAAGATACATGCATGTCCTAATGACTGCATCCTCTACCATGGCAATGAATACGAGAATTTGGATGAATGCTCGGTATGTAAAGCATCGCGGTATAAGATCAGGCGTGATGATCCTAGTGACGTCGAGGGTGAACAACGTCCTAGAAAGAAAATCCCTGCCAAGGTTATGTGGTATGCTCCTATAATACCACGCTTAAAACGTTTGTTCAGAAATAAAGACCATGCAAAGTTGTTGCGGTGGTATAAATAAGACCGTAAGGTAGACAATATGCTGAGACACCCAGCTGATGGGTCCCAGTGGAGAGCGATAGACAAGGAATTTCTAGAGTTTGCAAATGAGGCTAGAAACTTAAGGTTCGCCTTAAGTACAGATGGTATGAATCCTTTTGGAGAGCAGAGCACTAGTCATAGCACTTGGCCAGTTACTCTATGTATCTACAACCTTCCTCCATGGTTATGCATAAAGCGGAAGTTCATTATGATGCCGATCCTCATCCAAGGTCCAAGGCAACCTGGCAACGATATTGATGTCTATTTGAAGCCATTAGTTGAAGAACTTCTAGTTTTATGGAACAAACCAGGTGTACATGTCTGGGATGAGTACAAACAAGAACACTTTGACCTACAAGCAATGTTGTTCGTAACAATCAATGATTGGCCTGCTTTAAGTAATCTTTCAGGTCAGACAAACAAAGGATATAATGCATGCACACATTATTTTGATGACCTTGACAGTATATATTTGAAAAGATGTCGAAAGGTCATGTACCTTGGCCATCATCGATTCCTTCCTTTGAATCACCAAGTAAGAAAGAAAGGGAAGCATTTTAAAGGTAAGCCAGACCACCGGAAGAAGCCTCATAACCAAACCGGGGAAGATGTACTCGCAATGGTCAAGGATGTGAAAGTAGTATTTAGAAAGGGACAAGGCAGTGAATCTGTTCCCAAAGATGCTAAAGGACATGCACCCATGTGGAAGAAGAAGTCCATCTTTTGGGAGCTACCCTATTGGCAAGTCTTAGAGGTCTGCAATGCAATCGACGTGATGCACCTGACAAAGAATCTTTGTGTGAACCTGTTAGGATTCATGGGTGTGTACGGGAAGCCAAAGGATTCACTTGAAGCACGCCAGGACTTGTAGGGCATGAAAGAACGAGACAACCTTCATCCAGAGAAGACAGATGATGGACGTCATTACTTAAGTCCTGCTAGCTACACGCTTAGCAAAGAAGAGAGGGACAGCATGTTCAAATGTCTAAGCAGCATCAAGGTCCCAGCAGGATTCTCCTCCAATATAAAGGGTATAATAAATGTGCCAGATAAGAAATTCCTAAACTTAAAGTCCCACGACTGCCACGTGCTTATGACGCAATTGCTTCTAGTTACTTTAAGAGGAATTCTACCTCCACATGTATGTCTAGCCACCGTGAAGCTATGTGCATTCCTCAATGCAATTTCTCAGAAGGCAATCAATCCAGTGGAACTAGCTACTCTACAGAATGATATGGTTCAATGTCTTGTCAGCTTTGAGTTGGTGTTCCCTCCATCCTTCTTTAATATCATGACACACATCCTAGTTCATTTGGTGAAGGAGATTAGTATTCTTGGACCTGTGTTCTTACATAACATGTTCCCCTTCGAGAGGTTTATGGGAGTCTTGAAGAAATATGTGAAAGTCTGTTCTAAGTCTGAAGGAAGCATCGCCCAGGGCTATGGAATAGAGGAGGTCATTGAGTTCTGTGTTGACTTTATTCCTGACCTTGCCCCGATTGGCGTTCCTGAATCACGACACGAGGGGAGACTCAGTGGTAAAGGAACTTTAGGGAAGAAAATATATATCGGCATGGAAGACGATTATTTCAATAAAGCATACTACATAGTTCTTCAGAACTCGTCATTGGTGCATCCGTACATCGAGATACATAAGGAGTTCTTACGATCCAAGTTTCCAGGGAAGACTGAAGCTTGGATTAGGCGTCAGCACATGGAAAGTTTCAGTGGTTGGTTGCGAAAAGAATGTCAAGGCGATGACAATATTGATGAGCAACTGTATTTGTTGGCTAGGCAGCCATCGTGGCATATCCTCACGTACCAAGGGTACGAGATAAATGGGAATACATTTTACACAGTTACCCAAGATAAAAGGAGCATCAATCAAAATAGTGGTGTTCGCATAGATGGCACAGATCCAAATGGGAATATACAAACATATTATGGCCGTATAGAAGAGATATGGGAACTAGACTACGCACCTAATTTTAAAGTCCCTTTGTTCTGGTGCCAATGGGTGAAGCTGACCGGAGGAGGGGTAACAGTCGACAAAGAGTATGGAATGACAACAGTGGACCTCAACAATATTGGGTACAAAGAGGAACCATTCGTCCTTGCTGTCGATGTGAGTCAGGTGTTCTATGTGAAAGACATGTCTACAAAATCAAAGAGAGGAAAAAACGAAGACATCAACTCAATGATCAATGAGCCAAAGCGCCACATAATTCTTTCTAGGAAAATAAATATAGTGGGAATTGAAGACAAGTCAGACATGTCACAAGATTACGAAAGAAATGTCCGAATTCCACCCTTCATAGTGAAGAAAGATCCAAGCATCATGTTAAATGATGAAGACACTCCATGGTTACGACAAGATCATAACCAAGGGTCATACGTCAAGAAGAAATTCACTGTTGTGCCCGCATGATACAACGATGCATGTTTAATATATTATATTTTAGAGACAGATATTATGTAATATGTTATGACTTCACAATTGTAGATCTTGTTGAGATGATCAAACTTGGTATTCAGAGGTTTTTCATCTGAGGTCATTTAGTGTCTCATTTGAGCAAGTTTGACCAAGTCAAATTTGGACAAATAAAAAAACAACACTTTGACTATAGTATTATGAACTCTAAATGACTTCAAATTGAAAAGTTTTGAATACCAAGTTTGTTAAACTCATCAATATCTACAATTGTTGTTTTGGTCAACTTTCCATTTGAGAAAGTTTGGACGGTTCAAATTTGTGATTTTTAAATTTCAACGCCTACAAACTAGTTTTCGGGACCCTAGATTGTCTCAAATTGAAAAGTTTTGAATACCAAGTTTGTTAAGCTCATCAATATCTACAATACTTATATAGGCCATTTTTTCATTTGAGAAAGCTTGAACAAAATGTAGTTCAAATTTCACAAGTGTGTGACATAGTTTTAGAAAGTCTATATGAGATTCAAGAAGTTGTGACTAGTGTTTGATAAAAATTTCTCAAATGGGAAAATGAGCTATGTAACAATTGTAGATCTTGCGGAGATGATCAAACTTGGTATTTAGAGTTTTTTCATCTGAGGTCATTTAGTGTCTCATTTGAGCAAGTTTCACCAAGTCAAATTTGGTCAAATAAAAAAACAACACTTTGACTCTAGTATTATGAACTCTAAATGACTTCAAATTGAAAAGTTTTGAATACCCAGTTTGTTAAACTCATCAATATCTACAATTGTTGTTTTGGTCAACTTTCTATTTGAGAAAGTTTGGACGGTTCAAATTTATGATTTTTAAATTTTAACGTCTACAAACTAGTTTTCGGGACCCTAGATTGTCTCAAATTGAAAAGTTTTGAATACCAAGTTTGTTAAGCTCATCAATATCTACAATCCTTATATAGGCCATTTTTTCATTTGAGAAAGCTTAAACAAAATGTAGTTTAAATTTCACAAGTGTGTGACACAGTTTTAGAAAGTCTAAGATTCAAGAAGTTGTGACTAGTGTTTGAAAAAACTTCTCAAATGGGAAAATGAGATATGTAACAATTGTAGATCTTGCTGAGATGATCAAACTTGGTATTCAGAGTTTTTTCATATGAGGTCATTTAGTGTCTCATTTGAGCAAGTTTGACCAAGTCAAATTTGGTCAAATAAAAAAACAACACTTTGACTCTAGTATTATGAACTCTAAATGACTTCAAATTGAAAAGTTTTGAATACCAAGTTTGTTAAACTCATCAATATCTACAATTGTTGTTTTGGTCAACTTTCCATTTGAGAAAGTTTGGACGGTTCAAATTTATGATTTTTAAATTTCGACGCCTACAAACTAGTTTTCGGGACACTAGATTGTCTCAAATTGAAAAGTTTTGAATACCAAGTTTGTTAAGCTCATCAATATATACAATCCTTATATAGGCCATTTTTTCATTTGAGAAAGCTTGAATAAAATGTAGTTCAAATTTCACAAGTGTGTGACATAGTTTTAGAAAGTCTATGAGATTCAAGAAGTTGTGACTAATGTTTGATAAAACTTCTCAAATGGGAAAATGAGCTATGTAACAATTGTAGATCTTGCTGAGATGATCAAACTTGGTATTCAGAGTTTTTTCATCTGAGGTCATTTAGTGTCTCATTTGAGCAAGTTTGACCAAGTCAAATTTGGTCAAATAAAAAAACAACACTTTGACTCTAGTATTATAAACTCTAAATGACTTCAAATTGAAAAGTTTTGAATACCAAGTTTGTTAAACTAATCAATATCTACAATTGTTGTTTTGGTCAACTTTCCATTTGAGAAAGTTTGGACGGTTCAAATTTGTGAGTTTTAAATTTCGACGCCTACAAACTAGTTTTTGGGACCCTAGATTGTCTCAAATTGAAAAGTTTTGAATACCAAGTTTGTTAAGCTCATCAATATCTACAATCCTTATATAGGCCATTTTTTCATTTGAAAAGGCTTGAACAAAATGTAGTTCAAATTTCACAAGTGTGTGACATAGTTTTAGAAAGTCTATATGAGATTCAAGAAGTTGTGACTAGTGTTTGATAAAAATTTCTCAAATAGGAAAATGAGCTATGTAACAATTGTAGATCTTGCTGAGATGATCAAACTTGATATTCAGAGTTTTTTCATCTGAGGTCATTTAGTGTCTCATTTGAGCAAGTTTGACCAAGTCAAATTTGGTCAAATGAAAAAACAACACTTTGACTCTAGTATTATGAACTCTAAATGACTTAAAATTGAAAAGTTTTGAGTACCAAGTTTGTTAAACTCAAAAAGATCTACAATTGTTGTTTTGGTCAACTTTCCATTTGAGAAAGTTTGGACGGTTCAAATTTGTGATTTTTAAATTTCGACGCCTACAAACTAGTTTTCGGAACCCTAGATTGTCTCAAATTGAAAAGTTTTGAATACCAAGTTTGTTAAGCTCATCAATATATACAATCCTTATATAGGACATTTTTTCATTTGAAAAAGTTGTAGAACAAAAAATACTACATTGTCTTTATTTTTATAGGTTCAACAAAAATTTTCTGTCAATTTTGGTCAAAAACCGAGAAAATATTGAAACATTGACGTTACAATAATGTGATAATAAATTTGCTATCGAATAATATTAGTTTTATTAATTTTAAGTTACAAATATATTTTTGCATTAACAAAATACTTAGTATTAGTAACATTTATATTCTATATTCATAACAGAAATTAAAAACTTTAGGTTACAAAATTTTCCTATTTACAATAAATAATTAGTTAATCAATAGTATTTTTTAAAATAAATATTGCAAAGTATTGAAGTTGCTATGGAATTAATTGATTAACCTAGTATTAAACAAAATCAAAATCCCAGGCCTTTCCAATTACGTTGGCGGGTTGCTAAAATTTTTAGGCCTTCAGTCCCGGCCCAGGCCAAGAACTGGGACTAAAGGGTGGGCGGCAATTTCGGTGCCCGCCCAAAAATACCTTTAGTTCCGGCTGGTAACACCAGCCGGAACTAAAGGACATTTAGTCCCGGCTGGTAAGGCCAACCGGGACTAAAGGTCCGGTTGGCCTTACCAGCCGGGACTAAAGGGTCCCAGCCTATATATATCGAACGTCTGTTCTGTTCATCTTCGATCTCGCCTCCGTCGCTTAGCCCCGCCCGGCCGCGCCATCTGTCGTCGTCGAGCTTGTCTCTGCCGCGCCGCCGTCGTCGTCTACCCCGCCCGGCCGCGCCATTCTCCCAGCCCACATCGCGCGCCGCATCCCGGCTCCGCCGCCGCACCCGACCCCACCCTCCGTCGCCAACGCTTCCCGCGCGCCCACCGTACCTCCGTCGAACTCTTGATCTGCTGCTCTCGATCGGCCATGTTTTTTAGATTTTTTTACAAAGTCTCGGCTGTATGTTAGATTAAAATATATTAAATTTTAATTAGTAGTTTATTGTTAGTTTTTAGTTATTTTTAGATAGTTTTTGATATATGTTAGATTTAAATGTATTAAAATTTAATTACTATTTTATTTAGATAGTTTTTTAGATAGTTTTTTTATTATAGTTTTTGATATATGTTAGATTAAAATGTATTATCTATTACTAGTTTATCTGATTTCATGTTAGATTTATTTAATTGGATTTAGTAATTATATATTCTATCTCTCTATATATATCTAGATCGAGAGAGATTCTATATGTATACATATGTACTTAATTATTTCTATATGTATATATACATGTACTTATTTTCATGTGTTGAGAGCGAGAGAAAATTGTATCTAGAGAGACATTCTATGTGTTATCACATGCATATATAGAGATATAGACATATGCACTTATTTCTATGTGTTAAGAGAGGGAGAAAATATATTGTATCATTCTATGTGTATATACATACATGTACTTATTTCTATGTTTTTGGATCGAAAGTGTTTTTGATTCGATTCCAAAGCCTATACCTTATTATTGTTTATCCTTATGAAATATTATGTGTTATTATATTTAATTGGATTTAGTAATTCTATATGTGTTATCACATGTACTTATGTTATGTACCATAGTAATTCTATCTATGTGTTATCTTGAAGATACAAATGGCTGCTCCGGATGATAACTTGAGTGATGACATAATGGCGGATATTATCAACGCCGGCACCAATGTGGATGTAGATGACACGAGTCAGTACTTTGCTGATTATGAGGATATCCTGAATATGCCGGTGGTTGAAGATCAACAAATTGTCGTGCAAGAAAATACTGGCGAGGTATATTCGATTATCTATCATCTCTTATAGATGCATGCGTACGTATATTTGTTGTTAATCGTTGTGTTTGTACTCATGTAGCCGGTCTCTGGATCTACATCAACCACCGATAAAAGTAGGAAAGTCCGAGGGCCAAAAAAGCCATTAGAGGGCCGTTTCATAATATCAGAATTCGACACCGACACCGGCAAACCATTGGGACCACATGCTCACACATATGTCAATCAATGTGGGTTCATTGTAAGGGATAGGATCCCAGTTAGTGCTCGTGAATGGAAGCAGAAGATATCCGCTCCTAATGTTAGTTTTGTATTTGATCGTGACAAGAACCTAGCTTGGAGAGATATCACTCAGCATTTCACATTACAAGCAGATGATGCTTTGAAGGAGCTAGTGAGGGATTGGACAATGAAGAAGATGGCAACATTGTTCTAGAGTTGGAAGAAGACATTGTATAAAAAGTTTATCTTGAAGAATGCTACGTCGGATTTTAATGCTAAGGCGTTTGTCAAGTTGGAGTCCCATTGGGATGCCTTCGTAGAATACAAGACATCTCAAGACAGTAAGGAATGTGTGATGAGGAATCGACAGAATGCCCGACAGAAGCAATACCATCATCGCATGGGATCAGGTGGTTATAGGAGTGCTATTCCCAAGTGGCAGAACCTAGAAGCAGAGATTACTACCAAGGGAATCATACCTGAAACAATAGAGAAGAACTGGCCTCAACACGTGAAGAATTGGTTCTACGCTCATGGGGGAAGCCTAGACCCAGACACTGGCAAGCTAATTTTCGGCCAAAAAATTGAGAGAGCAACATAGAGACTAGCTCATGCTAGGGAAGAAGCTGATAGTGGTGTTTTCAAGCCCAATAGAGAGAAGGATGAATTGACATATGCCCTAGAGAATCCTGAACACGGTGGTCGAACAAGAGGCTATGGGGAGGTTCCGTGGCTACACGCATTCCCAGTAGACAAGGATACCTACAGAAGCCGCCAGAGAAAGAAGGATGATGAGGCAGAACGAATCCGTGCATTGGAGCAATTTGTTGATGAGTCACGACAAGCATTGCTTGAATCACGTGAACGAGAAAAATCTCTTGACGTAAGAATGCAGGAGGAGATCAAGAGGCAAGTGCAGCTAGCAATGAGTCAAATACAATCGCAATCAACGCCGGGAGTCACCATTAGCCCTGTTGATCAGATGAAAAGCAGTTGTGCTTCTACGGAGCTGCCAGTTATTCAAGACGACGCTGGGTTGCGCTTCCCTGTTGATGACATTACCGAGCCTCTAACAACATGTGAGCTGCATATTCCAGATGGTAATAATGCATCAATCATGGTGGCTGTCGGGGTTGTATCTCTAATAGACCGAACGAAAACACCAAGAATCCATGGGTCAGTTATTCAACCTGGATATGCTAGCGTCTCGGTCGATAGAGTGCTCAAAGGTTACAGCAATGTTCCTCTCGATATTGAAGGCGGTGATGGGGAGAAAACACTAGGAGAAGCAGAGAAGACATTTATTCAATGGCACAAAAGCTTCATCATCATTCCTGGGGCGCCACCGCTTCCCCTACCTCACCCTAGGTACGAATGAAAGTGAATGAAATATTATTTTCCATTAATTTTCTATTGGCTTCAAAAATAATTGACACATAACTTGTTTTTGTAGTAGGGTCTCCCCCCAGCCTAGCCTAATCATTCATTCCCCATCTCATCACAGCGTCGCGGGGGGCGAGACGACTTTATCCCCACGGCGATCGCCAACTCCTACACCGGCCCTATCGCCTCCACAACGATCTCCAACTCCTACACCGGCCCCACCGCCTCCACAACGATCTCCAACACCTCCACACTGGTCTCCACCAACACCGGCCTCATCGCCTCGACGTCGGTCTCCAACACCGCCCCCACCCCCTCCACAGCGACGCACTACAAAGACGTCTAAGGTCCCGGCGGCAAAGAAGACCCCGAGAAAAAGAGTTATTTCTCAAGAAATACTTCCTGAAAAGACTGATGAGCAAATAGCAGCTGAAGAAGACAAAAAAGTGAAAGATTTTTTTATAGATATAAAGAACAAGAGTCAAGCGAAGCTTAAGGAGAAGCCGTACTTTTACATACCACGAGATGTGCTGAGGCAGAAGGTCGATGCTCACAAGAAAAAGATGATTGAACTTCGTAAGCCTTCGCCACTATCAGACTATGACCGCTCCCTCGTGAAGTCACATGATGCAGATAAGAAAAGGAAAAGAGCATCAGGGAAGGATGTCCCACAGCTCGGACAACAGAAGCAACCAATGCAAAATCTTGTTGTTGCTAATGAATATGGTTCCAACATAGAAGTCTATCGACCAGACAACTCTAGAGAAGTGTCGGTTCAAGCCCTTAATGCTTTTTTTGAAGATACTGGTTTAACCTTGGATCAATTGACGGGCAAAGCTCCAATCCAGAACCTGGAAGTTGATACCTGGAAGACTTATAAATATGGCAAAAGTTTGTACAACCCTACGGCTCTGAATGAATTGGGTACGCAAATGTACTTGCTCAACAAGTGGTACATGCAGGCGTGTGGCAGGGGTGAGCAGTGGATCTTTGTCAGATTTAGAGACCATCATTACTTCCGTGGCGATGACATCTTACATATTAGTTTCGAAGAATTGCATCAACTATACCACATGGACGCTCTGGACAAATCAATCATTAGCTCCTTTTGTTTGTAAGTGATTCTTACTTTTATTTAATAAACTCACTTCCATGCGTACGTGTATATAATTATCCTCACATGTAACTTATATTTATATACAGATTCCAGATGTCAGAGCTCCAAAGAATACAAGACACCAGTGTTGGCTTCATTGATCCTTATATCGTATTCAAAACCGGTATTATTGTCAAGGAGCGGTGGGTATCTGAAGCACAGGAGAATATCATGATGTTCTTCGTGAAGCAGCATGACAAGACAACAATATTTTTCCCGTACAACTTTGAGTAAGTGTTAATAATAATGTAGTCTACACATTTTATGTAATATCAATACAACTTATATGCATGTACGTGTGTGTATAAACTAATGCAGGTTTCACTGGATACTCATTGTCATTGAGTTAAACTCAAGTCGGTTAGTAATCTTTGACTCGTTGAGAAAAGAGCGGGCACTATACCAAGATATAATAGACATTATCCAGGGGTAATTTCGATCTCTCGCGCACAACTATTATTGAATAGACTTTGCCATAATTTATTAACGATCGTACATTATTGGTCGCACAGGGTTTGGAAAGAGTTTATTCGGCAACATCGCAAGGATTGCAAGGCACCACTTAATGTAGTTAAAATACCAGTAAGTTGTACTATATACACTTTCCCACGTGTTTAATTACTATATCGTACTTCAATTTACGTGTGAGATGATGAGAATAATCTTCTTCTCGTACAGTGGTGTTTGCGGCAGGAACCAGGTAATAACTTGTGTGGATACTACGTTTGTGAATTTATCACTGCGCACATAAGAAGAACTCCTAAAGATGTCCTCAGAGTACGTATATATCAATTTTTTATTTATTTTTAAATGAATATATATATATATATATGTATTAATACTTTTCCTTTTATTTCAAATGCAAGACTGAATGGTTGAAACGAAGGGTCATGCAAAAAGACCATCTGAAAGCAGTTCAAGAGTCAATAGCAGGATATCTTCTAGAAAAAGTGCTAAATCCCAACGGCGAATTCTACTTTGATCCTAAGGAATAAATGATGTAAATTAAATGTTTATTGATATCGTTATTTTCGAGAACAAGATTATGAAAGTGTTGTATATATACATATATATATCTATAATATATATAGGTTCATACTTTATTCGAATATAATAATGCTCAAGATAAGAATTAGATGTAATTATATGCGTGCGTGTATTTATATTAGCAGCGTAGAATACGTACATAAAAACATATTATATATTAAACAAATACGTGTAACTGAACTGAAAACAAATTAAACAAAAAAAAAGAAAAAGAAATGGAACCTTTAGTCCCGGTTGGGGTTACCAACCGGGACTAAAGGGTGCGGCCACGTTTACTCGGCTGGAGGGCCTTTAGTCCCGGTTGGTAACACCAATCGGGACTAAAGATCCCTCTTTAGTCCCGGCTCGATGACCCGGGACTAAAGGTGGCACCTTTAGTCCCGGGATCGTTGTCCCGGCGCGGTAACCGGGACTAAAGGCCGTTACCGCCCGGGACAACAAGTCCATTCTGTAGTAGTGTACATCTGACGCGGACGAGAGAGACATATTATTATCGATTGCTTAAAAACAACTCCAGCTTTTTGCACGAACCCAAACAAGTGGTGCCAAAGTTCTGGCAGGTGCATGTCGATGTCACTTGTCTTGCTTTGCTTTAATTTACTGTTAGATAGAGTAGTTCTAAACACGGTGATGAACCATTTTCAATCTGTGCCATTCCAGCACAAAAGCATTCTTAATTAAGCACTTCAACTAGAGCGATAAATAATGTCCTACCAATGGACATTAGGACGCACTTGGCAAAGGTACCCAACCAAACGCCAACGAAATCGGCAGGTTCCGTTCCGTCCTCTGGCTGCCAGGCGTCCACCTTCTTGGACATTGCCGTCATTGCTTGCTGGCTTCTGTGTTTCAGTGGGTGTCGTCTGCTAACTTTAGCTGGTAGAACATTTTTAATCACCTCAACTTCTTTTGCGTTTGCCTTTTTTTGAATCGTTCAGAGGGAATAGTAGACCAGGTACGTTAATTATATCTAGCACAACGATTAGTTCCAGTGCCCCCTTTCTTTTTCATTTTTGGTTCTATTATTGATTGATAAATTCACCTGTTTGGTACGTCTCCTGCTACAGTTTTACTGACTCATAGAGTCATAGGAGCTTCTGAAGTTAAAAAAAATTGCTTTCCAGGCTTCCAGATTATTTTAGCAAGAAAGAGTTGATTTATAAAATGGAGACAGAGCCATTAAGAGCTGTGCGAAACAAAGCTTTAATTTGTTGATGGCAATATGGCATCAATGTCTTAGAAGACAATGAGAAGGGCTCGCTGGCGTTGCAGCCCCGCCCACGGATCCGCCCGCCGGCACGTACAACGGCAACCAGGCAACTGGATGGCGCCGGGATGAGCGAGACTGGGAAAGCGAAATGCCCGCGGGCGGGCGGCCAATCGTGCTTTGTTTTGCAGTGTCGGGCGGTGGTCCGGTGGACAGGTTCCGTTTCTCCCTCCTGCAGATTGCGAGCGGCGGCGGCGCCGTTTCGTTCCTTTCTTTCTTCTTCCACGGGATAGAATCGATCGATCGGCGCCGCCCGAATCTACTAACTACGGCGACCCAGCGCCGGCCGGCAGGGCGTAGTTGGATGGAATGTGGACACTTTCACATGTCACATGTTGTTGCGTGATGCCAATTTTCTTTTGATTTATTTATTGTGACTTCCTCACATAATGTGAGTCACATTTGGTCTTCTGCTGAACTGAATACTGGTGGAGAGTTTAAGCTGCTGCAGGCTAGGAGGCTCTGGAGCTGGAATCCCTTTGCTGAATAAATTGTTGGTGCATGTGCATTACATCAGACCCGCTGGTAAAATAGTTCTTGACAAATGCAACCCTTTTGTATGTTCCTTGATTCGCTGCATAAATGAACTCTGTTTATGCTTTCATGAATCAACTCTGCATAAATTATTGTAATTGAGGTTGTTATATCAGTAGCAATCTCATCTGTTTCATTTTAACACCTCTCTGTAGTTTTTTAACCTTCCTATTTCGCTACTGAAATTATTCCAGGATAGCAAACGAAATTATTCCAGGATAGCAAAATACCGACATCATTCATCTTGTGCAAGTACCACAAATAGCTGAAACAATAGTTGGCAGATTCAACCATTCAGTCATTGATTCACTGCATTGTGCTCATTAGCCGTGCAGGTACAAAAACTACAGTAGTATCTTAAACTCATCCTGGTATAACCTGAAAGTGTTGCAAGCTGTTCTTGACGAACTAGCTCAGTTTCTTTATAGATTTTTCGGTAACGCTGAGTATAGGGTGTCCGTCCGTCCGGACGGTGCCGATGGTGGGCCATGAGTCCATGACATAGCCCAACGAACGCTCATCCACCCGCCCTCGCCCCCAACTGTTCTAAAAAAAAGAAAAAAAAACCTTCTTAATTATCCCTTCCGCTCCCTTCTCTCCACCACAACGCCTTGCGGCTGCTACTCCGTCCGTCCCTCGTCCTGAACACGGATGCCACTCTGCCTCACTGCTGCTGCACGCCCCATCTGGCGCCGCTCGCTCGCCCCCACCGCGGGCGCTTATTGCCCCTTCCCGTCATGCGCGCGCTCTGGTGATGGTGGTGCTCACTCTGCCCGTCACGCGCGCCGCCCGCCCGCCCGACGAGCCAAGACCGACGTTGGTGGTTGTGGTGTGCGCGCACGCCACTGGTGCTAGTGTGCCCGCCCGGCAGAGCCAAGCCTGCTGCCGGTGGCGGTGGGGCTCGCACGCCGCTGCTCACTGCCAGCTTCGACCCCGACGGCTGGAATCGACCAACGTCGGCCTTCCCCTCCACTATGTTGAATATGTATTTTCAATTGTTTCGGATGTTTCAGATGTATGATGCAGTTGTTCCATTTTGATGTTGCAAAAGTAGATCGGGGGATATTGCACATGTTGCATATGTTGCGGTGTTTCAGATGCATGTTGCAAGCATTTGTTCAAAATGTTTCATCTATTTCCAGACGTATGTTGCATATGTTTTTTATTTGGATGTTGCATATGTTACACACAAATGCTGCAACAGTATGTTTCAAAATGTTTCAGCTGTTTCAGTCCTATGTGTGCAGCAGGTGGTTTCATGTTATAAGTTGCAAGTGTTATTTTTTGGATGTTTTATGTGTTCCACACATATGTTGCAAGTATAAGTTCCAATTGTTTCATCTGTTTTCAGACGTATGTGTTGACACCGTTTTTTGCACGTGTCAGAATAATCGGAGTGGACTAATCGGCAAGGGGAAAGTTATTGAATACTTTGATAGCCAATGAAAGCCAGTTTGTAAAGATGGTTGCCGATAGCTGGTGATGGTCGATGTAAAGGTTGATTTGGACTCGGGCATTGCCGATGAGGTTGGAGGTGTTATTGTCGATGCCGATGAAGGAAGACTTGAAGACTACTGCCGATGAAACAGGGAGTATGCCGATGAAGGAAGACTTGAAGACTACTGCCGATGAAACAGGGAGTATGCCGATGAAGGAAGACTTGAAGACTACTGCCGATGAAATAGGGAGTGTGCCGATGGGAAGGAGGACAGTGAGATTTCCATCGTAATTGAGGCGGACAGGGAAATAGATAGGAGTTGATTTCCTTTTCTATATTTGTTAGGTTATGATTCATGTAAGAGTCACGTGTTTCCTTAGATATGGGATTGGTGTCCTAGTTGTGTTTGGTTGTGTCTCTTTAGATCAGGGTATAAATATGGAGTAAGGGGCAATGTAATAGATATATATCAATCAATATCAAAACCAACTTTTACTCCTATTTGCATCTACTTACTTTTCGGCGACTTCGTCAATCTGCATATTTTTCCTTTTTACGAGTTCTCATTGATTCGGCGAGCTGCATCGCTTCAGTGCGACCTTCGGCGATTCTCGAGTTCCGCGTGAGCACCTCTTGGCCGTGACTTCCGGGCGTATCGCTGTTGTCAGGACCAAAGTGTTCGTATCTTCATCCTTGTCGATTAGCAGGTCAAATCGACTGGCACGCTTTGGATATCGATTCGGGTATTAGCCCTTTGTGTTTGCAGATCACTTTTGCATCAACACATCTTTTGGCACGCTCGGTGGGACAAATCAATCAATATGTTCAATTCTGAGATCGATCCAGGGAACATTATCGCAGTATCAGAAGAAGATCTCAAGGAAGAACAGAGGCAGGCTATGGAAAAGGCTGTAGAAGAATACAAGCAGCTTTGTCTGAGATCGTTTAGCTTGAACAAGAGTGGACAAGTCATCCAGAAGCAAGATTTGCCGTTGCCTCGGCAGGTTACCTTTGACTCCAATCCTGGTAAACTTCAAGAGATGGTTAATTCTGCAGTAAATCATGCTTTGATTAATCATTCCAATGTGCTGTCCAATACTGTTCATAATGCTGTGGTTCGAACTCTCAAAGAAGGACAAGCGGCACCACATTACGTTGGGCCTGCCTATCATCAACCAGAGCCGGCATCTGTCAAAACTCCATCGGCTCCTTCGGCCGTTGTGGGTACAGAAGTTACTTCCCCTCCAGTATTGGCAGGCTCACCTAATATTCAATCTACACCGATACAATCAGATCAGGTACTACCAGGAGGGCGAGTTCAGCTTAATACAGATCTATCGGCATCAGCTATGTCAGGCCCTGTGTCTCAGAATAGCCAGATTCCTACTAATTGGTGGGGATATGGCATGCCTCCAGAGTCCTCTGCTTTCAATCCTAGATTACCTCAAGTGTTTGATGCAGTAGGAAGAGCGCCTATACCATCGGCCGTTTCGCCGATGGCTCAAGTGCCTCAATATGCCGCAACTACTTCTGTGCAACCAACTCCAGGAGGTTTCCAGATGCCTATGGTTCAAACATTCAATTCAAGTCCATCGGCGAGCATACTGCCGATGCAGCAGAAAGCCCCTGCTATGAGTCAAACTGGGGTTCAGTTCATGCCTCAAACCAGTTATAATTATCCAACAATATCAGCAAATTACCAGCCATCAGTAAGTTTTGTACCGATGAGTTCTAATAATGATTGGTCAGGACAGTTACCTACAGTTCAGCGAAATCAGCAGGTTACAGGGATTCAACAAGGTCATATGCAAGTTGGTTTCCAGAATCAAGCATCGGCAGCCCAGCCGATGAATCCTTTCCAACAGGCTAATGGACCACAAGTAACGGCAAATATGCCGATTGCTGAAGATCGTGGGCCACAAAGATATGTGGAGGGATGTCAGCAGGCACCTCCTGTAGAAATTCAACCAGTTCGTCAGCAGGAGGCTGATGCTTTTTGGGCCGATAAGATAGCAGAAATTATGAAGGATCAGTTTGGGATAAAGCCCAAGGTCAATACTTATTCTTATCGGACTCCATACCCTCCTGCATACGATTTAATTCCTCTCCCAAATCGGTACAAGGTACCGGATTTCACTAAATTCTCTGGGCAAGATGATACATCAACAATGGAACATGTCAATCGTTTCATTATTCAATGTGGAGAGGCAGCTAACAGAGATGAATTAAGAGTTCGATTATTTTCATCATCTTTGTCTGGATCAGCATTTACATGGTTCATTTCATTACCACCAAATTCTATTATTACTTGGGTTGATCTAGAAAAACAATTCCATAAGTATTTCTTTGCTGGAATCCATGAAAAAAGCTTACCGATTTAGTAAAATTGAGACAGCGTAATGATGAATCGGTAGAGAGCTTTGTACAAAGGCTACGAGATGTAAAAAATAAGTGCTACAGCCTAGTGCTGGATGATCGGCAGCTTGCCGATCTGGCTTTCCAAGGGTTATTGCCACATCTTAAGGACAGATATGCTTCTCAGGAGTTTGAAAGCCTCAGTCATCTTGTGCAAAGGATCTCTGATCAAGATACTAGGGTTTTTGAACCAAAAAGAACTGGAGTAAAAAGGTATCATTTGTTGAAGAAGTAGGAGATTCTGACTCTGATGAAGAACCAGTTATCGGCTTAGCTGAGTGGGTTAAGAATAAAAAGCCGATATCATGTCCCTTTGGTCAAAAAGAGCCAGAAAAGTTTACCTTTGATATCACCAAGGCCGATAAAATATTTAATCTTCTGCTTCAAGAGGGCCAAATTAAGCTGTCACCTAATCATGTGATCCCATCGGCAGAAGAGTTGAAGAAGATTTTGTACTGCAAATGGCACAATGCAACTTCACACAGTACAAATGAGTGCAAGGTATTCAGGCAACAGTTACAATCGGCTATTGAATCTGGGAGAATTAAGTTTGGTACTTCCAAGACCCAGAAGCCGATGAAAATTGATCAACACCCTTTTCCAGCAAATATGTTGGATGCCAAAGGAAAAACCAAGGTATTGACGTCAGAGGCTGCTGAGAAAAACGCGTCAGTAGACCCCCAACATCGGATAACTACCGATGATGCAAAGAGTAAGGGTTTGCTAGGAGAAAGCAGTAGTTCCAAAAATCCTCCTCGACCTGGCATTGTGATTACTCATCGAAGGCAGCAGGAGGGTTGGCGTCAACGTAATGACCGATATCGGCAACAGCAAGAAATGAGACGTCAGGAAGAATGGAATCGACATAAAGATCATTGGAGATGTCCGTTTTTCATCCATTGCTGGGAAGAAGGTATTAAATTGCCAACTGTTGAAAATTGCCCTGAGTGTAATGGTTATTACGGAGTCAATCGTTCAGAAAGGAGGTTTCAACGTGGTAATCAGGGTTTGTCTATCAATGAGCCGATCAGAGGCAGAGCATCAGTGCATGATCGGCTGGGGGGCAGACTTAGTGTACATGAGAGGCTTGGTAAACGCGCTGGATATTTTCCAAGGAATCAAGAGGAGCTTGAGGAGATGGCAAACGCAAGAGTTCCCGATGAGGAAATATTCTACAGGGATCCTAATATACGTCGTGTAGAACCAACTAGGACTTGTTATCAGCCGGTTTGGAAAACCAAGTTTCCTCGATGGTGCCCAGAGGGTCTAACAAAGACGTAGAGAAGGAGGATACAACGTGAGCGTCAGGAGGATTTATACCAAGAAGAAAATTCCTCCAATGAAAGGCCTGGTCATCAGCAGTGGCAGGTAAAACACAAAAATAAGGGTCCATCGACAGATGTTAATATGGTATTCATGTTGCCGATGGAGTTTTTGGCACTATCTGATAATGAGGAAGAAGTTGTTCTCTCTGATCAAGTAGCTCAGTTAACACTAGATCCAATGATGGCTGTTTTTGAGAAACCTACCGATGACGAGAGACAGCATCTTAAGGCTTTGTTTGTGAAGGGCAGAGTTGATGGGCAGCCTGTGTCTAAGGTACTTATTGATGGAGGGGCTACGATTAATATTATGCCTTACGTGATGTATCGGAAACTTGGTAAGGGAGATCAAGACTTGACCAAAACCGATATGATGTTGAAAGATTTTGAAGGCAATGTGTCACCGGCTAAAGGGGCAGTGTGCGTTGAATTGACTATCGGCAGCAAAACCTTGCCAACAACGTTCTTTGTTATTAACGGCAAGGGTGCATATAATCTGCTTCTAGGGAGGGATTGGATTCATGCTAATTGTTGTGTTCCTTCTACAATGCATCAATGCCTCGTACAGTGGATTGGGGATAAGATTGAGGTCGTCCCTGGTGATTCTTCTTATATCATCGCATCGGCAGAATCAGACACTTATGAGCGAACTAAATGCATATCAGGAGAAGCTTGGGAAAAAGAGTTCCTTAGAGTTGCTGATTATGAAATTCCACCGATCCAAGCAGTCGGTTCTGAAGAGGAGTTTTAATGGATAGGTTTGCCGATGATGGAAAATTAGGTCAAGGGTTCACATCGGCAGATGATTTAGTAGAAGTAGATATCGGTGATGGTGATAGGTTAAGACCTACTTTTATTAGTGCTAAGTTAGATTCCAAGTGTAAGCAGCGAATAACAGATTTGTTAAAAGAATATAAAGATTGTTTTGCTTGGGATTATACTGAGATGCCTGGATTAGACCGATCGATAGTTGAACATCGGTTACCTATCAAATCTGGATTTCGGCCACATCAGCAGCCAGCGCGCCGATGCAACCCTAATGTACTTCCTGACATTAAGGCCGAAATAACTAGATTAATTGAAGCAAAGTTTATTCGGCAATGTCGATACGCAGAGTGGATCTCTAATGTGGTTCCTGTTTATAAGAAAAATGGAAAACTTCGTGTTTGTATTGATTTCAGGAATCTCAACAAAGCCACACCGATGGATGGCTATCCAATGCCGATTGCTGATTTGTTGGTTGATGCTGCGGCTGGACATCGAATTATCAGCTTCATGGATGGTAATGCAGGTTACAATCAAATATTCATGGCTGAGGAAGATATTCCCAAGACTGCTTTCAGATGTCCAGGACATGTGGGGTTGTTCGAGTGGATAGTCATGACGTTTGGTTTGAAAAATGCCGGTGCTACTTATCAAAGGGCTATGAACTTTATTTTTCATGAGTACATCGGCACATTAGTGGAGATCTACATTGATGATGTAGTGATTAAGTCTGGAGATATCACAGCACATTTGGCCGATCTGCGAAAAATACTGGAGTGCACAAGGAAGCATGGATTGAAGATGAATCCTAATAAATGTGCATTCGGTGTATCGGCAGGACAATTCTTGGGTTTTATGGTGCATCAGCGGGGCATTGAAATCAGTAGGAAGTCTATTGATGCAATTAACAAGGTGATTGCTCCTGCCAATAAGACTGAATTGCAATCTTTGATCGGTAAGATTAATTTCATTAGAAGATTCATATCTAATCTGTCGAGTAAGATCAAGGCTTTCAGCCCACTACTTAAATTGAAAGCTGATCAGGAATTTGTATGGGGAGTTGAACAGCAATTAGCCCTTGATGAAATTAAGAAATATTTATCAAATCCTCCAATGCTAGTTCCACCTCAATATGGGAAGCCTTTCAGGTTATATTTGTCAGCTGATGATACAGTTATCGGTTCAGCTCTTATTCAAGAATTTGAAGGGAAAGAACGTGTTATTTATTATTTGAGCAGAAGATTAGTAGATGCTGAGACGAGGTATTCGGCTATCGAAAAATTGTGTCTGTGCTTATACTTTTCTTGTGTCAAATTAAGGCATTATTTGTTATCTGCCGAATGTACGGTCATATGCAAAGACGATGTGGTCAAGTATATGCTGTCGATGCCGATATTAAGTGGTAGAATCGGCAAATGGATTTTAGCATTATCAGAATTTGAACTACGCTACAAATCAACTAAGGCAGTTAAAGGGCAAGTGATGGCTGATTTTGTCACTCAGCATTGTAATACGGTGGATTCTCTGGGGATTGCTCCCTGGACACTTTTCTTCGATGGGTCCACATGTGGTGAAGGAGCAGGTATCGGCATTGTGTTAATTTCACCTCAAGGAAAGAAGTATGAGTTTTCATTGCCGATTGTTGCTACAGTGACAAATAATCAAGCTGAATACCAAGCCTTGATAAAGGGGTTAGAATTGCTGAAGGAGATACGTGCTGATGTTGTTGAAATCTTTGGTGATTCTATGCTAGTTATAAATCAATTGGCTGGAATTTATGAATGTCGAAGTGAAGCTTTGATTTCGTATTATGAAAGATGTTTGCAATTGTTGAAAGGATTTAGAGATTTTTGTCTTGAACATATCTCTCGATTGCATAATGAGGAAGCTAATCAACTAGCTCAACATGCTTCAGGGTATCAGCCTATTCAGGAAGTGCTAACATCGGCAGTTGATACCGATGACTGGAGGAAGGAGATTGTCGATTATTTAAAGGATCCATATAGAAAGGTTGAGAGACGTATAAGGTTCCAAGCTACCAAATATGTGCTCCTCGATGATGAATTATATTATCGAACTATAGATGGAGTTTTACTCAGATGTGTTAGCAATGATGAATCGAAAAGCTTGATGGGTGAAATTCATGAAGGAGTATGTGGGGCACATCAATCGGCTTTCAAGATGAAATGGATGATCAGAAGGAATGGGT
This sequence comes from Miscanthus floridulus, assembly GCF_019320115.1. NCBI lineage: Eukaryota > Viridiplantae > Streptophyta > Magnoliopsida > Poales > Poaceae > Miscanthus > Miscanthus floridulus. The sequence continues at coordinate 83,904,696 of NC_089594.1, read as the reverse complement.
ACTATTGGCCGACTATTCTTGAAGATTGTTTTAAATATTTTAAGGGATGCCAGGGGTGTCAAAAGTTTGGTAATATTCAAAGAGCGCCTGCATCGGCTATGAATCCTATAATCAAACCATGGCCGTTCCGGGGATGGGCTATTGATCTCATTGGTCAGATTTATCCGCCATCGAGTAAAGGACATAAATTTATTATGGTTGCTACCGATTATTTCACAAAGTGGGTTGAGGCGATTCCTTTAAAAAAGGTGACATCGGTCAATATGATTGATTTTGTGAAAGAGCATATTGTTTACCGATTTGGTATTCCTCAGACTATCACTACCGATCAGGGTACTATGTTTACATCAGGAGAATTTGATGAGTTTGCTGTAGGTATGGGAATTAAAATTTTAAATTCTTCTCCATATTATGCTCAAGCTAATGGTCAAGCTGAGGCTTCTAACAAAGGGATCATCAAACTCATTAAGCGCAAAATTGAAGAAAATCCTAGGAGGTGGCATACAGTATTAAATGAAGCCTTGTGGTCATATCGGATGTCATGTCATGGTGCAACCAAAGTAACGCCTTATCAGTTAGTATATGGACACGATGCAGTATTGCCTTGGGAAATTAAGGTTGGCTCTAGACGAATACGTTCTCAAAATCAGCTGACAGCCGATGATTATAATACTCTTATGAAGGATGAGTTGGAAGATGTGGCGGGTCATCGGTTAAGGGCTTTAGTTAGTATCGAAGAAAATAAGAAAAGAGTAGCTAGATGGTATGACAAGAAGGTGAAAGTAAAAGAGTTTGCCGATGGAGATCTGGTCTGGAAATTGATTTTACCGATTGGGACTAAAAGTTCAAAGTTTGGAAAGTGGTCTCCTAATTGGGAAGGTCCATATCGGATAAATCAGTCTATTCCTGGTAATGCATATATTTTAGAAACCCTCGAAGGGGTTGTGTTTCCCAGAGCGTTAAATGGAAAATATTTAAAGAAATATTACCCTAGTATCTGGATAGATGCATAAAAGTATAAGTGCCGATAACAGTACTATCGGCTAGAATTATGCAAGGATGTCAATGTCTCATAAAGTGCCGATACAATAAATAAGATTACACGTTCAACAAGGATTGGATAGCTAATATCGCACGCAGGCGAATCTGGTCGGCTTCCTCCATTTCTTTGATATCGTCATCGGCAGCACCCTCCACAGGCTTGAGTTTTTTCTTCATGGCCAAAGCTTTGCGAGCTTGGATATCTCTTTCTTGCTGAAGGGCTTTGACGGCATTGGGTAGCTGGCTTTCTTCTTGTTGAGCATGAGTTAAGGCTGCATCGATTTCTTTCAATTCAGCCAATAGAGCTGCCTTCCTTGCCGATAGATCCAAGATTTTCTGCTTAAGTGCAGCACCCGAAGTCTGCAAGTTGACGATGCCCTTGTGCTTCTCATCAGCGATTTGTTTCAGTTGTAGCATTTCTTCTTTGAGTTGAGCTTGAGCTGCTCTATCGGCAATGCGCTGAGCAGCCCATTGATATTGCAGTTGGCGGCTTTCTAAGTGGGCTGCTGGGAAGAGTACTTCTTCAACATCGGCAGGGACCTGGCCACGAATTGTTTTGAAAATTGCCTTTGCGGGGTCCGAGTCATCTACCAGTTGGGCGGTTCCTTGCTGTAGCAAGTTCAGGAGGGTTTCCAACTTGGATTTAGTCTCTGTCGATATTGTTCCCAGCGCAAGGGAAGAACTTGTCTCCTCTCCATCATCGTCAGAAATGTCAATGGCAAAGGAAAATAGGCTGTTCGGGGAATCTTGTTCCTGAGAGAGAGAAAAGGAGATCAGTTAGGGGTAAGTATGAGTATTGTAAAATCAGAAAGGCTGATTGGTTTACCTGTTTCAAGGCAATTTCCTGTGCTTGACTGGAGGAAGCAACCTGGAGTATGTCGTGTGGAGGATCGGCTGAGCTTGCCGATGGGATATCCTCTGTGACTTCATCGGTGGTGGGCTCTTGAGGTATGATGACCGATGACGTTGGGGCAGATGTAGGGATCGGCATAGACCTTTGTCGTTTTGGCTGTGCTTCAGTATCTGTTAAAGCTTTGCGCTTTGCTTGGACATCGGCAACGATTGGCTGGGGGGCATCGACACTTGTTGGTTGTGAAGCTTGGACATCTGGTACGTTTGCCGATGTACCCAATTGTTGCTGCAAAACAAAATGTAAGATATGATATTTAACAGATAAAATGTAAAGTCAAGAAGCTACCTCTGAAGGAGTGGTGCTTGATATCGGCGGAATTACCGATGATGATCCAGTAGCAGCTCTTACCCCCTGATGATTAAGGTTAATACAGTTTGTGATCGGTATAAGTGAAAATAAACAAGGTTGTTACCTTAAAGGCTTTGACCAAGGTTGTAGCAGCAGCCGATGGAGTAGCCCTGGATGTAGCCAATTTGGACTTAGAAGTGATGGTCTTGGTACGAATCTTCTGGTGGGTCAAAGCGGCTAAGGTGGGAGCGTTGTAGCCGATCGGCGATGTTGGGGAAACAGGCTAGAGATTGAAGGGTTTCCCACTTTTGCTCACCGATGGTGCTGGGTTGTTAACCTGTTACAAGAGAATCAGTTACTGATGTATGAAGGGAAAAGCAGAAGGGAGTTAAAGGAAACTTACCGCGTCGTCAGGGATGGCATATTCAGGGTCGATCATGTGCCGATATGTGTGAGCAGAAGTTGCGAACAGTTGTTCTTTCCACTCTCGCCACCATTGCTTGTATGACTCGGTGATGAAAGATATTGGTGTCCAGGTGGATATATCAACATCTGTAGTATCGGCATCAGGAGAGAGTTGTACTACCTTGTTCCAGTCTGTTCCGCAGGTAATTGTTTCCCTGGGTTTGATCACATCGGCAAAGCAGAGTTTGATTGGCAGTTGCCCAAAAGCCAATTGGCGGGATACTGCCGATGGGTTGTAAAATTCATATGTAATGTTGGTGTTTTTCCCGCTGCCGAATGTGTTTACTGGAATTGCCCTGGGAGTGATGATAGCCATCATGAGCTCATTATCTTGATTCAGAGTGTCATCGGCAAAGTTGAAAAGAAGGGGGAATCTGTTTTCTTCGTCGATATAAGGCACCCAGGCCCTATGATCACGAGAAAGACCATTGTAGAAGCTTTGAAAGAATCTGCCGATTTGGTCTTCATTGGCTTCTGTTCCAGGAAGGACAATTATGGCTTCACCAAAATTGAGGGGTGAGCGTGTTGCCGATTCATCATCCCCGAGCACATAATCTTCAGCAATTTCTCGTGGGAATTGTTGAGCAAAAAAGTCCCATTGCAAACGTTTGTGCATATGGGCATTCAGCCACATGTTGATAAACCACCACGGGCCTCCCAGGTTGCCGATGGGTTCGCCAAGCAAAAGTTTCTGAGACACTTGGTGAAGAAGATGATAAGTGGAGCTCAGAAGGTATCGGCCAAGAGGAAACCTTACGCCATTAGCCAAAAGTTCAGCTGCAGGGAGGAAGGCGTTGGTTGGTCCTACTGATCGACCACAGAAGATAAATTTTTCTAACCACATATTCAGGAATGTGGCATGTTCCCTCTGGCTAAGTGTCCCGGTTTTCTGGTATTCTTGAATATATCCTGTCCAACCGCCGATGTTACGGGTATTCACTCTATATTCAGGCTTTCTACCATAGATGGAGCCTTCATCGGCAGTTGAGATGTCCAAGCCAGTAAGCATGTGGACATCGGCAAGGGTAGGAGTAGCTGGGCCATGTCCAAACATAAAAGTATTGGTCGTGTCTGACCAGAAATAAGCAGCTGCAATTATTATTGATTCATTTTTCTGCATATCGGCAATAGAGAGCCTGATACATTGGTCTAACCTTCGTTCTGCCCAGTATACTTGCATCGATCTATTAACCCTCAAATACCAGTCTTTCCACCCTTTGGTGGTTTTGGGCCAAGATCGGAATGTGTCTTTCCACAAATTCAGAGAGAAATTTTGGGCTCTAAAGGGGATTCTGTTAACCTCTGCGTTGATCAGATCGGTTGGATCTGGGTTGCCCATTGGTCCAAGGCATTGGACGTGCGGCTGATCGGTTGGGATAATTAATTTGTTGCGCAGTTCCTAAGGTTATGGAATCCAGAAGACAGAAGAAAGGAAAAATCACCAACTGAATGAATTTGCAAAAGGATCAAAGTAAAAGGTAATGGAAGTGGAGCGAACCACGGGAACATCGAAGTTGATGGCCATTGTCTTGAGGAAGGTGGAGGTACGAGCCGGGAACTTGAAGTTAGCGCCGGAGAAGGGTTCTTGTTGGTTGAGGTCGCGCGGTTGTTCGTCGGAGTCGCCGCCGGAGAGAGAGAATGCCAAGGATTGGAGGCTGAAGATAGAAAATGAGGGTTCCGGAGAAATCTATTTATAAGCCGCCCAGGATAAGGGTATTTTGGACTTATCTCTATGTCGCGCGCATATAGGTCAAGGCGGTTCAGAGAGATATGGTAATTGTTCGCGCGATAATTAGGGGATTGTACAGCATTATCATGTTAAGATCTTGCCGATGGGTTATTGTTTTGGTATCTCAACCATAATCAAGGCAAGAGTGGTTGGCGATTGTGCGATATTTACTGAAGTGCGTGAATCAAGATGAGATTTGATTGGATTTGATAGCAAATCAAGTTTTGGCTTGGAGAATGAGTTACAGTAATCGGGCAAAGGCAAGCGTTATCTGGAGTAAATTTCGGAGCATTAATGGTTTTATACTCCGAAATTGGGGGGCATGTGTTGACACCGTTTTTTGCACGTGTCAGAATAATCGGAGTGGACTAATCGGCAAGGGGAAAGTTATTGAATACTTTGATAGCCAATGAAAGCCAGTTTGTAAAGATGGTTGCCGATAGCTGGTGATGGTCGATGTAAAGGTTGATTTGGACTCGGGCGTTGCCGATGAGGTTGGAGGTGTTATTGTCGATGCCGATGAAGGAAGACTTGAAGACTACTGCCGATGAAACAGGGAGTATGCCGATGAAGGAAGACTTGAAGACTACTGCAGATGAAACAGGGAGTATGCCGATGAAGGAAGACTTGAAGACTACTGCCGATGAAATAGGGAGTGTGCCGATGGGAAGGAGGACAGTGAGATTTCCATCGTAATTGAGGCGGACAGGGAAATAGATAGGAGTTGATTTCCTTTTCTATATTTGTTAGGTTATGATTCATGTAAGAGTCACGTGTTTCCTTAGATATGGGATTGGTGTCCTAGTTGTGTTTGGTTGTGTCTCTTTAGATCAGGGTATAAATATGGAGTAAGGGGCAATGTAATAGATATATATCAATCAATATCAAAACCAACTTTTACTCCTATTTGCATCTACTTACTTTTCGGCGACTTCGTCAATCTGCATATTTTTCCTTTTTATGAGTTCTCATTGATTCGGCGAGCTGCATCGCTTCAGTGCGACCTTCGGCGATTCTCGAGTTCCGCGTGAGCACCTCTTGGCCGTGACTTCCGGGCGTATCGCTGTTGTCGGGACCAAAGTGTTCGTATCTTCATCCTTGTCGATTAGCAGGTCAAATCGACTGGCACGCTTTGGATATCGATTCGGGTATTAGCCCTTTGTGTTTGCAGATCACTTTTGCATCAACAGTATGTTGCATTCAAAAAAAAATTTATGTTGCAAGTGTTTTATGTTGTTCGGCCAGGGACGAGCCAAATATCATGTGACACTTTATTGCATGTATTCATAAGGAGTTTATAAATGAAATTTATTGTGAACTCGACACTATTTTTAAGGAGCCAAAGGAACCTATCTCATCCAACTTTGTAAGCTAATGTTCATGACTCTTGCTACTAAGTGAGCGCTTGGTATAGCTTCTGAAACAGCTCTGGGAGCTCCATATCAGCCAACCGCTCTCCCACACAACTGCTTCATGTGCGGAGTCCTAGGAATACCGCTCACTAGAGCTGTTTTTGAAAGAGTGATTGGAATGAGTTGTTGTATTCCATATTGTGTATGGGTACATATATAGGCAGTCGGGGTAGCATGCAAGCCAACCACACAAGCGCACAAGTACAAGGCGACCATTGCTATATTTACATCATGCTAATACTCCCCCGCAGTCTTATCAGGAGCACAGCGAACGTTAAGATTGGATCGAAACTCTTGAAATACATATGTTGGGAGACCCTTGGTGAAGATATCGGTGTACTAGGATGTCGTGGGAACATGGAGAACTTGAACATGACTGAGGGCGACACGCTCCCGAATAAAGTGGAGATCAATCTCAACGTGCTTCGTGCGCTGATGCTGGACCGGATTGGTAGAGAGGTAGACAGCACTGACGTTGTGGCAATAAACCAGGGTGGCATGACGAAGATGGTGGTGAAGCTCGGCAAGTAACTGATAAAGTCATGTAGCTTCAGTGACACCATTGGCCATGGCTCGATACTTGGCCTCTGCGCTAGACCGGGAGACTATGTGCTGATGCTTGGAAGACCAGGACACTAGATTGTCATCGAGGAACACCGCGTAGCCAGAGGTCAAACGACGAGTGTCGAGGGAGCCGGCCCAATCCGCATCAGTGTAAACAACAAGCTCTGTAGGCGGAGAGCGATCCAGAGTCAAGCCAAGGAAAAGAGTACCCTATAAGTACCGTAGTATCTGCTTGAGAGTAGCATGGTGCGGCTCGCGTGGATCATGCATGTAGAGACATATCTGATGGACGGCATAGGCAATATCCGGACGAGTGAAAATCAGATACTGTAGTGCACCAGCCAAACTACGATACTGAGTAGAGTCAGCAACTAGAGGACCGTCGGCGGACAACTTGGAGTGCAGGTCGACGGGAGTGCTTCAAGGCTTGCAAGCACTCATCCCGACGCGTTCCAAGATGTCCAGAGTATACTGCCGTTGAGAGAGCAAAAGGCCATCATTGCAGCGAGCGACGGAGACACCAATGAAGTGATGGAGCTGTCCCATGTCGGTCATAGCAAACTCACGCTGAAGGGCTACAATAATATGTTGAAGTGTCGACACAGAATTTTGTCTCGTGTCGAGGACACATGCAGCAAGCCGGAAGGGTCTGCTCGATGGAGCAGATCCACCTAGCTTCAGCGCAAGGGTGGTCGATCCTACGCAATCCTCCCGAGACGTGCCAGTCAATTTGACCCTGTAATTGACAAGGAGAGAAAGTTTATTAGTAGTTAAGGGCGGAACATGCCTGTGTTGCCAGACAGTCCCGAATATGCGGCTCTGAGAGCCGATATGAGAGGAGATCGACTAAATAGTCGATTCCAGCATATTCATAAGAATAAATCGGTTAAAGCTCATGGGGTTATGTAAGAAGAATCGGTTATCATCCAAGATAGATATAATTTGAGCAATAATTTAATCAATGACAATAAGATATCGATGATGATTGGTTTAAACTGAGCCAAGGATTACAAGTAACCGAACCCCTTTTTATATAAAAAACAATTCAACACCACTTAATCATTTAATACAGATAAATCTAATGAACATGTTAGATCTCATCTATCACCATAACCAGTGGGGCATGAGGCAGAATCATGCAGGCCGTAGAAACAATAATAGACTCGACGACCCTAACTCATTACTAATATCAGTGGGGCATGAGGCAGAATCATGCATGCCGTAATACAATAATAAGATCATGGGGCTAACATATCTTTTGACTTATCTCTACTTCAATGATCTCGTGATGTAAACTGTTCGTGAAAGCATTCGATATCGGCTAAACAGTCGATTCAGGCATAGCGCACAGTTAAGGTCATGCCTTCTCAGGAACAGATCCATCAACTAACGATCCCCACTCTATAGGGCTAACAGTGGGGTGAGAGGCAGAATCCCACAGGCCGTGATAACGAATCATGGAACGGTTCTCGCTAACCAATAGATCTACTCAAGATTGAACATGCCTTAACTGCACACTATGCACAATTAAGATTGATATAAAACAGCCAATAAAAATATAACTCATCGTTTAAGATATAGATCAGATCAGTTTTAGATTAGCAAACGATGGGTTAAATAAGATATAAGGCCGATCCAGATCAATCTCAATCGGGCAGAGTAATATTGCTTTAATCAGATAAACAATGAAAGCAATAAGCAATATCGGTAACTTAATGAATCTACCAAGGACTGCCATTCAAAGGTAGAGCTGATAACTTGACCTTAATCTAATTCAAGCAGTGGGGTGTGAGGCAGAATCACATAGGCCATACTTGAATTAGACAAGAGTCGATAACTAGTCTATACCAGAGTCGTAGTGGGGGTCGACCGGATCGATGTAGCCATACGAATAGGGGTATAAACCATGACGGTACTTACAGACAAGCAGTGGAGGTCGACCGGATCGATGCAGCCGTACTCGCTGAAGAACTCGCCGAGATCTACTCTACTCCTACTCCTAAGGGGTGGCCGGAGCCGAAAGAAGTAAATTGACTTATATTTGATTGATTGTGTCCCATTACAATAGCCGGAGTTTGATATTTATACTCGAAGTCTAGACATGAATCCTACTCGAGCGTGATTTGTTACAATATTTGGCATAAAAAACGAAAACATTCCTAATTTAAGATAACTTGGACGCTAATCTTTTCCATTTTAGTAGAGTCCAGCATGCCTCGTCCCAGCGCCGATCATAGCTTCTGTTGTTATCCACTGGCGCTATCTGAAGAAAGCCGATTGTAGTGTTGTATCTGAATCAGTTGTTTTTGATCTACACACAATTGATTCCTCGCTGACATGGTTTTGGGAGTTTTTCGAGCCTCTGAAATCCTTCTTCCAAATTCTAGTGTAAACATGAAGAAACCCAACTGAGGAGGCGGTTAGAACAATATCATCAACATAGAGCAGCAGATATGCACTGTCTGATCCCCGATGATTAGCGTAGGTGCTTTGCGAAGTGCTTAGGTTAGTTAGACCACGCTCATATGCGCTTGCTCTAGGCTTAGGTCTAGTTGCTAGTGAGGTTTGCATACCTCTTGACCAAAGGTGCTTACGTGCACCGTGCTTGTACTTGGCGGGGCTTATAAGTCTTGCGAGACCATACCAACCGTGTTTGTGGTGTGTCCGCCTCCGTGTATGGAGGGAACAAGGCCCGCGGCATTTCGGCCGAAAGCTTGATAGCGAAGACGGTGGGAAGCGGTCCGAGAGAGGTACACCAGAGACCCACTTGCGCGTGGGGAAGGCCCGGGGCTATCCACGGAGTTATCTGACTGGGAGCTTGGCACTTGTGAGGGATTACTTGCGAGGGGCTCCAACGGGGATTATGGGGAAGCTTGCGTGCTTCTCGATACCTCGGTAAAAATACCAGAGTCATTGACGGGAGTTTGCATCTCTACCTCATCTTTATCTTCTGCATTTTTATTGTAATCTTGGTTATGTGCTTTACCATTCATAGCTTAGTTGATAGGCTAGTTGATAAGGTTGGAACCTAGGTTGCATAACTCTTTTGCAGAAGAGATAGCAACACACCTATCAAAACCTTAGTTGCACATTTAGATAGATTACTTTCTTGCATAGGTTTTGACTAGGTGGAATTAGTGGCCATAATTAGAAGTAGAATTTTAAGTTGCCTATTTCACCATCCTCTTAGGCGTCACGGTCCTTACACGCTGGACGCACTCTTCCCGTACGGTGGAAAAGGCTCGTCCAGGCAGCCGCGAAGACGCAATGCCACCTTCTAGGTCGCACCGCTGCATCGGATTTGGTTGTTTTTCATTTATGTAACATCGAAACTAGAGGCCTTTCGCTAAGATGGTCCAGCTACGACTGTTTTTAGGTCGACCTCCTTCGGCGCTCGATAGAGACGTGTTGTCTGTATGTTTAAAATCTTCTTCTTAATACAATGATACACAAATATTTTGCGTATTCAAGAAAAAAATAAGATGGAGGTCCATATTGGCCCCGTTCGCTTGTCTTAAAAATGGCTTATTTGGCTTCTTTTTTCAGCCGGAACAGTGTTTTTCTCTCACAACAATTCAGCCGGAACAGTGTTTTTCAGCCAAGTTTCAAACCAGCGAACGGGGCCAATTATAGGGGATGGTCTCTCCACACTATAACTGATATAAACATAAACAAAGATGGAGGTCTATATGAATATCAACTTTATTGGTTTGATTTTCTAGCAAGGTGGCAGGCTTTATGGCACAGCCTCCCAACAGTGCAGCAACGTAACGGTGGCTTGCTCCAGCAAGGCAGCGCCCAGTAGATTAGTGGTCGTGGTGGAACCAATTTTTTTGGTTGATCATGCTAGAGCATGGAACAGTGGACAAGGACAGGAAGAATGAGAGGAGGAAGAGAGTGTGTGAAGATGAGTTGGAATGCACAAAGATATTACTCCCATTAGCATTGATATGGTCATCAGTCATCACACACAGAATCTGACCCTTCTTTTCTTTCCAACATCTTTTCATGGCTGACCAATGCTATATATATATATATATATATATATATATATATATATATATATATATATATATATATATATAATTTTTTTTTGAGGAAACTGGAGGGGCCTTACAGATTGAACTTATTAATTCTACCAATACTATATTCTAGTCCTAAAGTTCCACTAATGGAGAACAGGGGGACGCCCTTTACGCAATACCAATGCAACCATAAACAAAACTGCTAGGTCCATGTGAACATCAATCAATTGTATTGGTATTCGTAAAGTGCAATGTCGTGCTGTCTGGTCGGCCACAATCAGCATTTTCATTTTGTGCCACTCGAATGCAGAGAACTCTTAATCATGCCAACTAATGCTTATGATGGTGATTTACAAGGTAATCGTACAAACGAAGCCACTATATTAATAAAGCTCGGAAGCTAGCAGGAGCGGATTTAATAATTAAGATTATGTAAGCGAGCCATGAGGAATTCTGGAGGAATTTGGATGGTTTGGAGGAATGCTGGAGGAATTTGTGAGAGAAAAACACTGTTCCAGATAAAAAAAAAAGTGGATTAAGCCGGGTTTAAGGGCACGCGAATGGAGCCGAAATGTCTTGCATGTGTACGCGTAACCGAGTAGAAACTGACGAACATAACGTTTAGACTCTGCACCTAACAACTCCTGCTAGTTACTCGGTTAATTAGTTCGCTCGACTTGATGCATCCACAGAAAAAATATATATTTGATTTGTAGAGAATCTCTTAAATTTCAGTAGGACACATATGTATGAGGAGTAGTTACCGACCCGGCTGCTAGCTGCAAGCAAGTGCTTACCGACGACGCCAGGGGCGGGGAAGGCGGCAAGCAAGGACCGAGAGGACGCAGCGGGGCACGGCAAGGAGGAAGAGGAGCCAGAGACGGCGGTGGCGGTGGTCGGCCGGTGAGTGCGCGGCGGCGTCACTCCTCCCTCCTCCTCCGAGAGCGACGACGGCAGGACTAGAAAGCCCAGCACGGCCCGAAAAATGGACAGCCCAGGCCAAAATCAGGCAGGGCCAGCATTACGTGCAGGCCCAACAGATCTTTTTTTCCCTGAAGGGAAGTGGCAGAAGCCAGGCCCACTAGATCCAGCCCGATGACTTCGAGCATTCGATTCCAAATGCGAGAGGGCTGGAAACAGAGTACACTTGTTTCATTTAGTCCAGTTACTAAACATGTTAAGCCTGATGAAATTTCAGCCTATTAGTATTATTTTTTGAACAAGTTCAGTGAATCTGTTGTAGATAGAAAAGAGAAAAACACACAAGCCCAACTGAACTTCGGATCCATGGAAACAAATGGCTCTGTTAGAGCCTCAGCAGAAGCCTCGAGCAAGTATATGTGAATAACACTGTGCTAATTCATCCCTGTTGGGGTTTAGTCCCACATCGTATAGCGATGGTGGGGGAGCACAACATATAAGGCGGGAGAACCCTCACCTATAAGGCTAGTCTTTTGGGTCGAGTAAGGCCCAAGGCCTTATATGTTGTCAGCTCCGGTGGACCTAGGACCTGTGGGAGCGCAGGCTCGTTGTAACGAGCCGGGCCGGCTGTAAGCCAGCTCCAAGATCGTGAACTCGGTGGTCACCACCGGTTCCAACAAGTGGCATCAGAGCTAGTGTTCGAGAGACCTGCTGTCGCCATGACGCGTGGTCGCTCGCCGAAGAAGAGTGACGGCTCCAGCGGTTCTGGCGCCAAGTCGCCACCGCCGCGTTCGCCGCACCTGAGCCGATCTCCACCGCGTCGTTCGCGCACACGTCGTCCGCGCAGCCGCGACTCATGTCGTCCGCGGGAGGTGGTGGTCGAGCGCATCGTCCGGGAAGGAGGTGCCTCCGACAACTGGCCGCAGCTGTCGAAGACAAACTACAACTCGTGGTCGCTGCGCATGAAGCTGAAGATGCAAGCACGCCACATCTGGGACGCCGTGGAGTTCGACGACGCGGACTACTGACGACGATCGTAGCGCGCTCGACGCCATCTGCAGCGCCGTCCCGGAGGAGTTGGTGCCGGCGCTAGCGACCAAGGCAACCACCAAGGAGGCCTGGGAGGCCATCCGGACTCTCCGCATCGGCGACGACCGGGTGCGGAAGGCGACGGCGCAGAACCTCCACGCCGAGTACGAGTCGATCGCCCTGCGCGACGGAGAGGCGATCGAGGACTTCGCGCTTCGTCTGACCGGCATTGTCCAGCGGCTGGCAACTCTGGGCGACCCTGAGCCAGACAACAAGGTCGTGGCGAAGTACCTGCGAGTCGCGCGATCGAGGTATAAGCAGCTGGTCATTTCAATTGAAACGTTACTTGATATCTCCCAACTGTCCATCGAGGAAGTCACCGGCCGGCTGAAGGCGGCGGACGACGTCGAGCCCACGCCGCCTCAAGCCACTGGTGGTAAGCTGCTGCTCACCGAGGAGCAGTGGTTGGAGAGGTACAAGAAGCAGGACACGGGACGTGGTGGTTCCAGCTCCGGCGGTCGCGGCAAGCCTCGCGGCCGCGGCAGCGGAAATGGCGGCAACGACGGGCGCGGCGCTGCTGGTTCAGCTCGTGCTGGGCCGGATGATGAGTGCAAGAGGTGCGGCAAAAAGGGTCATTGGGCCCAGCATTGCCGCGGCAAACTCAAGGTGCAGGAACAGGCCCATATGGCCCATGATGACGAACCCACACTGATGTTCGCGTATGGGGCCGAGGAGGACGCGTCGCCTCTCCACGCAACCCAGACACGTGCACCGTTCCCCACCAACACCGCCAGCCGCCGCTGGAGACTCTGCTCCGCCCCAGTCCGCGTCGCTCCTCCCCAGCACCAGCGCTATCTCCCCAGATGCCGCTCAGCACCGGAGCGAGAGCGAGCTCCAGGAGGCGGACCCACCTTCGCCCCCTCCGACATCAGGCGCCCGGGAAGGTCAGCTGGAGGAGCCGCTGATCCCGCGCCCCAGCTCGAGCTCGTGGAGGCGAAGGTGCTCGCCGCCTTCGACGCGGCAGAGGACCGGGACCCGAAGCACTGGGTCCTGGACACAGGCGCCACGAACCACATGACCGGCTCCCGCAGCGCCTTCTCCGACCTGGACACCGGCATCGTCGGCACGGTGCGCTTCGGCGACGGCTCCGTCGTCAAGATCGAGGGCCGCGGCACCATCCTCTTCGCCTGCAAGAACGGGGAGCACCGCACCCTCGCCAACGCGTACTTCATCCCACGCCTCACCACGAACATCATCAGCATCGGCCAGCTCGACGAAGGTGGGGTTCCAGGTGCTGGTGGAAGAAGGGGTGATGCGGATCCACGACGAGGAGCGCCGCCTACTGGCCAAGGTACACCGGAGCCCAAGCCGGCTCTACATGCTCGACGTCGAGATTGCACGGCCGGTGTGCCTGGCCGCGCACGCCACGGAGGATGCGTGGCTCTGGCACGCCCGCTTCGGCCACGTCAACTTCAGCGCCCTCAAGGAAGATGGGGCACGAGGCGCTCGTCCGAGGTCTGCCCAAGCTGGAGCAGGTGGACCAGCTCTGCGACACGTGCCTCGTCGGCAAGCACCGGCGGACGCCTGTTCCCTCAGCGCGCGCTCTCGCGTTCCACGGAGGTGCTGCAGCTGCTGCACGGGGACATCTGCGGGCCCATATCTCCACCGACGCCGAGCGGGAACCGCTTCTTTCTGCTGCTCGTCGACGACTACTCGCGGTACATGTGGATCGCGTTGCTGCCTTCCAAGAACACGGCGGCTGCGGCGATCAAGCGTATCCAGGCCGCGGCGGAGCGCAAGACCGGGAAGCGCGTTCGTGCACTCCGTACGGATCGGGGTGGCGAGTTCTTGGCGGGCGACTTCGAGCTGTACTGCGCCAACATCGGGCTACGCCGCGAGCTGACAGCGCCGTACTCGCCCCAGCAAAATGGCGTCGTCGAGCGCCGGAATCAATCGGTGGTGGGTACCGCCCGGTGCATGCTCAAGGCGAAGCAACTTCCAGGCGTCTTCTGGGGGGAGGCCGTGACAACAGCCGTCTACCTCCTAAATCGCTCCTCCTCCAAGAGCATCGGCGGCAAGGACCCCATATGAGCTCTAGACCGGGAGCGCACCTGGAGTCCAGCACCTGCGCACATTCGGGAGCATCGCGCACATGAAGCTGACGGCGCCGAACCCCAAGAAGCTCGATGACCGGAGCCGGCGCACCATCTTCTTCGGCTACGAGGCGGGCTCCAAGGCGTACCGCCTATACGATCCACTGGCGTGGCGTGTTCACGTGAGCCGCGACGTCGTCTTCGACGAGGGCGCCCAATGGGACTGGGCTGGTGAACATCCTGCTGGAGACGATGACTTCACCATGGAGGAAGGTAGCATGGAGGCGCCTGAGGTGATAACCGGGACAACATCGACTACGCCGGCTGCGGGCACATCGACGTTCAGCTCGACATCACCTACACCGTCACCGCCTCCTTCATCAGCCTTCCACGACGTCACGCCGCAGACTCCAAGCACCCCAGCACAAGCTGCTGGACAGGGGCTAGGAATTTGCCACGCCTCCAGGCACTGGTGAAGCAGATTTGGATGCTGATCATGATGATGCTCCACTTCGTTTCCGTAGGGTTGACAACGTGCTGGGCCCTGCGTCACCACCAGGCCTGGCACATCGGGAGACGTCCGAGCAGCTGCTGCTGGCCAGTGATGCTGAGCCGTCCACGTTCGCCGAAGCGCTGGAGCACGAGTGCTAGGCGCCTCGCCATGCTCGATGAAATGACGACGATTGAGGCCAACGGCACATGGGAGCTCGTTGACCCTCCACCGCGCACTCGGCCCATCGGACTCAAGTGGGTGTACAAGGCGAAGAAGGACGCGGCCGGGCTCGTCTCCAAGTACAAAGCCCGGCTGGTGGCGAAAGGCTACGTCCAGCGACAAGGCGTGGACTTCGATGAGGTGTTCGCGCCGGTGGCGCGTCTGGAGTCCGTGCGGCTCCTTCTTGCGCACGCTGCAAGCGAGGGATGGGCTGTCCACCACATGGATGTCAAATCGGCCTTCCTCAACGGCGAGCTGCAGGAGGAGGTCTACGTCGAGCAGCCACCGGGCTTTTGTCCTCAAGGGGCAAGATGGCAAGGTGCTGCGCCTCGTCAAGGCGCTGTACGGGCTTCGCCAAGCCCCCCGCGCCTGGTACGCGAAGCTGGACAGCTCGCTGCTGGGACTTGGCTTCCGGCGCAGCAACTCCGAGCACGCTGTTTATCTCCGCGGTGAAGGCGCACGTCGCCTCATCGTGGGGGTGTACGTCGATGACCTTGTGATCACCGGCGGAGTTGCAGGGAGACATTGAAGAGTTCAAGTCGCAGATGAAGGCAACGTTGCAGATGAGCGACTTGGGGCTGCTGCACTACTACCTCGGTCTGGAGGTAACTCAGTCCACAGATGGCATTACCTTGGGCCAAAGTGCATATGCAGCGAAGATTCTCCAGAACGCCGGGCTGGCTGGGTGCAACCCCAGCTTCATTCCCATGGAACCGCGCCTCAAGCTGAGCAAGAAGAGTTCTGCACCTGCCGTCGACGCCACCGCATACAGGAGCATCGTCGGGTCTCTCCGGTATTTGGTGAATACCAGGCCAGACTTGGCCTACTCAGTGGGCTATGTGAGCAGGTTCATGGAGGAGCCGACCACCGAGCACTTGGCTGCTGTGAAGAGGGTGCTGCGCTATGTCGCCGGCACGCTGGACTATGGCTGCCACTACACCAGGAAGAAGGACGCACGGCTGGTTGGTTTCAGCGACAGTGACCTTGCTGGGGACATCGACACCCGCAAGAGCACCACCGGAGTCGTCTTCTTCCTCGGCAACAACATCATAACCTGGCAGAGCCAAAAGCAGAAGGTTGTGGCCTTGTCTTCGTGCGAGGCTGAATATATCGCTGGCACAACGGCTGCCTGCCAGGGAGTATGGCTGGCGCGTCTTCTTGGCGAGCTCAAGGGCAAGCAGGAGGGCGCGATCAAGATCAACATCGACAACGAGTCTGCCATCCAGCTCAGTAAGAATCCTGTGTTCCACGACCGTAGCAAACATATAGATGTGAGGTTCCATTTTATTCGAGAATGCGTCGAGGAAGGCAGGGTGTGTGTTGCTTCCATTGGCACCACTGAGCAGCTGGCAGATATCATGACAAAGGCACTAGCGAGGGAGCGCTTCTGTGAACTGCGTACCAAGCTCGGCCTTGTCAAGCTCAAGCAAAAGTGCAAGGCTTAGGAGGAGATTTGTCAGTTTAAGCCATGCACTGTAAATAGGATAGGGATGCATGTTTACATTCTGTTTCTGCATGCGCACGAGCATTGTCTTGTGGTGGCCTGTGCGTGTAGGAGGTAGTGGAGCGAGAATAGCTCGCACAAGCATCTGGGTGATTGGTTCTGGGCGCACGCCATGGACGTGGGGATGGACGCGTCATGCAGCGCGGTATGCGGCCAGCCACCGAAAGCTCTACTTCTTGTAATGCATAATAAAAGGAGAATACAAGGTCAGAAAATGCTGCGGTGTTTTGGGCAGCACCAAATCGCTTGTGTTAGTGTGTTTCTTCTCCAGCGAGAGCCTGTGTTCCCGGCGCCGTACATCGTCGCCCAGGGCATGACAAGTGGTATATCCCGGCTCCAAAACAAATCACATGTTAAAAAAGCAGTATGTTGTTTGTTGATGGAAAACCCCACAATACAAGGATTGAGAGAACAGTCATTAACTCAAGCATATATAGTAGGACCAAATTCTGCTGGACAAAAATCCAATAGCAAGTGGATTTAATGAATTTAGAGTATATATAACTTTTGGATAAAGAAATGATCGGCACATCCAGCATCCGTGTTACTTATTACAACAAATTGAGCCAGTAAGGCAAGAAGCAGCTGGTCCCCAGTCCCCTAATAGTAACTCAACAAGTCCAAAGCCCCAAACCATACTACCACAAGCGATGCTGCAGGTTCATCAGAACCAACAGCAATCAGCATGCATCTACACATATTATCAAGTCTGAAGTAAAATTAGTAGTGATAATTCTCGAGACAACAGCCTGCTCTGCAGCTGGATCCATGTCGTAACCATACGCTGGAGACGGTGGTGCCAGCTGATGAACGCAGAGAGACTGCAAAGATGCTTCAACGCTGGATCCATGCATGCTATGCCTGTCAAATCAAATTATTATTGTTAACTTAAACGTGCTAGAATTGACGTTAGTTATTAACATGGTAAGAGAGTATACACAAAAAAAAACGGGGGTAGCTAGGAAACAATACTAATTAATTAAATATGACGTACCGAAGTAATAATATTAATTAAATATGATATATGTATAACAGCTGGCGCAAACATAAGGTAAAAAGACTCTGTAGTCTGTACCTGGCCTAGGCACTGCTACTATTCCCGTCCTCTTCTTCCCGGGGCTCATCGTCGTAGCCATCAAATCCATAACGCCCGCCCATCAGTTTGATGTTGGATACAGGGTGACCTGGGTGCAGGCCAGCCACGTCCCTGAGCGCAGACTCTGCAGCCCTTCGATTGGATCCCTTTGCAAAATGGACCGCGATGTTTCCGATGACTTCCTTGAGGCCTGATAGGTACTCGATGCCAGCAGGCACACCACCATACCTGTCCCATCCCTGTGCATTGAGACACAGCTCGAGCCTTTCAAGCTTCGGCATCGCCCCTGCCTCAAAGGCCAGGTACGATATCCTGAAACATTCAACTGTAAAATGCTTGAGAACAGGGAATCCTCTTCCACGGATGATGATCTTGTCTTTAGGAACTCCATGGATGTGCAAGTGGAGGCAGACAAGGGAGGGCAACTGTGAGAGAATCCCAACGTCATCCCCATACACATCCTGAACACCAAGCTGCAGGTCATAGAGGCTATGGTGCTGGCCAATCCACCCAGGAATCCTCGAGAACCATGAACGAAAGCTCTGGAGATGAATGAAAGAAGTTGGGACTGAACACCATGAATCTAAGCAGGCTCTGATGAGAGTGACAGGTAGGTAATTATTAAAAATAAGACATTTGAGGCTGCAAATGTTTCCAAGGGCGTGCACAAGTTCCCTTCTTTTTGCTGCAAACTCGTCTCTATTGGTGGATGTGTTGTCAGAATAACTGATTTCAACATTTGTCAGATTTGTCAGTTCTCTCAGACCCTTGATATTGTCTAGTGAGTTTCTCAAATCAAAGCAACGTGGAGTACGCAATGATTTCATGTTACTGATCCCACTAGGAAATATTACTTTGCGTGGAACAATTAGATGCCATAAACGGCTCAAATGAACAATATCTGACGGTAGCTGCAGATCTGATTGTCCAGCATCTATTTCAAATGTTTTCAGTTGCTGCAGACGTCCAATTTTACTAGGTAACACCACATGACGACCACTTGCTATGATCTTTAAGAATCCCAGTTGAAACAAATGACATATTCCATTCAAGTCAAGTAACTCAGATGAATAGGGCCAACTTGAAATTTCAATCGTCAAAACTCGGAGATGCTTGAACTGTAAAATAGGAGGTAGATATAAAGAGGTACCAAATCTTGCTAGCATTCGTGTTTGGGATAGCTGGAAGGATCTTCCTACTGTTTCATCTATTGCACCATCCAAACTGAGTGAGAGTCGACGGATCTTTGCAGGCTGTCTTGTCAAATCTTGTATATCATCCATTACAGAGATAAAATTGTCTTCTCTGGATTTATATAGGATAAGATCAAGCATCATGTCATGAACCCTGCAAGACATCACCTCACCATTGTAGTCTGTATCTACGGGCTGAATCAAACTCCTATTGATAAGCTCATTAAAATAGCTCTTTGCAATATCCTCTGGATCTGTCCCACGACCTTCACATATAAAACCTTCACTTACCCACTGTCTAACCAAATCATTCTTATTGATTGTGTAGTCCTCTGGATAAATGCCGAGATATAGCATACAAGTCTTCAAATAATGAGGAAGGTTTATGTAGCTGAGGTTTAATATTTGTCTCATGCCATCCAAGCTTGGGCTCACTTCAAAGCTGGAGCCCAGAGAGTCCCTTACATGTTCCCAGTGCTCCTTTAGTTTGCTTGGTTGGCTGGCTATTAGGCTAGATGTTGTAATAATTGCAAGTGGCAAACCACCACATTTTTTCAAAATTTGAGCAGACACTTCCATCAAATATGGAGGGCAAGCTTCCTCTGCACCAAAAATTCTTTTGAAGAATAAGCTTCGTGAGTCTCGGTCACTAAGGGCCTTCATCTTGTAAACACATTCAATGTTCTTAGCACAGCAAGCTCTGGCCACAGTCTCAATTCGTGTAGTTATTAATACTCTGCTGCCATTAATGTTCTCTGGAAGAGCACATCTAATGATATCCCATGCAGGAGCCTCCCAGATGTCATCAATTACAATTAGGTACCTGACATGTAAATGCATACCGCGTGTAGCGACCTTTAGGACAGTGTTAATGAAAACGTGAAAGCATCATAGCTAGAGGCTAGAATAACCACAACAAAAACAAGAACTCAGTCGAAAAACTTCAAAAGTGGTTATGTTGATAAGGGTTCCGGTTGAAAAGTTATGAGAGCAATGCCTTCTATTTTTTAAAGTAACTATTTCTTAACACATAGTCTTAGTAGCCTATAGATGCTGGTGAGAACTAAAATGGTAATTTGAGGAACAGTACTTCGAGAATAGATATGAAATGCAGCAAAATTCTTATAAGAACTGTAATACTTTGTTTGTATGGTTTATTTGTTTTATATGTATAACAACTTTGATGATTCTAATAAAGTGCAAAAGTATTAAACATATAATCCAATTAATTAGAGTGTTAATTAATTGTACTACAGAAACATATAAACCTGGGTCTAAGGATACAGGAGGGACTCACTTCAACTAGTCAATCCTATGGAAACGAGGTGAAAAGAAAAAATATGGACAGATTAGCATGTTGACTTGTTGACTACAGAATAGTAGCATGCTCAAGAAGAATGACATCTAAATAGAACAAACTAAAACACGGATGGTAGAGGCTGTAACTTTATTCCCTTATCTAAAAAAACTAAAACACAATAAACCATACTAAGCATAAAATTATTTCAACGCAGGCATACCTCTGTTTTAGAAGGAATTTTCGTAGCGCACTAATGAATTCTGTCTCTTCCCAAATTTCCATATTGGTGTCCATAGGAGCTACAAAGCCAACTTGAGATAGCATGGTTCTCAGAAGCTTCCTAATGTTTGGTTTTTGGGACACAGACACGAAGGCTCGACACTGGAACTCCCCCTGAAGCTTGCAATAAATCTCATTTGCAAGCGTAGTTTTTCCTAGGCCTCCAAATCCGACTATAGAGAGCACCTTTACCTCATCCTCTCCACCCATCAACTGAATCAGTTCATCTGTGGGGCCATCCATGCCCACAAGGCCAGATGCCTCTGCATACATTGCTAACAACCGAAGATCAATGGTTGTGTTGGTTGTCCTAGGGGCAACATCATTAGTCTGCTGGTACCTCATGCGTCGCTCCCTGGCCTCGACGAGACGGACCTTGAGGCTTTCAAACTCTTTGGCAATGTCATGTCGAATGTTCATGGTCGTCAACAACTTTGTGCTCCTATTTATGAAACCCATGAATCCGCGTGGCTTGCAGCTTGACTTGTGTTCCACACGGAGCATGAACTCACTGACACTGTCCTCAATATCATAGGACAGCTCACGTACCTCCTTGGCCCAACACTTGTCTTGCTCATCAGGCTGCTCAGTATCTGAGATCTTCTTGAGGAAGACATGCATGCTCTCAAGCTCAGCTTTGAGGAACAAGATCTGTCCCTTAGCTCCTTTGAGCAGCTTGTACTCAGCTGCGAGCAAATCACCAAGCTTCGCTATCAAGGAGCCCATAGCGCCGTGTGATGCAGTCACCACGGCAGCCTCCATCAATGACCTTGCCTTTCCTTCCTTTGCTCGCTCTCACTTTGTGCTTGTGTAGTCTTATTTCCAATCCTGAAAGAAATCAACGGAAGCAACATATTTAGAGTTTTTTATTTATCAATGACGAGTGACGATTCTAGTAATCGATGTGGACGACATGTAGCTCCACGTTTTGTTTCCTTCAGTGTGCCCAGATTCATTGAATAGAGCACAAACTCCACTTATTTTACACTGTGCAGTTTTCTTTGGAGTGCAAACCAAATCAAGAACAAGATGGAAGAGCGTGTGATTCATACCCTACGGCGTACGCAGCCGGCAGGAGAGAGATCAAGAATGACAGGACTGTTGCTGTCCGGCCAAGTTTTCCTTCAAACTGAAGACCACAAGAAAACCTTGTTGGAGATGAAAAGTGGCAGGTACTATAGTGACGGCATGCCGGAGCGCGGGGCGGTGGAAGCGCAAGCTTTGTTGAAAACAATTGCGGAGGGGGGGCAGGTGTTTGTAGCACTGGCACCACTGAGTGCGTGCCTGCGTGGGCGTGGTTCCAGCAGCGAGATTCAGAGGAAGAGGATGGGACGGGAGGCGACGGTGTGAAACTATGGATCTGCAAGTGAAGGACAAGAGGATTTCCTGGATCTGCAAAGCTCAGGGTTTCATAGAACTGCACAATGCAAACCCAGATCTGTATAACGACGCGGTTTCTCAAACAACCACCTCTTCTGTCGCAATATTTTTTGTTTGCTTTATTTGTATACCAGTCCTTTGCATTGGAGAAGATTGGGATACAATATAATAGTGCAACACAGTACTGCACAAAAGGGAGCTGGTAGGACTCGTTTGGGACGAGTGAAAGCAAGATGGAGGCATACAATAATTGTAGCAGGTTGTTATATTATCAGCCTGCCAATAGGGTACACACACCAACTGTTTTTTTTAATCTGAAGATGACTTGCAGGTTGTAAGGATGCTTCGTTGCGTGCTTCCGGTCTTGTGCTGCATTTAAATTGGAATGTTAGTACATATACACAGGTACACTGCTGGAATCATCTGAAGAAGAAATATAACCCAGTCTTGCAGGGATGAATGCAGCACGCGCTGCACAGTGGACACGGCGCGGAATTATTGGATATTGGGGCAGAGGACATGCGTGCATCGTCACCATCCATGTGAGGTGACGGGCTGGGTTCGGCGCGAGAGCGAGACCACCTGTCGGCACTCGCGACTTGACTCGCCATCGCGGCAAACTTTATATGCCGGCGCTACAAACTGGACGCCATCGCCAATTCGCCATCGCGGCATCATTGCCTCGCTACGAGACGGGCGAGGCCTGCTGTACCTAGTCCACATGAGCATTATTGTGTGTTTGATGGACAGGTCTCGATCCAACAGCTTTGCTTGGACCCTGTTTAGTTACACCCCAAAATGTCAAATTTTTCAAGATTCTCCGTCACAACGAATCTTTGGACGCATGCATGAAGCATTAAATATAAATAAAAAATAAAACTAATTACACAGTTTAGACGAAATCCACGAGACGAATCTTTTAAGCCTAATTAGACTATGATTGGACACTAATTGCCAAATAACAACGAAAAGTGCTACAGTGTCATTTTGCCAAATTTTTTGCATCTAAACTGGCCCTTGGTAGATGAATTGAACTGAACTTATGGCGACCATTCACAGGTCCCAGCTAGCGAGTTTTTCTCCGATCCTCCCTCACCATGCCTCCACAACGCAACCAGATGAATGGTGACGGCAAACTGTAACCCTACGTGAGATACGTTTCCAGTTCAAGTGATTAGTGGTTGTGCATTTTTTTTTTGTTAAAAGTAGACTTTTTTATTACTTTCACTTTAAAATTTGTCTGGTTTCTACGGGTACGAGCGATGAAAGTCATTATGACAGATTTGCATGCTATCCATGGTTGTTGCCTTTTTGTTTCCCAAAATTATATAACGCATATTTTTTATTTTGGAATTGACAAGATCGAGAGCCGTTGTCCCCCACCCCCGCGCGGTGACCACGTTGCCGGCGGCTAACCTCGCACTCCAGCCCCGCTGGCCGGATCCCCCTCCCCTCTTCCCAACGCACCCTTGTGAGTTGTGATAGGATGGGCGAACCCTAGGCGGGCCCCTGGCGGCTGCTCCCCACCCCGTGTCGCCGTCGCAGGCTGCTGCCAGCTCGGCGGCGGCGGCCCCCTCACCCACCTCTCTCCCCTTCGCCACAACCTCCTCACTCGTAGATCCGGCCTCCCCCGCGAGCATCGGCTCCTCAAGATGCTCCATCACCCCCAATCTGCCGCCGCCGCACTCCCAACCCGGCGAACTTGCGGCGCCCTCCGCGCCGCCGGCCTCAAGAACAGCATCCGCCTCCCCCTCCCTCTCCCCTCCACCTCCGCGGTGTTGTGCGGCTGCCGGCGTTGGAGATGATGACACCCCGTCTCCCAACTGCCCCCCGCCTCCACCGCAACCTGTCGGCCGCCTTTCCGGCTCCAGCAGCCACCACACAGACTCCCGGCGCGTCCGGCGCCGGTCGACCACCTTCCCCCTCTCCCCTAATGTGCTTCCGTTCTTCCCCTGTTCCACTAGTAGATCCAAGTCCATACACTAGGACGAGATCTGCCTCTCCGACGACTCAGACGGCGAATGATCCCCTTCGTCGTACCTCGAGGCCGCTCGCTGGGCGCTAACGGCTACCCTAACTGCTCTGGCCATCACTAGGATGTCGAGGAGCTAGGCGCGGTCGACGCTGCCGCTGCAGCTACAGCCCCAACGGACGGCAGCGGTGGGGCGCCAAGGGTACGCTGCCCATGACGTTGTCGCTAGCCCAATGGGTCACCGAGGTGCCCAGCCGACATCGGCTCAGGACCTAGCTTGCCTACAACTGCCAGCGCACCAGCGGTTGGGGCCACGCCGCCGTGTCTCAGCCCTAGACGCTGAGGGGTGGCAGCGGGTGCTGCCACAATAGGAGGTACAGCGCCCTGCCCAGTAGCCGCAGCGCCAGGGTGTTGTGGCTGGGTCTGACTATGTCGGCGCACGTCATCCCTTACCCGCCGTGCTCTAGGGGAAGTGCCTCAACTACCTGTCCTGGTCGCACCATGTCGCCACCTGCAGGCTGCCATGTCACTATCTTCGGTGCTATGATTTTCGGCACCTGGCGCGGGACTGTAAGCGGCAGTGTCCCGATATCGACGGTGGACGCAGGGCGGTGGGCAGGGATGGATGGAGGATCGTGCGTTGCAAGCGGCAGCGGAGGGTGCCTCCTGCTAGCTCCAGCGCAGCTACCGGCACTGATGGCAGGCGACGATGACTAGCCCGAGACCGTGCCTCGAGCACCAAGCCACCCGCCCAAGTCGACCCGGTGGAGTCGGGTGGGGCTATGCATGTGTCGCCTGTTGGTCGAGGGCATCGGCGCCGACGCACGAGGTGCCAAAGACGGACAGAGGAAGGCACTAGTGACTCCTCCAACGGCGGTGGGACCGACCGTGACTTGTCGGCTAGCGGGACGTGCCTTCCTGGCTATGACCCGTTGACGCTGACTGCGTGGCCTCACGACGAGTTCTCTGGTCACGACGCATGGACAACCCAATGCTCGAGGAGTTCGCAGCCTCGATCGCCGTCAGCAGGATCGTCACGCGCCCTCCACTTGACCGCCTGGCTTCATCTCCGGCGGCCAACCAGCTGGAGGATAGGCCCACGATGGTGGTCACCTATGTCTGCACCTGCGGGTGGCAGATGTCGTCCCAGCATGCCGACTCGGAGCTGCGGACTCCACCTCCGCACACCACTCTGTGGGCAGCAAACTCCCCCCGGTGTAGACTCAGCATGGGCAGACAAAGGTCACGCCATCGCGGTTGGTGCAAAACGCCCCCTCAGGCATTGATGCATCCACGGAGGACTAAGAGGGCTACCCGCCAGGCTTCGGTCCGGTTGACCTCACGACGGATGCCTGCCCCCTCAGGCGCCCGTTGCCTCTGGGCAAGGAGTCCTGGATGTTCAGTAGCATTCTCTCGCTGACATTCCACGCTTGATCCGGGAGGGAGCCTGCCTACCTCTCCAAACTCTTGTGCTTCGGGGAAGACCCACCCTCAGGGTGCCTCGGGCCCGACCCAGCGTCAGTGCACCTAGGAGGAGTACGCGCTTCGCTGCTAAACCTCGGGCGGCCAACTCAACTCTTCAGGCACAGGCGCACAGCAAGTTCTTATGGCTAAGTTGGGGCTCGCAGTTCCAGCACAGCCCGTCGGCTCTACAGCTCTATAGAAGTTTGTGTTCATCTTTGCTGAACCGCTTTCAGAGTCCAAGCAAGAGGCATTCAAGGTTCTGTTCCCTGACAACGCGAATACTTTGTCCCGGAGGTTGACACGCTTCTCGCCAAGCCGCCGAGTGCGACGTCGGGTGGCTAGGGAGGTTGTAGCCTAGCTAGCCTTTGACTGGGCGTCGGCAGGTTTCCTGCAGTTGTGGTTGCCTTTTTTTTCCGTTGTAATCCTCAGCTTTTTTGGGTACTTTTTTTATTATTTTTTTGTGTTCTTGGTCCTCCTCCTCTTTGGTAATTTCGGCGCTTATCATTGATGGGGGAGATTGTAATGTTTCTCTACTTCTTTTTAATGAAATACGAGCCTAGGCACGGTCTCAAAAAAAAAAGAATCAACAAAATCAAATGTTGGAAGACATATACTTTGTAATTTGCCCATTCTACATGGAAATGATTGTTTCGTCAGTTGTTTAGTGTAGTCAATTTAGTTACATTGGAAAAGAGACATTGCCCCCCAGGCTTCCTCTACCACTCGTCTGCAATCATCTTCCTTCAGCCAATTGGCCTCGAATTTGATAGCACTTGGGCTCTAAATCATTCTTCTAGCAGGCAGTAGCTAGTACATCTATTCAATTCAGCTGCCACTGAACCGTTGCAACGACGGATGGTGGCGATGGTAGTACACAGTGCTGAATCCCAAGATGAAATGAAGAGTGTGAATCAGCAGCGCCAACATGACGTACGAGCCTTTTTTTTTTGAATCTTACGAGCCATTATTGGTGCCGCTGAAGTGTTCCTTCTGATGCAAAGATCGATGGTACGTACTCTACACAGAGCATTATTGGTGCCTCAAAGGGAGCTATCTAGCGTCGGGACCACCAATGGCGGAGCCATGTGAATGATGAGTAGGATTCGTTGTAGCCGCCTGCTCCGCGAGACCGACACCCCTTGACTCCACACTCCACAGCGAGGTCTCCGTCTGA
Source organism: Miscanthus floridulus (assembly GCF_019320115.1). NCBI lineage: Eukaryota > Viridiplantae > Streptophyta > Magnoliopsida > Poales > Poaceae > Miscanthus > Miscanthus floridulus. The sequence goes on along the minus strand of NC_089594.1, from coordinate 83,878,142 downwards.
ACGGGCCTACACTCGAGGTGGATGCCCATCGCTACCAGACGAGACATGTACCAGTACTGGTCCATAATGCAGTCTGCTGCTGTCTGTAAACTTATAGCTAAATCTATTAGTATACCTATCATATAACAATTAGCCCACGTAGAGTAAGACTAATAATATATTCGGCTACAAGCTGTAAAGATATTTGGAGCCTATCTCTTGGTCTACACAGAGCATTATTGGTGCCTGGTGGAGACGGCATGTTACATCATCCCTCACAGGTAGCTATCTAGCGCCGGGGCCACCAACCGCGGAGCCATGTGAATGATGAGTATGATTCGTTGTAGCCGCCTGCTCCGCGAGACCGACACCCCTTGACTCCACACTCCACAGCGAGGTCTTCGTTTGAACGGGCCCACACTCGAGGTGGATGCCCATCGCTACCAGACGAGACGAGCGATGCATGAACCAGTACTGGTCCATAATGCAGTCTGCTGCTGTCTGTAAACTTATAGCTAAATCTATTAGTCTACCTATCATATAACAATTAGCCCACGTAGAGCAAGACTAATAATATATTCGGCTGCAAGCTGTAAAGATCTTTGGAGCATATCTCTCGGTCTCCACAGAGCATTATTGGTGTCTGGTGGAGACGGCATGTTACACCATCCCTCACAGATAGCTATCTAGCGCCGGGGCCACCAACCGCGGAGCCATGTGAATGATGAGTAGGATTCGTTGTAGCCGCCTACTCCGCAAGACCGACACCCCTTGACTCCACACTCCACAGCGAGGTCTCCGTCTGAACGGGCCTACACTCGAGGTGGATGCCCATCGCTACCAGACGAGACATGTACCAGTACTGATCCATAATGCAGTCTGCTCACCATCCCTCACAGGTAGCTATCTAGCGCCGTGGCCACCAACCGCGGAGCCATGTGAATGATGAGTAGGATTCGTTGTAGCTGCCTGCTCCGCGAGACCGACACCCCTTGACTCCACACTCCACAGCGAGGTCTCCGTCTGAACGGGCCCACACTCGAGGTGGATGCCCATCGCTACCAGACGAGACGAGCGAGGCATGAACCAGTACTGGTCCATAATGCAGTCTGCTGCTGTCTGTAAACTTATAGCTAAATCTATTAGTCTACCTATCATATAACAATTAGCCCACGTAGAGCAAGACTAATAATATATTTGGCTGCAAGATGTAAAGATCTTTGGAGCCTATCTCTCAGTCTACACAGAGCATTATTGGTGCCTGGTGGAGACGGCATGTTACACCATCCCTCACAGGTAGCTATCTAGCGCCGGGGCCACCAACCGCGGAACCATGTGAATAATGAGTAGGATTCGTTGTAGCCGCCTGCTCCGCGAGACCGACACCCCTTGACTCCACACTCGACAGCGAGGTCTCCGTCTGAACGGGCCTACACTCGAGGTGGATGCCCATCGCTACCAGACGAGACGAGCGAGGCATGAACCAGTACTGGTCCATAATGCATTATGCTGCTGTCTGTAAACTTATAGCTAAATCTATTAGTCTACCTATCGTATAACAATTAGCCCACGTAGAGCAAGACTAATAATATATTCGGCTGCAAGTTGTAAAGATCTTTGGAGCCTATCTCTCAGTCTACACAGAGCATTATTGGTGCCTGGTGGAGACAGCATGTTACACCATCCCTCACAGGTAGCTATCTAGTGCCGGGGCCACCAACCGCGGAGCCATGTGAATGATGAGTAGGATTCGTTGTAGCCGCCTGCTCCGCGAGACCGACACCCCTTGACTCCACACTCCACGGCGAGGTCTCCGTCTGAACAGGCCTACACTCGAGGTGGATGGCCATCGCTACGAGACGAGACGAGCGAGGCATGTACCAGTACTGGTCCATAATGCAGTCTGCTGCTGGCTGTAAACTTATAGCCAAATCTATTAGTCTACCTATCGTATAACAATTAGCCCACGTAGAGCAAGATTAATAATATATTCAGCCACAAGCTGTAAAGACCTTTGGAGCCTATCTCTCAGTCTACCCATATAGGAGCTACATATCTTAACTATTAATACACTAGTCCATGAACCTGTGCTGCCGCACGGGTTGGATTCCTCAGTAAGAGCTAACATTGAGATACTTTAGCAATAGAAAACTATGTTTAATATATGTTAAAATAAAAATTACTATATTCATTTAACTTTTATTTGAATCCAGAGTTCCACACATGTTTAGAATTGGCATTGGCATGTATGAGAGATATCGTTGTGGCTTTGCTAATAGTGTTCATTAATTTGGTTCCACGGTTGGATATTTTCTTCTCCTTCCTTTCTTTTGTGCCCCATCTTATTGTATATTATATGGGCGTGTTGGATATCCTTCTTTAGTAATTTAATTGTGTGGATAACAATATTGAAATATTATTATCTTTTTAATGATAGATGTGGATAATTTAGGTACAAATTTAGGGATTATTTTGAATTATAGTTCATAATGGTAGAGTCATATTTAACGTATCTAATGATATATTTTTTCTTGTTAAACATAGCATATTATATGGCTTTTATTGATGAATTTTAGTGCGTCATACGAATTAACGTGAGTTAAGCCAAAAATATTATTATTAACTTTGAAGCTAAGCCAATTTTTTATGAGAGATTGTAGCGATTTATTGGGCCATTTCAAATAGTTGGTCCTAACCGCGTTTATGTATCTATAGTACGGCACAATAGAAGGTCCTAGAGACCGACTGATGATAAGTCCAGTCTCAATGGATAGTTTCACGGCGTCGTACTATTTCGAAGACTATCACGTCATATAGAATGAAAAATAAAACTTGGATAAAACACTCACTCTCAATGCAAAGTTTCATTCTATAGTTTCATAGGCGCTAAATTTCATGACTCATAAATAGTTGATAATCATGCCGAGCTTCATCTAGATGAAACTCATTTATCCTCTCTCTCTCTTCTTAAAAACAATGTCGTCAAAAGTACCTATGTGCTAACCTATTTAATGCAAATGAAACTTCTACTAAGACGGACCTAATAAAAAATAGAAGGTTGTCTTGGGAGGCTAGAAGGATACTCCTGTATATTTTGTTACACTTATAGAGTAAGAATGAAATGATTTTATATCTTTCACATCCCCTTTCACTACTACACAAACTTTACTGGAGGCGGGCGTTTTCGGTTTTCCGCGGCGGGCAAAGCCGTCCGCCGCGGCCTAGAGGCCACGATAAATCGTGTCTTAACTGCGGCGGGCGACCTTGCCCGCCGCAGTTAACCGATTTACCGCGGCGGGCGGTGTAACAGTACCCGCCACGGTAAATATACTTTTACCACGGCGGGCACGTTAGGATGCCCGCTGCGGTTAATCATTTAAAAAAAACAAAAAAACCAGGAGCCCACCGACGAGCCCGTTCTCGAGCCCACTGGCGAGCCCACCGGCGACGGATCCGGGCTTCCCACGGCTGCAGATCCGTGCTGCTCGGGGAGGGAGAAGAGGAGCAGCCGGCCGGGCCCCAGCGTCTCTGGAGAAGCCGGCTGGACACGCCGACGCCACTGCAGGGCCGCCACCACCTCGCTAGTCGCTCGCAGGGGACCATGCCGACGCGTCCTCGGCCGCCATGGTGGAGGTCTCGGCGTCGTGGCCGTGGTGGATCCCGACGTCGTGGCCGTGGTGGAGATCCCGCCGTGGTGGAGGGAGGCCGCCGCGCCGAACCGTCCTCGCCCGCCGGATCCAGCCACCACGTGTGGCCACCGACCGGATCCGCCTCGGGACGCCGTCACCGGCCGGATCCGGTCACCGCGCGCCGCCACCGGCCAGATCCGCCTCAGGACGGGCTTGTCGTGGATCTGGCCTCAGTCACCGTCGTCGTCGTGGACGCGCCATGGAGAGGGAGGGAGGAAGGCCGCCGCCGTGGTGGACGCCGCCGCCACCTTGCTGTGGCGGTCCTTGCCGCCGGCCACGGCGCGCACCACCGGGTATGCCCGCCTTGCAGCGCCATCACCGGCGTCATGGGGTGGAGAGGGAGATGGAGGCTGGCCGGAGGAGAGGGGCGGCGCGCCGAGACGGTGTGAGGGAGAGGGGCACGAGTGAGAGTTGGAGGAGAGGGAGCAGGGGCGCCGTGTGGATCTGAGAGTGAGAGGGAGCCGAGAATCGCGATGAAGGGGATCGGGTGCTCACGGAGGCGGAGGGAGGGACTTCGGCTGTGGCTGGGAAACCCTAAGTGTGCCTATTTATACCTGGAGTGGCTATCGGGCTTCGTCTTAGGGCCGGTTGGGCCAGGCCATTTTCCGTGGCGGGTCTTATAACGTGCCCGCCTCGGAAAATCAATTTACCGAGGCGAACACCTTAAAATGCCCGCCAGGGTTAATACCTATTAACCGTGGCGGGCATTTTAAGGTGCCCGTCTTGGTAAATCGATTTTTCGAGGCGGGCAAAAGTGCCCACCACGGTAAATAAAAACCAGCCCGCCTCGGTAAATCATGAGATTTACCGTGGCGGGCTAAAATAGGCGTCCGCCTCGGTTAAGTTTTTTGGGTGTCTCGCAAAATTATTTCTGTAGTAGTGTTTCTTCTCTTTGCAGTTTACAGGCTCACGCTCCTGCACCAGCAGCAGCACGGGAAAGAAAGACTTGGGCGCAGTGAGCAGTGCGCTAAGTCGAGGCACGGCCGCAATCTCTCGCTAACCATTGTAACTTATAAACTGAAAAACATAATAATGATGGCATTAATTTACCTTTTTCTTGTAGATCGCATGAGACAGATCAGATCGTAAATGGATTCAGCACGACGGTCATATACTTTTGGTTGGTGAATGATGAAAACAATAGACCTTCTTGTAAACTGAAAAATATAATAATGAGATGGCATTAATTTACCTTTTTCATGTAGATCACTGGAGATAGATTAGATCGCAAATGGATTCAGCAAGACGGCCGTACCTTTGGTTGGTGAATGAGGAAAACAATAGACCTTTAGTTCATGCTGATGATGGAAACAACAGGAGGATGAGCAGTGAATAAATGGATTCCTGCGATTAGATGGATTCTTATTTCCACGTGGTTGGCAAAAATATATAAAGGCAGTTCTGTATGACCGTACCTTCAGTTTTTGGATGATGAAAAAACGATGGCTCACAAAATATATAAAGGCACTCCGGCAGATGTATATCTATTTTGTTGGATCTAGAATTTTTGTTAGTATATTAACAGCATGGACGTACGGGTACTCGATTGGATGGATTTGTTCGAGTAGATAGATTGCCTCGGATATCTTTTATCTAGAAGAATGTGTGTTTTTGTTATAATAATATATTAATACCCAATAGTGGACTGCTTGCAAAAAAAAAAAAAAAAAAAAAAAACTAATCATGGACGCAGTATATATATATTTTATTTAGGTACTTGGTATAGTTCTCCGTTGGATGGATTTTCTCAGAATGACAGACTCGGTTTTTCTCTAAAAAAATAGATATTTGTCTATTTTTTTAATCTACGGCAAAGGTGGGTAATTTTCTAGATAACAAAATAGATCCAATGGTCATTGGTGGATACAGACTTTCGATTCGATGGCCGGATGTTTCTGATTAACAGTGAGAATTTCTAGCATTTATCTTTTTTCCTAGCGTATCTGGTGAGAATTAATGTGGAACATTCGTTGGGGCCTCCAATTAGTAATAGTAAGATAAGATAGTCCACTTGTCTCTCCCACGAAGTTTTTTTTGTTCCTGTGTCTAAGCCGCTTTCACTGCCACTGGATTCATCGTACGAAGCCGCGAGAAAGATAAGGGTCATTTACAGGCTGACTTCATCTGTGAGCTGTGAGCACTTGATCCGTGGTTGTGGCGCAGGAATTGTACGTATTACTTGTTTCTGTGATCCTGTTTGAACCGCTACGGTATGAGTATGAGAGATGAGAGCTAATTGTTAGTGTTCGTTCGCTTTGCTATATATACGGCTTGGGAGTTTGGGAGATCTCTATCTGTTTCGTGTCCTATGTCATCCTATGTCAGCAAAGCACGACGTGAAGCAGAAACTGTATTTTTTTTTACCTCTATGTTGCTTGAGCGTTTTTCTGCTGAACTGCTATCATCACTTCCCTAAAATTCCAAATGAATGACTGGGCACCTGCATGATGTGTACGTCCTCGATGCCAATGCCCTGTTCGCTTGAACTTATCAGCACTACTTTTCAGCCATGGAATAGTGTTTTTCTCTCACAACAAATCAGCATCAGCATCAGTCTCAAGTTTGACCAAAACATCACAAATTATAAGCCCACAATGACTTTTTCATAGCTGACAATAGCTTTTCCAGTAAATTTTCACAGCTCACGGCTAAACCAAATACACCCTCTATCAACTAGAAGAAAGAAAATGTTCCAGTCTATGGATCAATTTTTCTTATTTATGAGAAAATGTTCTAGTTTCTTTCTTTAAAAGGGAAAAAAATTAGGTTTACAAGAAAAATGTTCTATCATCACGAGAAACTATTATAGTTTTAGGTGGAATCTTTTTTCTTGCATTAGAAACAAAAAAATGAATAATTAAAGAAAATAAAAGTTGATTTGAAGGGCAGAAAAATAAAAAAAGAAACAGGCCTATTAGGTCACCATTATAAAGGAAACGGGTCCGCATAAACGACACGTTGAACAAAGTTTATTTTCATCATGGGAAGTGACTACGCATCAATCGACTGATTTCTGTTTGTGTTACAGCCGATTTTTTCCAACCAGTCAGAACAGGACACGTGCACATGGAACCAAAAGTGACTACGCAAGATTCGACTGATTACTGTTTGTGTTTCAGCCATTTTTGTTCAACCACTCAAAACAGTACACGTGCACATGGAACCAATCAGTACGAACAACAACAAAAAACTGAAAAATACAAATGATTTTTCTGATCGGCGAAAGACAATTTCTGAAAAAACCGAAGCCAACTAAAATGTGTCATTCAACTGATCAGAAGTTACAAGGTATAAAAGTAGTGAGCTGAACAACCTCTCTGGATTTGCCTCCTGAACAACCCCTGATCACAAAAACACCAACAAGCTAGCTCCCAGGTTTTGATCTCATTCTCCAGGGAAGACCTGTCTTCGGGAGATCCGATCCTGTGCATGCCAGGAGGCGGCACCATGCACTTTGGCTTGTTCTTCAATTCTGCAAGCAGGGGTGTTGTTGCTTGGTCTTTGAATGAAGCTAGCTGAGTGTCCATGTCATTGACACTATTGGCTTGTTCTTCACCAGCATTTACTTACTTTGTTTCTTTCATTCATCCTACCACGCCCAAGGAAGCTGTGGTCAAGATGTGCTGTATTACCACGGATGAAGCCGAGTATTCCAGAGAAACGAAGCAGCAGTTGTGTTGGAATGTCTTCCAAATTCATCGATCAGCTGCCAACAGCTCTTGACAAATTTTCACTTGGTCAAGAAGCAGTGGCCCCCATCCTCTGGATCTCCGAATGCAGTTCAGGTGCCTGAGATAATCGGAAGCAAATGTCACTAGAATGATATACACATGCATTATCGCTAACCACCTATAACAGCATGATTGAACATACTGTAAAAAGATTGATGGCTACAAGGTGTCCAAATCTCTTTTTAGCATTGCAAGTTGTAACAAAATATAAAAACTAATACCGACAAGCTGAAACAATACTCCTGATTATTTGAATCTCAAAACCACTATTAATAAGAAAATAAGCTTAATTTAGCCTCTGTAGCATGGATGCTCCATAGTTGACCATCATTCAGGATTCAGGACATGGAAAATAATGCAGAAGAGAAAGGAGGAAAGAACCTACCTTCATTGACAAGTCTAAAGACTTCCTGTACAGCTCATTTGCAAGTTCCTACAAACAACATGTCTGAGCTTTAGTTTCCAATCAATCCAAATTGTACCTGAACATTGCAGCAAGAAACGGAAGTTTTTTGGAATGAAAAAAAGGCAAAATCATAGTTCTTTCATGGATATTCCTCCAGATGCTTGCATGAAAACCTGACGGCATGTGGCTCAAGCCCCATGCGAATAGTTGCAGGTAAGCCATGCTACACGTGAAGCACAGGATTACACTAACTGATCAACTGATACTTGAAGGAATAAACATGATTAGATAAGCTGAAATTGCTTCTCTAGATAATGAAAAGGACATGCACATACCACAAGATTTGTGTGCTGCTAACCTCAGAACGAAAACAGAAGTGAGCTGCAGCCCCTTCTCCTTCTAGAAAATGAATAGAACATGCAGCTGGGCAGTGTCTAACTAATCTAACTAACTATCTGCTTTACTGGACAAACTGAACTAACTAAACAAACTGAAAACTGAAACAAAATTCAAACTGAAAACTGCACTGACAAACTGAACTAACTAAACAAAATTTAAAAAAAAATGAAAACTCTGAATATAAACTAAACTATCTGCTAAAATCCTGAAAAGTGAAAACTGAAACAATTTTCAGAACAAAAATCCACGCACTGAAGATGAACCATAGCTGCAAACGAAAGCCTAAGCCAACTTGTAAATTGAACTGTACCCGATGAAACAGATCATAGTCCAGGTGTAACGAACTGCGCTTTACTGGAACCAAGTGAAGCAAACTTCTGACAACAGAAAAAGCACGTTGCACGCCTTGCGTGGCTTACATTAGATGAAACTAGCCTAAACTTGCACACCTGAGTATTACTAGGTACATTCGAGGTACACACTAACCATACTTCCCAAACAACCGAAACAGCCACTAGCCATACACATAATGAAACCTGTGTCAAGTATATAACTCAATCTCACACCACAAACTTAAATCATAGATTATTGTAGCTTGGTTAATAGTTCACCAATACAGCTGGCATATGCAGATATAGTCACTAGGTTTCATCAGCTACACGCAAATACATATATGTAGATGGATACATATATAGCAAGCAAAACAATCCCATGAACATAGCCATCAAATCGCACAAAACAAGATAGGTGCGATGACGCGCCTTTATTACAAGCATCTGGTCTGGTCCCTCTCAAACAGGCTGGACTGAGGTGATAGATTGCTGACAGCCAGACACACACACACACACGGGAACTAGCTAATTAAATCTAAGCAAACTGATTCACTCAAAGATATCAGCCATAACGCCAGACATCCCAGTTACAGAAGAAATCTGAATTTTCAAGAGCTCTAAAAATGATTTAATGCATGCAACATGCAAAACTGAATATATAAAATTAACTATGTGTCAGTTTAAGGAGTTAATTAAACATTAACTGAATATAAAATTAACAATGTCAAACTGCTGCTGAACAAATATACTGAAACTTACTACCTGAATACTTGAACCACGATGGGTTCAGTTACTTTACTTGAAACTATAATACTAAAAATAGACCTTTGAAAAAGCAAAATACTAAAGACAACAGATCAGCAAATCCAAATCACCCTTGATACTAACAACACTACAGATCCAAATTAACATATGGCACAATACACAAATTAGGGATCTGAGCATCAGATATTTTTGCATTATTATGGGGGACAGAGAAGGCATGAGATAGTGTCGAAATACCTTTAGAATCTGGTGAATCAACACCAAATATATGCAGAATCAAGTGACCGATTGATAGATGACTGAAAAATTGAAGAAAACGGTGTCTGCATATGGGGGTAATGGGAAGAGTACCTGCGCCACGACAACAGTAGCACGAACGAGCTCTCCCATCGGACGGGTTGGGGGAGGAGAACGAGCTCTACCACCGGATGGTTTGGGGGAGGCGATGAATCAACATCGACCAATACACAAACATAGAAAATGAAAACATCAGATTAGGGTAAGGGAAGAGTACCTTCGCCGCGACAACAGCAACGAACGAGCTCTCCAACCGGACAGTTTGGGGAAGGCGATGAATCAACAGCGAGCACGGCACAGGGGTTTGGGTCCGGCTGGACGGCGGGCGTGGGGTTCAGGCGAGCGAGCGGCGCAGAGCCGGAGCAGGGAGAGGCGCTACAACATACTAGGGCTCCAGCGGCTACCGGCAAGCAGCGCCTCCCCCGCTTCTGGAAGAAGAACAGGGGAAGGAGTAGGCTGGATATTCCGAGAGGAAGAAATGACGGCAAAACAGTCACGATGGCATAGGCGCGGAGTTCGAAAAAATAATTAGGCCCACGGTGAGAAGCCGGCCCACAACGACAAAGCGTAGCACACAAAAAGAACCGACGGATGACGAATAAAATAATCAGTCGACTGATGATTAGAAACTCCGTTTCAAATCATGGAGGAAGAAAGAATACAAGAAGGGCCGGGGATGACGCTTCCGGTCGATGGGAGTGCCCACAGATACAACGCGGATGAAATGGCCCATAGTAAATTGGCTGCCATGGATGCCGATGCCGTCCGTGGTAATGATTTGGCCTGGTAATAAGGCCCAAAGAGACCGGCCCAGGGAAGAGACGGAGCCGTGCAGGGCTGGGCTACGCGTGCGTGTGTTTTGGAACCGAGGAGGAACACGGGTGAAATTAAACGAGAGAGAGAGAGAGATCCCAAAACCCTCGTCTCCACGTATGGCGCTTCGCAGCATGAAGACACCAGGGCAAGCAACTTCAGCTCTGGTTGCATTTTCTGCATTTGTGTGCCATGCTTTTCTAGTTGTGTCAGCGCATTATCTTCATCTTCATGCAGTAATAGCTCAACCAATTTGTTTTGTTTTTGGAAATTGTAATTTGTCTTCAACCTGTTATAATATCCATGTACACAAGTCGTGGTGCTTCATTTATCTCTGGGGTCTCAAGAATAACTCAATTCTTACTGGAACCTTAGAAACATTAGAGCAGTAGAGCACGCGCTCGTGCTCCGCATTACATGCCTTGTCGGCTTGCCCTTACTGTCATTGCTAAATTTTAAGGGAAAGCATGGCATCAAGTTCATATATAACAGATATTAACTAGTACGAAATAACAGCAGTAGTTATGATAGCTTTTATTTTATTGATGCTGCCCGCCAAGCTTATTTGTCTTACCTAATTCATTATATATTCTTCCTTAAACTGTGTAGGCTAGACTGCTGAGCAACATAAAGAGAATTCAACAGGAAGCTGCTGTATATGTGCTTGAACCGGAATATCTGTTGGTAGAGCTGGAAAACATTACAAAGGTTGCCAAGTGAGTATTCTTTACCTGATTCCATTCACTCGTCACATAATTTCAGACGTATGCATGCATTTTATTTCTTACCTCGATCTTTTCTGTTTTACTACTTTTGGAAGGCAGCGCACGGTGGAGTTGGAACAGGTTCGACGCCAGAAGAAGAAGGCTCAAAAGATCTATGGCTTCACTTTGGCTGCGCTATCTTGCATGACAGTGCATTTGTATAATACTAGTGGTAGGTGCGCGCCTTCGCGCGCGACGGTAAAGGATTTTAGTATGGTTCATAGTGTGGTAGCATTATGATGGTGGATAAGTATGGAACACATTTAGTTCGATGCGTATTGTTAAGGCGCATAATTGGAAGACCACAAAAAAAACGGGAAAAGACGAAGTGACCATAGCCATTCAGCTGACTTATTTTGGCAGCATAATAAAAGGGACACATATTGTTAGGATTGATCTCCCACCAGTTAGGCCCAAGGCCTTGTTCTCGCGCCCTGATCGGGGGCGCCCAACCCTACATGGTTGGTGGGCCCCCGTCGCACAGCGCTATAAAGGAAAGGTGGGGGCCGGGACTCGCAGTACGAGGTTCACCGCGCCGCCAGTCACCCCACCGACATCCTAACCCTAGACCCGATCGAAAGAAGGGGCGCTGCCAGCGACGGGAAGCACCACCGACGCCGGCAACGCCACCGAGACGCACACACCGCCGCCGAGGACGCCACAGCGCCGACTCCCTCTCCACCGAACGTCGCTGCCGGCGCGCAGATGGCGTCCGTCAACGAAACCCCGGCCGGAGCTTCGACAACTACGGCATTTGATGGTTTGCCACCTATCACCCCTCTCTCTCTCTCTCTGTTAAACCCGAACACCTATTCTACTACCAAGACCTCCCGATCTGATGAACATGACTAAAAACGAAACCTAACAATGGTACCGGAGCCACGGTTCGACAAGAAATTAGATCGAGGAAGTGAAACCGACCGATCTGATGCGGATCGGGAAAGAAAATAGAAAACCGAACCCTAAGACCTAACCCTAATTCCCCAAATCAAATCGGAAGAAGGGGAAAAGGGAGGGTCGGATTCCGAGAACCCTAGACGCAAATCCGAAAGAAGAAAAGGGGAAGAAGAAAGAAGAAGGGTCGAACCCTAATCCTAATCCCAATTTTTCCATTCGGATGAACGAAAAGAAAGAAATCAAAAAGCAAAGAAAACGAATCGGCAAGAACAAACCCTAACTCGAATCGGCAAGAACAAACCCTAACCCGAATCGGCAAGAACAAACCCTAACCCTAACCCTATTTTTTCCCCATTCGGATAAACCCAAAAAGAACAACTCATAGAAAGAAAGGGGAAAGTAGGGGTAGGGTTAGGGTGCACGGATGAACCTCTTCGTCGGTGTGGGAGAAGAAACCGAGCCGGGGGTGCGGGCTCGCCGGGCTCGGCCAAGGAAGCGCCGCGGCCAGGCCGCTCGATGGTGGCGTGCTCACCCGTTGGGGAGCACGCGTGCCGGCGAGGGGGCCAGCGACGGCGCCAAGGCTCGCCATGGCCGCCCGCTCTGCTTTCCTCGCTCGCGGCTACTCCGTGGCGACTGTGTCCGCTGCGACTGAGAAGAGAGAAAGAGCGAAGAGAGAGAAAGGGGAAGAGGCGAATGACCTAGGGTTTCAGGCCCCCCGCGCGGCGTTGGTTTTGATCCGGCCGAAGACGGCGCGCGACCGTCCGATCAAAACCAACGGCCACGGATCCACGGGCCATCGTTGGCCCAGGCGGGCGCGAGGGCGCGCGGCGCTTTGCCGGCCCAGGCCCAGGTTGTGGCCTGGGTGCGGCCTGTGCGCGCAAGGACCGCTGGGCTGAGCCGGTTTCAGCGCGTTTTGGGCCGTGCTGGGCTGAAAATGAAAAGAAGAAGGAATTTTTTTCTTATTATTTTCCAGAAGCAATTTTAAATGCATATTTTGATGAATTTGAATGATTTTGACACAATTTTCTGTGCAAATTTTATCCAACGATATTTTGCTCAGAAAACAATGAATTTTTTAGTGCTTCTGGAAAATGATAATATGAAAAGATTATTAATGTTTCCGCTGTGCATGATAATTATTGTTCTCTTTGATTAAATTTGAACCAACGGGATAATTTAATTTTAAGAGAAATGAATTTCTGATAATTTTGATGCGATTATGATATTGTTATTTTCTGACCAACATTGTTAATAACAATATTATAATTTTTTGATCCATGAGAAATTGTGCATTAATTTTACTTCTGCCCAACAGTGATGTAAAATGTTTGCATGGATGAATTATAAGTTTTAATTTGACCAACGTTGAGTTAAAGCATGGAATTTTATGTATAAATGTTTCTTACTTACTCTGGTGTGATTTCAGGAGGCAAATGCATTGTGAACATTGCCAATATCCCGACACTCAACGGAACCAATCACCGTGTGTGGTGGGAGAAGTATGAATTGGAACTTGCGTTGGGAGAGGTCGATTTTGCCATCACCTCACCGTGTCCTACTGAGCCAGAGGACCCGGTGAGAGGTGACAATGAATCTGACGCTGATTTCGCTTCTCGAAAGCGTGATCATGCTGAAATAAGAATGAAATACGACCTTGAACATAGGCAATGGACTCTCTCCAACCGCAAGTGCCTGTTGGTGGCCAAGGCCACCATAGAAGATCAGATAAGGGGCTCAATCTATGAATGTGCTACTGCCAAAGAATATCTTGAGAAAATCAAGAGTCAGTTTACTGGGTCTACCAAGACCACAGCAAGTTCACTAATTAAGAAGCTTGTGAATGAGAAATTCACTGGTGGTAGCATAAGAGAGCACATTTTGAAGATGAACACTACGGCATCTAAGCTAAAAGAAATGAATTTGAAGGAGGAGGATTTCCTGATTCATTTGATTTTTGCTTCTTTGCCGAAAGAATATGACACCTTTATTGTGAATTACAATATGCAGCCTGAAAGATGGGGCATAGAAAGACTCATCTCAATGTGTGCTCAAGAAGAGGAGAGGATAAAGTCCTCACAAGGTGAATCTGCTCATTTTGTGAAGGACAACAAAAGAAAGAACTTTAATGGCAAGAATTCTAAACCACTAAGGGAAATCTAAGTGGGATAAGTCCTCTTCCTCCAGTTCACAGGGAAAGAAACCTCAGGATTCTGAGAATCAGCAGTATGGTGGAGCTGAAAAAGATCAGTGCAAGCACTGCTTCAAGAAGGGACACTACAAGAGGGATTGTCCAGACTTCCTGAAATCTCTGCTAAAGAAAGGTGATGAATTTATTACATTTGTAGATGAATCCCTGTATTTATGTTATGATACATCCACTTGGTGGGTTGATTCAGGTGCAACTACTCATGTTGCCAATTCCTTACAGGGGTTAAGTGGGACAAGAACCTTGCAAAGAGGAGAAAGAACGATTAAAGTTGCAAATGGAGTGCAAGCCAATATTGAAGCCATTGGAGTTTTTTCTTTAGAATTGAATAATGGTTTTGTACTTAGACTTAAAGAAGTACTTTATGTTCCCTCTTTGCGTAGAAATTTGATAAGTGTTTCGAAACTTGATGATGATGGAATTGATTGCTATTTTGGTGATGGCAAGTGTAAGATACTGGTTAATAATAAATGTGTTGGTCTTGCCTTCCGACAAGACAAGCTTTATTTATTATCTCTTGCTGAGAATGTGAACAATGTATGTGATGAGAATGTGAATGATTCCCCATCTGCGGATGTAACTAAGAAGCGGAAGAGAATTGAAATTGTCTCTTCGAAATTATGGCATTGTCGCTTGGGCCATATTTCGAGGGAGAGAATGGAACGATTGGTTAAGGAATCAATTCTCCCGCACTTAGAATTTTCAGATTTAGAACAATGTATTGATTGCATTAAAGGAAAGTATGTCAAGAAAATTAAGAAAGATGCCAAACGAAGCACAGGAATTTTAGAAATAATCCACACAGACATATGTGGTCCTTTTCCTGTGAAAAGTGTGGATGGTTATGACTCGTTTATAACATTCACAGACGACCACTCTCGTTATTGCAATATTTATCCAATTAAAGAAAGATCGGAAGCATTGGATAAATTCAAAATATTTAAAGCTGAAGTTGAAAATCAGCACAATAAGAAAATAAAGATAGTACGATCAGACCGAGGTGGAGAGTACTATGGGCGACATACCCCATATGGCCAAATTCCTGGACCATTTGCAAGGTTCCTACAGGAAAATGGCATAGTTGCTCAGTACTCCACACTGGGGGAGCCTCAGCAGAATGGAGTGGCTGAAAGACGTAACCGTACCTTAATGGATATGGTAAGAAGCATGATGAGTTACTCCACATTACCGATTAGTTTATGGATGGAGGCACTGAAAACCGCCATTCACATACTTAATCGAGTACCAAGTAAATCGGTGCCTAAAACACCGTATGAATTATGGACAGGAAGGGAACCCTCACTTAACCATTTGCGTGTGTGGGGCTGTCCAGCTGAGGCAAAAGTGTTTAACCCAAACATAGGAAAGTTAGACTCCAAGACAGTCAGCTGCCATTTTATTGGCTATCTAGAAAGATCGAAAGGATATCGCTTCTATTGTCCTGACAGACATACGAAGATTGTAGAAACAAGACACGCTGTGTTCTTGGAGGATAACATGATCAGGGGGAGCGTGGTAGCACGAGAAATCAGCCTACAGGAGAAGCGGGTACATGTACCCACTCCGATGGTTGAAGAACCATTCTTCACGCTACCTGCTGCTGTTGCACCGACAGTGCAGGACATTGTAGTGCCAACACCTGCTGCAAGTTCTCCCGTGGCGACAATGAATGAACATGAGGAACCTGTCCTTGAGGAACCTATCCTTGAGGAAACTATAGAACCAAATGTTGCACATGAGAAAGAACAACAACAGCCCAATGTGGAACAAGTGCCGGAGGCACCTAGAAGGTCTCAAAGAATAAGACGATCAGCTATTACTGATGACTATGAAGTTTATGAAACAGAAGAATGTCAGATGGGGGATGATCCCACCTCATTTGAAGAAGCCATGAGAAGCGACCACTCATCAAAGTGGCTTAAGGCCATGGAAGATGAATTGAAATCAATGAGTACCAATAAAGTTTTGGACTTAGAAAATATTCCTAAAGGAGCCAAAACAGTAGGCTGTAAATGGGTCTACAAAATGAAATATGACTCCCAAGGAAATATAGAAAGATTTAAAGCGCGACTTGTGGCGAAAGGCTTCACGCAAAGAGAAGGGATTGATTACAATGAGACGTTTTCTCTAGTCTCATGTAAAGATTCCTTCAGAATTATAATGGCACTTGTAGCCCACTATGATTTGGAGTTACATCAAATGGATGTAAAGACGGCTTTCCTAAACGGGGATTTGGAAGAAAATGTCTATATGGCACAACCGAAAGGTTTTGTCGTAAAAGGAAAGGAAAATATGGGATGCCGCCTGAAGAAGTCAATCTATGGATTGAAGCAAGCTTCAAGACAGTGGTATTTGAAGTTTGATAGAACGATAAAAGGTTTTGGGTTTGAAGAAAATATTGAGGACAATTGCGTTTATGCAAAGTTCAAGAATGGAAAGTACATATTCCTAATTTTGTATGTGGATGATATCTTGCTTGCTAGTAGTGATATCAATCTACTAATGGAAACGAAGAAATTCTTGTCCTCAAACTTTGATATGAAAGATCTCGGTGAGGCCTCGTTCGTTTTGGGAATAGAGATTCACCGAGACAGGAGAAAAGGGGTTCTAGGATTATCGCAAAAGGCATACATAGAAAAGGTTCTGAAGAAATTTAGTATGCATGCGTGCAGTCCTTCACCTGCTCCTATAGTCAAGGGCGATAGATTTGGGGAACATCAGTGTCCCAAGAACCAATATGAAATTGACCGAATGAAAGCGGTACCGTATGCTTCAGCTGTTGGAAGTTTACAATATGCTTAAGTGTGTACACGCCCTGACTTAGCTTTTGTTACCGGGTTACTTGGCAGATATCAAAAGAATCCAGGAATTGAACATTGGAAATTAGTGAAGAAAGTCCTGCGTTATTTGCAGGGTACGAAAGGCCTCATGCTTACGTATAGAAGATCTGATTCCCTGCAGATAGAGGGGTATTCAGATTCTGATTATGCGGGAGACGAAAGAAAATCCACGTCAGGATATGTATTTACTCTCGCAGGAGGGGCTATATCGTGGAAAAGCTCCAAACAAACCGTAACTACATCCTCGACAATGTATGCCGAGTTTGTAGCATGCTATGAGGCAACGGGGCAGGTGAATTGGCTGAAGAAATTCATACCCGGATTGAAAGTGATTGATGATATAAATGAACCACTGAGATTGTATTGTGATAACAATCCAGCGGTACAGTACGCTCACAACAATGGGTCAAGTGGTGCTGCCAAACACATTGACATAAAGTACTATGTTGTGAAAGATAAAGTTCGGGATCATATAATAAATCTTGAGCATATAAGTACAGAGAAAATGCTCATGGATCCGCTCACAAAGGGCTTACCACCCAACGTGTTCAGAGAACACGTAGCCGGCATGGGTTTAAGGGAAAGCCTATGATACCCGAACATACGAAGGGCCCAAAGAAAGTTTACATTTCAAAACGGAGAAGTGTATTGTGGCTGTTAGTCTAACGGCACTAATTGCTGTGACGATGGGACAGTTCTATGCACTAATCTGTAATGAAATAGGATGGAAGCAAGAAAAATATGAATTGAAAGTTTTGAGTATGAAATTGAAGAACGAAGAATAGATGAGAGATCAAGGGGGAGAATGTTAGGATTGATCTCCCACCAGTTAGGCCCAACGGCCTAACTGGGCCTTGTTCTCACGCCCTGATCAGGGGCGCCCAACCCTACATGGTTGGTGGGCCCCCGTTGCACAGCGCTATAAAGGAAAGGTGGGGGCTGGGGCTCGCAGTACGAGGTTCACCGCGCCGCCAGTCACCCCACTGACATCCTAACCCTAGACCCAATCGAAAGAAGGGGCGCTGCCAGCGACGGGAAGCACCACCGACGCCGGCAACGCCACCGAGACGCACACACCGCCGCCGAGGACGCCACAGCGCCGACTCCCTCTCCACCGAACGTCGCTGCCGGCGCGCAGATGGCGTCCGTCAACGAAACCCCGGCCGGAGCTTCGACAACTACGGCATTTGATGGTTTGCCACCTATCACCCCTCTCTCTCTCTCTCTGTTAAACCCGAACACCTATTCTACTACCAAGACCTCCCGATCTGATGAACATGACTAAAAACGAAACCTAACACATATAACTATCTAGCTTTAGGATTCAGTAATTAGTATTTATAATCTGATGATTGCTATACCTTTATTTACTGACAGACCTGTAGATGTCTATGGATCTCGGCAATAGGAATGGATACAATTTCTTTGGAAGTGCAAACCTTGAAAAATAAGAAGTGAAAAGCAAAAAGGAAAAAAGATCATGAGAACACAGTGACAAACTGAGAGATAGAAGCATGAATGTCATCCGCATAAATTTCAACTGAATCATGCATTTGTATGGGCATCTAAATCTGAAGAAAAGTAAGTTCGAGAAGGTTATCAAGGTACCGTTTAGTTTCCTTCTATTTTGCAAAAAATTTCAAGATTCCCCATCACATCGAATCTTTGGACGCATGCATGAAGCATTAAATATAAATAAAAAATAAAACTAATTACACAGTTTAGACGAAATTCACGAGACGAATCTTTTAAGCCTAATTAGACTATGATTGGACACTAATTGCCAAATAACAACGAAAGTGCTACAGCACTATTTCGCCAAAAAATTCTCCAACTAAACCAGGCCCAAGGGAAAACAACCTCAACTGATGATTTTGCTTTTAGCTAGTAGTCCCAGTCTGGGAGGCCACAAAGAAGCCTTCTTATATAATTGAACATAACCTTCGTTTTAATTTGTAGCATACAAAAAGGCTGAACCTTGCTTATATAATTCTACATAGCCTACATTTAATTTGAAGGATGCAATAGGCAACATGCCATCTAATTAATGTAGAAAACTGATTGATAACTTTCTAAGAGCAAATTTTATGGCAGTGCAAATTCACTTTATTGAAATCTAAGGTGAAGGCATTCATACTCCATGTTGTAAGCAGAGGTGTTGATGTGATCACTTCATTGCATTGACACAAGCAATCTTATTGTAGAACCTCAACACTGACAGAATCTACTGAACAATACGAAAAATGGAGTGCAGTAGCTCCATGCCTTAAATTGAATCTAAGTATAAATATTTCAACGGAGAAGCAATAGGGTCTGGTTACAAAATATTTCTAATTTCTATTTCGCGTGCATCATATAACCTCAAATTTCATGGCATGATGCATCTGGTAGAAGAATCCAGAGCCGACCTCATCCGAGCGGTATGTAAATTTAATTTCTATTGACAGCTCTGATCCTACACTCGCTGTGCTGTAATATCTAAAGTAGGAAAAATAATTCAATTTCGATTGCTAATGTAGAAAACTGTATAGGAACTTTAGTTCCAAGTTGAAATTTGTCCTTGCTATCCCATTGGAACATGTTTGTTGCTGAAACGGTCCCCCTATAAACAGAAGCCGTAGCAGTGGCTTCATTGGTAAGAACTAAGATTAGGAAAAACAAATAGACAGGACAGCAGTAGCTATATTTCTGTAGATGTAATCACGAGCATGTATGACACGAGTGGTTTCATTTGAAGTGTAGTTGAACAGTATGTTTGTATCAAGTAATTAATTCTGTGAACTGCAGAGGCAAACTCTTGACCTCATAAATAACGATGGGTCAGGCAACCAACATGGTGTGTATTGCTTTGCATACCTGAATATGGAGATGCACTTAGTATGCAACTTCTCCAAGCCATGACATGGTCATTGGTGCCATATTCGTATTGCAGGTAAACTGAACACACATATAATTCCATTCGAGCCGCTCCACCGGAAACTACTCTAGCAAAAAAGAGCATCCAGACACATAAAAATGAGCTGTTGGGTCAATTTTATACTGATCAATATTTGTCCTTTTCCTGGAGGCCTAAGCTCTAGTATAAAATGCAACACTATATTGTACTGTATCTACCAGGATAGTCTATAGTATAGATACACCAGAAGATTCCACAATCTGAATCTGTAGTGCGCAGACAGAAGAAAAGGGCGTACCCAGTGCAGAGAGCTCCCGCTCTGTGCGGGGTCTGGGGAAGGGTGTCAGTGGCAAGCCTTACCCTCGCCTATGCAATGCGAGGAGACCACGACTCGAACCCGGGACCTTCCGGTCACCGGCGGTAAGACTCTACCGCTTGCACCAGACCCGCAGACAGAAGAAAAAAACTGAGGAAATGCCAAAGGCCATTGGCAACATTCAGTTAGCATGTGAAAGCGAAAGCCAATCAAGTTTGATGTTCCAACAGAATGGTTAAATCTGGTAAGAGGCATAGATAAAAGTAGAGTCAGCCATAATCCTAAGCTGAAAATACACAATAGTTTGTCACTTATAATGATGCAAGTGTGCGACGATAAAGAGTTGCATGGAAGGGATTAGAAAGGAAAATGCATATATAAAATTCTCCTGTATGTCTAAGTAGTCACAAATTTAATCATGGCACTAAAAGGAGCACAGAAGAACGGCCTAGATACTCGTAAATATTATTTGGCATCGGTAGGTCATTTGAAACGTTAAATTCAAAGACAGCCTTGAAATCTAACTGCTAACCTCAAGTGTGCATTGTGTCATCATTCCCAAGGATCACACGTGATGGCATAAAGTATGGAGGCACAAGATCATGCGGCAGAGCCAAGGAAGTCAAACAAGAGGGATTAGTCCTTTGATTTTGTAAATCAACCACAGCACAGAAGCAGTCACTACTGTGGGGCCATAAAATTGGATTGTTGTATCCGAAAACAAGCACACTGGATTTACTCATCAGTACAGTATTGGACTGAGTATAAGACATAATAATATTATTAAACAAAGAATATCGAACTATTATAGGTGTATAGAGACATTTTCTTTACCGAAGTAGACACACGCCACACCACACGGGCAGGAAATAAGGAGGATGAGCTTACCAGGGAACTACATCACAATCAGCTTTGCTTTGTTTCATGTGTGCATAGAATAGAATATCTGATGTTGGTCCAGCAGGTCTGACCCCAAACAATATACAGACTAATAATGCAATGGGAAGTGAGCCTAAAACCTCAAAAAACATGGAAAAGCAAATGTAAGATATTATTTGAACAGACCTAGGGAATACCGAAGAAACTGCAGGGACTGCAAAAATTAATAATGGACCAAGTACATAAATCTGATGTGGTTAAAGATACCATATTACTCATTAGGGACTGATATTTCTGGCTTGAACTCCCAATTTGTAGATGGCATCAGTAAATTCTATAGTACTATGGGGATACAAATAGACTATACATCCAACGGGCTCATATCTTATAAGCTAGAGCATGCGGCATCATATTTTGAAAGAACTTGCAGCTATACAAATGGATAGAGAGTAGTTTTAATCTGAACTTAGTAAGTTCTGGGTCGGGATAATGTGTTTTGGGTTAGTGTTTATGTGTTTATGTGTTTTGGGAGGTGGGCACACAGCTATAAAATGAAATACGCAACTGCAGGCACAAGAATGGAGGAAAAAGATTATTAGTTTTGGTTAGCAAATTTATGGCGGTGAGCTGCCGTACCGTCTTAGAGGCCTCAGTAATGTGGCAATGATCGTTTGTTCATGAACCTGGAGTTTGAAGGCATGTTGACAAATGGGTTACTCTCAGAAACTGCATAATATAGGTAACAGGCCATGCCGAGTGCCTCAGAAGCAAATAAACCTGAGATCATATTGCTATGCAATGGATGGTCAAAACATCAAACTATAACGATAGGAACACATGATATGATTTGGCAAATGGTTACAACAGGAGATCGTAAGCAAAGAGGCTTGCAGCACATACAAAAGTGTCAGAGCTTGTTGGAGGACTCAGTAATGTGTTAATCATCATTTGTTCATGAACTTGGAGCTTAAAGGCATGCTGACAAATGGGTTGCTCTCAGAAATTGCAGGCATGCCTAGTACCTCACAAGCGAATGAACATCAGATCATAGCGTTGAGCAACGGATGTCAAATTTTCATCATAGGCTGAAGAAGGAAAAAAATGGCAAATGGAAAATGGCCAGAGCTTGAGACCATAGTGAATGAGGAACGCATGGCATAAATTGGTAAATGGTTAGAACACGAGATCATAAGCAAAGAGGCTTGGAGCATATAGAAAGTTGGCAGAGCTTCGTAGAGACCTCAGTAATGTGTAAACCATCATTTGTTCATCAACTTGCAGCCTCAAGGACAATCTTGCATGGTGAAAAGCTAAAGTAGAATATTGAGTGGAAACTGTAAATAAAAATATACATCCAGTAACTGTAGCAATCCATTTAAAATATACTACCCCATGTAGCTTCTCACTAAACTGCCTAGCTACACACCTGAATTGGAGATCAGAATCACCAAACTTGCTTGGATCATTAGACAACCATTGGAGCCCAAATATTATGTCTTTGAGTCATATGACAATTCACTCAAAACTGACTAAATTTTGGTATAAGTAACGTAGGTGAGCTCACCATCTTATCTATTTCATTTATACAGAGGTAGGATTATTGTACAAAAAGCGTCGTAGTCTAAGTATCTGAACTTTAGGTTGTCTAGGCATTCATAAGTGCTTCAGTAGCGTGGACGTGCAATAGGCTGGGTAACAGGACAACTGCTACCAGCAACATAAATTATACTGGAAGTGAATAAATGACCAGTTCAGTTGAAAAAATAAAGAGATGAGCATAAAAAAGAGAAACAGCATGGCAAAAAAATAAGCAGGTAAATGACTTATGCAGGGCAATGAATGGAACAATTAGCAGTAACTGAGCAGGTAAGCTATAGATGAATGACGCGGAGCACAATGTCATGGAAAATTTCATGTACAGGAAAAACGGAAGTAGGTTTCAAAGGGATAATCGTAACAAATTAATTTCTAGAAGATAAAAATGGCATACCATTTGTTCATTAAGTAGTAAATAGCAACCATGTATGGCACTACTGAGTTTATGTGCTAACTGACCTCCTCATAAAAGAAGTGCTGATCACAGAGTTCAAACAATGGTATTAAGATGATTAGATGAATGACAAAAAGAAAGTACAATTAATTTTAGGAGTACTTTGGTGCAAGAGACACCTTCCAAGGTAGCTCAGTTTCATATAGGATCAATATTAGGATGCATAAGTTTAGGTTCATGCATGTTATCAACCAAGATAGTTATAGTACGACATCACACAAGGTAACATAATTATATTCCATCACTGATCAATGACGACTGACTATGTAGGCAACCTCCTTGTATTAAAATTCCTTTCAACAACCAACCAATGCAAGATGAGTCCAAATTGTTTCTACATGCAAGATTTCCAACGGGCTGCCCGAACACTATTAGTGTATTTTTGTCACAAACACTTAACACAAACCATGAAAAGTAATCTGAGACAAGCAAAGGTACAATGCATAAATAATAGGTATAGTTTGGACAGTTAAAGAGGAAACTAAGCCTGATATTGACATTCACTAAGTAGTAAATTACCTCTCTAGCAAGGCCAATCGCAATTACATCTGTGCTCAGTAATAGAAGAACTGATGAATTGTATGAAGCAAAGACATCATTGACAATGGATGTATGCTGACTAACAAATGGATAAAATGTGCAACTAATGGAACGACATTGTCACAAGATTCATTGAAGAATGAAATAACTATGTACTCATCACTGCAGAACTCCATTGTCTCAGTCTTAAAAAGATCATCATTGCACCATCCCCAAGCCTCAGTAGATAGCATGAATGTAACAATTTATAATCACTGTACATGGAAGGATATCAGTTGTGCACAAAAGATAACAGCAAGAGACAATGGACACTGGGCGAGCTTGCTCGCTGCAGCGAAGAGGGGGAGGGGAGCCAAGATCCCCGCAGTGAGGAGAGGGAGTTTAGGGAAGGGGAGAGAGCGCACGCCGGAGTTTAGGGTTTGGCCCATCCGGCATCGTACCTAGGGTTTCGCCGACAGGAGGAGCGCAGGCGCCCCGGTGGGAGGAGGCATCGAGGAGACCGCACGGAGGATGGGGGAGAGGGAGGGGGCCGTCGGGCCCCACCCGCGCCGCCTGCAGGTTGCGCCGCTGCCTCGCGGCCGCCGCCGCCGCGGGAGAAAGGAGGAGGACGAGGAGGACGAGGAGGAGGCGGAGGAGGAGGAGGAGGGCGGCCGCAGCGCGCCGCTCGCGCCCGGCGCCGTGGCCGTCGCCCCTAGGTGTCGGGAGGAGAAGGGAGGAAGCGAAGAGAGAGAGAGAGAGGGGGGGAGGGAACGGAAGAGGTATGTTTTTTTACTCAGGTGAAGCGGAAGCTGATATATATATTTACTGGCCTCGATTCAAACGCGAAGCCGAAAAAGCTGATAAGAAGCCGGAGAAGCGCACGAGAAGCCCGCTCTGGGCGGAAGTCAGTCGGACCAATCTAGGCCGTTGGATGGCGAGATCGAACGGAGGAGAACATTTCAGACGACGTGGACGGTGGTTCCGCTCGAGGAGCAGGCCACCCTTGTCTAGGTAAATGCCTACACCAATGGTTGAACAGGGCAACACTTCCCCTTGAGTTATATTTGTATAATACGTATTTCCCAAGCCACCACTCTGTCTTAATTTGGATCAGTGTATGTACCATGCATGCATGCATAGGATCAAAGTATGTATATATACTAGTTGTTGGGTTGGGTGGCCGTATATTGTCAGTGTCATTGGCATAGGTGGCTGCCTTTAATTTGTGTGGGGGCAAGGCAATCTATTTTACATGCATATGCATGCAAGGAGCAACTTTGGATGGCTTGGCATGTTTTTTTTTTTTTTTGACACCAGCTTGGCATGTTTATATATATCCTAGCTAGATATGACAATGCTGAAATACAATAAGAAAAGAATGAATAACAATGCTGGGCCTTCCAGGCCCAATACGGCCCAAGGAGCGACCGGGCTCCGCTCCCCAGGAAACGAAACCAACTTCCTCCTCCGGCCCGGCCCACTCAAAGCAAGCAAGGCATCCCCTCCGCCGCCGGTATCCTCTCTCTGAGGATGAGGAGCCGGAGCCAGCCCATCCGCCGCCGGTGAGGAGCGGAGCAGCGAGACGTGACCTCTGTGGTGGAGCCGTCCCCTACACCTGCAGTGAAGAAAACGAAGGGGGAGGAACAGCAAGAGCATAAGGCTAGCTGTTACGACTTACGAGGGTCCCCATTCCGGTGTCCCTGGCCATCCGCTCCGGCAGCACCTCCGGTGCCCCAGCCCGTTCCCACTCGGTAAACCCACCTTCCTTCCTCGAGTTCCCTCTTCTTCGACCTGATGATGTCTCCCCCATCCATCTCGGGACTGATTTCTTGCAGGTGCTATAGTCCCTTGTTGCCTCCCCACCTCGTCTCCCTCACATTTACTCTTCTGCAGTTCTGCTGAACTGGGCGCTGGAATCCCTTTACTGTATGAATTGGTGCATTACACTAGTATGTTCTTTTATTAGCTGCATGAATGAACTCTGCGTAAATTGTTGTGATTAAGGTTACATGGTTTGGTTTGTCAACCTCTAATGAGTATTGCGGCTACTGATATATCACTACAGTAGGGTCTAGGTCTTGTAAAAGCATGTGTCCTATTCATTCATCTACTGTTAGTAGGGCCTGTATGTGTATTCTGCAGTTGGTGTTTTCCTTCTGTCTTCCTCCAATCAGGAATCTGCCAATTTGATTGGTGTTCAGTCTTGCAATAGTTCAAGGGAAGATTCTAGGCAGTGTTTCAGCTTGTGCTTGTATGTCTCTTTCAGTTCATCTGATATCTACAATGATCAAATAAGTGGTGAAAAATTGAAAAAATTTAATCTGTACTCTGGACTTATGTGGTTAAACCTGAAATTCCTACTCGTTCTTTGAGTACTGTCAGACTAGAACAGATGCTAGAATGGAAGGAGCTCACTTCACAAAATTGCATCATGTGTTTCTGTGAGACTCACTTTTTTCATTGTTTATTGATTTGTGAAACTCTACTTGTGACTACCTGGCAAAGATCCAAAGTCCAGACTCACGATTCGTGCTTAACTAGCTCAGTTTCTTTATAGAATTTTTCCATGTTAGCTTTTTTTTTTAACTGAGTTTATAGTGCAGTTTCTATGATTCCTTACTTAAAAGGACATTTTTTCCTCATGAGTTGGTACTTGGTAGTATGAAAGCATCTATCTACTAGTTAGAACTTTCAAAATATTCGATTTTGTTTCAATACAAAAGTAACATATTTTTGTTTTCTGGAACGATTGAGAAACATATTTGCTAACTGCTATGTAGCATCTCTAATTTTTGTCCATAGTGAGGGTGTGGGGAGCAGGGGAATTGGGTGGTGTGATTTCTGGAGATTTGCCGTTGGTTAGATCATAATGAATTCTCCTCATCAGCCAATATCCTGCTACAGCTAAATTGAAAATGCTTCAGAACAGGGAATCCACTTCCATGGATGATGATCTTATCTTCAGGAGTTCCTTTGATGAACAACTCCAGGTTGATAACTGAGGGCAGCTATGCAAGAATTCCAACATCTTCCTCAAGCACTTGCTTAACAAAAAGACGCAGGTCATAGAGGTTATGGAGTTGGATGATCCATCTCCAGGAACCCTTGAGAACTTGTGTCCATGGAATATCTGGAGATGACGGAAAGAAGCGGGTGTTGAACTCAACGCATCAATGTAGAGATTGTTGTCACAATAATTTTTCATATATAGTTATTTGAGGCTGCAAATCTTTCCAAGGCAAGTCTGCAGAACTTCCCTGCCTTTCTCCACTATCTCATCATTTGCCTTTTCACCAAAATTACATATGATTTTAAGATTGGTCAAATTGGTCAGTTCCCCCAGACCCTTGATACTGTTTGGTGAGTTACGTAAATTGCATGTTACCGATCCCGTTTGGCAATATTATGTCATATGGAATAATCAGATGCGATAACCGGCTCAAATGAACTATATCCGATGGTAGTTCATGAAATGATTGTCCCTTAGACAATTTTATAGTAGCATTGATTTCAAATGTTTCCAATTGCTGCATACTCCCAATTTTACTAGGTAACACCACCTCATGACCTTTTGCTACAATCTTTAAATATCTCAACTGAAATAGATGATGTGTCTCAGTAAAGTCTAGTAACAATGGTGGATAGGACTGTACTGTAATTTCAATTCCGAGAACACGGAGATACTTGAACAGTTCAAAAGGAGGTAAATATGAAGAGGTTCCAAATATTGCCAGTGTTCTTGTTTGGGATAGCTGGACACATCCTGCAGCCCTATCACCTACTGTACCACCCAGGTTGAGAGAGAGTCGATGAATCTTGTCTTGTTGTCCTGTCATGTCTTGTATATCATCTATTACAGTGACAAAATTCTCTTCTTGGGATTTATGGAGGATAAGATCAAGCATCATATCATGTACCTTGCAAGACATCACCTCACCATTGCAGTTTGTATCTGCAGGCTGAATCAAACTCCTATTAATAAGCTCATTAAAATAGCTCTTTGCAATATCCTCAAGATCCATCCCACGAACTTTACATATAAAACCTTCAGCTATCCATCGCCTTGTCAAATCATTCTTTTCAATTGTGTAGTCCTCGGGATAAATACCTAAATATAGCATGCAAGTCTTCAAATAATGAGGAAGATTTATATAGCTGAGATTCAGTATCTGTCTCATGACTTCCAAGCTAGGGCTCATTTCAAAGTTGGAGCCCAGCCTGTCCCTTACATGTTCCCAGTTCTCCTTTAGTTTGCTTGGCTGACTGGCTATTAGGCTAGATGTTGTGATGATTGCAAGTGGTAAACCACCACATTTTTTCAAAATTTGAGCAGATACTTCCTTCAAATATGGAGGGCAACCATCCTCTGAACCAAAAATTCTTTTGAAGAATAAACTCCTTGAGTCCTGGTCACTAAGTGCCTTCATCTTGTAAACACATTCAATGTTCTTAGTGCAGCATCCTCTAGCCACAGTTTCAATTCGAGTAGTTATTAATACTCTGCTACCATTAATGCTCTCTGGAAGAGCACATCTGATGATATCCCATGCAAAAGCCTCCCAGATGTCATCAATTACGATTAAGTACCTGACATATATAAAAGCATATGGAGTATAGCAAACCATTAGGATAGCGTAAAAGCATCCTCACTATAAACATACATTAACCAGGATATAAGAATACAATAGGGACACACATAAACTAGTCAATCATAAGAAAACAAGGTGAAAAGAAAAAATACAGACAAATCAACATGTTTAGTTGTTGATTACATAATACTAGCATGCTAAATAAGAATGACATCAAATTAGAACAAACTAAATCGCAAACAAACCATACTAAGCATACAATTATTTCTAGGCCGCATACCTCTGTTTTAGAAGAAATTTTCGGAGCACACTAATGAATTCAGATTCTTTCCCACAATTCCATGTTGGTGTCCATAGGAGCTACAAAGCCAACTCGAGATATATAGCATAGTTCTCAGAAGCTTCCTGATGTTTGTTTTTTGGGCCGCAGACACAAAGGCTCGGCACTGAAACTCACCCTGAAGCTTGCAATAAACCTCATTTGCAAGGGTAGTTTTTCCTAGGCCTCCAAATCCAACTATAGAGAGCACCTTTAGCTCATTCTCTCCACCCATCAACTGAATTAGTTCATCCCTGGGGCCATCCATACCAACAAGGCCTGATGCTTCTGCGTACATTGCTAAGAACCGAATATCAATGATTGTGTTGACTGACTTAGAGGTAACATCATCAGTCTTCTGGTACCTCTTGCGCCGCTCCTGTGCCTGCACAACACGGACCTTAAGGCCTTCAAACTCTTTGGCGATGTCATGCCGAATGTTCATGGTCGTCAACAACTTCGTGCTCCTATTTATGAAACCCATGAATCCGCGTGGCTTGCTGCTTGAATTGGGTTCCACACGGAGCATGAACTCACCGATGCTATCTTCGATGTCATAAGACAGCTCACGTACCTCCTTGGCCCAGCACTTGTCCTGTTCATCAGGCTGTTCTGTATCTGAGATCTCGTTTAGGAACCTATGCATGCTCTCAAGCTCAGCTTTGAGGAACAAGATCTGCCCCTTAGCTTCTTTGAGCAGCTTGTACTCAGCTGTGAGCAAATCACCAAGCTTCGCTATCAGGGAGCCCATAGCTCCATGCGATGCGGTCACCACGGCAGCCTCCATAGATAACCATGCCTTTCCTTTCTTTGCTGGCTCTCACTTTGACAGTGCGT
Source organism: Miscanthus floridulus (assembly GCF_019320115.1). Lineage (NCBI taxonomy): Eukaryota > Viridiplantae > Streptophyta > Magnoliopsida > Poales > Poaceae > Miscanthus > Miscanthus floridulus. The sequence goes on along the minus strand of NC_089594.1, from coordinate 83,848,619 downwards.
GTGTAGTCTTATTTCTAGTCCTGAAAGAAAACAACAAAAGCAACATATTTAGATGTTTTTCATTATCCATCACGAGTGACAATTTTAGTAGTCGATATTGACGACTTGTAGATCTGCTTTCTTTTTCTTCAGTGTGCCCAGATTCAATGAATTGAACAGAAGCTCCACTTGTTTTACAGGGTGCAGTTTTCTTTGGAGTGCAAACCGAATCAAGAACAAGAGGGAAGAGAGTGTGATCCATACCATATATACGGCGTACGAAGCCAGCAGGAGAGAGATCGAGAACGACAGGAATGTTGCTGTCCGGCCAAGTTTTCCTTCAAACTGAAGCCAAACCTTGTTGGAGATGAGAAGTGGCAGGTACAGTAGTGAAAGCATGCAGGAGCGCCGGGCGGTGGAAGTGCAAGCTTGGGTGAAAGCAATGGCGAAGGGAGGGCAGGTGTGCCTGGAGTACTGGCTCCACTGAGTGCGTGGTTCCAAATGCTGGATCTACAAATGAAGCTCAGGGTTTGATAGATCGAACTGCACAATGCAGACCCTCTGTAACTGCCCGCAGTTTCTCAGAAAACCACCTCTTCAGTCGCAATATTTTCGGTTCCCTTTATTTGTATGCGAGTCCTTTGTATGGGGGACTAGGATACAATATACTAGGACAACGTACACAATCCTGCACAAGACTCGTTTGGGACAAACGACAAGCAAGATGGCATACAATAATTGGGTGCTTCGTTGCGCGCTTCAGGTCTTGAGCTGCGATCCCATGGGGCCATGCATCTGTCTCAAACGTTGTTTTGTGTTGCTTCCCACGTGATTACACGTGACCATAGGGAACAGATGGATCTGATCGAGGCGGTGGCCCGGTTTAATTAATTTCCCCAGAGATAGATTCCTCTTGTTGTGGCAAATGTTATCTAATCCCAGTTAACATATATTGGACCAAAGGATGCCCTACCGTTGTAAGACAATACCATACCATGTCAACAAGTCTATCTTCAAAATTTAATTTGAGCTTTTGCTGTGCAGGGCAAAGAAGAAATACTTCCCAAAAAATTCAGGAATATGGATTACAAGCTTAGACTAAATAAGAGAGCTCGAGTGTATTCTATTTTCCTCTTCTTCTTCCCCTTTTTAGTTCCCTAATGGCTGCCCCTATAGCCCCTAGCTCATCTCTTTTGTACTGAACATTTGTTTTCTTTAATATATTTTCAGTAGGGGCTCCCTGCCCCTCCTGTTTGTTCAAAAAAAAAACAAGTCAAAAGTATCTTGCTTTGCGTTTATTTTTTGTTTGCAGAGGATAGATCTCGACTGAATGGCAGACCACAATCTAAACATTACTACACTACTACAAATAGGATTTTAGGAAAAACTCGTCAGTCGCCAATAGAAATAGTTGCATAAAGATAACTTGTAACTTTTTCATATGAACTAAGATGAAGATGAACTTTATATCAAAATTACAGATTTTGATGTGATTTACAACTTTGTAGTTGATAAGTTTTTATTTGGAACCTCGGATGTTGACATGGACATACCAAATTTGGACTTCTCAAATCGACATTCTATTTGACAAGTTTTTTTATTTTAAGTTGGTTAGAGTCCAAATATATGTTGAAATTTTCTAGATTTTGAAATTTTAAATTTAGAATTTACAAACGACCTAGAATGTTCACATAGTTAATGCCAAAGTTGTAGTGGTTGACCCAATGTACAAGTTTGTGGTTGATAAGTTCTTTATTTGAAGTTATCTAGAGCCTCAAATATTGGCTTTAAGTTCTCATATTTTGAGATTTGAATTTTTGAAACTTCCAAACTATCTCGGATGGAGACACGATTTATACCAAAGTAGTAGTGCTTGACGAGCTTTAAAACTTTGTAGCTAAAACTTTTTTAATTAAAATTAATTATTCAGTGGCCAAAAAATTCACTACATCGCAACACCTCTTTTCACGGAAGGGGCGCATAGTCCAATCAAACCGTTTTTTGGTTGGGCGTACAAAACACTGCTGGCAGTTAAGTTGGTAATTGGTGCCCAATATATTAAGTTGTTTAATAAATAAAATATACAAATATGACATATCGATGAATAAATTGATTGGGTACATGTACAGCAAATTCGTAACGAGGTCCATCTTCAATAAAAAGTTAGCATGCATGTGTGCCACGACATCAGGAGAAAAAAAACTGTCGTTCTTCTTGCGAAACTCCACCTTGAGCACAGCCTCATCGTCGTCGTCCTCCTGCTCCTCCTCCCACTCTTCGTCGTCGTCGTCGCCACAGGTACGCTCGTGGATGACACAGAAGAAGCACGTGTCAGCAACCCATCTGGTATAGTTGAAATTCGTTGGAGACCTCATCTGGAATGTAATGATGTATATATATCACTACTATAGAATTGACTTTCAGTACCGACAATGATAGTGTCTCCCAACCCATCACTACCGTTTTTTGGCTAAAACCGACAGTGTTAAAACCAATCGACACTGATATTCGGGTCATCACTGCCAGTTCATATCACTGTCGATTTTAGCCATGAATCGGCAATGATATTAGATCATCACTGCCGGTTCAAGTCACGAACTGCCAGTGATATGCTGCACAAAAAATGTTCATAACTTTCTCATATGATGTCTGATGAAGACAAACTTTATGCCAAAGTTGTAGTAGTTGACGAGATCTACAACTTTGTAGTTAAAACTTTTTGATTTGAGATAGTTTGGAAGTCTAAATATACACCACAAGATTTTATAGAGTTAATATCAAAGGATTCCATATGCTTTATAGTCATAAGTGAGTGTGTAGTGGTAGTTAAGGATCTTTGATGGAGAAGTGACCAAAGCAAAAGTTGTAGATCTCTAAATGTTATGCAACTAAGTGAGCGCTTGGTATAGCTTCTGAAATAGCTCTGGGAGCTCCATATCAAGCCAACCGCTCTCCCACACAACTACTTCATGTGCGGAGTCCTAGGAATACCGCTCACTGGAGCTGTTTTTGAAAGAGTGATTGGAATGAGTTGTTGTATTCCATATTGTGTATGGGTACATATATAGGCAGTCGGGGTAGTATGCAAGCCAACCACACAAGCTCACAAGTACAGGATGACCATTGCTATATTTACATCATGCTAATACTCCCCCGCGGTCTTATCGAAACTCTTGAAATATAGATGTTGGGAGACCCTTGGTGAAGATATCGACGTACTAGGATGTCGTGGGGACATGGAGAACTCAAACATGACTAAGGGCGACATGCTCCCGAACAAAGTGGAGATCAATCTCAACGTGCTTCATGCGCTGATGCTGAACCGGATTGGTGGAGAGGTCGACAGCACTAACGTTGTGGCAATAAACCAGGGTGGCACGACGAAGATGGTGGCGAAGCTCGGCAAGTAACTGATGAAGTCATGTAGCTTCAACGACACCATTGGCCACGGCTTGATACTCGGCCTCTGCGCTAGACCGGGAGACTATGTGCTGATGCTTGGAAGACTAGGACACCAGATTGTCATCGAGGAACACCGCATAGCCAGAGGTCAAACGACGAGTGTCGAGGGAGCCGGCCCAGTCCACATCAGTGTAAACAACAAGCTCTGTAGGCGGAGAGCGATGCAGAGTCAAGCCAAGGAAAAGAGTACCCTGTAAGTACCGTAGTATCTGCTTGAGAGTAGCAAGGTGTGGCTCGCGTGGATCATGCATGTAGAGACATATCTGCTAGACGACATAGGCAATATCCGGACGAGTGAAAGTCAGATACTGTAGTGCACCAGCCAAACTGCGATACTGAGTAGAGTCAGCAACTGGAGGACCGTCGGGGGACAACTTGGAGTGCAGGTCGACGGGAGTGCTGCAGGGCTTGCAAGCACTCATCCCGACGCGTTCCAAGATGTCCAGAGTATACTGCCGTTGAGAGAGCAAAAGGCCATCATCGCAGTGGGCGACATAGACACCAATGAAGTGATGGAGCTGTCCCATGTCGGTCATAGCAAACTCACACTGAAGGGCTGCAATAATATGTTGAAGAAACCCAGCTGAGGAGGCGGTTAGAACAATATCATCAACATAGAGCAGCAGATATGCAGTGTCTGATTCCCGGTGATTAGCGTAGGTGCTTTGCGAAGTGCTTAGGTTAGTTAGACCACGCTCATATGCGCTTGCTCTAGGCTTAGGTCTAGTTGCTAGTGAGGTTTGCATACCTCTTGACCAAAGGTGCTTACGCGCATCGTGCTTCTACTCGACGGGAATTGTAAGTCTTGCGAGACCATACCAACCGTGTTTGCGGTGTGGCCGCCACCGTGTATGGAGGGAGCAAGGCCCACGGTGTTTCGACCGAAAGCTTGACAGTGAAGACGGCGGGGAGCGGTCCGAGAGAGGTACACCAGAGACCCACTTGCGTGTGGGGAAGGCACGGGGCTATCCACGGAGTTACCCGACCGGGAGCTTGGCCCTTGTGAGGGATTCCTTGCGAGGGGCTCCAACAGGGATTAGGGGGAAGCTTGCGTGCGTCTCGATACCTCAGTAAAAATACCAGAGTCATTGACGGGAGTTTGCATCTCTACCTCATGTTTAGCTTCTGCATTTTTATTGTAATCTTGGTTATGTGCTTTACCATTCCTAGCTTAGTTGATAGGCTAGTTGATAAGGATGGAACCTAGGTTGCATAACTCTTTTGCAGTAGAGACAGCAACACACCTAGTAAAACCTTAGTTGCACATTTAGATAGATTACTTTCTTACATAGGTTTTGATTAGGTGAAATTAGAGGCCATAATTAGAAGTAGAATTTTAAGTTGCCTAATTCACCACCCTCTTAGGCATCACGGTCCTTACACGCTGGACGCACTCTTCCCGGACGGTGGAAAAGGCTCGTCCAGGCAGCCGCGAAGACGCAATGCCACCTTCTAGGTCGCACCGCTGCGTCGGATTTGGTTGTTTTCCATTTATGTAACATCGAAACTAGAGGCCTTTCGCTAGGATGGTCTAGCTACGACTGTTTTTAGGTCGACCTTCTTCGGCGCTCGATAGAGACGCGTTGTCTGTATGTTTAAAATCTTCTTCTTAATACAATGATATATAAATATTTTGCGTATTCGAGAAAAAAAAAGATGGAGGTCCATATTATAGGGGATGGTCTCTCCACACTATTACTGATATAAACATAAACAAAGATGGAGGTCTATATGAATATCAACTTTATTGGTTTGATTTTCTAGCAAGGTGGCAGGCTTTATGGCACAGCCTTCCAACAGTGCAGCAACGTAACGGTGGCTTGCTCCAGCAAGGCAGCGCCCAGTAGATTTGTGGTCGTGGTGGAACCAATTTTTTTGGTTGATCATGTTAGAGCATGGAACAGTGGACAAGGACAGGAAGAATGAGAGGAAGAGAGTGTGTGAAGATGAGTTGGAATGCACAAAGATATTACTCCCATTAGCATTGATATGGTCATCAGTCATCACACACAGAATCTGACCCTTCTTTTCTTTCCAACATCTTTTCATGGCTGACCAATGCTATATATATAATTCTACAAATACTATATTCTAATCCTAAAGTTCCACTAATGCAACCATAAACAAAACAGGGGGACGCCCTTTACGCAATACCAATGCAACCATAAACAAAACTGCCAGGTCCATGTGAACATCAATCAATTGTATTGGTATTCGTAAAGTGCAATGTCGTGCTGTCTGGTCGGCCACAATCAGCATTTTCATTTTGTGCCACTCGAATGCAGAAAACTCTTAATCATGCCAACTAATGCTTATGATGGTGATTTACAAGGTAATCGTACAAACGAAGCCACTATATTAATAAAGCTCCGAAGCTAGCAGGAGCGGATTTAATAATTAAGATTATGTAAGCGAGCCATGAAATGTCTTGCATGTGTACGCGTAACCGAGTAGAAACTGACGAGCATAACGTTTAGACTCTGCACCTAACAACTCCTGCTAGTTACTCGGTTAATTAGTTCGCTCGACTTGATGCATCCACAGAAGAAATATATATTTGATATATAGAGAATCTCTCAAATTTCAGTAGGACACGTATGTATGAGGAGTAATTACCGACCCGGCTGCTAGCTGCAAGCGAGTGCTTACCGACGACGCCAGGGGATATAATGAATTTAGAGTATATATAACTTTTGCATAAAGAAATGATCGGCACGTTCAGCATCCGTGTTACTTATTACAACAAATTGAGCCAGTAAGGCAAGAAGCAGCTGGTCCCCAGTCCCCTAATAGTAACTCAACAAGTCCAAAGCCCCAAACCATACTACCACAAGCGATGCTGCTGATTCATCAGAACCAACAGCAATCAGCATGCATCTACACATATTATCAAGTCTGAAGTAAAAATAGTAGTGATAATTCTCGAGACACATATTATCAAGTCTGAAGTAAAAATAGTAGTGATAATTCTCGAGACAACAGCCTGCTCTGCAGCTGGATCCATGTCGTAACCATATGCTGGAGACGGTGGTGCCAGCTGATGAACGCAGAGAGACTGCAAAGATGCTTCAACATCGACACCACCCGTGTGGCTCTTGCCGCACAAGTCCTGCCCACTAATATTGACGTTAGTTATTAACATGGTAAGACAGTATACACAAAAAAAAAACGGGGGTAGCTAGGAAACAATGCTAATTAATTAAATATGACGTACCGAAGTAATAATATTAATTAAATATGATATATGTATAACAGCTGGCGCAAACATAAGGTAAAAAGACTCTGTAGTCTGTACCTGGCCTTGACATTAATTTATATCAGGCACTGCTACTATAACCAAAACTCCCGCCCACCAGTTTGATGTTGGATACAGGGTGACCTGGGTGCAGGCCAGCCACGTCCCTGAGCGCAGACTCTGCAGCCCTTCTATTGGATTCTTTTGCAAATGTGCTCCCAATGTCTCCGACGATTTCCTTGAGGCCTGATAGGTACTCGATGCCAGCAGGCACACCACCATACCTGTCCCATCCCTGTGCATTGAAACATAGCCCGAGCCTTTCAAGCTTCGGCATCGCCCCTGCCTCAAAGGCCAGGTACGATATCCTGAAACATCCAACTGTAAAATGCTTGAGAGCAGGGAATCCTCTTCCACGGATGATGATCTTGTCTTTAGGAACTCCATGGATGTGCAAGTCGGAGGCGGACAAGGGAGGGCAACTGTGAGAGAATCCCAACGTCATCCCCATACACATCCTGAACACTAAGCTGCCAGGTCATAGAGGCTATGGTGCTGGCCAATCCACCCAGGAATCCTCGAGAACCAGCGATCGTACATTGCATGAAAGCTCTGGAGATGAATGAAAGAAGTTGGGACTGAACACCATGAATCTAAGCAGGCTCTGAGAGTGACAGGTAGGTAATCACTATGAATAAGTAGACATTTGAGGCTGCAAATGTTTCCAAGGGCGTGCACAAGTTCCCTACATTTTGCAGCAAACTCGTCTCTATTGGTGGATGTGTAGTCAGAATATCCTGATTTCAACATTTGTCAGATTTGTCAGTTCTCTCAGACCCTTGATATTGTCTAGTGAGTTTCTCAAATCAAAGCAACGTAGAGTACGCAATGATTTCATGTTACTGATCCCACTAGGAAATATTACTCTTGCCTGGAACAATTAGATGCCATAAACGGCTCAAATGAACAATATCTGATGGTAGCTGCAGATCTGATTGTCCTTTTATTTCAAATGTTTTCAGTTGCTGCAGACGTCCAATTTTACTAGGTAACACCACATGACGACCACTTGCTATGATCTTTAAGAATCCCAGTTGAAACAAATGACATATTCCATTCAAGTCAAGTAACTCAGATGAATAGGGCCCACTTGAAATTTCAATCGTCAAAACTCGGAGATGCTTGAACTGTAAAATAGGAGGTAGATATAAAGAGGTACCAAATCTTGCTAGCATTCGTGTTTGGGATAGCTGGAAGGATCTTCCTACTGTTTCATCTATTGCACCATCCAAACTGAGTGAGAGTCGACGGATCTTTGCAGGCTGTCTTGTCAAATCTTGTATATCATCCATTACAGTGATAAAATTGTCTTCTCTGGATTTATATAGGATAAGATCAAGCATCATGTCATGAACCCTGCAAGACATCACCTCACCATTGTAGTCTGTATCTACGGGCTGAATCAAACTCCTATTGATAAGCTCATTGAAATAGCTCTTTGCAATAACCTCTGGATCTGTCCCACGACCTTCACATATAAAACCTTCACTTACCCACTGTCTAACCAAATCATTCTTATTGATTGTGTAGTCCTCTGGATAAATGCCGAGATATAGCATACAAGTCTTCAAATAATGAGGAAGGTTTATGTAGCTGAGGTTTAATATTTGTCTCATGCCATCCAAGCTTGGGCTCACTTCAAAGCTGGAGCCCAGAGAGTCCCTTACATGTTCCCAGTGCTCCTTTAGTTTGCTTGGTTGGCTGGCTATTAGGCTAGATGTTGTGATAATTGCAAGTGGCAAACCACCACATTTTTTCAAAATTTGAGCAGACACTTCCATCAAATATGGAGGGCAAGCTTCCTCTGCACCAAAAATTCTTTTGAAGAATAAGCTTCGTGAGTCTTGGTCACTAAGGGCCTTCATCTTGTAAACACATTCAATGTTCTTAGCACAGCAAGCTCTGGCCACAGTCTCAATTCGTGTAGTTATTAATACTCTGCTGCCATTAATGTTCTCTGGAAGAGCACATCTAATGATATCCCATGCAGGAGCCTCCCAGATGTCATCAATTACAATTAGGTACCTGACATGTAAATGCATACCGCGTGTAGCGACCTTTAGGACAGTGTTCATGAAAACGTGAAGCATAGCTAGAGGCTAGACCTTTAGGACAGTGTTCATGAAAACGTGAAAGCATCATAGCTAGAGGCTAGAATAACCACAACAAAAACAAGAACTCAGTCGAAAAACTTCAAAAGTGGTTATGTTGATAAGGGTTCCAGTTGAAAAGTTATGAGAGCATGCCTTCTGTTTTTTAAAGTAACTATTTCTTAACACATAGTCTTACTAGCCTATAGATGCTGGTGAGAACTAAAATGGTAATTTGAGGAGCAGTACTTCGAGAATAGATATGAAATGCAGCATCAAAATTCTTATAAGAACTGTAATACTTTGTTTGTATGGTTTATTTGGTTTATATGTATAACATGGATGTCATTACCTAGTTAATCAAAAGTGAACAAGGTATAAACCAAGAAGAAAAAACAAACACATAAAAATTTCACTTGCAGGACACGCTAGAAAGCTAAAACTGAATCGCTTCAAAATCATGAAAAGTTACTTAGCATTTGTTTTCATTGCTGGCATACCTCTTATCCAAAAGAAAATTTTGCAGCGTCCTAATCAATTCGGACTCTTCCCACATTTCCATGTTGGTGTTCATAGGAGGTTTAAAGCCAACTTGAGATAGTATAGTCCTTAGTACCTTCCTAATATTTGGTTTTTGGGACACAGAAACAAAAGCTTGACACAGGAACAAGCCCTCTTGCTTGCGATAAATCTCATTTGCAAGGGTAGTTTTTCCAAGACCTCCAAATCCGACAATAGAGAGCACCTTTAGCTGATGTGAAGCAGGCACACTCTCTTCATCCATCAATTTTATCAGTTGGTCCCTGGGCTCCTCAATACCAACAAGGCTGGCTGACTCTGCATGGAGTGCCAAAACACGAGAATCGACGACTGTGTTGTTTGGCTTGGAAACAGTTTCATCGACCTTGTACCTCATGCGTCGCTCGTTCACCTCCATGACACGACTCCTGAGGCCTTCCAGCTCCTTCGCAATCTGATGCCGAATGTTCATGGTTGTCAGCAGGCTCATGCTTCTATCCATGAACCCCTTGAATCCACGCGGCATGCTGCTGTACTTGCGCTCGACGCGATGCAGGAACTCATTGATACTGTCATCTATATCGTAGGAGAGTTCACGTACCTCCTTCACCCAGCACTTGTCTTGCTCGTCAGGCTCTTCCATGTCTGACATCTTCTTCAGGAACGCGTGCATGCTCTCTAGCTCAGCTTTAAGGAACATGATCTGTCCCTTAGCTTCTTTGAGCAGCTTGTACTCAGATGTGATCAAATCACCAAGCTTCGCTATCAGGGAGCCCAAAGCACCATGAGAAGCGCTGACCACGGCAGCCTCCATCGATCCCCTGGCCTTTCCTTTCTTGTGCTCAGCACTCTGAATCTGAAGTTGGCGATGTGAGGTTTTCTCAATTTTACTCCTGAATCAAATATATCGACAGATTCAGATGCTCTGTTTTCATAAATAAAAACTAGTTTATTACTCAACCTGGAAGATTGATCATAAGTTTTTTTTAACAATCTGCACTTTTATTTGGAGAAGAAACATAAACAAAAAACTGCCAGAGAAGAGAGCGAGATTCGCTGAGGTCACTCAGCCACTACAGCGGAGCCACCACTATTGTCTCTGCTTTCTTAGTTTGACAGTACGTATCCAGCTTCATTTGAAAAGCTTTGTGAGGTGAGGTCAGTCCTCAAGCTGCAAGAAAACCGTCCGCGAGCTTTGTCAGGCAGCTGTGAGATGTGGAACCACAATGAGAAGATTGCAATTTTCAGTCAACTCTGAGATCTAGTGTGTTCGAACTTCAACAAAATAAACCAAATGGAAACCAACGTACGTACGTACCAAGTTTTTCTGAGAAGTGAAAAAAAGACGGGTGATGGAGCAACACGCCGTCGCTGATTGTGTGCTGCTCCGAGTCACCGAGTGATTGTGTGCTTCCCCAACGGCAGCCAGATGAAGAGGGAGAGGCAGAGAGAAGTGTCCCTGGACCTGGCCGATGGAGTTTTTCTTTATCACGATTTACGAGTGACAGTTCTAGACTTCTAGTTATCAATATGGACTTGTATCTCCACTTCTTTTTTAGAGTGTGCAGTTTTCTTTGGAGGGCAAATCGAATCAACTGTGAGAGCAGAGAGAGTGATATTCATACCGTACACACCAGGAGACACTGAACTGAATGGTAAGGTGGTGGTTGCTGTGGGAGCCAAGTTTTTCTTCCAACGCAACTGAAAGCAATCGCGGAGGCGCAGGAGATTCAGAGGAAGACGATGGGATTGCAGGCACTGATGGGAAATTATGGGGCCAAAGGCTGCGGTGCGAGGGAACAAATGAACAAGAGGATTTTGTCCTTTGTTTCCTCAGCTCGATCTGCAAAGGTCAGGGTTTCAGATTAACAGAATTGCACAAACCCCTCTGTTACTTCAGGGTTTCTTCAGATGCTGAAAACCACATAAACTCAAGGGGTCTATTGCAATTTTTTGTTTCCTTTATTATTTGCATGCTTGTCCTTATTTGCAACGGAGGCTGGGATACAGCACAAAAGGATCGAGCTGAACCTGCTATTGGGCGTCCACATAATTAAATCTTTGTATGTTGTAACCAATGAGTGACCAGCTAGATCGAGGACATACAATGAGTGAACACTTTCTAATAAGAAAACAAGTTTTACAAAAGTTTTTATTAATTGTATTATTGATCAACCTGCATGCCAATACACACCAACAGTTGTTTAATGATCTAAAGACCACTTCTAACGATGCTTCGTTGGGTGTTTCAGGTCTTGCGCTGCTTTCAAATTACTTGGATCCCATGTGGCCAGGCCATACATGCATGTAATACGAAAACTATATAGGATAGATATATGCTCGGCCTTTGCATGACAATGACCACCAATCATGTTCCTCAACAAGTCAAGTCGTCTCTTGCATTGGTTTGCGTTTCATTATTTGTAGATAGATCTGGAGCGAATGGCAGGCCACCAACTAATAAGCACAAAAGGAGGCTGAACCTGCTTCTGGGCGTACGTCCATATAATAAAATCGCGTATTTTGTAGCGAATGAGTGCCAAGCTACAGGGCATACTACAACAAGTGAATGAACACTTTATGGCGAGCAAACAAATTTTAAAAAAAGTTTTAACTAATTATATTATTATCGATCAACCTGCCAATACACACACCAACATATTTGTTTAATCTGAAGATCACTTGTAACGATGACAAGGGTGACAAGGTGACAAGGGTGCAGACATCGCAGTTAATCCATACACAAGGTGACAAGGGTGCAGACATCGCAGTGAAGGAGCAGCAGTGACGGAGGTATCCTAGCAGTCGCATGGGTCAACGACGCAAGGAGAGGGGGGTGCTAATACTTCTGCTCCTACAGCAGCATCCTAGCAAAGTGCTGGAGCACCACTGCACCAGAGACCGGCCGGGACGACAGGCAGAAGCAAACGGATGCGCGAGAAACCAAACAAAACGAAGCACTGGGTAATTATGTCGAGCAGTTACCGTGCAACTACTGCTTACCTGATGGCACGCGATTGGCCGCTGCCAGCAGCAAGATCCACGGCCCCGATGGAGTCTTGGAGAAGAGGAACACCTAGAGACCTTCAGGAGCCATTGCGGCGAGCTTGACCTTGAGAGTGCCGGCCGGCGACTCGCGTGGCAGCAACCACAGCCACAATCTGCAAATGCAGCAACAGCTGGGGTCACTTCAGCGGTGAGGGGGCATTTAAGTATTTAACACCTTGCTAAAATTGAAGCTTACCAGAAGCACGAGTAAAGGAATCCAACCACTTTCGAAATGCTCGGCGACCAACGCTTCACAAGACTAGCTACAATCTGAATTGCTCTAATACTAAACAGCAACTCGGATAGGCAATTCCACTAGTAGTCTAGCAAAGAGATCGCCATGGGCAGTCTGCGTAGGCTAAATCGGCTTTGTTAGTAGCAGACGGATTAGTTTGTTTTGCAAGAATTGGGAGAAACATCAATCAAAGAAGACAAAACCCAAGGGTTAGAGCATCCGAGAGAGGAGATATATGAATCATAATCCAGATCGGTGAGAATCTCAATCCAAAATCTGTAGTAAAGAAAGCAGGACGCCGGAAACAGAGACGGACCTTGAGCTCGGACATGGCGTGGGAGACGACGTCATCGTCGTTGGCAATGGCGTGTCTCCAGCCAAGTCTCCACCTAATGGTAGGCACCGGGATGAAGAAATGACGAGTGAGAGCGCGTTAAGTGGGCGGAGGGAGATGACTTGACTCACCAAGTCAATACTCAAAAGTTGTGTACGAACGAGTTGACTTGACTTAGGATGTCTGCGCCCTTGTCACCTTGAGTTGTAGTCTGTATCTACGGGCTTAATCAAACTCCTATTGATAAGCTCATTAAAATAGCTCTTTGCAATATCCTCTGGATCTGTCCACGACCTTCACATATAAAACCTTCACTTACCCACTGTCTAACCAAATCATTCTTATTGATTGTGTAGTCCTCTGGATAAATGCCGAGATATAGCATACAAGTCTTCAAATAATGAGGAAGGTTTATGTAGCTGAGGTTTAGGGCCTCTTTGGCACGGTTTATGCCGGCTTCGGCTTCATCTATTTTGCGCAAATCGAGGCACTGTAGCATGAAGCCGTTTTGTAAGCCAGTGTTAAAATGAACTAGAAGCCGGGAAAACCCAGTTTTTCTAGCTTCACCGGTGAAGCCGTTTTGGATGAGCCGTGCCAAAGGGGGCTTTAATATTTGTCTCATGCCATCCAAGCTTGGGCTCACTTCAAAGCTGGAGCCCAGAGTGTCCCTTACATGTTCCCAGTACTCCTTTAGTTGCTTTGGTTGGCTGGCTATTAGGCTAGATGTTGTGATAATTGCAAGTGGCAAACCACCATATTTTTTCAAAATTTGAGCAGACACTACCATCAAATATGGAGGGCAAGCTTCCTCTGCACCAAAAATTCTTTTGAAGAATAAGCTTCGTGAGTCTTGGTCGCTAAGGGCCTTCATCTTGTAAACACATTCAATGTTCTTAGCACAGCAAGCTCTAGCCACAGTCTCAATTCATGTAGTTATTAATACTCTGCTGCCATTAATGTTCTCTGGAAGAGCACATCTAATGATATCCCATGCAGGAGCCTCCTAGATGTCATCAATTACAATTAGGTACCTGACATGTAAATGCATACCGCGTGTAGCGACCTTTAGGACAGTGTTCATGAAAACGTGAAAGCATCATAGCTAGAGGCTAGGGCCGTGTTTAGTTGGGTGAAAGTTGGAAATTTGGCTACTGTAGCACTTTCGTTTTTATTTGGCAATTAGTGTTCAATCATGGACTAATTAGGCTCAAAACGTTCGTCTCGCAATTTCCAACAAAACTGTGCAATTAGTTTTTGTTTTCATCTACATTTAATACTCCATGCACGTATCGGAAGATTCGATGTGATAGCTACTGTAGCACTTTTTGGAAAAAGTTTTCGCGAACTAAACACGGCCTAGAATAACCACAACAAAAACAAGAACTCAGTCGAAAAACTTCAAAAGTGGTTATGTTGATACGGGTTCCGGTTAAAAAGTTATGAGAGCAATACCTTCTGTTTTTTAAAGTAACTATTTCTTAACACATAGTCTTACTAGCCTATAGATGCTGGTGAGAACTAAAATGGTAATTTGAGGAACAGTACTTCGAGAATAGATATGAAATGCAGCATCAAAATTCTTATAAGAACTGTAATACTTTGTTTGTATGGTTTATTTGGTTTATATGTATAACAACTTTTATGATTCTAATAAAGTGCAAAAGTATTAAACATATAATCCAATTAATTAGAGTGTTAATTAGTTGTACTACAGAAACATATAAACCTGGATCTAAGGATACAGGAGGGACTCACTTCAACTAGTCAATCCTACGGAAACGAGGTGAAAAGAAAAAAATATGGACAGATTAGCATGTTGACTTGTTGACTACAGAATAGTAGCATGCTCAAGAAGAATGACATCTAAATAGAATAAACTAAAACACGGATGGTAGAGGCTGTAATTTTATTCCCTTATCTAAAAAAAACTAAAACACAATAAACCATACTAAGCATAAAATTATTTCAACGCAGGCATACCTCTATTTTAGAAGGAATTTTCGTAGCGCACTAATGAATTCTGTCTCTTCCCAAATTTCCATATTGGTGTGCATAGGAGATACAAAGCCAACTTGAGATAGCATGGTTCTCAGAAGCTTCCTAATGTTTGGTTTTTTGGACACAGACACGAAGGCTCGACACTGGAACTCCCCCTGAAGCTTGCAATAAATCTCATTTGCAAGCGTAGTTTTTCCTAGGCCTCCAAATCGAACTATAGAGAGCACCTTTAGCTCATCCTCTCCACCCATCAACTGAATCAGTTCATCTGTGGGGCCATCCATGCCCACAAGGCCAGATGCCTCTGCATACATTGCTAACAACCGAAGATCAATGGTTGTGTTGGTTGTCCTAGGGGCAACATCATTAGTCTGTTGTGGTACCTCATGCATCGCTCCCTGACCTCGACGACACGGACCTTGAGGCCTTCAAACTCTTTGGCAATGTCATGCCGAATGTTCATGGTCGTCAACAACTTTGTGCTCCTATTTATGAAACCCATGAATCCGCGTGGCTTGCAGCTTGACTTGTGTTCCACACGGAGCATGAACTCACTGACACTGTCCTCAATATCATAGGACAGCTCACGTACCTCCTTGGCCCAACACTTGTCTTGCTCATCAGGCTGCTCAGTATCTGAGATCTTCTTGAGGAAGACATGCATGCTCTCAAGCTCAGCTTTGAGGAACAAGATCTGTCCCTTAGCTCCTTTGAGCAGCTTGTGTTGGATTGATCTCCCACGCCATTAGGCCCAACGGCCTTTGGGCCTTGTTTTCGCGCCCTGATCGGGGGGTTGGTGGGCCCCCAACCCTACATGGTTGGTGGGCCCCCGTCGCACAGCGCTATAAAGGAAAGGTGGGGGTCAGGGCTCGCAGTACGAGGTTCACCGCGCCGCCAGTCACCCCACCGACATCCTAACCCCTAAACCCGATCTTGAGAAGGGGCGCTGCCAGCGACGGGAAGCACCACCGACGCCGGCAACGCCACCTCGACGCACACGCCGCCACCAAGGACGCCACAGCGCCGACTCCTCCCTCTCCACCGAACGTCGCTGCCGGCGCGCAGATGGCGTCCGTCAACGAAACCCCGGCCAGAGCTTCGACCACTATGGCTTTCGATGGTTTGCTACATCTCACTCCCCTTCTCTCTGCCTCTTATGTAAATCCCAAACACCTATTCTATTCCTATGCAATACATCCCGATCTGAAACGAAATTCCAACAATGGTATCAGAGCTAGGTTCCGAGAAGAAACTGGATCAGGAAAGAAAATAGAAAGCCGAACCCTAAGACCTAACCCTAATTCCCCAAATCAAATCCGAAAGAGGGAAGAAGGGGAAGAAGAAAGAAAGAAGGGTCGAAACCCTAACCCTAACCCCAGTTTTCCATTCGGATGAACGAAAAGAAAGAAATCGAAAGCAAAGAAAACCGAATCGGCAAGAACGAACCCTAACCCTAACCCTATTTTCCCATTCGGATAAACCCGAAAAGAACAACTCAAATCAGAAAAGGGAAAAGTGGGGCTAGGGTTAGGGTGCGTCGGATGAACTTTCGCCGGCGCGAGAGAAGAAGCCGAGCCGGGGGCGCTGGCTCGCCGGGCTCGGCCAAGGAAGCGTCGCGGCCAGGCCGCTCGACGGTGGCGTGCTCACCCGTTGGGGAGCACGCGCGCCGGCGAGGGGGTCGGCGACGGCGCAAAGGCCCGCTCGCTCATCGCGCTCGCTCTCGGCTGCGCTGCGCTGAAGAGAGAAGAGAGAGTGCGGCGAAGAAGAAGAAGAGAGAGAGAGAGAGAGCAGGCGCGAAGGCGCTAGGGTTTCCACGGCACCGCGCGCGGCATTGGTTTTGATCCGGCCAAAGATGGCGCGCGACCGTCCGATCAGAACCAACGGCCACGGATCCTCGGGCCGTCGCCGGCCCAGGCGGGCGTGAGCGCGCGCGGCGCTTTGCCGGCCCAGGCCCAGGTTGTGGCCTGGGTGCGGCCTGTGCGCGCGAGGACAGCTGGGCCGAGCCGGCTTTCAGCGCGTCTTGGGCCGCGCTGGGCTGAAATGAAAGAAGAAGAAAATTTTCTTATTATTTTCTAGGAGCAATTTTAATGCATATTTTGATGAATTTGAATGATTTTGATACAATTTTCTGTGCAAATTTTATCCAACGATATTTTGCACAGAAAACAGTGAATTTTTTAGTGCTTCTGGAAAATAATAATATGAAAAGATTATTAATGTTTCCGCTGTGCATGATAATTTTCGTTCTCTTTTGATTAAATTTGAACCAATGGGATAATTTAATTTTAAGAGAAGTGATGAATTTCTGATAATTTTGATGAGATTATGATGTTGTTATTTTCTGACCAACGTTGTTAATAACAATATTATAATTTTGATTCATGAGAAATTATGCATTAATTTTACTTCTGCCCAACGGTGATGTAAAATGTTTTGCATGGATGAATTATAAGTTTTAATTTGACCAACGTTGAGTTAAAGCATGGAATTTTATGTATAAATGTTTCTTACTTACTCTGGTGTGATTTCAGGAGGCAAATGCATTGTGAACATTGCCAACATCCCGACACTCAATGGGACCAATCACCGTGTGTGGCGGGAGAAGTATAAATTGGAACTTGCGTTGGGAGAGGTCGATTTTGCCATCACCTCACCGTGTCCTACTGAGCCAGAGGACCCGGTGAGAGGTGAAAATGAATCTGACGCTGATTTCGCTGCTCAAAAGCGTGATCATGCTGAAATAAGAATGAAATATGACCTTGAACATAGGCAATGGACTCTCTCCAACCGTAAGTGCCTGTTGGTAGCCAAGGCCACCATAGAAGAACAGATAAGGGGCTCAATTCCTGAATGTGCTACTGCCAAAGAATATCTTGAGAAAATCAAGAGTCAGTTTACTGGGTCTACCAAGGCCACAGCAAGTTCACTGATTAAGAAGCTTGTGAATGAGAAATTCACTAGTGGTAGCATAAGAGAGCACATTTTGAAGATGAATACTACGGCATCTAAGCTAAAAGAAATGAATTTGAAGGAGGAGGATTTACTGATTCATTTGATTTTTGCTTCTTTGCTAAAAGAATATGACACCTTCATTGTGAACTACAATATGCAGCCTGAAAGATGGAGCATAGAAAGACTCATCTCAATGTGTGCTCAAGAAGATGAGAGGATAAAGTCCTCACAGGGTGAATCCGCTCATTTTGTGAAGGATAACAAAAGAAAGAACTTTAATGGCAAGAATTCTAAACCACAAGGGAAACCTAAGTGGGATAAGGCCTCTTCCTCCAATTCACAGGGAAAGAAACCCTAGGATTCTGAGAATCAGCAGTATGGTGGAGCTGAAAAAGATCAGTGCAAGCACTGCTTCAAGAAGGGACACTACAAGAGGGATTGTTCAGACTTTCTGAAATCTCTGCTAAAGAAAGGTGATGAATTTATTACATTTGTAGATGAATCCCTGTATTTATGTTATGATAAATCCACTTGGTGGGTTGATTCAGGAGCAACTACTCATGTTGCAAATTCTTTACAGGGGTTAAGTGGGACGAGAACCTTGCAAAGAGGAGAAAGAACGATTAAAGTTGCAAATGGAGTGCAAGCCAATGTTGAAGCCATTGGAGTTTTTTCTTTAGAATTGAATAATGGTTTTGTACTTAGACTTAAAGAAGTACTTTATGTTCTCTCTTTGCGTAGAAATTTGATAAGCGTTTCCAAAGTTGATGATGATGGAATTGATTGTCACTTTGGTGGTGGCAAGTGTAAGATACTGGTTGATAATAAATGTGTTGGTCTTGCCTTCTGACAAGACAAGCTTTATCTATTATCTCTTGCTGAGAATGCGAACAATGTATGCGATGAGAATGTGAATGATTCCCCATCTGCGAATGTAACTAAGAAGCGGAAGAGAATTGATACTGTCTCTTCAAAATTATGGCATTGTCGCTTGGGCCATATTTCGAGGGGGAGAATAGAACGATTGGTTAAGGAATCAATTCTCCCGCACTTAGAATTTTTAGATTTAGAACAATGTATTGATTGTATCAAAGGAAAGTATGTCAAGAAAATTAAGAAAGATGCCAAACGAAGCACAGGAATTTTAGAAATAATTCACACAGACATATGTGGTCCTTTTCCTGTGAAAAGTGTGGATGGTTATGACTCGTTTATAACATTCACAGACGATTACTCTCGTCATGGCAATATTTATCCAATTAAAGAAAGATCGGAAGCATTGGATAAATTCAAAATATTTAAAGCTGAAGTTGAAAATCAGCACAAGAAGAAAATCAAGATAGTACGATCAGACCGAGGTGGAGAGTACTATGGGCGACATACCCCATATGGCCAAATTCCTAGACCATTTACAAGGTTCCTACAGGAAAATGGCATAGTTGCTCAGTACTCCACACCGGGGGAGCCTCAGCAGAATGGAGTGGCTGAAAGACGTAACCGTACCTTAATGGATATGGTAAGAAGCATGATGAGTTACTCTACATTACCGATTAGTTTATGGATGGAGGCACTAAAAACCGCCATTCACATACTTAATCGAGTACCAAGTAAATCGGTGCCTAAAACACCGTATGAATTATGGACAGGAAGGGAACCCTCACTTAACCATTTACGTGTGTGGGGTTGTCCGGCTGAGGCAAAAGTGTTTAACCCAAACATAGGAAAGTTAGACTCCAAGACAGTCAGCTGCCATTTTATTGGCTATCCAGAAAGATCGAAAGGATATCGCTTCTATTGTCCTGATAGACATATGAAGATTGTAGAAACAAGACATGCTGTGTTCTTGGAGGATGACATGATCAGGGGGAGCATGGTAGCACGAAAAATCAGCCTACAGGAGAAGCAGGTACATGTACCCACTCCGATGGTTGAAGAACCATTCTTCACGCTACCTGCTGTTGTTGCCCGACAGTGCAGGACACTGTAGTGCCAACACCTGTTGCAAGTTCTCCCGTGGCGACAATGAATGAACATGAGGAACCTGTCCTTGAGGAACCTATCCTTGAGGAAGTTATAGAACCAAATGTTGCACATGAGGAAGAACAACAACAACCCAATGTGGAACAAGTGCCAGAGGCACCTAGAAGGTCTCAAAGAATAAGAAGATCAGCTATTACTGATGACTATGAAGTTTATGAGACAGAAGAATTTCAGATGGGGGATGATCCCACCTCATTTGAAGAAGCCATGAGAAGCGACCACTCATCAAAGTGGCTTAAGGCCATGGAAGACGAATTGAAATCAATGAGTACCAATAAAGTTGGGACTTAGAAAATATTCCTAAAGGAGCCAAAACAGTAGGCTGTAAATGGGTCTACAAAACGAAATATGACTCCCAAGGGAATATAGAAAGATTTAAAGCGTGACTTGTGGTGAAAGGCTTCATGCAAAGAGAAGGGATTGATTACAATGAGACGTTTTCTCCAGTCTCATGTAAAGATTCCTTCAGAATTATAATGGCACTTGTAGCCCACTATGATTTGGATTTACATCAAATGGATGTAAAGACGACTTTCCTAAACGGGGATTTGGAAGAAAATGTTTATATGGCACAACCGAAAGGTTTTGTCGTAAAAGGAAAGAAAAATATGGGATGCCGCCTGAAGAAATCAATCTACGGATTGAAGCAAGCTTCAAGACAGTGGTATTTGAAGTTTGATAGAACGATAAAAGGTTTTGGGTTTAAAGAAAATATTGAGTACAATTGCGTTTATGCAAAGTTCAAGAATGAAAAGTACATATTCCTAATTTTGTATGTGGATGATATCTTGCTTGCTAGTAGTGATATCAATCTACTAATGGAAACGAAGAAATTCTTGTCCTCAAACTTTGATATGAAAGATCTCGGTGAGGCCTCGTTCGTTTTGGGAATAGAGATTCACCGAGACAGAAGAAAGGGGGTTCTAGGATTATCGCAAAAGGCATACATAGAAAAGGTCCTGAAGAAATTTAGTATGCATGCGTGCAGTGCTTCACCTGCTCCTATAGTCAAGGGCGATAGATTTGGGGAACATCAGTGTCCCAAGAACCAATATGAAATTGACCGAATGAAAGCGGTACCGTATGCTTCAGCTGTTGGAAGTTTACAATATGCTCAAGTGTGTACACGCCCTGACTTAGCTTTTGTTACCGGGTTACTTGGCAGATATCAAAAGAATCCAGGAATTGAACATTGGAAATTAGTGAAGAAAGTCCTACGTTATTTGAAGGGTACGAAAGGCCTCATGCTTACGTATAGAAGATCTGATATCCTGCAGATAGAGGGGTATTCAGATTCTGATTATGCGGGAGATGAAAGAAAATCCACGTCAGGATATGTATTTACTCTCGCAGGAGGGGCTATATCGTGGAAAAGCTCCAAACAAACCGTAACTACATCCTCGACAATGTATGCCGAGTTTGTAGCATGCTATGAGGCAACGGGGCAGGTGAATTGGCTGAAGAAATTCATACCCGGATTGAAAATGATTGATAATATAAATGAACCACTGAGGTTGTATTATGATAACAACCCAGCGGTACAGTATGCTCACAACAATAGGTCAAGTGGTGCTGCCAAACACATTGACATAAAGTACTATGTTGTGAAAGATAAAGTTCGGGATCATATAATAAATCTTGAGCATATAAGTACAGAGAAAATGCTCGCGGATCCGCTCACAAAGGGCTTACCATCCAACATGTTCAGAGAACACGTAGCCGGCATGGGTTTAAGGGAAAGCCTATGATTCCCGAACATACGAAGGGCCCAAAGAAAGTTTACATTTCAAAACAGAGAAGTGTATTGTGACTGTTAGTCTAACGGCAATAATTGCTGTGACGATGGGACAGTTCTATGCACTAATCTATGATGAAATAAGATGGAAGCAAGAAAAATATGAATCGAAAGTTTTGAGTAAGAATTAAAGAACGAAGAAAGTGATGAGAGATCAAGGGGGAGAATGTTAAATTGATCTCCCATGCCATTAGGCCCAACGGCCTTTGGGCCTTGTTCTCACGCCCTGATCGGGGGGCGCCCAACCCTACATGGTTGGTGGGCCCCCGTCGCACAGCGCTATAAAGGAAAGATGGGGGCCGGGGCTCGCAGTACGAGGTTCACCGCGCCGCCAGTCACCCCACCGACATCCTAACCCCTAAACCCGATCTTGAGAAGGGACGCTGCCAGCGACGGGAAGCACCACCGACGCCGGCAATGCCACCTCGACGCACACGCCGCCGCCAAGGATGCCACAGCGCCGACTCCTCCCTCTCCACCGAACGTCGCTGCCGGCGCGCAGATGGCGTCTGTCAACGAAACCCCGGCCGGAGCTTCGACCACTACGGCTTTCGATGGTTTGCTACATCTCACTCCCCTTCTCTCTGCCTCTCATGTAAATCCCGAACACCTATTCTATTCTTATGCAATACATCCCGATCTGAAACGAAATTCCAACAGCTTGTACTCAGCTGTGAGCAAATCACCAAGCTTCGCTATCAAGGAGCCCATAGCGCCGTGTGATGCAGTCACCACGGCAGCCTCCATCAATGACCTTGCCTTTCCTTCCTTTGCTCGCTCTCACTTTGGCAGTGCTTGTGTAGTCTTATTTCCAATCCTGAAAGAAATCAACGAAAGCAACATATTTAGAGTTTTTTATTTATCAATGACGAGTGACGATTCTAGTAATCGATGTGGACGACATGTAGCTCCACGTTTTGTTTCCTTCAGTGTGCCCAGATTCATTGAATAGAGCACAAACTCCACTTATTTTACACTGCAGTTTTCTTTGGAGTGCAAACCGAATCAAGAACAAGATGGAAGAGCGTGTGATTCATACCCTACGGCGTACGCAGCCGGCAGGAGAGAGATCAAGAATGACAGGACTGTTGCTGTCCGGCCAAGTTTTCCTTCAAACTGAAGACCACAAGAAAACCTTGTTGGAGATGAAAAGTGGCAGGTACTGTAGCGGGGCGGTGGAAGCGCAAGCTTTGTTGAAAACAATTGCGGAGGGAGGGCAGGTGTTTGTAGCACTGGCAGCACCGTGGTTCCAGCAGCGAGATTCAGAGGAAGAGGATGGGACGGGAGGCGACGGTGTGAAACTATGGATCTGCAAGTGAAGGACAAGAGGATTTCCTGGATCTGCAAAGCTCAGGGTTTCATAGAACTGCACAATGCAAACCCAGATCTGTATAACGACGCGGTTTCTCAAACAACCACATCTTCTGTCGCAATATTTTTTGTTTGCTTTATTTGTATACCAGTCCTTTGCATTGGAGAAGATTGGGGCCTCGTTTAGATTGCGAAAAAATTTCAACCCGATGAATAGTAGCACTTTCGTCTTATTTGACAAATATTGTCCAATCGTGGACCAACTAGGCTCAAAAGATTCATCTCGTGATTTCGAACTAAACTGTGCAATTAGTTATTTTTTTACCTACATTTAATACTCCATGCAAGCGGCTAAAAATTGATGTGATGGAGAGAGAGTGAAAAAACTTGGAATTTGGATGTAATCTAAACAAGGCCTGGGATACAATATAATAGTGCAACACAGTACTGCACAAAAGGGAGCTGGTAGGACTCGTTTGGGACGAGTGAAAAGCAAGATGGAGGCATACAATAATTGTAGCAGGTTGTTATATTATCAGCCTGCCAATAGGGTACACACACCAACTGTTTTTTTTTAACCTGAAGATGACTTGCAGGTTGTAAGGATGCTTCGTTGCGTGCTTCCGGTCTTGTGCTGCATTTAAATTGGAATGTTAGTACATATACACAGGTACACTGCTGGAATCATCTGAAGAAGAAATATAACCCAGTCTTGCAGGGATGAATGCAGCACGCGCTGCACAGTGGACACGGCGCGGAATTATTGGATATTGGGGCAGAGGACATGCGTGCATCGTCACCATCCATGTGAGGTGACAGGGGCTGGGTTCGGCGCGAGAGCGAGACCACCTGTCGGCACTCGCGACTTGACTCGCCATCGCGGCAAACTTTATATGCCGGCGCTACAAACTGGACGCCATCGCCAATTCGCCATCGCGGCATCATTGCCTCGCTACGAGACGGGCGAGGCCTGCTGTACCTAGTCCACATGAGCATTATTGCGTGTTTGATGGACAGGTCTCGATCCAACAGCTTTGCTTGGGCCCTGTTTAGTTACACCCTAAAATGTTAAATTTTTTAAGATTTTTCATCACAACGAATCTTTGGACGCATGCATGAAGCATTAAATATAAATAAAAAATAAAACTAATTACACAGTTTAGACGAAATCCACGAGACGAATCTTTTAAGCCTAATTAGACTATGATTGGACACTAATTGTCAAATAACAACGAAAAGCGCTACAGTATCATTTTGCCAAATTTTTTGCATCTAAACTGGCCCTTGGTAGATGAATTGAACTGAACTTATGGCGACCATTCACAGGTCCCAGCTAGCGAGTTTTTCTCCGATCCTCCCTCACCATGCCTCCACAACGCAACCAGATGAATGGTGACGGCAAACTGTAACCCTACGTGAGATACGTTTCCAGTTCAAGTGATTAGTGGTTGTGCATTTTTTTTTTGTTAAAAGTAGACTTTTTTATTACTTTCACTTTAAAATTTGTCTGGTTTCTACGGGTACGAGCGATGAAAGTCATTATGACAGATTTGCATGCTATCCATGGTTGTTGCCTTTTTGTTTCCCAAAATTATATAACGCATATTTTTTATTTTGGAATTGACAAGATCGAGAGCCGTTGTCCCCCACCCCCGCGCTGCCCCTACGGTGACCACATTGCCGGCGGCTAACCTCGCACTCCAGCCCCATTGGCCGGATCCCCCTCCCCTCTTCCCAGCGCACCCTTGTGAGTTGTGATAGGATGGGCGAACCCTAGGCGGGCCCCTGGCGGCTGCTCCCCACACCGTGTCGCCGTCGCAGGCTGCTGCCAGCTCGGCGGCGGCGGCCCCCTCACCCACCTCTCTCCCCTTCGCCGCAACCTCCTCACTCGCAGATCCGGCCTCCCCCGCGAGCATCGGCTCCTCAGGATGCTCCATCACCCCCAATCTGCCGCCGCCGCACTCCCAACCCGGCGAACTTGCGGCGCCCTCCGCGCCGCCGGCCTCAAGAACAGCATCCGCCTCCCCCTCCCTCTCCCCTCCACCTCCGCGGTGTTGTGCGGCTGCCGGCGTTGGAGATGATGACACCCCGTCTCCCAACTGCCCCCCGCCTCCACCGTAGCCTGTCGGCCGCCTTTCCGGCTCCGGCAGCCACCACACAGACTCCCGGCGCGTCCGGCGCCGGTCGACCACCTTCCCCCTCTCCCCTAATGTGCTTCCGTTCTTCCCCTGTTCCACTGGTAGATCCAAGTCCATACACTAGGACGAGATCTGCCTCTCCGACGACTCAGACGGCGAATGATCCCCTTCGTCGTACCTCGAGGCCGCTCGCTGGGCGCTAACGGCTACCCTAACTGCTCTGGCCATCACTAGGATGTCGAGGAGCTAGGCGCGGTCGACGCTGCCGCTGCAGCTACAGCCCCAACGGACGACAGCGGTGGGGCGCCAAGGGTACGCTGCCCATGACGTCGTCGCTAGCCCAATGGGTCGCCGAGGTGCCCAGCCGACATCGGCTCAGGACCTAGCTTGCCTACAACTGCCAGCACACCAGTGGTTGGGGCCACGCCGCCGCGTCTCAGCCCTAGACGCTGAGGGGTGGCAGCGGGTGCTGCCACAATAGGAGGTACAGCGCCCTGCCCAGTAGCCGCAGCGCCAGGGTGTTGTGGCTGGGTCTGACTATGTCGGCGCACGTCATCCCTTACCCGCCGTGCTCTAGGGGAAGTGCCTCAACTACCTGTCCTGGTCGCACCATGTCGCCACCTGCAGGCTGCCATGTCGCTATCTTCGGTGCTATGATTTTCGGCACCTGGCGCGGGACTGTAAGCGGCAGTGTCCCGATATCGACGGTGGACGTAGGGCGGTGGGCAGGGATGGATGGAGGATCGTGCGTTGCAAGCGGCAGCGGAGGGTGCCTCCTGCTAGCTCCAGCGCAGCTACCGGCACTGATGGCAGGCGACGATGACTAGCCCGAGACCGTGCCTCGAGCACCAAGCCACCCGCCCAAGTCGACCCGGTGGAGTCGGGTGGGGCTATGCATGTGTCGCCTGTTGGTCGAGGGCATCGGCGCCGACGCACGAGGTGCCAAAGACGGACAGAGGAAGGCACTAGTGACTCCTCCAACGGCGGTGGGACCGACCGTGACTTGTCGGCTAGCGGGACGTGCCTTCCTGGCTATGACCCGTTGACGCTGACTGCGTGGCCTCACGACGAGCTCTCTGGTCACGACGCATGGACAACCCAATGCTCGAGGAGTTCGCAGCCTCGATCGCCGTCAGCAGGATCGTCACGCGCCCTCCACTTGACCGCCTGGCTTCATCTTCGGCGGCCAACCAGCTGGAGGATAGGCCCACGATGGTGGTCACCTATGTCTGCACCTGCGGGTGGCAGATGTCGTCCCAGCATGCCGACTCGGAGCTGCGGACTCCACCTCCGCACACCACTCTGTGGGCAGCAAACTCCCCCCGGTGTAGACTCAGCATGGGCAGACAAAGGTCACGCCATCGCGGTTGGTGCAAAACGCCCCCTCAGGCATTGATGCATCCACGGAGGACTAAGAGGGCTACCCGCCAGGCTTCGGTCCGGTTGACCTCACGACGGATGCCTGCCCCCTCAGGCGCCCGTTGCCTCTGGGCAAGGAGTCCTGGATGTTCAGTAGCATTCTCTCGTTGACATTCCACGCTTGATCCGGGAGGGAGCCTGCCTACCTCTCCAAACTCTTGTGCTTCGGGGAAGACCCACCCTCAAGGTGCCTCGGGCCCGACCCAGCGTCAGTGCACCTAGGAGGAGTACGCGCTTCGCTGCTAAACCTCGGGCGGCCAACTCAACTCTTCAGGCACAGGCGCACAGCAAGTTCTTATGGCTAAGTTGGGGCTCGCAGTTCCAGCACAGCCCGTCGGCTCTACAGCTCTATAGAAGTTTGTGTTCATCTTTGCTGAACCGCTTTCAGAGTCCAAGCAAGAGGCATTCAAGGTTCTGTTCCCTGACAACGCGAATACTTTGTCCCGGAGGTTGACACGCTTCTCGCCAAGCCGCCGAGTGCGACGTCGGGTGGCTAGGGAGGTTGTAGCCTAGCTGGCCTTTGACTGGGCGTCGGCAGGTTTCCTGCAGTTGTGGTTGCCTTTTTTTTCCGTTGTAATCCTCAGCTTTTTTGGGTACTTTTTTTATTATTTTTTTGTGTTCTTGGTCCTCCTCCTCTTTGGTAATTTCGGCGCTTATCATTGATGGGGGAGATTGTAATGTTTCTCTACTTCTTTTTAATGAAATATGAGCCCAGGCACGGTCTCAAAAAAAAAAAGAATCAACAAAATCAAATGTTGGAAGACATATACTTTGTAATTTGCCCATTCTACATGGAAATGATTGTTTCGTCAGTTGTTTAGTGTAGTCAATTTAGTTACATTGGAAAAGAGACATTGCCCCCCAGGCTTCCTCTACCACTCGTCTGCAATCATCTTCCTTCAGCCAATTGGCCTCGAATTTGATAGCACTTGGGCTCTAAATCATTCTTCTAGCAGGCAGTAGCTAGTACATCTATTCAATTCAGCTGCCACTGAACCGTTGCAACGACGGATGGTGGCGATGGTAGTACACAGTGCTGAATCCCAAGATGAAATGAAGAGTGTGAATCAGCAGCGCCAACATGACGTACGAGCCTTTTTTTTTTTTAATCTTACGAGCCATTATTGGTGCCGCTGAAGTGTTCCTTCTTATGCAAAGATCGATGGTACGTACTCTACACAGAGCATTATTGGTGCCTGGTGGAGACGGCATGTTACACCATCCCTCAAAGGGAGCTATCTAGCGTCGGGACCACCAATGGCGGAGCCATGTGAATGATGAGTAGGATTCGTTGTAGCCGCCTGCTCCGCGAGACCGACACCCCTTGACTCCACACTCCACAGCGAGGTCTCCGTCTGAACGGGCCTACACTCGAGGTGGATGCCCATCGCTACCAGACGAGACATGTACCAGTACTGGTCCATAATGCAGTCTGCTGCTGTCTGTAAACTTATAGCTAAATCTATTAGTATACCTATCATATAACAATTAGCCCACGTAGAGTAAGACTAATAATATATTCGGCTACAAGCTGTAAAGATATTTGGAGCCTATCTCTTGGTCTACACAGAGCATTATTGGTGCCTGGTGGAGACGGCATGTTACATCATCCCTCACAGGTAGCTATCTAGCGCCGGGGCCACCAACCGCGGAGCCATGTGAATGATGAGTATGATTCGTTGTAGCCGCCTGCTCCGCGAGATCGACACCCCTTGACTCCACACTCCACAGCGAGGTCTTCGTTTGAACGGGCCCACACTCGAGGTGGATGCCCATCGCTACCAGACGAGACGAGCGAGGCATGAACCAGTACTGGTCCATAATGCAGTCTGCTGCTGTCTGTAAACTTATAGCTAAATCTATTAGTCTACCTATCATATAACAATTAGCCCACGTAGAGCAAGACTAATAATATATTCGGCTGCAAGCTGTAAAGATCTTTGGAGCATATCTCTCGGTCTCCACAGAGCATTATTGGTGTCTGGTGGAGACGGCATGTTACACCATCCCTCACAGGTAGCTATCTAGCGCCAGGGCCACCAACCGCGGAGCCATGTGAATGATGAGTAGGATTCGTTGTAGCCGCCTGCTCCGCAAGACCGACACCCCTTGACTCCACACTCCACAGCGAGGTCTCCGTCTGAACGGGCCTACACTCGAGGTGGATGCCCATCGCTACCAGACGAGACATGTACCAGTACTGGTCCATAATGCAGTCTGCTGTTGTCTGTAAACTTATAGCTAAATCTATTCGTCTACCTATCATATAACAATTAGCCCACGTAGAGCAAGACTAATAATATATTCGGCTACAAGCTGTAAAGATCTTTGGAGCCTATCTCTTGGTCTACACAGAGCATTATTGGTGCCTGGTGGAGACGGCATGTTACATCATCCCTCACAGGTAGCTATCTAGCGCCGGGGCCACCAACCGCGGAGCCATGTGAATGATGAGTATGATTCGTTGTAGCCGCCTGCTCCGCGAGACCGACACCCCTTGACTCCACACTCCACAGCGAGGTCTTCGTTTGAACGGGCCCACACTCGAGGTGGATGCCCATCGCTACCAGACGAGACGAGCGAGGCATGAACCAGTACTGGTCCATAATGCAGTCTGCTGCTGTCTGTAAACTTATAGCTAAATCTATTAGTCTACCTATCATATAACAATTAGCCCACGTAGAGCAAGACTAATAATATATTCGGCTGCAAGCTGTAAAGATCTTTGGAGCATATCTCTCGGTCTCCACAGAGCATTATTGGTGTCTGGTGGAGACGGCATGTTACACCATTCCTCACAGGTAGCTATCTAGCGCCGGGGCCACCAACCACGGAGCCATGTGAATGATGAGTAGGATTCGTT
This sequence comes from Miscanthus floridulus, assembly GCF_019320115.1. NCBI lineage: Eukaryota > Viridiplantae > Streptophyta > Magnoliopsida > Poales > Poaceae > Miscanthus > Miscanthus floridulus. The sequence goes on along the minus strand of NC_089594.1, from coordinate 83,819,141 downwards.
GTAGCCGCCTGCTCCGCAAGACCGACACCCCTTGACTCCACACTCCACAGCTAGGTCTCCGTCTGAACGGGCCTACACTCGAGGTGGATGCCCATCGCTACCAGACGAGACATGTACCAGTACTGGTCCATAATGCAGTCTGCTGTTGTCTGTAAACTTATAGCTAAATCTATTCGTCTACCTATCATATAACAATTAGCCCACGTAGAGCAAGACTAATAATATATTCGGCTACAAGCTGTAAAGATCTTTGGAGCCTATCTCTTGGTCTACACAGAGCATTATTGGTGCCTGGTGGAGACGGCATGTTACACCATCCCTCACAGGTAGCTATCTAGCGCCGGGGCCACCAACCGCGGAGCCATGTGAATGATGAGTAGGATTCGTTGTAGCTGCCTGCTCCGCGAGACCGACACCCCTTGACTCCACACTCCACAGCGAGGTCTCCGTCTGAACGGGCCCACACTCGAGGTGGATGCACATCGCTACCAGACGAGACGAGCGAGGCATGAACCAGTACTGGTCCATAATGCAGTCTGCTGCTGTCTGTAAACTTATAGCTAAATCTATTAGTCTACCTATCATATAACAATTAGCCCACATAGAGCAAGACTAATAATATATTTGGCTGCAAGATGTAAAGATCTTTGGAGCCTATCTCTCAGTCTACACAGAGCATTATTGGTGCCTGGTGGAGACGGCATGTTACACCATCCCTCACAGGTAGCTATCTAGCGCCGGGGCCACCAACCGCGGAACCATGTGAATGATGAGTAGGATTCGTTGTAGCCGCCTGCTCCGCGAGACCGACACCCCTTGACTCCACACTCGACAGCGAGGTCTCCGTCTGAACGGGCCTACACTCGAGGTGGATGCCCATCGCTACCAGACGAGACGAGCGAGGCATGAACCAGTACTGGTCCATAATGCATTATGCTGCTGTCTGTAAACTTATAGCTAAATCTATTAGTCTACCTATCGTATAACAATTAGCCCACGTAGAGCAAGACTAATAATATATTCGGCTGCAAGTTGTAAAGATCTTTGGAGCCTATCTCTCAGTCTACACAGAGCATTATTGGTGCCTGGTGGAGACAGCATGTTACACCATCCCTCACAGGTAGCTATCTAGTGCCGGGGCCACCAACCGCGGAGCCATGTGAATGATGAGTAGGATTCGTTGTAGCCGCCTGCTCCGCGAGACCGACACCCCTTGACTCCACACTCCACGGCGAGGTCTCCGTCTGAACAGGCCTACACTCGAGGTGGATGGCCATCGCTACGAGACGAGACGAGCGAGGCATGTACCAGTACTGGTCCATAATGCAGTCTGCTGCTGGCTGTAAACTTATAGCCAAATCTATTAGTCTACCTATCGTATAACAATTAGCCCACGTAGAGCAAGATTAATAATATATTCAGCCACAAGCTGTAAAGACCTTTAGAGCCTATCTCTCAGTCTACCCATATAGGAGCTACATATCTTAACTATTAATACACTAGTCCATGAACCTGTGCTGCCGCACGGGTTGGATTCCTCAGTAAGAGCTAACATTGAGATACTTTAGCAATAGAAAACTATGTTTAATATATGTTAAAATAAAAATTACTATATTCATTTAACTTTTATTTGAATCCAGAGTTCCACACATGTTTAGAATTGGCATTGGCATGTATGAGAGATATCGTTGTGGCTTTGCTAATAGTGTTCATTAATTTGGTTCCACGGTTGGATATTTTCTTCTCCTTCCTTTCTTTTGTGCCCCATCTTATTGTATATTATATGGGCGTGTTGGATATCCTTCTTTAGTAATTTAATTGTGTGGATAACAATATTGAAATATTATTATCTTTTTAATGATAGATGTGGATAATTTAGGTACAAATTTAGGGATTATTTTGAATTATAGTTCATAATGGTAGAGTCATATTTAACGTATCTAATGATATATTTTTTCTTGTTAAACATAGCATATTATATGGCTTTTATTGATGAATTTTAGTGCGTCATACGAATTAACGTGAGTTAAGCCAAAAATATTATTATTAACTTTGAAGCTAAGCCAATTTTTTATGAGAGATTGTAGCGATTTATTGGGCCATTTCAAATAGTTGGTCCTAACCGCGTTTATGTATCTATAGTACGGCACAATAGAAGGTCCTAGAGACCGACTGATGATAAGTCCAGTCTCAATGGATAGTTTCACGGCGTCGTACTATTTCGAAGACTATCACGTCATATAGAATGAAAAATAAAACTTGGATAAAACACTCACTCTCAATGCAAAGTTTCATTCTATAGTTTCATAGGCGCTAAATTTCATGACTCATAAATAGTTGGTAATCATGCCGAGCTTCATCTAGATGAAACTCATTTATCCTCTCTCTCTCTTCTTAAAAACAATGTCGTCAAAAGTACCTATGTGCTAACCTATTTAATGCAAATGAAACTTCTACTAAGACGGACCTAATAAAAAATAGAAGGTTGTCTTGGGAGGCTAGAAGGATACTCCTGTATATTTTGTTACACTTATAGAGTAAGAATGAAATGATTTTATATCTTTCACATCCCCTTTCACTACTACACAAACTTTACTGGAGGCGGGCGTTTTCGGTTTTCCGCGGCGGGCAAAGCCGTCCGCCGCGGCCTAGAGGCCACGATAAATCGTGTCTTAACTGCGGCGGGCGACCTTGCCCGCCGCAGTTAACCGATTTACCGCGGCGGGCGGTGTAACGTACCCGCCACGGTAAATATACTTTTACCACGGTGGGCACGTTAGGATGCCCGCTGCGGTTAATCATTTAAAAAAACAAAAAAACCAGGAGCCCACCGACGAGCCCGTTCTCGAGCCCACTGGCGAGCCCACCGGCGACGGATCCGGGCTTCCCACGGCTGCAGATCCGTGCTGCTCGGGGAGGGAGAAGAGGAGCAGCCGGCCGGGCCCCAGCGTCTCTGGAGAAGCCGGCTGGACACGCCGACGCCACTGCAGGGCCGCCACCACCTCGCTAGTCGCTCGCAGGGGACCATGCCGACGCGTCCTCGGCCGCCATGGTGGAGGTCCCGGCGTCGTGGCCGTGGTGGAGATCCCGCCGTGGTGGAGGGAGGCCGCCGCGCCGAACCGTCCTCGCCCGCCGGATCCGCCTCGGGACGCCGTCACCAGCCGGATCCGGTCACCGCGCGCCGCCACCGGCCAGATCCGCCTCAGGACGGGCTCGTCGTGGATCTGGCCCCAGTCACCGTCGTCGTCGTGGACGCGCCATGGAGAGGGAGGGAGGAAGGCCGCCGCCGTGGTGGACGCCGCCGCCACCTTGCTGTGGCGGTCCTTGCCGCCGGCCACGGCGCGCACCACCGGGTATGCCCGCCTTGCAGCGCCATCACCGGCGTCATGGGGTGGAGAGTAAATATGGCAACGGGGAATTCCCCCTCGGAGGTTGCCTCCCCATCCCCGTCCCCGCGGGGAGAAAAAATCCCCGTCCCCGTCCCCGCCAAAGCTCACGGGGACGATTTCTCCCCCATCCCCGCCCCCGCGAGGGGAAAAATCCCCGTCGGGGATCCCCGTCCTCGCATTTGTTCATCACCATTCAGGTTAATTCATCATCATTCACATGAGTTCATCGACACAATATTAGAGTACACCACGAATCACAATCCAAAAATAGCTAAATAGCAAGAAGCAGGATATTAATCATCACAAAGGTGTAGAACTAGGGTTATTGCTGTTATATATACTCAGAAGACATTGGGCCTTCGTGGGCTGGTTGGGCCATCAGGAAAGAGAGCAAAGCCTGTATATAAACGGGGCGGGGATGCGGGTATCGGGGACGGGGAATGCTCCCCCAAACCCGTCCCCGCCAAACCCGACGGGGGATGTTTTCTCCCCGTTTAGATCCCCGTGGGGGCATATTTGACTCCATCCCCGTCCCCTAATAGGGGAATTCCCCGCGGGGAATCGGGGATCGGGTCCCCGTTGCCATCTTTAGTGGAGAGGGAGATGGAGGCTGGCCGGAGGAGAGGGGCGGCGCGCCGAGACGGTGTGAGGGAGAGGGGCACGAGTGAGAGTTGGAGGAGAGGGAGCAGGGGCGCCGTGTGGATCTGAGAGTGAGAGGGAGCCGAGAATCGCGATGAAGGGGATCGGGTGCTCACGGAGGCGGAGGGAGGGACTTCGGCTGTGGCTGGGAAACCCTAAGTGTGCCTATTTATACCTGGAGTGGCTATCGGGCTTCGTCTTAGGCCGGTTGGGCCAGGCCATTTTCCGTGGCGGGTCTTATAACGCGCCCGCCTCGGAAAATCAATTTACCGAGGCGAACACCTTAAAATGCCCGCCAGGGTTAATACCTATTAACCGTGGCAGGCATTTTAAGGTGCCCGCCTTGGTAAATCGATTTTTCGAGGCGGGCAAAAGTGCCCACCACGGTAAATAAAAACCACCCGCCTCGGTAAATCGTGAGATTTACCGTGGCGGGCTAAAATAGGCGTCCGCCTCGGTTAAGTTTTTTGGGTGTCTCGCAAAATTATTTCTGTAGTAGTGTTTCTTCTCTTTGCAGTTTACAGGCTCACGCTCCTGCACCAGCAGCAGCACGGGAAAGAAAGACTTGGGCGCAGTGAGCAGTGCGCTAAGTCGAGGCACGGCCGCAATCTCTCGCTAACCATTGTAACTTATAAACTGAAAAACATAATAATGATGGCATTAATTTACCTTTTTCTTGTAGATCGCATGAGACAGATCAGATCGTAAATGGATTCAGCACGACGGTCATATACTTTTGGTTGGTGAATGATGAAAACAATAGACCTTCTTGTAAACTGAAAAATATAATAATGAGATGGCATTAATTTACCTTTTTCATGTAGATCACTGGAGATAGATTAGATCGCAAATGGATTCAGCAAGACGGCCGTACCTTTGGTTGGTGAATGAGGAAAACAATAGACCTTTAGTTCATGCTGATGATGGAAACAACAGGAGGATGAGCAGTGAATAAATGGATTCCTGCGATTAGATGGATTCTTATTTCCACGTGGTTGGCAAAAATATATAAAGGCAGTTCTGTATGACCGTACCTTCAGTTTTTGGATGATGAAAAAACGATGGCTCACAAAATATATAAAGGCACTCCGGCAGATGTATATCTATTTTGTTGGATCTAGAATTTTTGTCAGTATAGAAGAATGTGTGTTTTTGTTATAATAATATACTAATACCCAATAGTGGACTGCTTGCAAAAAAAAAAAAAATCATGGACGCAGTATATATATATTTTATTTAGGTACTTGGTATAGTTCTCCGTTGGATGGATTTTCTCAGAATGACAGACTCGGTTTTTCTCTAAAAAAATAGATTTTTGTCTATTTTTTTAATCTACGGCAAAGGTGGGTAATTTTCTAGATAACAAAATAGATCCAATGGTCATTGGTGGATACAGACTTTCGATTCGATGGCCGGATGTTTCTGATTAACATGAGAATTTCTAGCATTTATCTTTTTTCCTAGCGTATCTGGTGAGAATTAATGTGGAACATTCGTTGGGGCCTCCAATTAGTAATAGTAAGATAAGATAGTCCACTTGTCTCTCCCACGAAGTTTTTTTTGTTCCTGTGTCTAAGCCGCTTTCACTGCCACTGGATTCATCGTACGAAGCCGCGAGAAAGATAAGGGTCATTTACAGGCTGACTTCTGTGAGCTGTGAGCACTTGATCCGTGGTTGTGGCGCAGGAATTGTACGTATTACTTGTTTCTGTGATCCTGTTTGAACCGCTACGGTATGAGTATGAGAGATGAGAGCTAATTGTTAGTGTTCGTTCGCTTTGCTATATATACGGCTTGGGAGTTTGGGAGATCTCTATCTGTTTCGTGTCCTATGTCATCCTATGTCAGCAAAGCACGACGTGAAGCAGAAACTGTATTTTTTTTTACCTCTATGTTGCTTGAGCGTTTTTCTGCTGAACTGCTATCATCACTTCCCTAAAATTCCAAATGAATGACTGGGCACCTGCATGATGTGTACGTCCTCGATGCCAATGCCCTGTTCGCTTGAACTTATCAGCACTACTTTTCAGCCATGGAATAGTGTTTTTCTCTCACAACAAATCAGCATCAGCATCAGTCTCAAGTTTGACCAAAACATCACAAATTATAAGCCCACAATGACTTTTTCATAGCTGACAATAGCTTTTCCAGTAAATTTTCACAGCTCACGGCTAAACCAAATACACCCTCTATCAACTAGAAGAAAGAAAATGTTCCAGTCTATGGATCAATTTTTCTTATTTATGAGAAAATGTTCTAGTTTCTTTCTTTAAAAGGGAAAAAAAATTAGGTTTACAAGAAAAATGTTCTATCATCACGAGAAACTATTATAGTTTTAGGTGGAATCTTTTTTCTTGCATTAGAAACAAAAAAATGAATAATTAAAGAAAATAAAAGTTGATTTGAAGGGCAGAAAAATAAAAAAAGAAACAGGCCTATTAGGTCACCATTATAAAGGAAACGGGTCCGCATAAACGACACGTTGAACAAAGTTTATTTTCATCATGGGAAGTGACTACGCATCAATCGACTGATTTCTGTTTGTGTTACAGCCGATTTTTTCCAACCAGTCAGAACAGGACACGTGCACATGGAACCAAAAGTGACTACGCAAGATTCGACTGATTACTGTTTGTGTTTCAGCCATTTTTGTTCAACCACTCAAAACAGTACACGTGCACATGGAACCAATCAGTACGAACAACAACAAAAAACTGAAAAATACAAATGATTTTTCTGATCGGCGAAAGACAATTTCTGAAAAAACCGAAGCCAACTAAAATGTGTCATTCAACTGATCAGAAGTTACAAGGTATAAAAGTAGTGAGCTGAACAACCTCTCTGGATTTGCCTCCTGAACAACCCCTGATCACAAAAACACCAACAAGCTAGCTCCCAGGTTTTGATCTCATTCTCCAGGGAAGACCTGTCTTCGGGAGATCCGATCCTGTGCATGCCAGGAGGCGGCACCATGCACTTTGGCTTGTTCTTCAATTCTGCAAGCAGGGGTGTTGTTGCTTGGTCTTTGAATGAAGCTAGCTGAGTGTCCATGTCATTGACACTATTGGCTTGTTCTTCACCAGCATTTACTTACTTTGTTTCTTTCATTCATCCTACCACGCCCAAGGAAGCTGTGGTCAAGATGTGCTGTATTACCACGGATGAAGCCGAGTATTCCAGAGAAACGAAGCAGCAGTTGTGTTGGAATGTCTTCCAAATTCATCGATCAGCTGCCAACAGCTCTTGACAAATTTTCACTTGATCAAGAAGCAGTGCCCCCCATCCTCTGGATCTCCGAATGCAGTTCAGGTGCCTGAGATAATCGGAAGCAAATGTCACTAGAATGATATACACATGCATTATCGCTAACCACCTATAACAGCATGATTGAACATACTGTAAAAAGATTGATGGCTACAAGGTGTCCAAATCTCTTTTTAGCATTGTAAGTTGTAACAAAATATAAAAACTAATACCGACAAGCTGAAACAATACTCCTGATTATTTGAATCTCAAAACCACTATTAATAAGAAAATAAGCTTAATTTAGCCTCTGTAGCATGGACGATGCTCCATAGTTGACCATCATTCAGGATTCAGGACATGGAAAATAATGCAGAAGAGAAAGGAGGAAAGAACCTACATTCATTGACAAGTCTAAAGACTTCCTGTACAGCTCATTTGCAAGTTCCTACAAACAACATGTCTGAGCTTTAGTTTCCAATCAATCCAAATTGCACCTGACATTGCAGCAAGAAACGGAAGTTTTTTGGAATGACAAAAAAGGCAAAATCATAGTTCTTTCATGGATATTCCTCCAGATGCTTGCATGAAAACCTGACGGCATGTGGCTCAAGCCCCATGCGAACAGTTGCAGGTCAGCCATGCTACACGTGAAGCACAGGATTACACTAACTGATCAACTGATACTTGAAGGAATAAACATGATTAGATAAGCTGAAATTGCTTCTCTAGATAATGAAAAGGACATGCACATACCACAAGATTTGTGTGCTGCTAACCTCAGAACGAAAACAGAAGTGAGCTGCAGCCCCTTCTCCTTCTAGAAAATGAATAGAACATGCAGCTGGGCAGTGTCTAACTAATCTAACTAACTATCTGCTTTACTGGACAAACTGAACTAACTAAACAAACTGAAAACTGAAACAAAATTCAAACTGAAAACTGCACTGACAAACTGAACTAACTAAACAAAATTCAAAAAAAAATGAAAACTCTGAATATAAACTAAACTATCTGCTAAAATCCTGAAAAGTGAAAACTGAAACAATTTTCAGAACAAAAATCCACGCACTGAAGATGAACCATAGCTGCAAACGAAAGCCTAAGCCAACTTGTAAATTGAACTGTACCCGATGAAACAGATCATAGTCCGGTGTAATGAACTGCACTTTACTGGAACCAAGTGAAGCAAACTTCTGCACCATCACCACTACAACAGAAAAAGCATGTTGCACGCCTTGCGTGGCTTACATTAGATGAAACTAGCCTAAACTTGCACACCTGAGTATTACTAGGTACATTCGAGGTACACACTAACCATACTTCCCAAACAACAGAAACAGCCACTAGCCATACACATAATGAAACCTGTGTCAAGTATATAACTCAATCTCACACCACAAACTTAAATCATAGATTATTGTAGCTTGGTTAATAGTTCACCAATACAGCCGGCATATGCAGATATAGTCACTAGGTTTCATCAGCTACACGCAAATACATATATGTAGATGGATACATATATAGCAAGCAAAACAATCCCATGAGCATAGCCATCAAAATCGCACAAAACAAGACAGATGCAGATGGCGCGCCTCTTATTACAAGCATCTGGTCTGGTCCCTCTCAAACAGGCTGGACTGAGGTGATAGATTGCTGACAGCCAGACACACACACACACACGCAGACACACGGGAACTAGCTAATTAAATCTAAGCAAACTGATTCACTCAAAGATATCAGCCATAGCGCCAGACATCCCAGTTACAGAAGAAATCTGAATTTTCAAGAGCTCTAAAAATTATTTAATGCATGCAACATGCAAAACTGAATATATAAAATTAACTATGTGTCAGTTTAAGGAGTTAATTAAACATTAACTGAATATAAAATTAACAATGTCAAACTGCTGCTGAACAAATATACTGAAACTTACTACCTGAATACTTGAACCACGATGGGTTCAGTTACTTTACTTGAAACTATAATACTAAAAATAGACCTTTGAAAAAGCAAAATACTAAAGACAACAGATCAGCAAATCCAAACCACCCTTGATACTAACAACACTACAGATCCAAATTAACATATGGCACAATACACAAATTAGGGATCTGAGCATCAGATATTTTTGCATTATTATGGGGGACAGAGAAGGCATGAGATAGTGTCGAAATACCTTTAGAATCTGGTGAATCAACACCAAATATATGCAGAATCAAGTGACCGATTGATAGATGACTGAAAAATTGAAGAAAACGGTGTCTGCATATGGGGGTAATGGGAAGAGTACCTGCGCCACGACAACAGTAGCACGAACGAGCTCTCCCATCGGACGGGTTGGGGGAGGAGAACGAGCTCTACCACCGGATGGTTTGGGGGAGGCGATGAATCAACATCGACCAATACACAAACATAGAAAATGAAAACATCAGATTAGGGTAAGGGAAGAGTACCTTCGCCGCGACAACAGCAACGAACGAGCTCTCCAACCGGACAGTTTGGGGAAGGCGATGAATCAACAGCGAGCACGGCACAGGGGTTTGGGTCCGGCTGGACGGCGGGCGTGGGGTTCAGGCGAGCGAGCGGCGCAGAGCCGGAGCAGGGAGAGGCGCTACAACATACTAGGGCTCCAGCGGCTACCGGCAAGCAGCGCCTCCCCCGCTTCTGGAAGAAGAACAGGGGAAGGAGTAGGCTGGATATTCCGAGAGGAAGAAATGACGGCAAAACAGTCACGATGGCATAGGCGCGGAGTTCGAAAAAATAATTAGGCCCACGGTGAGAAGCCGGCCCACAACGACAAAGCGTAGCACACAAAAAGAACCGACGGATGACGAATAAAATAATCAGTCGACTGATGATTAGAAATTCCGTTTCAAATCCCTGCTGCGGCTTATGCTCTCCGCCGGCAGCAGGGCCCCGGCGTTCTGCTGCCGCCGCCAGCGCTCTCTCGGTTTCTCGGCACCACTTGCAGTCAGGTTAATTCTCCGCCACAAGGATTCAATTCAATAGGTTTTCAGTGTATGTATAATTATCCATTAGCACCTCTGCTCTATTGCATTGTCTATCTCTTGTACTCCAGTTGATGATTGATAATATAATTTGGCCGCCTTCCGCCATACATACTGAAATTGAAGTTTTTCCCCAAATCCTCTGCCTCCAAGATAGTATTTTTTTTTCTCTCGCTCTCTGTACCCCACGGAAACTCATGTTTGGATAGATCGATCCTCCTCCAAACTATTGACTTTTGTTTGTTGAGCTGCTGATTTGAACTTTAGTTTTCTGGTTGAGCTTGGCTGGAGATTGGTCGAGTGAGATGGCAATGCTGGCTACAGAATTACTGTCTAAGTAATTCTCTCTTCTGAATTTGGTGTTGTTCTTTGTGCCATACTTCGGCGATGCCTATCTTTTGGCAGAGCACATACAGTCGTCAGAGAGATCGAGGAGATAGAATTTACCACTGCTTACAGCATGTACATGCCTAGTGTGTAAAAAAGCTTGGACATGCTTGTGTCCGTCTCAGGGTAGTCGTCCATATTTATTTGATGATTGATGATGAAGACACCAGGGCAAGCAACTTCAGCTCTGGTTGCATTTTCTGCATTTGTGTGCCATGCTTTTCTAGTTGTGTCAGCGCATTATCTTCATCTTCATGCAGAAATAGCTCAACCAATTTGTTTTGTTTTTGGAAATTGTAATTTGTCTTCAACCTGTTATAATATCCGGCCATGTACACAAGTCGTGGTGCTTCATTTATCTCTGGGGTCTCAAGAATAACTCAATTCTTACTGGAACCTTAGAAACATTAGAGCAGTAGAGCACGCGCTCGTGCTCCTTGTCGGCTTGCCCTTACTGTCATTGCTAAATTTTAAGGGAAAGCATGGCATCAAGGTGGCTTTTGGTTCATATATAACAGATATTAACTAGTACGAAATAACAGCAGTAGTTATGATAGCTTTTATTTTATTGATGCTGCCCGCCAAGCTTATTTGTCTTACCTAATTCATCATATCACTACACCAGATTTTCACAATAGGAACAAGGACATTTTTACTGTAGGGGCGGCTAGGATTGGGGGCGCCCCTACAGTGAGCGTCCTCGGGCCCCAGCAGCGCAGCCGCCCCTACAGATGGCACTGTAGGGGCGGTTGGTAACCTGAGCCACCCCTACAGTTGGGGCTGATCTGTAGGGGCGGCTCAATCACCAGCCGCCCCTGCAGGCTGATCTGTAGGGGCGGCTCAATCACCAGCCGCCCTTGCAGTGTTCTAGATGATCCTTACATGATCATAGTGAACAGTGTGATTTCTTTTTTTAATCTGTGGGTCAACTTTGTAACTAGTTTTTCTTCCTCATACTAACTCCAAATCTGATGATTTTTTTCCTAAAATTTTGGGTCTCAAATTTTGGTTCGAACTTATCATTTTTTAAAATTTCAAATTTGAAAGGTTCAAATTTTGTCAAATGATAAGATGACCAAAATAAAAGTTGTAGATCTTCATGACCTCTACAACTTTGATGTTTATCAAATTTTCATTTGAGATCATTTGGTGTCTCAAAATTATTTTAGTAGTTTTGATTTTAATTTGGTCATCCTCCTCGTCCTGCTCCGCTTCTCCTCCTTGTCCTCCTCCTCGTCCTGCTCCGCTTCGCCACCGGCGCGGGTGCGAGCGCTGAACCGCCTCTCATGCCAGCCTCACATGCCAGCGAAAATGGTAAAATATTAGTTTGGTTACTGTTTTCTCGGGCAATTTTATAATTGGCACGATAAAGTTGGTAAACGGAGAGGCAGCCACCGTAAGAGTGGCAAATAGTTAGATCTCCCCCAGTGCCTGCGCGCACAAGTGCACGCCGCAAAACCGCCCCTTGTTGTTGATGGCTTTTTCAGTTGAAATCGTTTTCTATTAAAAATTCTATTCGAAGTTCTCAAACTTTGAATTCAAATTTTAAATTGTTCAAACAGAGTCGGATGGAGAATTGATCAAAATAAAAATTTTACACCTCGATGAGTTCTACAACTTTGTTTTTTACGAATTTTTCATTTGAATTCATTTAATAACCGAAAATTAAGATTGAAAGTTCTCAAAAATTCAAAATAAAAACACCAGATATATTAATAGGCCTAAACCCTAAAATCGGCCCATTACTGTACTTGGCCCATAATTTGCTGGCCATTGATTCATGATCGAACTGCTACCATGCGCCAAGGAAGTATAAAATAGGGTCACCTCGAACCCTAACCCTCATCCTCTCTCATTTCTTTAGGAGCTCATGGCCGCCGCCCCTTTTCTTCTCTCCCGCTCTTCTCCGGCTGCAGCGCACGGCCGGGGCACTCCTCCAGAAGCAGCGCGCCCCCACGCTCAGATCCTTCAGGAGCTCATGGCCCAGGCCTCCTTACAGGCGGTGGCGCTCGTGCAAGCACGGCCTCACACCCCTCCTCAAGCATGACCTCGCGCCCCTCCTCGAGCACGACCTCCGAGGGAGAGAGGCGGGCACAAGATGGATACGAGGCTTCCTGGTGGTGGTGCCTGAGCAGCAGCCTGGCGTGGTGCGGGATCCTGTCCGTGGAGGTTGGGCAACACCAGATCCAGTGCATGGGCATCAGGCTCCTTTTTATCCCATCCGGTGAGCAGCTTTATCACTAATTTTTTCTGAATCTGACATTTTCCAGCAGCTTGTGTTCAACATCTCAGTCTTTTCTGAATCGACATTTTTCTCATCTCAGTCTTCAGCAACAAGTGCGGGTGGTGCTAGATGCAGCACCAGTGCGGGCGGCGACAGCGGCGCTGGATGCGGCCACCATGGGCGGTGCGCTACGGGCGAGGCTCGAGCAGCGAGCGGCCGCCATCGCCGTGTGCGAGGACGCCGAGGAGCATGAAAGCTCTAGTTTGGTTTTGGTGAATTGATGAAACCCTAAGTGCTAACCTAGTTCATCAAGTGATCATGAGATAGGTAGCACACTTCAAGTAGAGAAGCAAATGAAGATCATAACATGACAATGGTGATAGCATGGAGATGATCAAGGGCTTAAACTTGAAGAGAAGAAAGAGAAAAACAAAAAGCTCAAGGCAAAGGTATAAACCATATGAGCTATTTTGTTTTGGTGATCAAGACACTTAGAGAGTGTGATCACATTTAGGTTTGATAGCCGTACTATTAAAGGGGGTGAAACTCGTATCGGAATGCGGTTATCAAAGTGCCACTAGATGCTCTAACTTATTGCATATGCATTTAGGATCTAGTGGTGTGCTAACACCCTTGATAATATTTGTGAAAATATGCTAACACATGTGCACAAGGTGGTTGTAGGGTTGAGATGGGTTTGGGTCCCTCTCGGGATTCGGCGCTTTCGGGAAAATGAAATGTCTATTTTCTATTGCGCCGGATGCAAAATTCTTGGTGATTGGCACATTTGGGCAAGGGTGAAGAAGTTAGAGTTGAAATGGAGTTGGTCGAAATGATGCTGGCGTTGGTCTACTGACCGGACGATGGGTCACTCAGCGACCGGACGCTGAAAGGCTGCGTCCGGTCGAGCTGTCAGACGGCACAGTAGGTAGGGTTGAGCACCGGACGCTGGTCTACGTCCGGTCACGGTGGACCGGACGTGTCCGGTCGAAAAAACATGCCTCGAGGAGCTTACTGGAAACGACCGGACGCTGGGGCTTGAGCGTCCGGTCAGTTTTGACCGGAGCGTCCGGTCAGCTTCGTAGCCGTTGGAATCTGACGAACAGCGTTTGAAGCTGGTGACGCGTGGCGTCCATCGGGCGACCGGACGCTGAGGGCCAGCGTCCGGTCAGTATGACCGGAGCGTCCGGTCAGAGCGCGTTTTGCCCAGTGAAGGGGTATAACGGCTCTATTTGATTGGGGCTCTATTTATAGCCCCATGGCCGGCTGTGGCTCACATCTTTGGCCATTTTCATTGACATAGCAACCTTGTGAGCTAAGCCAAAGCCCTCCCACTCATCTACATCATTGATTCATCATCATAGTGAGATTGGGAGTGATCCAAGTGCATTGCTTGAGTGATTGCATCTAGAGGCACTTAGTGATCGTGTTTCGTTGCGGATTTCGCTTGTTACTCTTGGTGGTTGCCGCCACCTAGACGGCTTGGAGCAGCGAGGATCGTCGAGCGGAGGTGGTGATTGTCTCCGGCTCCGATCGTGGTGATTGTGAGGGGTTCTTGACCTTTCCCCGGCGAAGCGTCAAAAGGTACTCTAGTGGATTGCTCGTGGCTTGTGTGATCCTCATCTTGTGTTGGTTGTGCGGCACCCTATTGAGGGTTTGGAGTGTGAAGCCAATTAGCGCGTGAACCTCCAAGTGAGTGAATCGCCACAACGAGGACTAGCTTGCCGGCAAGCAAATGAACCTCGGTAAAAAATCATTGTCTTCATCATTAATTCCGAGGTGATTGGTCTTCATTGTTATTCATCTTTGTGATTGATTGGTTCTTCATCTACACGGCGGTATAACTATCCTAACCACTCTCTTTACTTTACCGCAAACTAGTTGACAAGCTCTTTAGTGTAGCTAGTTGTGAGAGCTTGCTTACTTGGTTGGTGTGGCTCTTTAGTTAGTCTTTGAGAGCACACTAACATAGGATAGTGTCTTTGCTATTGTGTGAATAGACACTATCTAAACTAGAATTGTGGTAGGTGGCTTGCATTTTAAGTAGGCTAGTGCAACACTCGCTTCGCCTCATAATTGTCTAACCATTTGGTTAAGTGTTGTTGTAGAAATTTTTATTAGGCTATTCACCCCCCCTCTAGCCATTAGGACCTTTCAGAGCAGCAAGTGAACCTCGGCGCACCTGTCGTCCCAGGTAGGGATCCAGCACGGGTGGCCAACATCTAGTGTGAAGCCGTGCAGATCCTCCGCCTCGAGAAGACTTGAGCCTGGTGCTTGTGTGCCGAGCGTCCTCTTGCCGAGGCCGCGCATACTCGAGCTACGCCAGCACCAGATGCGGTCACGGCGTGACGCCTCCTCCAGTTCTTCGACTTCTCCAGGCGGTTCTCCCGCTCAGATTGTGCTAGTAGCATCAAGGTGCTGCTCCCACTCTCCAGTACTTGGTCCCGCACTTCCTCCATGACTAGATCTGAATCGATATGCATGCTTTCTTGGGTATTTTTGGTGTGATTCTCCATGTTCAGTTCTGTGCTCAAATTTGAATATTTATGGCGGTCAGATTCGAATTTGAATTATATATATATATATATGTGGTCAGATTTGAATTTGATTTTTTTTGCTGGAAAATCCACTGTAGGGGCGGTTCTTGATTGAACTGCCTTTACAAATACACACAGCAGGGGCGGCTGGTGATACAGCCGCCCTTACAGAAGTCCACTACAGGGGCGGCTGAAAACACCAGCCACCCCTACAGAGGGCACTGTAGGGGCGGCTGAAAACACCAGCCGCCCCTACAGAGGGCACTGCAGGGACGGTCAGGAAACCGCCCCTACAGAGGCACCCTCTGTAGGAACACCCTGGGAAAGACGGCTGGCGCAGCCGTCCCTACAGAGGCTCTAGAGCCGCCCCTAAAACTGTGTAGGCTAAACTGCTGAGCAACATAAAGAGAATTCAACAGGAAGCTGCTGTATATGTGCTTGAACTGGAATATCTGTTGGTAGAGCTGGAAAACATTACAAAGGTTGCCAAGTGACTATTCTTTACCTGATTCCATTCACTCGTCACATAATTTCAGACGTATGCATGCATTTTATTTCTTACCTCGATCTTTTCTGTTTTACTACTTTTGGAAGGCAGCGCACGGTGGAGTTGGAACAGGTTCGACGCCAGAAGAAGAAGGCTCAAAAGATCTATGGCTTCACTTTGGCTGCGCTATCTTGCATGACAGTGCATTTGTATAATATGCCTACACCAATGGTTGAACAAGGCAACACTTCCCCTTGAGTTATATTTGTATAATACGTATTTCCCAAGCCAGTACCCCAAGCCAGTACTCTGTCTTAATTTGGATCAGTGTATGTACCATGCATGCATGCACAGGATCAAAGTATGTATATATACTAGTTGTTGGGTTGGGTGGCCGTGTACGTATATTGTCAGTGTCATTGGCAAGGGTGGCTGCCTTTAATTTGTGTGGGGGCAAGGCAATCTATTTTACATGCATATGCATGGCAGGAGCAACTTTGGATGGCTTGGCATGTTTTTTTTTTTTTGACACCAGCTTGGCATGTTTATATATATCCTAGCTAGATATGACAATGCTGAAATACAATAAGAAAAGAATGAATAACAATGCTGGGCCTTCCTGGCCCAAAACGGCCCAAGGAGCGACCGGGCTCCGCTCCCCAGGAAACGAAACCAACTTCCTCCTCCGGCCCGGCCCACTCAAAGCAAGCAAGGCATCCCCTCCGCCGCCGGTATCCTCTCTCTGAGGATGAGGAGCCGGAGCCAGCCCATCCGCCGCCGGTGAGGAGCGGAGCAGCGAGACGTGACCTCTGTGGTGGAGCCGTCCCCTACACCTGCAGTGAAGAAAACGAAGGGGGAGGAACAGCAAGAGCATAAGGCTAGCTGTTACGACTTACGAGGGTCCCCATTCCGGTGTCCCTGGCCATCCGCTCCGGCAGCACCTCCGGTGCCCCAGCCCGTTCCCACTCGGTAAACCCACCTTCCTTCCTCGAGTTCCCTCTTCTTCGACCTGATGATGTCTCCCCCATCCATCTCGGGACTGATTTCTTGCAGGTGCTATAGTCCCTTGTTGCCTCCCCACCTCGTCTCCCTCACATTTACTCTTCTGCAGTTCTGCTGAACTGGGCGCTGGAATCCCTTTACTGTATGAATTGGTGCATTACACTAGTATGTTCTTTTATTAGCTGCATGAATGAACTCTGCGTAAATTGTTGTGATTAAGGTTACATGGTTTGGTTTGTCAACCTCTAATGAGTATTGCGGCTACTGATATATCACTACAGTAGGGTCTAGGTCTTGTAAAAGCATGTGTCCTATTCATTCATCTACTGTTAGTAGGGCCTGTATGTGTATTCTGCAGTTGGTGTTTTCCTTCTGTCTTCCTCCAATCAGGAATCTGCCAATTTGATTGGTGTTCAGTCTTGCAATAGTTCAAGGGAAGATTCTAGGCAGTGTTTCAGCTTGTGCTTGTATGTCTCTTTCAGTTCATCTGATATCTACAATGATCAAATAAGTGGTGAAAAATTGAAAAAAATTAATCTGTACTCTGGACTTATGTGGTTAAACCTGAAATTCCTACTCGTTCTTTGAGTACTGTCAGACTAGAACAGATGCTAGAATGGAAGGAGCTCACTTCACAAAATTGCATCATGTGTTTCTGTGAGACTCACTTTTTTCATTGTTTATTGATTTGTGAAACTCTACTTGTGACTACCTGGCAAAGATCCAAAGGCCAGACTCACGATTCGTGCTTAACTAGCTCAGTTTCTTTATAGAATTTTTCCATGTTAGTTTTTTTTTAACTGAGTTTATAGTGCAGTTTCTATGATTCCTTACTTAAAAGGACATTTTTTCCTCATGAGTTGGTACTTGGTAGTATGAAAGCATCTATCTACTAGTTAGAACTTTCAAAATATTCGATTTTGTTTCAATACAAAAGTAACATATTTTTGTTTTCTGGAACGAATGAGAAACATATTTGCTAACTGCTATGTAGCATCTCTAATTTTTGTCCATAGTGAGGGTGTGGGGAGCAGGGGAATTGGGTGGTGTGATTTCTGGAGATTTGCCGTTGGTTAGATCATAATGAATTCTCCTCATCAGCCAATATCCCACCTGTTAGCATGAGAAAGCTGAACCGAACATCAAGTTAGCATGGTTAAATTTTGGGCTTGTTTTTTTTAGCACAATCGTAGGAGCTGTGCCTTTCAATTAAGAAGAAATAGAATTGACCCAGTTTATAAGGGAAACCAGGCCTAAAAATCTCACATCGCACAATTTATAAAAAGAAAACCGGCGAAAAGCTTAAACGTGACAACCCAGTTTTGTGCTTGTTTGACTCACAGTTCATGGGCTCTGAACCTTTCCTGCAAGCTCTAAACCTTTATGTTTGACTAATTCCAAATATCTGCTACTGCATAACAGGTGGGATGGCCTCAAGGATGGGCATGGGTACTGGCACCTACGGTGGTGTATGGCACACAGTTCAAACTCTGCCTAGTTGCAGTCAGGCATGTCAGTAAGGCTGTTGAGGTGCTCAGTACCGACCAATTTGGATTTGGAATTGGGAAAGCTTTTTACAGAAAGGAGGCACTTACTGTACGTCCTCATCAGGTGCCTTTTCTGGAGGTCACGTGTAGGTATAGCTAGCTCGCTCTTGCATGCTGCTCAAAAGGAGCTGCTTGGTCTTGATAAACATGTGTACAATGATGCCATGGGTGGCTGGGCGAGGTTTGGGAGTGGTGATAAATTGCAGGAGGTTTGGACAAAGATGGAAGAGGATGGGCTGGTTCCAGATGAGGTTTCGCACTGCCATCTAATTGAGGGACTGGGTAGAGCAGGGCGGATTGAGGATGCACTCAGGGTGTCTGAGGATATGGTACATGAGAGACATGGTCCAACTACAATGGCCTACGATGCACTTATTTTAAATTTTCTTTCGGTTGGGGATTTGGACAGGTGTATCAAGTATTACAAGGACATGTTGGAAAAGAATTGCACCCCAAATATCGACACATACTCCAAGATGATTAAAGCCTTTCTGAAAGGTCGCAGGGTAGCTGATGTGCTCCACATGTTTGATGACATGTTGGCTCGAGGAGTTCTGCCAAATACTGGGGGGGATAACATCATTTATCAATCCCTTGTGCACATTTGGACCACCTCACTCAAAGCGAGGCATCCCCTCCGCCGCCGGTATCCTCTCTCTGAGGATGCGGAGCCGGAGCCAGCCCCTCCGCCGCTGATGAGGAGCGGAGCAGCGAGACGAGACCTCCGTGGTGGAGCCGTCCCCTACACCTGCAGTGAAGAAAACGAAGGGGAGGAACAGCAAGAGCATAAGGCTAGCTGTTACGACTTACGAGGGTCCCCATTCCGGTGTCCCTGGCCATCCGCTCCGGCAGCACCTCCGGTGTCCCCGCCCTTTCCCACTCGGTAAACCCACCTTCCTTCCTCGATTTCCCTCTTCTTCCATCTGTTGATGTCTCCCCCATCCATCTTGGGACTGATTTCTTGCAGGTGTGGTGCTAGTCCCTTGTTGCCTCCCCACCTCGTCTCCCTCACATTTACACTTCTGCTGAACTGAGAGCTGGAATCCCTTTACTGAATGAACTGGTGCATTACACTAGTATGTTCTTTCATTAGCTGCATAAATGAACTCTGCATAAATTGTTGTGATTAAGGTTACATGGTTTGGCTTGTCAATCTCTAATGAGTATTGCGGCTACTGATATAACACTACAGTAGGGTCTAGGTCTTGTAAAAACATGTGCCCTATTCATTCATCTACTGTTAGTATGGTCCGTTTGAGAATTCTGTAGTTGGTGTTTTGCTTGTCTTCCTGCAGTCAGGAATCTGCCAATTTGATTGGTGTTCAGTCTTGCAATAGCTGAAGGGAAGATTCTAGGCAGTGTTTCAGCTTATGCTTGTATATCTCTTTCAGTTCATCTGATATCTACTATGATCAAATAAGTGGTGAAGATCTGAAAAATTTTAGTCTCTGTACTCTGGACTTGATGTGACTGAACCTGAAACTCCTACTCGTTCTTTCAGTACTGTCAGACTAGAACATATGCCAGAATGGAAGGAGCTCACTTCACAAAATTGCATCATGTGTTTCTGTGAGACAATATTATCATACTGTTAGACTCACTTTTTTCATTGTTTGTTAGTTTGTGAAACTCTACTTGTGGCTACCTGGCAAAGATCCAAAGGCAAGACTCACGATTCGTGCCTAACTAGCTCAGTTTCTTTATAGAAAATTTCCATGTTAGCTTCTTTTTACTGAGTTTATAGTGTAGTTTCTATGATTCCTTACTTAAAAGGACATTCTTTTAGTCTTTCCTCATGAGTTGGTACTTGGTAGGATGAAAGCATCTATCTAGTTAAAAAGAGTGCACCTCTAATTTTTGATTTTCAATACAAAAGTAACATATATATTTGATTACTGGCAAATATTTGATTTTGTTTTCAATACAAAAGTAACATTTTTTTTTCTGGAACGAATGAGAAACATATGAGCTAACTGCTATGTAGCACCTCTAATTTTTGTCCATAGTGAGGGCATGGGGAGCAGGGGAATTGGGTGGTGTGATTTCTGGAGATTTGATCTAACCGTCTTCAAGCAAGTGCACCTTTTAGTTTGCAGTCGTGAGATGTTTGTAATTAAAACTGATGTTGAACTGCTCAATGCTTCTTGCTCTTTCGACTTTCAGCTTAGGTATAACAAAACCACATTTTTCTGTAAATAACTTACCTGTTATCAAGCTCCCAAAGCAAAGTTCTCCAACCATTTCTCATCAGATGCTGCTTTGTTAAAATTAGAGTTCAGTTTTTTAGCTTATGGGCATTCTATTTCTATCAGCAAGAAATGTCATTAATATTGCATCTAACAGAAACTTATTGTTGTTCATGTGGGAAACTAAGAATCATAGTTGCAGTCGGTTAGATCAAAATGAATTCTCCTCATCAGCCACTATCCCACCTGTTAGCATGAGAAAGTTGAACCAAACATCAAGTTTGTGCTTTTGACATTTTTATTCAAGGAATTGGGCTAATCATGGTTAAGTTTTGTGCTTGTTTGACTCACAGTTCATGGGCTCTGAACCTTTCTGCAAGCTCTAAACCTTTATGTTTGACTAATTCCAAACATCAAGTTGTATATCTCGAAAAGTTATACAACTTTGCAGTTGACAACTTTTTATTTTAAATCATCTATCTAATGAAAATTACGTTTGTTTACTCAAATTCAAAATTCAAATTTTTTAAACAACCTTGGATGGAGAAATGCCCAATACAAAAGTTGTAGATATTCAAAAGTTATGCAACTTCGTAGTTGACAACTTTTTCATTTGAAATCATCTATCCAAGAAAAATTATGATTGAATTTTCTCACATTTGAAATTCAAATTCTTCGAATGACCTCGGATGGAGAAATGACCAAAACCAAAGTTGTAGATCTCAAAAAGTTATAAAACTTTGTAGTTGATAACTTTTTTATTTAAATTCATTTAGGATTCTAAATATTCATCTCAAACCAGAGTGGCATAAAATGGGGAGAACAAATATTCCATATGGACACAAACGTCTTACATATGGAGTGGTTAGGGGACGAACACACGATGCACAAGGTTGGGGATTCGAGCGCCGGTGGCCACAAAGCTCTCGTTTTTCGCGCGAAAAATTGCGTGACGTGTGGCTATCCAGTGGGGTCCCTCCTAGTATTAAAAAAATGCCTATTTTTCGATTCGTTTTTTAGGTTTTCTGAAAACCAAATCACTGCCGCTTCTAAAACCAGTACTGATGAGCCCCCTCATCACTGCCAATATTATTGTGTCGGTTCAAAAAACCGACACTAATGGGCTTTTTGAACCGGCAGTGATTGGAAATCTGTAGTAGTTATGTAGGTTTGGGCGGCTGAGTTATAATAGATTTAGGTTTTATTATTTTTAGAATATTTTTTGTTAATTTTTTTTTCATAAAAGCCCAGTAGTGTTTAAGACAAAAAAAAAGTTATTCCAAACCTCCAAAAATTCAGGGAAAAAATCTTGGACACATTTTGGAACATCACAAACCCAAGTAAAGTATTTAGAGCTCATGAAAAAGAATTTTGGAGCATCAAAAAAATTAGATTTTTCTATAGGAAAAATAGTAATAGGTTCTAGAAAAACGTACAAAATTCCTGTGGAACATTAGTTGATGACTAAATGCATCTAAAACATTTTGGCACTCATAAAGCAGAAGATGCACCTAGCATGAATGCAACAAACTTACCTTAGGATATATAGTTAATTTTGGAAAGTTCTTGAAAGCCATTCTTTTTTAGATAAAGGTGAATTAATTTGACTTCATCTCCTTTAACCAAGACAATGAGACCAATTTTACATATGTTGAGCAACACATTTAATCAAACCCACTCAAATATCACTAGCCATGATGTCCAACGAATGACTGGACCACCTGTCAATAACAATGTCTTATTTGATCTACCCGTTTGTTTGTGCCAATCATGAAAGATATCCATCACATTCAAAGGGTATTTGAGACCCAAAACAAGATGTATCCTTCGCCACAAGAACTGAGCATACAGACACTCAAATAAGAGGTGTTGAATAGTTTCATCCCTACTACAAGACACACAAGATTTGTTCCTATTCTAGTTCCTCTTTAATTAATAAATTATGTATAGTTAAAATCACCCCCTCTTGACGAACCATAGAAAATTTGTAATTTTCAGTGGTATACTTAAACGTCAAATATCATGTGAGACTTTAATGCATGTATTCACAAGGAGTTTATAAATGAAATTTATTGTGAACTCGACACTATTTTTAAGGAGCCAAAGGAACCTATCTCATCCAACTTTGTAAGCTAATGTTCATGACTCTTGCTACTAAGTGAGCGCTTGGTATAGCTTCTGAAACAGCTCTAGGAGCTCCATATCAGCCAACCGCTCTCCCACACAACTGCTTCATGTGCGGAGTCCTAGGAATACCGCTCACTGGAGCTGTTTTTGAAAGAGTGATTGGAATGAGTTGTTGTATTCCATATTGTGTATGGGTACATACATAGGCAGTCGGGGTAGCATGCAAGCCAACTACACAAGCGCACAAGTACAGGGCGACCATTGCTATGTTTACATCATGCTAATACTCCCCCGCAGTCTTATCGGGAGCACGGTGAACGTTAAGATTGGATCGAAACTCTTGAAATACAGATGTTGGGAGACCCTTGGTGAAGATATCGGCGTACTAGG
Source organism: Miscanthus floridulus (assembly GCF_019320115.1). Classification (NCBI taxonomy): domain Eukaryota; kingdom Viridiplantae; phylum Streptophyta; class Magnoliopsida; order Poales; family Poaceae; genus Miscanthus; species Miscanthus floridulus. The sequence continues at coordinate 83,795,972 of NC_089594.1, read as the reverse complement.
ATGTCGTGGGGATATGGAGAACTCGAACATGACTGAGGGCGACACGTTCCCGAACAAAGTGGAGATCAATCTCAACGTGCGTCGTGCGCTGATGCTGGACCGGATTGGTGGAGAGGTAGACAGCACTTACGTTGTGGCAATAAACCAGGGTGGCACGACGAAGATGGTGGCGAAGCTCGGCAAGTAATTGATGAAGTCATGTAGCTTCAGCGACACCATTAGCCACGGCTCGATACTCGGCCTTTGTGCTAGACCGGGAGACTATGTGCTGATGCTTGGAAGACCAGGACACCAGATTGTCATCAAGGAACACCGCATAGCCAGAGGTCGAACGACGAGTGTCGAGGGAGCCGGCCCAGTCCGCATCAGTGTAAACAACAAGCTCTGTAGGCGGAGAGCGATGCAGAGTCAAGCCAAGGAAAAGAGTACCCTGTAAGTACCATAGTATCTGCTTGAGAGTAGCAAGGTGCGGCTCGCGTGGATCATGCATGTAGAGACATATCTGCTGGACGGCATAGGCAATATCCGGACGAGTGAAAGTCAGATACTATAGTGCACCAGCCAAACTGCGATACTGAGTAGAGTCAGCAACTAGAGGACCGTCGGCGGACAACTTGGAGTGCAGGTCGATGGGAGTGCTACAAGGCTTGCAAGCACTCATCCCGACGCGTTCCAAGATGTCCAGAGTATACTGCCGTTGAGAGAGCAAAAGGCCATCATCGCAGCGGGCGACGGAGACACCAATGAAGTGATGGAGTTGTCCCATGTCGGTCATAGCAAACTCACGCTGAAGGGCTGCAATAATATGTTGAAGAAACCCAGCTGAGGAGGTGGTTAGAACAATATCATCAACATAGAACAACAGATATGCAGTGTCTGATCCCCGATGATTAGCGTAGGTGCTTTTACGAAGTGCTTAGGTTAGTTAGACTACGCTCATATGCGCTTGCTCTAGGCTTAGGTCTAGTTGCTAGTGAGGTTTGCATACCTCTTGACCAAAGGTGCTTACGCGCACCGTGCTTGTACTCAGCGGGGCTTGTAAGTCTTGCGAGACCATACCAACCGTGTTTGTGGTGTGGCCGCCATCATGTATGGAGGGAACAAGGCCCGCGGCGTTTCGGCTGAAAGCTTGATAGTGAAGACGGCGGGGAGCGGTCCGAGAGAGGTACATTAAAGACCCACCTGCGCGTGGGGAATGCCCGGGGCTATCCATGGAGTTACTCGACTGGGAGCTTGGCCCTTGTGAGGGATTCCTTGCGAGGGGCTCCAATGAGGATTAGGGAGAAGCTTGCGTGCTTCTCGATACCTCAGTAAAAATACAGGAGTCATTAACGGGAGTTTGCATCTCTACCTCATCTTTAGCTTCTGCATTTTTATTGTAATCTTGGTTATGTGCTTTACCATTCCTAGCTTCGTTAATAGGCTAGTTGATAAGGTTGGAACCTAGGTTGCATAACTCTTTTGCAGTAGAGATAGCAACACACCTAGCAAAACCATAGTTGTACATTTAGATAGATTACTTTCTTGCATAGGTTTTGACTAGGTGGAATTAGAGGCCATAATTAGAAGTAGAATTTTAAGTTGCCTAATTCACCACCTTCTTAGGCGTCACGGTCCTTACATGCTGGACGCACTCTTCCCGGACGGTGGAAAAGGCTCGTCCAGGCAGCCGCGAAGACGCAATGACACCTTCTAGGTCGCACCGCTGTGTCGGGTTTGGTTGTTTTCCATTTATGTAACATCGAAACTAGAGGCCTTTCGCTAGGATGGTCCAGCTACGACTGTTTTTAGGTCGAACTCCTTCGGCGCTCGATAGAGACGCGTTGTCTGTATGTTTAAAATCTTCTTCTTAATATAATGATACACAAATATTTTATGTATTCGAGAAAAAAAATAAGATGGAGGTCCGTATTATAGGGGATGGTCTCTCCACACTATTACTGATATAAACATAAACAAAGATGGAGGTCTATATGAATATCAACTTTATTGGTTTGATTTTCTAGCAAGGTGGCAGGCTTTATGGCACCAAGTTTTTCATTATCGGAAATAAAAATTTATCGGAGGTCATGGATAAATAGGATAAACAAGATATATCGGAAATATCGGACCAAATTCAAAAAAAATTTAAATTGTTTTGAAAAAATTCCATAGAAATTGACTTGAAACTATTCCTAAGCTATTAAACATCACTTGTTCACAGATAAAAACAAGAATAAAACATTATAGTGTGGGATTGTCGCACGGCTGAATTTGGGTTGTCTGTGTGGAAGCAGGAAAGAAGGGAAAAATTTGACCGATGTCAAATTTTATCGGACCCTATGGATAGAAAGGAAATTTCGAAAATTTCCATGAATTTCGGCCGATAAAAAAAACCTTGTATGGCACAGCCTCCCAACAGTGCAGCAACGTAACGGTGGCTTGCTCCAGCAAGGCAGCGCCCAGTAGATTTGTGGTCGTGGTGGAACCATTTTTTTGGTTGATCATGTTAGAGCATGGAACAGTGGACAAGGACAGGAAGAATGAGAGGAGGAAGAGAGTGTGTGAAGATGAGTTGGAATGCACAAAGATATTACTCACATTAGCATTGATATGGTCATCAGTCATCACACACAGAATCTGACCCTTCTTTTCTTTCCAACATCTTTTCATGGCTGACCAATGCTCTCTCTCTCTCTCTCTCTCTCAGAGAGAGAGAGAGAGAGAGAGAGAGAGAGAGAGAGAGAGAGAGAGAGAGAGAGAGAGAGAGAGAGAGAGAGAGAGAGAGAGAGAGAGAGAGGAAGAGTATACTCTGTAGTCGGCTATAGAATAGCTTAGGGCGTGTTTAGTTGGCTGAAATTTGGATGTGCAAAGTTTGCATAGCGTCAGATTCCATACTGTAGCATTTCGTTTGTATTTGGTAATAATTGTCCAACCGTTGACTAATTAGGCTCAAAATGTTCGTCTCGCAAAGTACAACCAAACTGTGCAATTAATTTTTAATTTCGTCTACTTTTAGTATTCCATGCATGTACCGCAAGTTTAATATGACGGGGAATCTTCTTTTTGTATAGTGTCAAATTTGGGACTAAACAAGGGCTTATTCTATAGCCAGGCCAAACCGACCGCACCAACCTAGCCAATCCAGCCACGGTGCTTATGCGCTGGATGTAGCGGCAACAGCGCTAATCAATTACTACAATTTATGAGCCGGTCATCGGGGCATTAATTCACGGCATTAGAGTCAGATCACCGGAAGATGCTTACATGCTTCCAGACTGCAGACGTCAGCGTTACGTTCTACAAGCCTTGCATGTCGTAACTACTAGGCCTACATGCATTGCATGTCGTACTCACATGCAAAGCATGGTAACGTGAGAACCGAAGTTGTACGCACATGCATGCAACTATAGTAATCATGCATTATTTACCACAATGATAATATTGGTGAGTTACCATAATTTGGTGGCACACTATTTCAACGAAACGTTTACTAAAACTGTATCAGATTAGTTTTACCATGATTGAGTAGTTACGATAATCTGTATGATTCACAATACCATAATCCTGTTATTTTAAAATGATTTACTAGAATATGCCTCGGATTAGAAGTGACGATAATGTGGCTAGTGATTTACCAAAAAGCGAGCAATATTAACGAGCAAATGAAGTAACAAAAAACGTAACTGGACAATAATGATTACGATGATCCACATTATCATTTACCATAGTAATGGCACATTCGGTTTACTACACGGAGAATGATTAACGGTCATCCGTATCGACCACACCTTCTACTCCGGTGCGGCGCAACGCCAGGGAGAAGAATGGTGGGTGATCGGCGGCCGGAACGTCGACCGCGGTCAGCAAAGACGGGGCCACCGGCGGCGGCGACTCCCTCGGCTCCTCTGGGAGGTTCGCGCGCGCGCAGGGGAGCATGAACCTGTCGGCGACGTATGACAGCAGGACGAACGACGTGGAGAGCTCGGTGGTGGCCAGAGACGACCTGTGGCGCGCGGAGGCGTCGCACAGCAGCAACAACAAGGAGCGTCACATAGCAGCTCGATGGCAGCAAGGGCATGGAGCGTCTCACAACAGCATGGAGACAGCAGCAACAGCATGGAGCGTCGCACAGCAGTTCGGTGGCGACAACACCATGGATCACGGCCAGGGACGACGCGCTCCGTGTAGGCCGGGCCATGGTGCCACCGAGGAAGTCAGCTCTGCCGCCGTTGGAGGAGACATATATACGCGCGCGGGCTGGGCCGCCGCCGCCGAGGTGCGCCATCCGCGTAGACCAGGCCGCACCGCCGCCGAGCCTTGCCTAACGGATCCCCGTGGCAAATCGGCGTCGGGAGCAAGGTGACAATGCCGAAGGGCACCATCTGCCCGCCGCGGGATGCGCAACCGCCGGGGCTGCGACTGCGATCCACACGGGGCGGGCCACGTCGCCGCCGAGGGTCGCCGTGGGCGCGGACGCGAGCCGCATCGCCGTCAGGGGCATCCGCGCGATGGGCTGCGCTGTCGCCCATCCATGAGCAGAAAGGCGCGCCGTCACCGCCGTGCAAACTGCAGACATGGTTGGCCTGGAGTCACTGTGGCCATCTCCATCCAGCTGCAACAGGTGAGGCTGCCGCCGTGAAGAGGAAGGTGTCGCTGACAGGACGCAGCCGCCGCGCCTCCGATATGTTTCTTTTTGCGAGTTTTTCTGTGCCATATGGTTTATGCGGGTGCAAAAGGAAACCAGCGACTAATTAGCAGAATTAATTGCTGGCTTAATTGGATGGGACCAGAGACGCTAGCGCCAAGGGGATTAGCCGGATCCTGTTGGGTGGAGCGCTGGACGCACGGTGATGGTGCGGATATACGGCCTGGCTATAAAATAAAATTATTTTGTACCTAGCTACAGTATATATATATATATATATATATATATATATATATATATATATATATATATATATATATATATAGAACTACTATCCTGTAGCTGGCTACAGAATAACTTATTCTGTAGCCACTTTGAGTTATGATAATTACTATGTTAATTTACGAGATTATAGTAACTCCTTACTAAGTGGTTTAATATAATGTTATGGTAAATATCCCCATGTGTTATAGTAACCCAACTATCGTAAATATGTATTGACATTATGGTAAATTAGTATATAAAATTATAGTAAATGGAGGTGGCTACAGAATAACTTATTTTGTAGCCGGCTACTGAATAGCCTCTCCCTATATATATATATATATATATATATATATATATATATATATATATATATATATATATATATATATATATATATATATATATATGAAACTGGAGGGGCGCAGCCCTTACAGATTGAACTTATTAATTCTACCAATACTATATTCTAATCCTAAAGTTCCACTAATGGAGAACAGAGGGACGCCCTTTACGCAATACCAATGCAACCATAAACAAAACTGCCAGGTCCATGTGAACATCAATCAATTGTATTGGTATTCGTAAAGTGCAATGTCGTGCTGTCTGGTCGGCCACAATCAGCATTTTCATTTTGTGCCACTCGAATGCAGAGAACTCTTAATCATGCCAACTAATGCTTATGATGGTGATTTACAAGGTAATCGTACAAACGAAGCCACTATATTAATAAAAGCTCCGAAGCTAGCAGGAGCGGATTTAATAATTAAGATTATGTAAGCGAGCCATGAAATGTCTTGCATGTGTACGCGTAACCGAGTAGGACACATATGTATGAGTAGTTACCGACCCGGCTGCTAGCTGCAGGCGAGTGCTTACCGACGACGCCAGGGGCGGGGAAGGCGGCAAGCAGGGACCGAGAGGACGCAGTGGGGCACGACAAGGAGGAAGAGGAGCCAGAGACGACGGTGGCGGTGGCGGTGGTCGGCCGGTGAGTGTGCGGCGGCGTCACTCCTCCCTCCTACTCCTCCGAGAGCGAAGACGGCATGACTAGAAAGCCCAGCACGGCCCGAAAAATGGACAGCCCAGGCAAAAAACAGGCAGGGCCAGCAGCCCAGCATTACCTGCAGGCCCACCGGATCTTTTTTTCCCCTGAAGGGAAGTGGCAGAAGCCAGGCCCACTAGATCCATCCGGATGACTTCAAGCATTCGATTCCAAATGCGAGAGGGCAGTCAGTTAAAATATATTGACTGGAAACAGAGTACACTTGTTTCATTTAGTCTAGTTACTAAACATGTTAAGCCTGATGAAATTTCAGTCTATTAGTATTATTTTTTGAACAAGTTCAGTGAATTGTTGTAGATAGAAAAGAGAAACACACAAGCCCAACTGAACTTCGGATCCATGGAAACAAATGGCTCTGTTAGAGCCTCAGCAGAAGCCTCGAGCAAGTATATGTGAATAACACTGTGCTAATTCATCCCGGCTCCAAAACAAATCACATGTTCAAAAAGCAGTATGTTGTTTGTTGATGGAAAACCCCACAATACAAGGATTGAGAGAACAGTCATCAACTCAAGCATATATTGTAGGACCAAATTCTGCTGGACAAAAATCCAATAGCAAGTGGATTTAATGAATTTAGAGTATATATAACTTTTGCATAAAGAAATGATCGGCACGTTCAGCATCCGTGTTACTTATTACAACAAATTGAGCCAGTAAGGCAAGAAGCAGCTGGTCCCCAGTCCCCTAATAGTAACTCAACAAGTCCAAAGCCCCAAACCATACTACCACAAGCGATGCTGCAGGTTCATCAGAACCAACAGCAATCAGCATGCATCTACACATATTATCAAGTCTGAAGTAAAAATAGTAGTGATAATTCTCGAGACAACAGCCTGCTCTGCAGCTGGATCCATGTCGTAACCATATGCTGGAGACGGTGGTGCCAGCTGATGAACGCAGAGAGACTGCAAAGATGCTTCAACATCGACACCACCCGTGTGGGTATGAGTGGCTCTTGCCGCACAAGTCCTGCCCACGCAGCAGCAGTCCATGCATGCTATGCCTGTCAAATCAAATTATTATTGTTAACTTAAACGTGCTAGTATTGACGTTAGTTATTAACATGGTAAGAGAGTATACACAAAAAAAAAGGGGTAGCTAGGAAACAATACTAATTAATTAAATATGACGTACCGAAGTAATAATATTAATCAAATATGATATATGTATAACAGCTGGCGCAAACATAAGGTAAAAAGACTCTGTAGTCTTTTTACCTTAATTTATATCAGGCACTGCTACTATTCCCGTCCTCTTCTTCCCGGGGCTCATCGTCGTTGCCATCAAATCTATACCTCCAGTCCATCAAATAAAAAATACGCACCCGTCAGTTTGATGTTGGATACAGGGTGACCTGGGTGCAGGCCAGCCACGTCCCTGAGCGCAGACTCTGCAGACTCTGCATCTAGGCCCCCGATGTATCCGACGATTTCCTTGAGGCCTGATAGGTACTCTTCCTTTCAACCTTGCATCCCGCATAATTCGAGTCGGAGTAACCAACTAGTTCAAACTTTGCTCCTTTGGGATACCATAAACCAACATTTGGTGTATGCTTTAAGTACCTCAATATTCTCTTTGTAGCCTTCAAATGACTTTCTCTTGGTGAGGCTTGAAATCTTGCACACATACATACACTAAACATGACATCCAGTCTTGATGTGGTCACATAGAGTAGGCTTCCAATCATAGACCGATACAATTTTTGATCCACCATATTTCCACTTGCATCATTATCCAAGTTGCCATTGGTTCTCATTGGTGTGCTAATGGCTTTACTATCACTCATGCCAAACTTCTTGATCATGTCCTTAATATACTTGCCTTGACTCACAAAGGTACCATTCTTCAATTGCTTGATTTGAAGACCAAGGAAGTAACTTAACTCTCCAATCATGGACATCTCAAACTCATTAGCCATCATCTTTCCAAACTCATCATAAAAGTCTTGATTGGTTGATTCAAATATGATGTCATCAACATAGATTTGCAACACAAATAAATCTTTTCCAATCTTCTTGATGAAAAGAGTGGTGTCAACCTTGCCCATCATGAACCCTTTAGAGAGTAGGAAGTCCCTCAACCTCTCATACCATGCTCTAGGTGCTTGCTTCAAGCCATACAATGCCTTCTTCAACTTGTACACATGGTCGGGCTTCTTGTCATCTTTAAAATCGGGGGGTTGCTCAACATATACTTCTTCATTGATGTAACCATTGAGAAATGCACTCTTAATATCCATTTGATAGAGTTTGATGTTGTGGGCACAACCATAGGCTAGCAAGATCCTAATTGCTTCCAATCTAGCAACCGGGGCATATATTTCTCCAAAGTCAAGACCTTCAACTTGTGTATAGCCTTGTGCTACCAATCTTGTTTTGTTCCTTACTACTATCCCATCTTGATCTTGCTTGTTTCTAAAGACCCATTTGGTTCCAATCACATTGTGTCCTTTTGGTCTTTCTACCAATTCCCATACTTGATTTCTTATGAAGTTATTCAATTCTTCATGCATAGCATTTACACTCCACCGGTGAAGTTTCCTACCCTTGCTCAAATGTGCCAACCACCAAGTGTATCACCTTGTGCACATGTGTTAACATATTTTCACAAATATTTTCAAGGGTGTTAGCACTCCACTAGATCCTAAATGCATATGCAATGAGTTAGAGCATCTAGTGGCACTTTGATAACCGTATTTCGATACGAGTTTCACCCCTCTTAATAGTATGGCTATCAATCCTAAATGTGATCACACTCACTAAGTGTCTTGATCACCAAAACAAAATAGCTCCTACCATTTTTATACCTTTGCCTTGAGTCTTTTGTTTTTCTCTTTCTTCTTTTCAAGTCCAAGCACTTGATCATCACCATGGCATCACCATTATGTCATGATCTTCATTTGTTTCACCACTTGGAATGTGCTACCTATCTCATGATCACTTGATAAAACTTAGGGTTTCATCAATTCACCAAAACCAAACTAGAGCTTTCACTAGTGAGAGTGATAGTGATGATGAAATGCCTTCTTATGATGAAATTGTGCAACAAAATCTTAATTATGCTAAAGGTTGCACTAGTCAACAAAAGAAGCTCGAAAAATTAAAAGAAAAGCTAGATAGTTCACAAAAAGTATACAAAACTTTGCTTGAACAAATATGAGAACTTTGATAATCTCAATGTTGAACTATCTACTAAAATTAAGCAACTTAAGGCTAGTGCAACAACAAATGCATGTACAATCAATGATGAGCAACTTGTAAAGAAAAATTAAAAATTAAAAAAAAGTTAGCTAGCTCACAAGATGCTTATAAAAGTTTGCTTGCTAAAATGGAAACCATGTGCAAACATTGTGATGAGCTAACTAATAAAGTTGCTAATCTTGAAGCCATTAATACAACCTCCACCAAGGCATCTAAAAGGAAAAGTTCTATCTTCAACATGACTAAAAATGATGCCTCTACTTCTTGCAATAATTTATGTTTAGACTCATCTTTGTGCAACCAAGTTTGTGTTGAGAAAGTTGTTGTAGATACATGCACACAAAAGGTTGCAAAGGAGAATGAGCAACTCAAGCAAGAAGTAGCTCACCTCACCAAGGACTTGACTCAAGTAAAAGGCAAGGTGAAGCAAGCCCAACTTCATCAAGATAACACCATCAAGGGAGTGAAGAAGCTTGATGAAGAACAAACTGTGGTTTGCTACGTGTGCTACAAGGAAGGTCACAAGTCCTATGAGTGCAAGGTGAAGAATGGGGGAGGAGCAAAGAAGAAAGAGAAGACGCAAACAAGCAAGTTCTCCAACACCTGCACCAACAAGGTGAACAAGAAGGCATCCACACCTTATCTCTTGAAGAAAAAGAAAAATGACAAGGTGATGGCCATCAAGGTGAACAAGCAAGCCAACAATGGAGTCAAATGCTATTTAGAGTGGTTGGGATGGATACATTTAGGCCTCTGCACTTTGACGGCACTAACTTTCTTTATTATAAAGCTAGAATGGCTTGCTACCTTGAGGCGGTTGATTTGAGAGTTTGGAGAGTCACTCGTGACAGGATGAAACCTATTAAGAATCCCAATAAACCCACGAAGAGTGAAGAAAAGGAAATTCATTTCAATGCTAGAGCTAAAAATTGCTTGTTTGAATCATTTAGTATAAATGTGTTTAACCAAGTGTTCACTTTAAATACGACACATGAAATTTGGTTAAAACTTCAAGAGCTCCATGACGGCACATCAAATGTTCGTGAGCAAAAACATTGTCTAGCTAAATAAAATTATGATTCCTTTACAATGAATGATGATGAGCTTGTTTGTGATATGTATTCTCGTTTAAATCTAATTATGAATGAGCTCCATTCAATAGGATTAACAAAGCTAGATAATGCGGACATCGTGAGGAAGATCATCTCCGTGCTACCACAAAAGAAATATGCAAGCATCATTTTCCTCCTCTTAGGCGTAGTTGCACATTTAGATAATTTATCTTTTACATAGGTTTTGCTAAGGGTAGAAAAAGAGACCATAGTTTAGAAGTTGATTTTTAAGTTGCCTAATTCACCCCCCTCTTAGGCGTCACAGTCCCCAACAAATGGCTTCAACTCCTCCTTCCTTGGTCAATTTTCCCACTTCTAAGTAGCTCATTTATTCTTGTATTTATCCAAAAGCTCCTCAAATCTCAGCCTCGCCTTGTTTTTGAATTTGGAGCTCTTTCTAGTTTCCTAGAAAAACCAGCTAAGATGGTCTCCACAGACCCCGCATTTTGCGTCAAAGTCTTTTGTGTACCATTGAAGTTATTCTCCAATAGTTTTGGCTTGTCTTTGTTCTAAAGTTTAGGCCTTTCTTCTCTAATGATCACATTTTTGCCTTTAGTTGATTTGGCCAAAATAATACTTTTGGATTCTGTAATTCAAGGGCATGGATCGGGGAAGGATCATTATCAATCTACATTCCCATAATAAGCGATTGTGCTTCATTAGTGGCCAATTATATTTGCCTACATAGAAAACATTACAATAATTGGTTGCACGGGAATATGAGTTATGCCATTTACAATAGGCACACTGCTTTAACTTGTCAAGCGGTGGTATAGTATGAGACAACTTGATTTTCCCATTGTTTAATAACTCTTCAAAGATCCTATCGCACTTGGATGTATAAAAAGTAAATTTCATCTCATTCTGGCGATTTTATGAATCGGCTTTAAGGTATTCAAGCATATGGTTGATTTTTAGGAAACCCCACAAACTCAGCAACATAAACATTTTTGCATTCATCGTCCAAACACTCGGAATCACAAGTAACCTTATGCATACCAGGACAATCAGGCTTTAGCTTTAAATCTTTACTTTGGCTTTCCTGAGCCCAAGCTCTTTGCTGAACTTGGTTAATATTTATGAATTAGCAGCACTTTAATTTTTCTTTAATATATGAGATCATAATCCATTAAGATCTAATTCAATAGGATCGCTTTAAAAAATATGAGTATTATAACATTGTTTTTTTGTCTCTCTAAACCTTTTGATATAATCAACAAGAGATTCATAATGTCATTGTCGAACCAATGTTAAATGACTTAATCTTTACCCCACAATGAATCAGTGAATTTATGCTCTAATTATTGTTATCAATAATAAATAAAATTTGGGTGCAATAAAGCAAACCAGTGGGCGCAAAACCATGTATTTTTTAGTTTTTTGTTCGATTTTCACATGCAGTAATGAATTTACTAATCACCAATGATGATGAAACCGGCAATGATGAGCACTTTAGATCCCTTATATAGGATCAGGAACACAATCCACCACCCACTAGTTGGAACATAGGGATTTTGCCCAAACCAATATATAATCTTGGGTCCCTGAGTGCTAAAGTCATGTGAACAAAGTGCACATCCACAAATTTACTAATCGGTGGTATGAAACACCAGACACTCCTCTGCTCTTCGCTACTCTGTACATGGCTTATAAGCCTACCCTCAAGCCACTGTCATGTGAGCCGTAGACCATCAAACACAATTTTCTACTGTGTACGTGGCCCGTATCTAGGATTTTGTGGCCCTGAAGTGAAATTGAATGAGACCCTTATACGTTTTCAAAAAAAGAAGAAGAAAAATTATATTCGGATTCTGTTATATAACATCATGCAATTTTTAATAATAAGAACCACAATAACCCGCTCAAGCATTTATGGAACCACTAGGCAAGGGTCATGTTTGCTTGAACTCATCAGTCGTACCGTTTTAGCGAAATAACAGTGTTTTTCTCTCACAATAAATCAGCATCAGCATCAGCATCAGCCGTTTTTCCAGCCAGCCGAACAGGGCCAAGAGCGCACCATATTACTCTAGTTGAAAATAACGTATGTGATGAGCTGATTGCTAAACGTTTGAACAATTATTAGGTTAATTAATTAATTAGGTTTCATGATTAATTAGGCTCCTAATATTTGGGGGCCCGGCCCCATGGCGTGATCGCCCTAGTTGCACTTGCACCGCCCAGTGTACAGCCCTAACCGTAAGCGGACCGGAAGCGTCGTCCAAACCCAATGGCACCCACGTTTTCCTATTTCCAAAATGCTTTTTCTATTTCTATTCCAAATCCCCCCTCCGCTTTGTACACAAGTTAAGTATTGAGGCATCATCATCATCATTAATAAAAGAAAAGAAAAAAAATCCCCATCCGCTCGGCCGACGCCGCCCCTCCCTCTTCTTCCCCGAACCCTAGCCACCGCGTAGTCTAGAGAATCTAGGTATCGAATCCACGTATTGGTATGGCGCTTCGCAGCCTGATGACGAGGATGTGGGGCCCTGCTGCAGCTTATGCTCTCCGCCAGCACCCGGGTCCCGGTGTTCCACCGCCGGCGCTCTCTCGGTTTCTCGGCACCACCCGTGGTCAACATGTATGTCTTGTACTCCAGTTGATGATTGATAATATGCCCGCCTTCTGCCATACTGAAATTGAAGCCCCCCACCCCCACCCCCCCCCCCCCACACACAAACAAACACACAAAAGAGAGAGAGAGAGAGAGAGAGAGAGAGAGAGAGAGAGAGGATGTTTTAGGATTTCTCTTAGGACAGATTTGACCCATCCTAATTAAGGAATAAGATGCGAATTAGAAGGAATGCATGGAGGCATCTTTCGTGCTTTGCTTCATTGCCTGAATCAAATTGTAATATTGAGAGATCTGAGATATATTTCATTTATTTTTCGCCCGCTCCTCTTTATCTAATTTTGTTGCGTGACTTTATTATTATTTTTTCGATTTTTTTCCCTGCTAGTAGCTTGGGGACATTAACCACCAGGCCCGGGGCCACAGCCCACAGCCACGGCTGTGGCGACCAAACCATAATGGCAGTCAGGCCTCATAGATGGAGGAGGGGGAATAACCATCAAGTCTCGCGAGCCTGAAACTCTGAAAGTCTGAAGACATGAGTAGTAAAGCCCTGAACTCTGAGGGGAAGTCAATTGAATGAATGTCTGTGATCTTTTGAAATAGTTTAACGGTGAAGGTTTATAATTGCACTCGCATTAATTTAACGCTGAAGGTTTACATTAATTGTTGCTGAAATTCTGAACCGGGGATTTATAATCCCAAGCTGGAATGGAGGGAACAAGAGTTTCATGGTTATTTCATTTTGTTCTTCAGTATCTTGGTTGTAGAACCATTTCTTTTCCGTTTATGATACTCTCTATTTACATAGTTCTTGTCCTCCTGACAAGTCTGAAGACTGATGAGTTTCAGACTTGCAGACTTAGTCCATCGGTTCTTCATCTACGAGGCTTGACAGAGGAGCGGGCACGCGGCAATGACAGATTCTCTGGCTATGGGCGATGGCCTTGTGTGAAACCTGCCGGACCACCTGACTGCCCAATCCAGTGAATGCTTGAAATCGCTCTGAAACCGCCTAGAAACCAACCCATCCCGCTCGGTTTATGTGTTAATCATGCGGTTTGGGTTGCAAACCCACATTCAACCTCAATAACCCGACTATGAAGAACACGGCTATCCTAAACAGTGACTTGTCTCTTGGGCCTATTATAATATGCATGTTTTTAGGTGGGCTAATTAATTAGAATTGTTGCTAAGCCTTTGTTTAGCTGTGTTGTTGTTTGTAATGTGTTGCTGCGTTCACCATGTATTATAGTAGAGCAAATAATGCAATGCAGGTACCTTAATGTATATGTGTATATGGAATATGGTTTGCATATATAGTATAAAGGTAACATACATGGGGCCTTTTGTGAGTATGTCTACCAGGTTGAATTCTCGTCATGGTTGAACCTTGCTCCACTATTCTTTTACTTTTTTTCTTCTTTTTACATGTATTATTATTAATAACAACGACAATGGCTTATACATTTAACAGAATGGCATTGCCATTCGGAGGACAATTGATGTGGAACGTATCCGAGATGATATTGTGAAAAGATACAAGATGGAAGATGAAGTTATGAGGCAGATCGAGGCACTAGACTCTATTTTGATTGGCTTAACGCAAATGTTTCTGATATATGATTTATCCATGCATGTATTTGTTAGGGAAAACCTCAGGTGGGCCTCAAGGTTTTACAAGACCCTGGAGTGGTGTAGCTATGTTATTCTTTCAGTTTCCGCTGCCGCTTTCACTGCCACTGGATTCATCGTACGAAGCCGTGAGAAAGATAAGGGTCATTTACAGGCTGACTTGATCTGTGAGCTGTGAGCACTTGATCCGTGGTTGTGGCGCAGGAATTGTACGTATTACTTGTTTCTGTGATCCTGTTTGAACCGCTACGGTATGAGTATGAGAGATGAGAGCTAATTGTTAGTGTTCGTTCGCTTTGCTATATATACGGCTTGGGAGTTTGGGAGATCTCTATCTGTTTCGTGTCCTATGTCATCCTATGTCAGCAAAGCACGCCGTGAAGCAGAAACTGTATTTTTTTTTACCTCTATGTTGCTTGAGCGTTTTTCTGCTGAACTGCTATCATCACTTTCCTAAAATTCCAAATGAATGACTGGGCACCAGCATGATGTGTACGTCCTCGATGCTAATGCTCTGTTCGCTTGAACTTATCAGCACTATTTTTCAGCTATGGAACAGTGTTTTTCTCTCACAACAAATCAGCATCAGCATCAGTCTCAAGTTTGACCAAAACATCACAAATTATAAGTCCACAATGACTTTTTCATAGCTGACAATAGCTTTTCCAGTAAATTTTCACAGCTCACGGCTAAACCAAATAGACCCTCTATCAACTAGAAGAAAGAAAATGTTCCATGTCTATGGATCAATTTTTCTTATTTATGAGAAAATGTTCTAGTTTCTTTCTTTAAAAGGAAAAAAATTAGGTTTACAAGAAAAATGTTCTATCATCACGAGAAACTATTATAGTTTTAGGTGGAATCTTTTTTCTTGCATTAGAAACAAAAAAATGAATAATTAAAGAAAATAAAAGTTGATTTGAAGGGCAGAAAAATAAAAAAAAAGAAACAGGCCTATTAGGTCACCATTATAAAGGAAACGGGTCCACATAAACGACACGTTGAAGAAAGTTTACTTTCATCATGGGAAGTGACTACGCATCAATCGACTGATTTCTGTTTGTGTTACAGCCGATTTTTTCCAACCAGTCAGAACAGGACACGTGCACATGGAACCAAAAGTGACTACTCAAGATTCGACTGATTACTGTTTGTGTTTCAGCCATTTTTGTTCAACCACTCAAAACGGTACACGTGCACATGGAACCAATCAGTACGAACAACAGCAAAAAACTAGGACAAAATAGGCATGAAGGAAGAACCGGACAAGTGTGTTTTTCCAACTCAACAATATGTGATTTAGCAACATTTAATTCAGATCGTAAAGTTGGACAAATCAAACAATCCGGCAAATCAGGACAAGTGTGTTCTTCAAAATTTTTTACCCGACATAAAGCATTATCCAAGTCAACTTTCAGAAGCGGGCAAGAAACACAAGTACCAAGCAAATTCGACCGAGAACGAAGTTCATTTAGTTCAGCGTAAAGTTTATCTCGATCATCAACAATGGAAGAATACTTGGTTTGCAATTTAGAAAGCGAAATCATATGAATTGAGCATTCTTCACATTCATCAGGTTCAGCAGGATTAGATGCAGCATTTTTGAGAGTAGCTAGTTCAGCACAAGTTTTATCATAATCAGTTTTAAGTTTAGCCAACACTTTATTTTGCTTATGAACAATTTTAGTTAAATTAGCTATTCTTTGTTCTGCAGAAGTATCTACCTCATCATCAGAAGTTTCATCGTTGCTGTCGGTTGATGCATCACCCTCCAAGGCCATAGTACATATCCCACCATTGATGCCGGCGTCAGTGATGAAGCAAAGTTCGTCTGTCTTCTTCTTGGGTGTCTCATCCTCGGAATCTGAATCGCTGGAGTCTGACGAGCCACCTGAAACATACTGTCCAAGAGAAGATAACAAAACATTTGCAGCCTTAGCGACTTGCTTGTCAGAGTATTTTTGTCCGCCTTTCTTCCATTGCTTATCCTTCTTCTTCTTCCTCTCCCTGAACTTCTCCTGGCGCCTGGAGGAGTTATTGCCCTGCTCAAAAGATCTCTGCTTGTTTGGGCAATCAGCAGCAAAGTGTCCTCGCTCACCACAGTTGAAGCAGCCATCTGAACGTCTTCTATTACGCCTGTTGTTATACACACGCTTAAACTTGTTGGAGAGCAGTACAAGCTGATCATCATCTAGCACCTCCAACTCCTCATCTGCAACATGACACAAAGAAGACAAAGCAAAACTGGAAACATTTGGATTAGCATTAGTGTTAGTCTTATTTCCAGAAACCAAAGCCATTGGAACGTCAGAAGAAGAAGCAGCTGTGGGATTTTTCAATTTACGCTTAGAAACAATTTCAATCTCTTTTGATTTGAGCTTACTGTAAAGCTCATCAGTGGTGAGAGTCTCATAACCTACAGATTCAACGATCGCCTCAACTTTCATATCCCATTCATCATTAAGTGAATGTAATAATCTGAGAGCCCTAGCATGATCATCATAAGGCATATTGCTATTCATGGCCTTCATCTTATTAGCAATCACTTGAAAACGTGCAAACATGTCATCAATAGACTCACTAGGCAATTGGCAAAAAGCATCAAACTCTTTTCGGTGAATCTCAAATTTTCGGTTTTTCACAGTGTTTGAGCCTTCATAATATTTTCTAAGTTTCTCCCAGATCTGATAAGCGAGATCTTCACTAGAAACCCGATCATATTCAGTTTTACAAATAGAAGCCTGTAAAATAGCAACAGCACGATGATTTGTTTCAAGAAGCCCGATCTCAGCGGCGTCAGTCGGTTCCTCAGCTGGAATCACATATGTGGCATTTTGTGTGATTTTCCATAGCTTCAGCGACTTGCCTTTGAGATAGTTGGTCATACGTGCCTTCCAGTAATCATAATCAGTCCCATCAAAAAACGGAGCGCGAACATCAAACTTTTCATTGGTCGCCATAGCTTTCAGCACCGATTAAGGTATAGAAAACCTAAACCGGCTCTGATACCAATTGAAGGATCGTAACGGGCGACCAGAGGGGGGGTGAATGGTCGCGGAAGCCAAAACTTTCTAACAAAAATTTCTAACCCTTCCCCTAAACACAAAACCTGAATAAATCACGTTTTTCAAATCTGGACAGAACTCTATGTACCTAGTAAACCTGATGTGGACGAAAATCCGTAACACCGATCGACCTAAAAATTTGTCAGATTAAACTAGATGAAATTACGAAACTAACCCAACTGGAATCACGTCAATCGGACTTACGGATCTTGAGATAAAAATAAAACAAGCAGACTATGTCAGATGCTGACGAGAATTGTAAAGAACCAATCGAGATGCACAAGATCAATCATTATAGATGAAAGATTAAATTGAGTAATTGAACTTACAAAAGTGCATCTAGCCTCCACCCGAACATCCTCCCTCTCTTAATCGGAGAGATCAACAAAAACCTCTCACTAGAATTCAAACCCTAGGCTAGACCGGAGAGAGGAAAATTGAACCGTGGAACCCCGGGGGCACGAGTACTGTTCATGCGTGAATAGTAACTCGCTGGGAGTCCAAAACGTCCTCCAACTCTCAACCCTAGGTACCACATATTTATATCTCCAAAGGGTGGCACGACCTATTTTCACATAACCCCTACGCTAAATAAATCCAACGTAGGGGCGTAAATTCCAATTACGTCCTCCATGGCAAATTCCGCGATGTCCGTGATCCCTCCATCTCCGCGATGTGATCCTCGCGATGTCGCCGCACGACCATCCGAAATCGTATCGCGATCGCCAGAATTTCCATCTTCGGCCAACGCACGCCGCACGAGCGTCCCGGTACGATGCATGGCTTTGTGGCTCAACCAGCGAACCCCGGATTTTGTGGCGTAATCTGGAAACCTCCCTCGACGTCCTCCCACCGTGTAGCCAGGTACAGTAGACGTACACCACACGATCGCCTGTCCCTCGAACGCAAGCCTCGATCCGCCCTTCTCCGCCCCCACGGTTCTTCGGCACGGCATCCTATCCTCGTTCTTCACTCGTCGCCGCATGTACCTTGTCTCCACCTGTCACCTACAACCACAACCTGCCGAGAGACACGTCACACGCACACCGTGTTGTCAATCGCTCATCACCAAGGTGCTAGCTCACCAGCATCTCACCATCAAATCGCACAAAACAAGACAGGTGCGGATGACGTGCCTCTTATTACAAGCATTTGGTCTGGTCCCTCTCAAACAGGCTGGACTGAGGTGATGGATTGCTGACAGCCAGACACACACACACACGCAGACACACGGGAACTAGCTAATTAAATCTAAGCAAACTGATTCACTCAAAGATATCAGCCATAGCGCCAGACATCCCAGTTACAGAAGAAATCTGAATTTTCAAGAGCTCTAAAAATTATTTAATGCATGCAACATGCAAAACTGAATATATAAAATTAACTATGTGTCAGTTTAAGGAGTTAATTAAACATTAACTGAATATAAAATTAACAATGTCAAACTGCTGCTGAACAAATATACTGAAACTTACTACCTGAATACTTGAACCACGATGGGTTCAGTTATTTTACTTGAAACTATAATACTAAAAATAGACCTTTGAAAAAGCAAAATACTAAAGACAACAGATCAGCAAATCCAAACCACCCTTGATACTAACAACACTACAGATCCAAATTAACATATGGCACAATACACAAATTAGGGATCTGAGCATCAGATATTTTTGCATTATTATGGGGGACAGAGAAGGCATGAGATAGTGTCGAAATACCTTTAGAATCTGGTGAATCAACACCAAATATATGGGTTGGGGGGAATCATTCAGAGGACAAAAAAAAAATTCAAACGGAGGCAAACGACATGCACATAGAATTCAGGTAATGGGAAGAGTACCTGCGCCACGACAACAGTAGCACGAACGAGCTCTCCCATCGGACGGGTTGGGGGAGGAGAACGAGCTCTACCACCGGATGGTTTGGGGGAGGCGATGAATCAACATCGACCAATACACAAACATAGAAAATGAAAACATCAGATTAGGGTAAGGGAAGAGTACCTTCGCCGCGACAACAGCAACGGAACGAGCTCTCCAACCGGACAGTTTGGGGAAGGCGATGAATCAACAGCGAGCACGGCACAGGGGTTTGGGTCCGGCTGGACGGCGGGCGTGGGGTTCAGGCGAGCGAGCGGCGCAGAGCCGGAGCAGGGAGAGGCGCTACAACATACTAGGGCTCCAGCGGCTACCGGCAAGCAGCGCCTCCCCCGCTTCTGGAAGAAGAACAGGGGAAGGAGTAGGCTGGATATTCCGAGAGGAAGAAATGACGGCAAAACAGTCACGATGGCATAGGCGCGGAGTTCGAAAAAATAATTAGGCCCACGGTGAGAAGCCGGACCACAACGACAAAGCGTAGCACACAAAAAGAACCGACTGATGACGAATAAAATAATCAGTCGACTGATGATTAGAAATTCCGTTTCAAATCCCTGCTGCGGCTTATGCTCTCCGCCGGCAGCCGGGCCCCGGCGTTCTGCTGCCGCCGCCAGCGCTCTCTCGGTTTCTCGGCACCACTTGCAGTCAGGTTAATTCTCCGCCACAAGGATTCAATTCAATAGGTTTTCAGTGTATAATTATCCATTAGCACCTCTGCTCTATTGCATTGTCTATCTCTTGTACTCCAGTTGATGATTGATAATATAATTTGGCCGCCTTCCGCCATACATACTGAAATTGAAGTTTTTCCCCAAATCCTGCCGGCAAGATAGTATTTTTTTTTCTCTCGCTCTCTGTACCCCACGGAAACTCATGTTTGGATAGATCGATCCTCCTCCAAACTATTGACTTTTGTTTGTTGAGCTGCTGATTTGAACTTTAGTTTTCTGGTTGAGCTTGGCTGGAGATTGGTCGAGTGAGATGGCATTGCTGGCTACAGAATTAACCCTCGGCAAAGAAATGGGTTTTTTGAATTTTTTTAACCCTTTGCCGAGGGCCTGCTCCCTGGCCCTCGGCAAAGAAATTGTCAGGATTTTTTTCCAAAAAAATCTTTGCCGAGGGCTATTGCTTGGGCCCTCGGCAAAGGACCCTTCTTTGCCGAGGGCCTTGGTCATTGCCCTCGGCAAAGAAGCAGAAATTTAATTTTTTTTTGTTTTTTGCATTCCATCGACACAAGCATTTCATATATATACATATATATATATATATATATATATATATATATATATATATATATATATATATATATATATCACACATAATCCATTTTCTCACAATATATCACAACCATAATTGTGAACCACAAATCACAATATATTACAACGACAAGTCACATGTTCATCATCATTCACATGTTTATTACGACAAGTTAATGAAATCCAAGCACAAGTCAAAACCATAAATCACAAATCACGCTAAAGTCCAACCACATCGCCTAGCACGAGTCCTCATCAAGCTAGCCTATGAGACGATGGTGAAGGAAATGCAGGATCACCCGGTGACGCACTAGCGGGTTGATTGGAACCCGCGGACAGAAGCTGCACAAAGGAGCAGAGATTGCATGTGTGAGTAATCCGGGAAAACAGTTTTGGAACTTAGAGATTGCATCTAGTATTGTAGGAATACAAAAAGATTAGACTCAATTGAAAATTTCGGCAGCACCTCCCCTGCACGGGGAGGTTTCCAAAACCTGCAAGAAACGACGGCACGAACGCCGACATCCACAACGGCACGAACGCCGACATACATGCAAAGCACAAGCGAAAAGTGAACTTTCATACTTACAGGAGTAGCTGCAGGAGTAGGAGGTGGAGGAGCTGAAAACTGCACAGGTACACCCGATGCTTGCCCAAGACTTTGCATGATCACCATCATCTCCGCCATCTGCTTCTGCGCGGCCTCGAACACGACCTTCTGGGCCTGCAGCTGTGCGGTCAGCTCCGCGTTCTGCTCTTGACTTTGCCTTTTTGTTTCTTGCAGCTCGGCCTGCAATATTTCACTCCAATGTATCAGTAATGCAAATCTAATTTAGGTGTGTAAATATCTACGTACGATGAGTAAAACAGGAATTACCTGGAGTGCTTGGACCTGCTGCAGTGCTGGAGAAGGCCGTGGACGTATGGGCTGGCTGGAGCTCGTGCTCCGTGCTCGGATAGCGTCGAGGGAGGGAACAGTGGTGGAGTCGATGGCGCCGTCTGCAATCCACAGCCGCCCGTGCTTCTTGCCTCCTCCGAGCCTCATGATCGCCTCTGCATCAATGGGCTCAGTGCGCACATTGTAATCTTCCCCATAGATCTCCCTTACCATTGACGTGTACTCTTGAACTTTAGTGTACACGTTCGGGTCGGAGTACACCTGGGGCGGGGCAGCCAGGTCGAAGGAGACAGAGGACGACGCCCTGCCCATGTGGGACATAGCCCACGCAGAGAACTCCGAGACCTGCTCGCCCGGGTGCGCAGCCTCCTGCGAGAAAGACGGGAAGATGGTGAGAAATCAAGCAGAATTGAGCGTCAAAATAAATGAAAGAAATCACTTACATATGCTTGTTTGTATCCGGAGAGGCTACGGCTGCCTTGATGGTGAGTTGGACCTTGCCTCATCAGACGCTGTTCCCGCTGCCTCTCGTGCGTGTCAACAAAGTCCTGTGATAACCACTTGTCCACGATCATGGCCCAGCACTCGAGATACGATCGGCACCACCAGGGAATCACCTACAAGTCATCGAGTATTTGACATATAAGAAGATGAAATTGAACCTACTTAATATCAAAACGAATCATTATGAATGTTATTCGCCTACCTCAAGGTACTGGTCCCGGATCAGCGTAATCCGTCTTGCTTGAGGCTTGGGGAGGGACTGCCTAAGTACCGACCTGTAGTAGTCTATGTGGGCCTGGACGCGCCCATGGTGGTGCATCTCGGTGATGTACTTCCTACAAGTTGCGGCAGCCGCCCGATCCGTCTGGGCCTCAAGTCCTTCTTCGGCCTTGAAATATTTCTGCATACAAAACTGATGTATCCATTCATTATTTCGATAAAAGATTTAACCAATGAATGTGATGTATTAAGCAATGTTGTGCAAGAGAGACTTACCCAAAACTCCGCCAATACTCGCTCCTGCTTGTTGCGGTAAGTGTCATCCGTGACCAGCGCGTACCTGTCCTAGTTGGAGGCCGGCTCCTGCACCATCGGCTCTTCGGATAGTTGCACAATGCCGGGGTACCATTTCCTGCACAAAACACCAAGGATGCTCGCGGGGGTGCGTGCTGGAGTACCCGACAAAACCAACCAGGCCCTGCACAAGTGATTAAGAAAATTTATCAGTTTCTCTTAAGATTTCCAACATATCTTATGAAGTAGTTGTGATAACATCCATAGTTACTTACCTCTTTGCCATAGGCCGAATCACTGAGCGGTTGTGAGGAAGCGGAACCGGAGGGAGGCTCACGGGACCTCACTCGTAGAGAGTCCGGGTAGCGGTACCCTCTCCCTCGCCCTCGAGCGCCTCGCCTCCCTCGCCCTCGAGCGCCTCGCCTCCCTCGCCTGTCTGCTGACCCCTCTCGTCCTCCGACGAGGACGAGGCCGTGGACGTCATGTGCTCCTCCTCCAGTACCTCGTCACTTGTCGAGGGAGGAGACCGCTGCCTCCTGCGGCGGCTGCCCCTAGTCCTCCTCTCGTCACCTCCTACGGACGCTACCCCGGACGACGACCCCTCACCTCGAAGGAGAGGGCGGTCTCTCCCGTAAACCGAGGGCGTGTCACGGCGTGGACGTCTGCTCGCCATCTTTGTCCAATCACCTGCAATCACAAAGAATGAACAAGACTAATTAGTACATATATTAGAAATAGATTCAAAATATATAAACAAAACACAAATTAAAAAACCATAGTATTACATGTATTAGGAATAATCTTCATGATTGGGATCATAGGTCTCATCATCACTGTCAAAATTGTCCAAATGGGCAACACTATCCGAAGGTTCTATGTTGTCATCGTCGTCATTGCCTAGAAGTAATCGCTCAAGCATTGCTATGTCCTTGGCATTTACCACCACATCTCCATCGACCTCGTCATCAACCGTTTCGTTGTCTACTTCCATTTCGATTGCTTCGGGTAAGACTATCTCAAACGTGCCTGGTAGCCCATCTTCTTGATAGAACTGACCATCATATGTGTTTGCGTTGAAGTTGTAATCATCATATGTGTACGCGCGGGCTACGACAGACATGCGCAAAAAGAGGTTATTTATACCTAGGGTGTCGATGAAGTAAGGCTAGCGGGGCAGTGGCGAATCGACGCAGTGGCGAGACGACGCAGTGCAGGCAGAACCGCGACATCGACGAAGACGATCGGGGTCCTCCGGGTCCCCTCCGACGTACTCTTCTCCTGCATAAAAAGACAATTGGTTATTTTTTGTTCAAAATTTTGGCAGCACCTCCCCTGCACGGGGAGGTTTCCAAAACCTACAAAAAACGACACGATGGCCGACATTCACAACGGCACGAAGGCCGACAACCACACCGGCACGAAGGCCCTCATATCAACTTACGGCACGAAGGCCCACACAACCACATACGGCACGAAGGCCGACAACGAGAGTTTTACCAAGGGTTGCGGTGGAGTCGGGCGTCGTGGTGCGGGGGTCACTTTCTTCTCCGGCGAGGTCGAGCGGCGTTGGAGTACTCCTCTCCCCCTCTTCCCTTTCTTTTCTCCTTTTCCCCTTCTTCTCCTTCTCTTCCCCTTCCTCCTTCTCCTCTTCTTCTCCTTTTCTTCCCCTTCCTCCTTCTCCTCTTCTTCCTCCAACTTCACCCTCTACCTCCTCCCCTCCAACAGCAGCCGGCGACGGGGGCGGCCTGGGGGCTGGGGTCGGGGCGGGAAGGCCGGCGAGGGGGAGCCGCCGGAGGGCCGGCCGGGGCGGTCGACCTCCCCTTGCTCGACGGAGACGGGGAACGGAGGCAGGGCGCGACCTCGGCCGCCACTGGGCGTGGTGGGGCACCGGGGCGCGCTGGGCGGCCGAGCGCGGGGCGGTGGGGCGCGGGGTGGCCAGGTTTTGTGATTTTCGGACTTCGTATGGATTTTATATAATTTTAAAACACTTTTCCGGCAAGTCGGTCGTCATGTTACGCGAACAAGATGCGTGAAAATTTGATGCGAGTTCGTGGATAGGGACTCAACATGCACCAATTAACATGAATAACATTTTTCGAAACACTACATTGCAATATTCCATGCACCTGCAGTTCAAATTTGACATATTCGAAAAAAATCAAAGAATCGAAATAAATTAAGGAAATATACAAAACAAAATCAAAATTGGCCTAAATTTTAAAATTGAATTCAAAACAATGTATTGTAGCACCACAAAAAAACTGGGCTAAAAAAACCAAAAAAAATAATTGTCGAGGGCTCTTTGCCGAGGGCCTGGCCCGTGGCCCTCGGCAAAGAATTAAAAAAAAATAAAAAATCTTTGCCGAGGGCCTATCTTGGCCCTCGGCAAAGGGCTTCTTTGCCGAGGGCCTAGCCTCGGGCCCTCGGCAAAGGCGATTTATAAAAAAAAAAATTTGGCCGAAAAACTGGTTTTAAAAAAATCTTTGCCGAAGGCCTGGTCTAGGGCCCTCGGCAAAGACTTAAAAAAAAATTTGCCGAATAACCTGGTTTCACATGAAAAAAAACCTTTGCCGAGGGCCTAACGGGTGGCCCTCGGCAAAGCTTGACGGGGAATGGCCGCCGTGACCCAACGGGCCTAATTTGCCGAGGGCATCTTTGGCGAGGGCCGCGGCCCTCGGCAAAGATTTGATTTGCCGTGGGCCTGTCTTTGCCGAGGGCCGTACCCTCGGCAAATGCCTCTTTGCCGAGGGCCGTTCTTTGCCGAGGGCTCCTGTGGCTGGCCCTCGGCAAAGAGTGTCTTTGCCGAGTGCCCGAGATTTGGCCCTCGGCAAAGCACGCGTTTCCAGTAGTGAGGGTCCCATTCCGGTGTCCCTGGCCATCTGCTCCGGCAGCACCTCCGGTGCCCCAGCCCGTTCCCACTCGGTAAACCCACCTTCCTTCCTCGAGTTCCCTCTTCTTCGACCTGATGATGTCTCCCCCATCCATCTCAGGACTGATTTCTTGCAGGTGCTATAGTCCCTTGTTGCCTCCCCACCTCGTCTCCCTCACATTTACTCTTCTGCAGTTCTGCTGAACTGGGCGCTGGAATCCCTTTACTGTATGAATTGGTGCATTACACTAGTATGTTCTTTTATTAGCTGCATGAATGAACTCTGCGTAAATTGTTGTGATTAAGGTTACATGGTTTGGTTTGTCAACCTCTAATGAGTATTGCGGCTACTGATATATCACTACAGTAGGGTCTAGGTCTTGTAAAAGCATGCGTCCTATTCATTCATCTACTGTTAGTAGGGCCTGTATGTGTATTCTGCAGTTTGTGTTTTCCTTCTGTCTTCCTCCAATCAGGAATCTGCCAATTTGATTGGTGTTCAGTCTTGCAATAGTTCAAGGGAAGATTCTAGGCAGTGTTTCAGCTTGTGCTTGTATGTCTCTTTCAGTTCATCTGATATCTACAATGATCAAATAAGTGGTGAAAAATTGAAAAAATTTAATCTGTACTCTGGACTTATGTGGTTAAACCTGAAATTCCTACTCGTTCTTTGAGTACTGTCAGACTAGAACAGATGCTAGAATGGAAGGAGCTCACTTCACAAAATTGCATCATGTGTTTCTGTGAGACTCACTTTTTTCATTGTTTATTGATTTGTGAAACTCTACTTGTGACTACCTGGCAAAGATCCAAAGGCCAGACTCACGATTCGTGCTTAACTAGCTCAGTTTCTTTATAGAATTTTTCCATGTTAGCTTTTTTTTTTTAACTGAGTTTATAGTGCAGTTTCTATGATTCCTTACTTAAAAGGACATTTTTTCCTCATGAATTGGTACTTGGTAGTATGAAAGCATCTATCTACTAGTTAGAACTTTCAAAATATTCCATTTTGTTTCAATACAAAAGTAACATATTTTTGTTTTCTGGAACGAATAAGAAACATATTTGCTAACTGCTATGTAGCATCTCTAATTTTTGTCCATAGTGAGGGTGTGGGGAGCAGGGGAATTGGGTGGTGTGATTTCTGGAGATTTGCCGTTGGTTAGATCATAATGAATTCTCCTCATCAGCCAATATCCCACCTGTTAGCATGAGAAAGCTGAACCGAACATCAAGTTAGCATGGTTAAGTTTTGGGCTTGTTTTTTTTAGCACAATCGTAGGAGCTGTGCCTTTCAATTAAGAAGAAATAGAATTGACCCAGTTTATAAGGGAAACCAGGCCTAAAAATCTCACATCGCACAGTTTATAAAAAGAAAACCGGCGAAAAGCTTAAACGTGACAACCCAGTTTTGTGCTTGTTTGACTCACAGTTCATGGGCTCTGAACCTTTCCTGCAAGCTCTAAACCTTTATGTTTGACTAATTCCAAATATCTGCTACTGCATAACAGGTGGGATGGCCTCAAGGATGGGCATGGGTACTGCCACCTACGGTGGTGTATGGCACACAGTTCAAACTCTGCCTAGTTGCAGCCAGGCATGTCAGTAAGGCTGTTGAGGTGCTCAGTACCGACCAATTTGGATTTGGAATTGGGAAAGCTTTCCACAGAAAGGAGGCACTTACTGTACGTCCTCATCAGGTGCCTTTTCTGGAGGTCACGTGTAGGTATAGCTAGCTCGCTCTTGCATGCTGCTCAAAAGGAGCTGCTTGGTCTTGATAAACATGTGTACAATGATGCCATGGGTGGCTGGGCGAGGTTTGGGAGTGGTGATAAATTGCAGGAGGTTTGGACAAAGATGGAAGAGGATGGGCTGGTTCCAGATGAGGTTTCGCACTGCCATCTAATTGAGGGACTGGGTAGAGCAGGGCGGATTGAGGATGCACTCAGGGTGTCTGAGGATATGGTACATGAGAGACATGGTCCAACTACAATGGCCTACGATGCACTTATTTTAAATTTTCTTTCGGTTGGGGATTTGGACAGGTGTATCAAGTATTACAAGGACATGTTGGAAAAGAATTGCACCCCAAATATCGACACATACTCCAAGATGATTAAAGCCTTTCTGAAAGGTCGCAGGGTAGCTGATGTGCTCCACATGTTTGATGACATGTTGGCTCGAGGAGTTCTGCCAAATACTGGGGGGATAACATCATTTATCAATCCCTTGTGCACATTTGGACCACCTCACTCAAAGCGAGGCATCCCCTCCGCGGGCCGGTATCCTCTCTCTGAGGATGAGGAGCCGGAGCCAGCCCCTCCGCCGCTGATGAGGAGCGGAGCAGCGAGACGAGATCTCCGTGGTGGAGCCGTCCCCTACACCTGCAGTGAAGAAAACGAAGGGGAGGAACAGCAAGAGCATAAGGCTAGCTGTTACGACTTACGAGGGTCCCCATTCCGGTGTCCCTGGCCATCCGCTCCGGCAGCACCTCCGGTGTCCCCGCCCGTTCCCACTCGGTAAACCCACCTTCCTTCCTCGATTTCCCTCTTCTTCCATCTGTTGATGTCTCCCCCATCCATCTTGGGACTGATTTCTTGCAGGTGCGGTGCTAGTCCCTTGTTGCCTCCCCACCTCGTCTCCCTCACATTTACACTTCTGCTGAACTGAGAGCTGGAATCCCTTTACTGAATGAACTGGTGCATTACACTAGTATGTTCTTTTATTAGCTGCATAAATGAACTCTGCATAAATTGTTGTGATTAAGGTTACATGGTTTGGCTTTGTCAATCTCTAATGAGTATTGCGGCTACTGATATAACACTACAGTAGGGTCTAGGTCTTGTAAAAACATGTGTCCTATTCATTCATCTACTGTTAGTATGGTCCGTTTGAGAATTCTGTAGTTGGTGTTTTGCTTGTCTTCCGACAGTCAGGAATCTACCAATTTGATTGGTGTTCAGTCTTGCAATAGCTGAAGGGAAGATTCTAGGCAGTGTTTCAGCTTATGCTTGTATATCTCTTTCAGTTCATCTGATATCTACTATGATCAAATAAGTGGTGAAGATCTGAAAAATTTTAGTCTCTGTACTCTGGACTTGATGTGGCTGAACCTGAAACTCCTACTCGTTCTTTCAGTACTGTCAGACTAGAACATATGCCAGAATGGAAGGAGCTCACTTCACAAAATTGCATCATGTGTTTCTGTGAGACAATATTATCATACTGTTAGACTCACTTTTTTCATTGTTTATTAGTTTGTGAAACTCTACTTGTGGCTACCTGGCAAAGATCCAAAGGCCAGACTCACGATTCGTGCCTAACTAGCTCAGTTTCTTTATAGAAAATTTCCATGTTAGCTTCTTTTTACTGAGTTTATAGTGTAGTTTCTATGATTCCTTACTTAAAAGGACATTCTTTTAGTCTTTCCTCATGAGTTGGTACTTGGTAGGATGAAAGCATCTATCTAGTTAAAAAGAGTGCACCTCTAATTTTTTATTTTCAATACAAAAGTAACATATATATTTGATTACTGGCAAATATTTGATTTTGTTTTCAATACAAAAGTAACATTTTTTTTTCTGGAACGAATGAGAAACATATGAGCTAACTGCTATGTAGCACCTCTAATTTTTGTCCATAGTGAGGGCATGGGGAGCAGGGGAATTGGGTGGTGTGATTTCTGGAGATTTGATCTAACCGTCTTCAAGCAAGTGCACCTTTTAGTTTGCAGTCGTGAGATGTTTGTAATTAAAACTGATGTTGAACTGCTCAATGCTTCTTGCTCTTTCGACTTTCAGCTTAGGTATAACAAAACCACATTTTTCTGTAAATAACTTACCTGTTATCAAGCTCCCAAAGCAAAGTTCTCCAACCATTTCTCATCAGATGCTGCTTTGTTAAAATTAGAGTTCAGTTTTTTAGCTTATGGGCATTCTATTTCTATCAGCAAGAAAGGTCATTAATATTGCATCTAACAGAAACTTATTGTTGTTCATGTGGGAAACTGAGAATCATAGTTGCTCCTCATCAGCCACTATCCCACCTGTTAGCATGAGAAAGTTGAACCAAACATCAAGTTTGTGCTTTTGACATTTTTATTCAAGGAATTGGGCTATATAATCATGGTTAAGTTTTGTGCTTGTTTGACTCACAGTTCATGGGCTCTGAACCTTTCTGCAAGCTCTAAACCTTTATGTTTTACTAATTCCAAACATCAAGTTGTATATCTCGAAAAGTTATACAACTTTGCAGTTGACAATTTTTTTTATTTTAAATCATCTATCTAATGAAAATTACGTTTGTTTACTCAAATTCAAATTTTTTAAACAACCTCGGATGGAGAAACGCCCAATACAAAAGTTGTAGATATTCAAAAGTTGTGCAACTTTGTAGTTGATAACTTTTTCATTTGAAATCATCTATCCAAGAAAAATTATGATTGAATTTTCTCACATTTGAAATTCAAATTCTTCGAATGACCTCGGATGGAGAAATGACCAAAACCAAAGTTATAGATCTCAAAAAGTTATAAAACTTTGTAGTTGACAATTTTTTTATTTAAATTCATTTAGGATTCTAAATATTCATCTCAAACCAGAGTGGCATAAAATGGGGAGAACAAATATCCCATATGGACACAAGTGTCTTACATGTGGAGTGGTTAGAGGACGAACACACGATGCAGAAGGTTGGGGATTCGAGCGCCGGTGGCCACGAAGCTCTCGTTTTTCGCACGAAAAATTGCGTGACTGTGGCTATCCAGTGGGGTCCCTCCTAGTATTAAAAAATGCCTATTTTTCGATTCGTTTTTTTAGGTTTTCTGGAAACCAAATTACTGCCGCTTCTAAAACCGGTACTGATGAGGCCCCTCATCACTGCCAATATGATTGCGCTAGTTCAAAAAACCGACACTGATGGGCTTTTTGAACCGACAGTGATTGGAAATCTGTACTAGTTATGTAGGTTTGGGCGGCTGAGTTATAATAGATTTAGGTTTTATTATTTTTAGAATATTTTTTGTTAAATTATTTTCATAAAAGCCCAGTAGTGTTTAAGACAAAAAAAAAGTTATTCCAAACCTCCAAAAATTCAGGGAAAAAATCTTGGACACATTTTGGAACATCACAAACCCAAGTAAAGTATTTAGAGCTCATGAAAAAGAATTTTGGAGCATCAAAAAATTAGATTTTCCTATAGGAAAAATAGTAATAGGTTCTAGAAAAACGTACAAAATTCCTGTGGAACATTAGTTGATGACTAAATGCATCTAAAACATTTTGGCACTCATAAAGCAGAAGATGCACCTATCATGAATGCAACAAACTTACCTTAGGATATATAGTTAATTTGGGAAAGTTCTTGAAAGCCATTCTTTTTTAGATAAAGGTGAATTAATTTGACTTCATCTCCTTTAACCTAGACAATGAGACCAATTTTACATATGTTGAGCAACACATTTAATCAAACCCACTCAAATATCACTAGCCATGATGTCCAACGAATGACTGGACCACCTGTCAATAACAATGTCTTATTTGATCTACCCGTTTGTTTGTGCCAATCATGAAAGATATCCATCACATTCAAAGGGTATTTGAGACCCAAAACAAGATGTATCCTTCGCCACAGGAACTGAGCATACAGACACTCAAATAAGAGGTGTTGAATAGTTTCATCCCTACTACAAGACACACAAGATTTGTTCCTATTCTAGTTCCTCTTTAATTAATAAATTATGTATAGTTAAAATCACCCCCTCTTGATGAACCATAGAAAATTTGTAATTTTCAGTGGTATACTTAAACGCCAAATATCATGTGAGACTTTAATGCATGTATTCACAAGGAGTTTATAAATGAAATTTATTGTGAACTCGACACTATTTTTAAGGAGCCAAAGGAACCTATCTCATCCAACTTTGTAAGCTAATGTTCATGACTCTTGCTACTAAGTAAGCGCTTGGTATAGCTTCTGAAACAGCTCTGGGAGCTCCATATCAGCCAACCGCTCTCCCACACAACTGTTTCATGTGCGGAGTCCTAGGAATACCGCTCACTGGAGCTGTTTTTGAAAGAGTGATTGGAATGAGTTGTTGTATTCCATATTGTGTATGGGTACATATATAGGCAGTCGGGGTAGCATGCAAGCCAACTACACAAGTGCACAAGTACAGGGCGACCATTGCTATATTTACATCATGCTAATGCTCCCCCGCAGTCTTATCGGGAGCACGGCGAACGTTAAGATTGGATCGAAACTCTTGAAATACAGATGTTGGGAGACCCTTGGTGAAGATATCGGCGTACTAGGATGTCGTGGGGACATGGAGAACTCGAACATGACTGAGGGCGACACGCTCCCGAACAAAGTGGAGATCAATCTCAACGTGCTTCGTGCGCTGATGCTGGACCGGATTGGTGGAGAGGTAGACAGCACTGACGTTGTGGCAATAAACCAGGGTGGCACGACGAAGATGGTGGCGAAGCTCGGCAAGTAACTGATGAAGTCATGTAGCTTCAGCGACACCATTGGCCACGGCTCGATACTCGGCCTCTACGCTAGACCGGGAGACTATGTGCTGATGCTTGGAAGACCAGGACACCAGATTGTCATTGAGAAACACCGCGTAGCTAGAGGTCGAATGGCGAGTGTCGAGGGAGCCGGCCCAGTCCGCATCAGTGTAAACAACAAGCTCTGTAGGCAGAGAGCGATGCAGAGTCAAGCCAAGAAAAAGAGTACCCTGCAAGTACCGTAGTATCTGCTTGAGAGTAGCAAGGTGCGGCTCGCGTGGATCATGCATGTAGAGACATATCTGCTGGACGGCATAGGCAATATCCGGACGAGTGAAAGTCAGATACTATAGTGCACCAGCCAAACTGCGATACTGAGTAGAGTCAGCAACTTGAGGACCGTCGGCGGACAACTTGGAGTGCAGGTCGACGGGAGTGTTGCAAGGCTTGCAAGCACTCATCCCGACGCGTTCCAAGATGTCCAGAGTATACTACCGTTGAGAGAGCAAAAGGCCATCATCGTAGCGGGCGACGGAGACACCAATGAAGTGATGGAGCTGTCCCATGTCGATCATAGCAAACTCATGTTGAAGGGCTGCAATAATATGTTGAAGAAACCTAGCTGAGGAGGTGCTTAAAACAATATCATCAACATAGAGCAGCAGATATGCAGTGTCTGATCCTCGGTGATTAGCGTAGGTGCTTTGCGAAGTGCTTAGGTTAGTTAGACCACGCTCATATGCGCTTGCTCTAGGCTTAGGTCTAGTTGCTAGTGAGGTTTACATACCTCTTGACCAAAGGTGCTTACGCGCACCGTGCTTGTACTCGGCGGGGCTTGTAAGTCTTGTGAGACCATACCAACCTTGTTTGTGGTGTGGCCCGCCATCGTGTATGGAGGGAACAAGGCCCGCGGTGTTTTGGCCGAAAGCTTGATAGTGAAGACGGCGGGGAGCGGTCCGAGAGAGGTACACCAGAGACCCACTTGCACGTGGGGAAGGCCCGGTGCTATCTACAGATGTTACCCGACCGGGAGCTTGGCCCTTGTCAGGGATTCCTTGCGAGAGGCTCCAATGGGGATTAGGGGGGAAGCTTGCGTGCTTCTCGATACCTCGGTAAAAATACCGGAGTCATTGACGGGAGTTTGCTTCTCTACCTCATCTTTAGCTTCTGCATTTTTATTGTAATCTTGGTTATGTGCGTTACCATTCCTAGCTTAGTTGATAGGCTAGTTGATAAGGTTGGAACCTAGGTTGCATAACTCTTTTGCAGTAGAGATAGCAACACACCTAGCCAAACCTTAGTTGCACATTTAGATAGATTACTTTCTTGCATAGGTTTTGACTAGGTGGAATTAGAGGCCATAATTTGAAGTAGAATTTTAAGTTGCCTAATTCACCACCCTCTTAGGCGTCACGGTCCTTACACGCTGGACGCACTCTTCCCGGACGGTGGAAAAGGCTCGTCCAGGCAACCGCGAAGACGCAATGTTACCTTCTAGGTCGCACCGCTGTGTCGGATTTGGTTGTTTTCCATTTATGTAACATCGAAACTAGAGGCCTTTCGCTAGGATAGTCCAGCTACGACTGTTTTTAGGTCGACCTCCTTCGACGCTCGATAGAGACACGTTGTTTGTATGTTTAAAATCTTCTTCTTAATACAATGATACATAAATATTTTACATATTCGAGAAAAAAAATAAGATGGAGGTCCGTATTATAGGGGATGGTCTCTCCACACTATTACTGATATAAACATAAACAAAGATGGAGGTCTATATGAATATCAACTTTATTGGTTTGATTTTCTAGCAAGGTGGCAGGCTTTATGGCACAGCCTGCCAACAGTGCAGCAACGTAACGGTGGCTTGCTCCAGCAAGGCAGCGCCCAGTAGATTTGTGGTCGTGGTGGAACCAATTTTTTTGGTTGATCATGTTAGAGCATGGAACAGTGGACAAGGACAGGAAGAATGAGAGGAGGAAGAGACTGTGTGAAGATGAGTTGGAATGCACAAAGATATTACTCCCATTAGCATTGATATGGTCATCAGTCATCACACACAGAATCTGACCCTTCTTTTCTTTCCAACATCTTTTCATGGCTGACCAATGCTCTCTCTCTCTCTCTCTCTCTCTCTCTCTCTCTATATATATATATATATATATATATATATATATATATATATATATATATATATATATATATATATATATATATAGACACACATACACACACATTACTGGAGGGGCCGCAGCCCTTACAGATTGAACTTATTAATTCTACCAATACTATATTCTAATCCTAAAGTTCCACTAATGGAGAACAGGGGGACGCCCTTTACGCAATACCAATGCAACCATAAACGAAACTGCCAGGTCCATGTGAACATCAATCAATTGTATTGGTATTCGTAAAGTGCAATGTCGTGCTGTCTGGTCGGCCACAATCAGCATTTTCATTTTGTGCCACTCGAATGCAGAGAACTCTTAATCATGCCAACTAATGCTTATGATGGTGATTTACAAGGTAATCCTACAAACGAAGCCACTATATTAATAAAGCTCCGAAGCTAGCAGGAGCGGATTTAATAATTAAGATTATGTAAGCGAGCCATGAAATGTCTTGCATGTGTACGCGTAACCGAGTAGAAACTGACGAACATAACGTTTAGACTCTGCACCTAACAACTCCTGCTAGTTACTCGGTTAATTAGTTCGCTCGACTTGATGCATCCGTAGAAAAAATATATATTTGATATATCGAGAATCTCTCAAATTTCATCAGGACACATATGTATGAGGAGTAGTTACCGACCCAGCTGCTAGCTGCAAGCGAGTGCTTACCGACGACGCCAGGGGCAGGGAAGGCGACAAGCAGGGACCGAGAGGACGCAGCGGGGCACGGCAAGGAGGAAGAGGAGCCAGAGACGGCGGTGGCGGTGGTCGGCCGGTGAGTGCGCGGCGGCGTCACTCCTCCCTCCTCCTCCGAGAGCGACGATGGCATGACTAGAAAGCCCAGCACGACCCGAAAAATGGACAGCCCAGGCCAAAATCAGGCAGGGCCAGCAGCCTAGCATTACGTGCAGGCCCACCAGATCTTTTTTTCCCCTGAAGGGAAGTGGCAGAAGCCAGGCCCACTAGATCCAGCCGGATGACTTCGAGCATTCAATTCCAAATGCGAGAGGGCAGTCAGTTAAAATATATTGACTGGAAACAGAGTACACTTGTTTCATTTAGTCTAGTTACTAAACATGTTAAGCCTGATGAAATTTCAGTCTATTAGTATTATTTTTTGAACAAGTTCAGTGAATTGTTGTAGATAGAAAAGAGAAAAACACACAAGCCCAACTGAACTTCGGATCCATGGAAACAAATGGCTCTGTTAGAGCCTCAGCAGAAGCCTCGAGCAAGTATATGTGAATAGCACTGTGCTAATTCATCCTGGCTCTAAAACAAATCACATGTTCAAAAAGCAGTATGTTGTTTGTTGATGGAAAACCCCACGATACAAGGATTGAGAGAACAGTCATCAACTCAAGCATATATAGTAGGACCAAATTCTGCTGGACAAAAATCCAATAGCAAGTGGATTTAATGAATTTAGAGTATATATAACTTTTGCATAAATAAATGATAGGCACGTTCAGCATCCGTGTTACTTATTATAACAAATTGAGCCAGTAAGGCAAGAGGCAGCTGGTCCCCAGTCCCCTAATAGTAACTCAACAAGTCCAAAGCCCCAAACCATACTACCACAAGCGATGCTGCAGATTCATCAGAACCAACAACAATCAGCATGCATCTACACATATTATCAAGTCTGAAGTAAAAACAGTAGTGATAATTCTCGAGACAACAGCCTGCTCTGCAGCTGGATCCATGTCGTAACCATATTCTGGAGACGGTGGTGCCAGCTGATAGAACGCAGAGAGAGTGCAAAGATGCTTCAACATCGACACCACCCGTGTGGGTATGAGTCCTGCCCACTAATATTGACGTTAGTTATTAACATGGTAAGAGAGTATACACACACACAAAAAAACGGGGGTAGCTTGGAAACAATACTAATTAATTAAATATGACGTACCAAAGTAATAATATTAATTAAATATGATATATGTATAACAGCTGGCGCAAACATAAGGTAAAAAGACTCTGTAGTCTGTACCTGGCCTTGACATTAATTTATATCAGGCACTGCTACTATAACCAAAACTCCCGCCCACCAGTTTGATGTTGGATACAGGGTGACCTGGGTGCAGGCCAGCCACGTCCCTGAGCGCAGACTCTGCAGCCCTTCTATTGGATTCTTTTGCAAATGTGCTCCCAATGTCTCCGACGATTTCCTTGAGGCCTGATAGGTACTCGATGCCAGCAGGCACACCACCATACCTGTCCCATCCCTGTGCATTGAAACATAGCCCGAGCCTTTCAAGCTTCGGCATCGCCCCTGCCTCAAAGGCCAGGTACGATATCCTGAAACATCCAACTGTAAAATGCTTGAGAGCAGGGAATCCTCTTCCACGGATGATGATCTTGTCTTTAGGAACTCCATGGATGTGCAAGTCGAGGCGGACAAGGGAGGGCAACTGTGAGAGAATCCCAACGTCATCCCCATACACATCCTGAACACTAAGCTCCAGGTCATACAGGCTATGGTGCTGGCCAATCCACCCAGGAATCCTCGAGAACCAGCGATCGTACATTGCATGAAAGCTCTGGAGATGAATGAATGAAGTTGGGACTGAACACCATGAATCTAAGCAGGCTCTGAGAGTGACAGGTAGGTAATCAGTATGAATAAGTAGACATTTGAGGCTGCAAATGTTTCCAAGGGCGTGCACAAGTTCCCTACATTTTGCAGCAAACTCGTCTCTATTGGTGGATGTGTAGTCAGAATATCCGATTTCAACATTTGTCAGATTTGTCAGTTCTCTCAGACCCTTGATATTGTCTAGTGAGTTTCTCAAATCAAAAAAACGTAGAGTACGCAATGATTTCATGTTACTGATCCCACTAGGAAATATTACTTTGCCTGGAACAATTAGATGCCATAAACGGCTCAAATGAACAATATCTGATGGTAGCTGCAGATCTGATTGTCCTTTTATTTCAAATGTTTTCAGTTGCTGCAGACGTCCAATTTTACTAGGTAACACCACATGACGACCACTTGCTATGATCTTTAAGAATCCCAGTTGAAACAAATGACATATTCCATTCAAGTCAAGTAACTCAGATGAATAGGGCCCACTTGAAATTTCAATCGTCAAAACTCGGAGATGCTTGAACTGTAAAATAGGAGGTAGATATAAAGAGGTACCAAATCTTGCTAGCATTCGTGTTTGGGATAGCTGGAAGGATCTTCCTACTGTTTCATCTATTGCACCATCCAAACTGAGTGAGAGTCGACGGATCTTTGCAGGCTGTCTTGTCAAATCTTGTATATCATCCATTACAGTGATAAAATTGTCTTCTCTGGATTTATATAGGATAAGATCAAGCATCATGTCATGAACCCTGCAAGACATCACCTCACCATTGTAGTCTGTATCTACGGGCTGAATCAAACTCCTATTGATAAGCTCATTAAAATAGCTCTTTGCAATATCCTCTGGATCTGTCCCACGACCTTCACATATAAAACCTTCACTTATCCATTGTCTAACCAAATCATTCTTATTGATTGTGTAGTCCTCTGGATAAATGCCTAGATATAGCATACAAGCCTTCAAATAATGAGGAAGGTTTATGTAGCTGAGGTTTAATATTTGTCTCATGCCATCCAAGCTTTGGCTCACTTCAAAGTTGGACCCTAGAGATTTTTGTACGTACTCCCACCAGTCCTTCAGTTTACTTTCTTGATTGGCTAAAAGGCTAGATATTGTGATAACTGCAAGAGGTAAACCGCCACATTTTTTTAAAATTCCTGCTGAGACTTCTTTCAAATTAGGCGGGCAAGCATCCTCTGAACCAAATATCCTTTTGAACAATAACCTTCTTGAGCCTTGTTCATTAAGTGGTTTCATCTTATAAACATATTCATAGCAATTAGTGCAGCAAGCTCTAGCGACAGTCTCGATTCGTGTAGTTGTGATTACTCTGCTTCCATTCATGCTCTCTGGAAGACCACATCTTATAATATCCCATGAAGGAGCATCCCATATGTCATCAATTACAATGAAGTACCTGCCATGTAAATACAACAACATTAGCACAATGTATGTGAAAATATCCTCACTAAATTTTAAAACATCAACAAGAAGAAAACTCAATCAATCAAACTTCAAATGTGGTTATGCTACCAGGGCTAAAACTTCAAAACAACCCCTATGGTGCTGAAGTTGAGCAAAAGGTAGCTCATGGGCCTTGCTGTTTTGTGAAGGTACTTTTTGTCAATACTGAATCTTACTTAGGTACTAATGAGATCTGCAATTCTAGTTTGACGAACATGACTG
Source organism: Miscanthus floridulus (assembly GCF_019320115.1). Lineage (NCBI taxonomy): Eukaryota > Viridiplantae > Streptophyta > Magnoliopsida > Poales > Poaceae > Miscanthus > Miscanthus floridulus. The sequence continues at coordinate 83,757,542 of NC_089594.1, read as the reverse complement.
CAGAATAGAAATCAAAAGACATTCAACATCTTCGGATAATAGTTGTAAAACTTTGTTTACTGGGTTTCTCTGGCTTTTGCATATGTTAATAAATGTCTCACAGGTTATGATGAAATAGAAATACATTGAATAATAAATCATTACTCGATGTGTGTGAGTGATAGTTAGTTATTATATACTGAAATCTGTAGGATCGATCAATGGATACAACATGGATGTCATTACCTAGTTAATCAAAAGTGAACAAGGTATAAACCAAGAAGAAAAAACAAACACATAAAAATTTCACTTGCAGGACACGCTAGAAAGCTAAAACTGAATCGCTTCAAAATCATGAAAAGTTACTTAGCATTTGTTTTCATTGCTGGCATACCTCTTATCCAAAAGAAAATTTTGCAGCGTCGTAATCAATTCGGACTCTTCCCACATTTCCATGTTGGTGTTCATAGGAGGTTTAAAGCCAACTTGAGATAGTATAGTCCTTAGTACCTTCCTAATATTTGGTTTTTGGGACACAGAAACAAAAGCTTGACACAGGAACAAGCCCTCTTGCTTGCGATAAATCTCATTTGCAAGGGTAGTTTTTCCAAGACCTCCAAATCCGACAATAGAGAGCACCTTTAGCTTATGTGAAGCAGGCACACTCTCTTCCTCCATCAATTTTATCAGTTGGTCCCTGGGCTCCTCAATACCAACAAGGCTGGCTGACTCTGCATGGAGTGCCAAAACACGAGAATCGACGACTGTGTTGTTTGGCTTGGAAACAGTTTCATCGACCTTGTACCTCATGCGTCGCTCGTTCACCTCCATGACACGACTCCTGAGGCCTTCCAGCTCCTTCGCAATCTGATGCCGAATGTTCATGGTTGTCAGCAGGCTCATGCTTCTATCCATGAACCCCTTGAATCCACGCGGCATGCTGCTGTACTTGCGCTCGACGCGATGCAGGAACTCATTGATACTGTCATCTATATCGTAGGAGAGTTCACGTACCTCCTTCACCCAGCACTTGTCTTGCTCGTCAGGTTCTTCCATGTCTGACATCTTCTTCAGGAACGCGTGCATGCTCTCTAGCTCAGCTTTAAGGAACATGATCTGTCCCTTAGCTTCTTTGAGCAGCTTGTACTCAGATGTGATCAAATCACCAAGCTTCGCTATCAGGGAGCCCAAAGCACCATGAGAAGCGCTGACCACGGCAGCCTCCATCGATCCCCTGGCCTTTCCTTTCTTGTGCTCAGCACTCTGAATCTGAAGTTGGCGATGTGAGGTTTTCTCAATTTTACTCCTGAATCAAACATATCGACAGATTCAGATGCTCTGTTTTCATAAATAAAAACTAGTTTATTACTCAACCTGGAAGATTGATCATAAGTTTTTTTTAACAATCTGCACTTTTATTTGGAGAAGAAACATAAACAAAAAACTGCCAGAGAAGAGAGCGAGATTCGCTGAGGTCACTCGCCACTACAGCGGAGCCACCACTATTGTCTCTGCTTTCTTAGTTTGACAGTACGTATCCAGCTTCATTTGAAAAGCTTTGTGAGGTGAGGTCAGTCCTCAAGCTGCAAGAAAACCGTCCGCGAGCTTTGTCAGGCAGCTGTGAGATGTGGAACCACAATGAGAAGATTGCAATTTTCAGTCAACTCTGAGATCTAGTGTGTTCGAACTTCAACAAAATAAACCAAATGGAAACCAACGTACGTACGTACCAAGTTTTTCTGAGAAGTGAAAAAAAGACGGGTGATGGAGCAACACGCCGTCGCTGATTGTGTGCTGCTCCGAGTCACCGAGTGATTGTGTGCTTCCCCAACGGCAGCCAGATGAAGAGGGAGAAGCAGAGAGAAGTGTCCCTGGACCTGGCCGATGGAGTTTTTCTTTATCACGATTTACGAGTGACAGTTCTAGACTTCTAGTTATCAATATGGACTTGTATCTCCACTTCTTTTTTAGAGTGTGCAGTTTTCTTTGGAGGGCAAATCGAATCAACTGTGAGAGCAGAGAGAGTGATATTCATACCGTACACACCAGGAGACACTGAACTGAATGGTAAGGTGGTGGTTGCTGTGGGAGCCAAGTTTTTGTTCCAACGCAACTGAAAGCAATCGCGGAAACGCAGGAGATTCAGAGGAAGACGATGGGATTGCAGGCACTGATGGGAAATTATGGGGCCAAAGGCTGCGGTGCGAGGGAACAAATGAACAAGAGGATTTTGTCCTTTGTTTCCTCAGCTCGATCTGCAAAGTTCAGGGTTTCAGATTAACAGAACTGCACAAACCCCTCTGTTACTTCAGGGTTTCTTCAGATGCTGAAAACCACATAAACTCAAGGGGTCTATTGCAATTTTTTGTTTCCTTTATTATTTGCATGCTTGTCCTTATTTGCAACGGAGGCTGGGATACAGCACAAAAGGATCGAGCTAAACCTAATATTGGGCGTCCACATAATTAAATCTTTGTAAGTTGTAACCAATTAGTGACCAGCTAGATCGAGGACATACAATGAGTGAACACTTTCTAATAAGAAAACAAGTTTTACAAAAGTTTTTATTAATTGTATTATTGATCAACCTGCATGCCAACACACACCAACAGTTGTTTAATGATCTAAAGACCACTTCTAACGATGCTTCGTTGGGTGTTTCAGGTCTTGCGCTGCTTTCAAATTACTTGGATCCCATGTGGCCAGGCCATACATGCATGTGTGTACCTGTTGCTTGTTGCTTCACACGTGATAAAATGTGACCATATGCTGGAGACGGTGGTGCCAGCTGATGAACGCAGAGAGACTGCAAAGATGCTTCAACATCGACACCACCCGTGTGGGTATGAGTCCTGCCCACTAATATTGACGTTAGTTATTAACATGGTAAGAGAGTATACACACAAAAAAAACGGGGGTAGCTAGGAAACAATACTAATTAATTAAATATGACGTACCGAAGTAATAATATTAATTAAATATGATATATGTATAACAGCTGGCGCAAACATAAGGTAAAAAGACTCTGTGTAGTCTGTACCTGGCCTAGGCACTGCTACTATTCCCGTCCTCTTCTTCCGGGGGCTCATCGTCGTTGCCATCAAATAAACAACTCCACCCGTCCATCAGTTTGATGTTGGATACAGGGTGACCTGGGTGCAGGCCAGCCACGTCCCTGAGCGCAGACTCTGCAGCCCTTCTATCACTGCTAGATTCAGGTTGGCCAAATTGCACTCGGCAAAGCCTTTGTCGAGTGCGGCACTCGGCAAAGAACACACGGTAAAAATTTGATCGGCAAAGCCCTCTTTGCCGAGTGTCTTTTATCGGGCACTCGGCAAAGAAAAGCGTCCGTCACAGCGCCGGCCCCGTTGACGGTCGCTTTGCCGAGTGCCAACCCTGCAGGCACTCGGCAAAGATTTTTTATTTTTTTTTAAAAAAAATTCTTTGCCGAGTGCCCTCTATTCGGCCCTCGGCAAAGATGTTTTATTTTTTTTTTCTAAAAATTCTTTGTCGACTGCCCCCTGGCCGGCGCTCGGCAAAGTTTGGATTTTTTTTAAAAAAATTCTTTGTCGAGTGCCCTCTGGCCGGCACTCGGCAAAGTTTGATTTTTTTTAAAAAATCTTTGCCGAGTACCATGGTCATGGCACTCGGCAAAGCTGGAAAAATGGTTTTCCGAGTGCGCCCATTTTTCCAGCTTTGGCGAGTGCTATGACCATGGCACTCGGCAACGGGGTCCTTTGCCGAGTGCAACACTCGGCAAAGTGACCCAAAACGGTAATTTTTAATTTTTTTTTACATTCCATAATGACAAATAAATTCATACAAACATATATCACATATATATCTCATCCATCCACACATCCATCCGCACATATCACTTCCATCACAATATATATCACGTATATAATAATAAGTGCTCAAGTCCATCCAAAGAAATCCACAAGGTGACATATATATGCATATACGTGGCAAACCAACCACTAGCTGACATATAGCACTGTAAATTGTATTTTTGATATATTAGTGCTCACGAAAAAAGAATACATGCGATAAACATATAAGATACATATGCAAGAGACCAGGTCCACTTAATTCGAAAGGGTAATAAATGGTAGCAAAATGTACCAATAACAACATGATCACCCCATGAGTCCAAATGAGTCCAATGGCTGATTAGATACACACACGACTTGAATCTCAAACGAAATAAAATGTTTTGAAAAACCAGTTACAACCAGTAGACTGAACTAGCTACATTATATATTGCCAATTCTGCACTTGAAATGATCCTAGAATAAAATCGCACATACAAAAGAAACCATACTTGATGCGCCACAAAGAGACAATGGATCCATTAATCGATAGCCATATATAGGGCCCAACATCACTCAGTAATCAATACCTGAAAAAGTTTGATCGCACAAAATAAGCTTAGAGAAACGTTACATGAGGAGAAACAAAAAGTTTCAGTTACTCTACATGGAAACTTCAAATAAAATAATAGGATTCTAAGGATGGGCAATTGATGACCAGTAGCATGAAGTTATAATCTGAAAAAGTTCTACAAATATGGAGTCAATTGGATATTATGATTAGTAGTTTGGGAGAGTTTTCTAGTTATGTCAATTAGCAATTTCTAATGCATCTGCAGAAATTTGATTATTCTTTAAAGCCAACAATCAGTTAAACGTGTCTGTGCAAAATCACGATCTTAACCAAGAAGTACGTATCCATCTTTCTTGAGCAAAACTTCTTCATTACAGCTAAAGCATAGCCATTTGCTACATGGACCGGCAGAACAGCTTCTGTCACCTTCAAACGAGCAGCCAAACGAAACAGACGCAGCTTGCAGCGATGGCATGCTTTCAAGCACAGGAGGCAGACCATCACAGCCATCTATTTTGAGCGAAGTGAGACTCGGGGCAGAGATACGATTGTGGTTATCGTTATGCCGGCCATTGACAACATCACGAAAACGGCACTTCACCATGCTCAACCGTTTCACAGATGGTGGGCACCTAATCTCATAGACGCCGATTTCGCATATGGAGAACTCGACATCCTCCAGCGCAAAGCAGCTCGAAAGATCCAGAGCAGTATGGCTCTCGAAGTACACACGCTCAAGACGCAGCACCTCCAAGGACATGGAAACGAAAGGGCAGCTCTCGAACACAGTGGTGTACCTGACGTCCAGCACACGAGCCTGCAGCAGCAGCGCGTGCTGGATCCAGAGCTCGGCGTAATTGCGGTTGGCCTCCTTGCATCCACGGAGGTCGAGCTCGCAGTGGTCCATGGTGGATCTCGGGTCACGCAGTAGCAGCACGCGGTTGACGAACATGTGCTGCTTCTCGGCGCTCCAGAGCGGTTTGACGGTGACGCGGAGGCGGTGCATCGACCGCCAGAGGTGGCGCCAGCGGGTGCCGAGAACAGACGTCCGCACCGCGTCCTGCGCTGGCACGAAGCCCAGCACGTGCTGGAGGAGGACGGCGCACGGGGAGGGGAGGCCGGCGCGCGGCTCGGGGGCGGGCCAGGGTTGGCGGGCGGCGGCGCGGGGACAGCCGGGAGCGGCGCGCGCGGGGGCTGTCTGTCTGTGTGGCTTGGACTGTCCGGCCGAATTCGCCTAACTGCCCCCACCCGCCCCTTTGCCGAGCGCCGGATCAGTGTGGCACTCGGCAAAGGAGGCAACTTTGCCGAGTGCCCCGATCCGGCCGTCGGCATAGATTTTTTTTTTGAAATACCTTTGCCGAGTGCCTCAGTGAAGGCACTCGGCAAAGAGGAAATTTCTAAAAAAAATTCAAAAAACCCCTTTGTCGAGTGCCATGCCCCAGCGCTCGGCAAAGTTATTTTTTTTTCCTCCAAATTTTTTATGCAGCTCTTTTTAAGTACCAGGAACTCCTCGTTAGAATTTGGAGATTTTTTTGTGGCTTTTTGATATATTTAGTTACATTATTTCATTTACTTGAATTTTTTCGAAAAATATAAATTTGAACTGCACGTGGTATGAATAATGGAATTTAATGATTCAAAAAATGATAGTCATGTTACTGAGTGTAGTGTGAAGCCGTATCCAGGAACGGACCCGAAATTTCGGACATCTTGTTCACGAAACATGACCGCGAACTTGCATGCGAAGTGGTTCTAAATTCTACAAAAAGCAAACGAAGTCCGAAAATCATGAAACTTGTTGAGATATCATGATATCGTATGTGGAGGCTATGATAAAAATTTCAGAAGATTTCGTGCACGTTGTCACGTACGATGCTTACAAACCAGGACATCTCTACATGTGTCACATCCATCACATGTAGAGATGTCCTGGTTTGTAAGCATCGTACGTGACAACGTGCACGAAATCTTCTAAAATTTTTATCATAGCCTCCACATACGATATCACGAGTGCAACACTAGTATAGAAACAAGCTGTACTCCCGGTTGGGAAACCCCTTCAGTCCCAGTTTCCCAACCGGGAGCACGAATCCGGGACTAAAGGGCCCCTCCTTTAGTCCCGGTTTCTCTTCCGGGACTAAAGGTCCCGGTTGGTAATACCAACCAGGACTAAAGATTTTCTTTTTTTTTGTTTCTATTTTCAATTATTCGTTTTGGGGTTTTCTTTGGTTTTCTTTTTTTTTCTTTTCTTTTGTTTCTATTTTCAATTGTTCGTTTTGGGGTTTTTTTTTCTTTTTTTGTTTCTATTTTCAATTGTTTGTTTTGGTGCTAATAATATACGTATTATATACGTTAATAATGTTCGAACAGTTTACCACATGTTTATAATTTTTGAACAGTTTACCTTTAGTCAAGGATGCAGTGGTACGATCTTATATAACAGATCCTGCTCAAGTAAGGTCGTGCTGTATGGCTCCAGAGCTGAGCTTTTAAGTTAGCTTGCACTTTTTTGAGCAAGCGAGGTGGTGCTAATAGGTGGGATTGGCCAGCAATTCCAGCATATTGCGTACTGGGTTTCAAGTCGAGCCGGCCCATCGATGCTGCATTAGCTTTACCTCTGTTGATGCCTCACCTGCTCGATCAGCTGATTCCTAGTAGATGATTTGTACTTGACACTCCACAGAGCTCAATCTTTCATCCTCCCAAAGTGCTAGCTCGGAGTACTACTACCATGCCTTTTTTTAGGCCAAACACGCGATGCGGAAGGTTGGGGATTCGAGCGCCGGTGGCCACGAAGCTCTCGTTTTTCGCGCGAAAAATTGTGTGACGTGTGGCTATCCAGTGGGTCCCTCCTAGTATTTAAAAAATGCCTATTTTTCGATTCATTTTTTTAGGTTTTCTGGAAACCAAATCACTGCCGCTTCTAAAACCAGTACTGATGAGCCCCGTCATCACTGCCAATATGATTGTGCCGGTTCAAAAAACCAGCATTGATGGGCTTTTTGAACCGGCAGTGATTGGAAATCTGTCGTAGTTATGTAGGTTTGGGCGGTTGAGTTATAATAGATTTAGGTTTTCCTATAGGAAAAATAGTAATAGGTTCTAGAAAAACGTACAAAATTCCTGGGGAACATTAGTTGATGACTAAATGCATCTAAAACATTTTGGCACTCATAAAGCAGAAGATGCACCTAGCATGAATGCAACAAACTTACCTTAGGATATATAGTTAATTTGGGATAGTTCTTGAAAGCCATTCTTTTTTAGATAAAGGTGAATTAATTTGACTTCATCTCCTTTAACCAAGACAATGAGACCAATTTTACATATGTTGAGCAACACATTTAATCAAACCCACTCAAATATCACTAGCCATGATGTCCAACGAATGACTGGACCACCTGTCAATAACAATGTCTTATTTGATCTACCCGTTTGTTTGTGCCAATCATGAAAGATATCCATCACATTCAAAGGGTATTTGAGACCCAAAACAAGATGAATCCTTCGCCACAGGAACCGAGCATACAGACACTCGAATAAGAGGTGTTGAATAGTTTCATCACTACTACAAGACACACAAGATTTGTTCCTATTCTAGTTCCTCTTTAATTAATAAATTATGTATAGTTAAAATCACCCCCTCTTGACGAACCATAGAAATTTTGTAATTTTCAGTGGTATACTTAAACGCCAAATATCATGTGAGACTTTAATGCATGTATTCACAAGGAGTTTATAAATGAAATTTATTGTGAACTCGATACTATTTTTCAGGAGCCAAAGGAACCTATCTCATCCAACTTTGTAAGCTAATGTTCATGACTCTTGCTACTAAGTGAGCGCTTGGTATAGCTTCTGAAACAGCTCTGGGAGCTCCATATCAGCCAACCGCTCTCCCACACAACTGCTTCATGTGCGGAGTCCTAGGAATAACGCTCACTGGAGCTGTTTTTGAAAGAGTGATTGGAATGAGTTGTTGTATTCCATATTGTGTATGGGTACATATATAGGCAGTCGGGGTAGCATGCAAGCCAACCACACAAGCGCACAAGTACAAGGCGACCACTGCTATATTTACATCATGCTAATACTCCCCCGCACTCTTATCGGGAGCACGGTGAACGTTAAGATTGGATCAAAACTCTTGAAATACAGATGTTGGGAGACCCTTGGTGAAGATATCGGCGTACTAGGATGTCGTGGGGACATGGAGAACTCGAACATGATTGAGGGCGACACGCTCCCGAACAAAGTGGAGATCAATCTCAACGTGCTTCGTGCGCTGATGCTGGACCGGATTGGTGGAGAGGTAGACAGCACTGACGTTGTGGCAATAAACCAGGGTGGCACGACGAAGATGGTGGCGAAGCTCGGCAAGTAACTGATGAAGTCATGTAGCTTCAGCGACACCATTGGCCACGGCTCGATACTCGGCCTCTGTGCTAGACCGAGAGACTATGTGTTGATGCTTGGAAGACCAGGACACCAGATTGTCATCGAGGAACACCGCGTAGCCAGAGGTCGAACAACGCATGTTGAGGGAGCCGGCCCAGTCCGCATCAGTGTAAACAACAAGCTTTGTAGGTGGAGAGCGTTGTAGAGTCAAGCCAAGTTAAAGAGTACCCTATAAGTACCGTAGTATCTGGTTGAGAGACATGCTGTCTGGAAAGATAGACCTGCTGATGAAGAAGCTCGTAGACCGAGCCAATGAGAAGCAAGAAGTCATGCACATTCATGATTTCTGCATGACGTGTGAAGAGTGTGGAAACACTGGGCATTCAGGAACAACTATCCTGAAACCCAAGAGGACGTGAACTTCGTCAATAACAACTACTTTCGTCCTCAACAGAATCAAGGATGGAATCAGCAACAGAGACCAAACTTCCAAGGTAATTACCAAGGTAACTCTCAAGGTAATAATTATAATTTGGTGTTTGTCTTCAGCTTTTGTCTTCTTTGTGCAAGAGTGGGCTTGTATGTTTTCTTCCTAGTTTTGTCCTCTATGCATGTCTTGGGTGTACGTCTGTTTTGAAATCCGCAGTTTGCCACATTTTAAATGATAAGTTCAGGCCGGCGATCGTCTGTCATAGTTGCTCTAAAAAAATTTGGCTAGTTTACGTCAATGTCCCTGTCAATCCTCTTGGCTTGGTTTTCCAAAGCAATTGTAATCCATGGTTCGCCATGATTAATCATTTCCAATTTATTATATGCTACTCAGTTAGGTGCAAGGCATTATTATGAGTACACACAAACTAGGTTCCTATGGTCCCTGATACCTCCCAATGCAATAGTGCAACCTACAAAAAGAGCAACTAAAAAACACCTCGACAAACTTGATGGGTGACGCAGGTGGCGGCTGCTTTCCACATGTGGGCCTGGAAGGCCACACAAGGCCCAACGTGCGACCAGGCTCCCCTCCAACTCCAAAGCCCTTGTAGGCTCAAACCAGTTCTCAACTCCAACGTTGCAGCCCCGCCCACGGATCCGCCCGCCGGCACGTACAACGGCAACCAGGCAACTGGATGGCGCCGGGATCCCGACGTCGCCGTCAGGGGATCACCGAGGCCCAGGGACGTTCAGGGCAGGCGGCTACACGTACGTTCTGTGTGATTGCATTGCATCCGCGGGCGGGCGGTGGTCCGGTGGACAGGTTCCGTTTCTCCCTCCTGCAGATTGCGAGCGGCGGCGGCGCCGTTTTGTTCCTTTCTTTCTTCTTCCACGGGATAGAATCGATCGATCGGCACCGCCCGAATCTACTAACTACGGCGACCCAGCGCCGGCCGGCAGGGCGTAGTTGGATGGAATGTGGACACTTCACATGTCACATGTTGTTGCGTGATGCCAATTTTGTTTTGATTTATTTATTGTGACTTCCTCACATAATGTGAGTCACATTTGGTCTTCTGCTGAACTGAATACTGGTGGAGAGTTTAAGCTGGTGCAGGCTAGGAGGCTCTGGAGCTGGAATCCCTTTGCTGAATAAATTGTTGGTGCATGTGCATTACATCAGACCCGCTGGTAAAATAGTTCATGACAAATGCAACCCTTTTGTATGTTCCTTGATTCGCTGCATGAATGAACTCTGTTTATGCTTTCATGAATCAACTCTGCATAAATTATTGTAATTGAGGTGGTTATATCAGTAGCAATCTCATCTGTTTCAATTTAACACCTCTCTGTAGTTTTTTAACCTTCCTATTTCGCTACTGAAATTATTTCAGGATAGCCAAATACCGACATCATTCATCTTGTGCTAGTACCACAAATAGCTGAAACAATAGTTGGCAGATTCAACCATTCAGTCATTGATTCACTGCATTGTGCTCATTAGCCGTGCAGGTACAAAAACTGCAGTAGTATCTTAAACTCATCCTGGTATAACCTGAAAGTGTTGCAAGCTGTTCTTGACGAACTAGCTCAGTTTCTTTATAGATTTTTCGGTAATGCTAGGTACAGGGCGTCCGTCCACCCGGACGGTGCCGATGGTGGGCCATGACACAGCCCAACGAATGCTCATCCACCCGCCCTCGCCCCCAACCGTTCTAAAAAAAAGAAAAAACCTTCTTATCCCTTCCGCTCCCTTCTCTCCACCACAACGCCTTATGGCTGCCACTCCGTTCGTCCCTCGTCCTGAACACGGATGCCACTCTGCCTCACTGCTGCTGCACGCCCCATCTAGCGCCGCTCGCTCGCCCCCGCCGCTGGCGCTTCTTGCCCCTTCCCATCGTGCGCGCGCTCTGGTGATGGTGGTGCTCGCTCCGCCCGTCGCGCGCGCCGCCCGCCCGGCCGACGAACCAAGACCGACGCTGGTGGTTGGTGTGCGCGCGCGCCACTGGTGCTAGTGCGCCCGCCCGGCAGAGCCAAGCCTGCTGCTGCTGGTGGTGGGGCTCGCACGCCGCTGCTCACTGCAAAAGTTTCCTCCGCTTCGACCCCGCCGGCTGGAATCGACTAACGTCGGCCTTCCCCTCCACTATGTTGAATATGTATGTTTCAATTGTTTCCGACGTTTCAGATGTATGATGCAGTTGTTCCATTTTGATGTTGCAAAAGTAGATCGGGGGATATTGCACATGTTGCATATGTTGCAGTGTTTCAAATGCATGTTGCAAGCATTTGTTCAAAATGTTTCATCTATTTCCAAACGTATGTTGCAATTGTTTTTTATCAGGATGTTGCATATGTTTCACACAAATGTTGCAAAAGTATGTTCCAAAATGTTTCAGCTGTTTTAGTCCTATGTTGCAGCAGGTGGTTTCATGTTGCAAGTTGCAAGTGTTATTTTTTTGGATGTTTTATGTGTTCCACACATATGTTGCAAGTGCAAGTTCCAAGTGTTTCATCTGTTTTCAGACGTATGTTGCATTCAAATTTTTTTCATGTTGCAAGTGTTTTATGTTGTTCGACCAGGGGCGAGCCAGGGGTTAGGCGGACCATGCTCGTGGCGCACCGGGAGGGGGGCGCTACTGACGGGGGCACTGGGGGCGGGTGGACGGGTGCTCCGGTCTGGGCCACGCCGTGTCGTGGCTCTCGAGTGCTGCCCGCGCGGAGGGAGAGAGAGGAGTGGGTCTGGGGAATGATCGGCGGGCGCAGATACGGGGGCGGAGTGTGCGTGTGGGGCAGGGTGAAGCCGGACAAGGGTGGGGGGACGGCAGGGCGTAGTTGGATGGAATGTGGACACTTCACATGTCACATGTTGTTGCGTGATGCCAATTTTCTTTTGATTTATTTATTGTGACTTCCTCACATAATGTGAGTCACATTTGGTCTTCTGCTGAACTGAATACTGGTGGAGAGTTTAAGCTGCTGCAGGCTAGGAGGCTCTGGAGCTGGAATCCCTTTGCTGAATAAATTGTTGGTGCATGTGCATTACATCAGACCCGCTGGTAAAATAGTTCATGACAAATGCAACCCTTTTGTATGTTCCTTGATTCGCTGCATAAATGAACTCTGTTTATGCTTTCATGAATCAACTTTGCATAAATTATTGTAATTGAGGTGGTTATATCAGTAGCAATCTCATCTGTTTCATTTTAACACCTCTCTGTAGTTTTTTAACCTTCCTATTTCGCTACTGAAATTATTCCAGGATAGCAAAATACCGACATCATTCATCTTGTGCTAGTACCACAAATAGCTGAAACAATAGTTGGCAGATTCAACCATTCAGTCATTGATTCACTGCATTGTGCTCATTAGCCATGCAGGTACAAAAACTGCAGTAGTATCTTAAACTCATCCTGGTATAACCTAAAAGTGTTGCAAGCTGTTCTTGACGAACTAGCTCAGTTTATTTATAGATTTTTCGGTAATGCTGGGTATAGGGCGTCCGTCCGCCCGGACAGTGCCGATGGTGGGCCATGACACAGCCCAACGAATGCTCATCCACCCGCCCTCGCCCCCAACCGTTCTAAAAAAAAGAAAAAAAACCTTCTTATCCCTTCTGCTCCCTTCTCTCCACCACAACGCCTTGCGGTTCCCACTCCGTCCGTCCCTCGTCCTGAACACGGATGCCGCTCTGCCTCACTGCTGCTGCACGCCCCATCTGGCGCCGCTCGCTCGCCCCCACCGCGGGCACTTCTTGCCCCTTCCCATCGTGTGCGCGCTCTGGTGATGGGGGTGCTCGCTCCGCCCGTCGCGCGCGCGCGCCCGCCCGGCCGACGAGCCAAGACCGACGCCGGTGGTTGTGGTGTGCACGCGCGCCACTGGGGCTAGTGCGCCCGCCCGGCAGAGCCAAGCCTGCTGCTGGTGGCGGTGGGGCTCGCACGCCGCTGCTCACTGCCGGCTTCAACCCCGGCGGCTGGAATCGACCAACGTCGGCCTTCCCCTCCACTATGCTGAATATGTATGTTTCAATTGTTTTCGACGTTTCAGATGTATGATGCAGTTGTTCCATTTTGATGTTGCAAAAGTAGATCGGGGGATATTGCACATGTTGCATATGTTGCAGTGTTTCAGATGCATGTTGGAAGCATTTGTTCAAAATGTTTCATCTATTTCCAGACGTATGTTGCAATTGTTTTTTATCTGGATGTTGCATATGTTTCACACAAATGCTGCAACAGTATGTTCCAAAATGTTTCAGCTGTTTCAGTCCTATGTTGCAGCAGGTGGTTTCATATTGCAAGTTGCAAGTGTTATTTTTTGGATGTTTTATGTGTTCCACACATATGTTGCAAGTGCAAGTTCTAAGTGTTTCATCTGTTTTCAGATGTATGTTGCATTCTAATTTTTTTCATGTTGCAAGTGTTTTATGTTGTTCGGCCAGGGGCGTGCCAGGGGTTAGGCGGACCATGCTCGCGGCGCGCCGGGAGGGGGGCGCTATTGACGGGGGCGCTGGGGGCGGGCGGACGGGTGCTCCGGTCTGGGCCACGCCGTGTCCTGGCTCTAGAGTGCTGCCCGCATGGAGAGAGAGGAGCGGGTTTGGGGAATGACCGGCGGGCGCAGATACGTCCGGGCGCTAGCCACGCCGTAGAATTTTCTATGTTAGCTTTTCTTACCGAGTTTGTAGTGCAATTTCTTTGATTCCTTATAAATTCTTTCCTCATGAGTTGGTACTTTGGTAAATTACTTCTGATTGATGTTGTTTTTATGAGAAATTAAGACACTATCGGCAAAGCCCAATTTGCACTCGGCAAAGGCTTTGCCGAGTGCTGCATTTGGCAAAGGCCACTCGGCAAAAAATCCTTTGCCGGCAAAAAATCCTTTGCCGACACTCGGCAAAGTTGGAACCGAAAAAACCCAAAAAAATCGAAAAAACCCGAAAAAATGGGATTTTTTTTAATCGGTGGAGGCCCCCACCGGCCAGCGACCGCCCATCTCTAGCATTTTTCGCGTAAAATTCACGGCTACGAGGCCGGCGGGATTCGAACCGGCGACCTCTCCCCCGCGCGTCCCCTCCTCTAACCACTGCACCACACTGCCACCTATGTCTAGATTCCATTTTGGTTCCCCACATATTATACTAAACCGAGTGTAAATTGCTTGTTTGAGGCTCTCAATGAATTCAAATAAAAAAGTTATAAACTACAAAGTTTCATAACTTTTTGACATCTACACTTTTAGTTTAGAAAGTTTTTCCATCCGAGGTCGTTTACAAAATTTGAATTTCAAAATTTTGAAATTCAAACGCAGTTTTGTATGACAAGATGATTTCAAATCAAAAAGTTGCCAACTACAATGTTTCATAACTTTTCGAGATCTACAAAGTTTATTTTAGTTGTTTTTTCCATCCGAGGTCGTTTGAAAAGTTCGTATTTAAAATTTTTGAAATTCAAACGCAGTTTTGCATGACAAGATGATTTCAAATAAAAAAGTTGCCAATTACAAAGTTTCATAACTTTTCGAGATCTACAAAGTTTATTTTGGTTGTTTGATCATCTGTTCATCCGACATGGTCGTTCTAACATTGTTCACAAATCTTATATATCTCTCTTGTAGTTTCATAAACTACAAGAGAGATATGTTAGATTTGTGAACAAATTTACTTTCACTTTGTTATATGAAGAAAAGACTAAAACAAACATTGTACATCTTGATGAGTTATACAGCTTTGTAGTTGAAAACTTTTTCATTTGAATTAATTTACTGTTTCAAAATGTGCTTTGAAATTTTCTTTGCCTCGTGTAAAAAACACTCAGTAAAGAGCTTTTTTGCCGAGTGTCAAAAAAAACACTCGGCAAAGAAGCTTCTTTGCCGAGTGTCAAAAAAAACACTCTCCAAAAAAGCTCTTTGCCGAGTGTCAAAAAAAAAAACACTCGGCAAAGAAGCTCTTTGCCGAGTGTTTTCTTTTCCGCACTCGACAAAGAAGCTCTTTGTCGAGTGCCCGAAAAAAAACACTCGGCAATCCGCTTGGCACTCGGCAATGAGCCAGACTCCGGTAGTGAGATGTTGTGCTACTTTCTTATACCAAATTTCCTAATTCGTATGTATTTTACAAAAAATCTCTGATTCTTAATCTCTTAACTGGAATGGAACAAAGACAAGACAAGGAACAACAAGAATATCCATCTTTTGTGTTTGGGGGAGTTAAATTCCTTGAACGAAACCAGATTCAGCATTGCAAACTTAAACCCCCCCCCCCCTCCCCCGCCCTCTCACAAAAAAAAATATTTTGCTGCGAGCTCCATCACTAATGTGGCATAAAACAAAAGTTTTAGCAGTAAGACACACTACTACAGAAATGAGCTTTAGTCCCGGTTGGGAACTAGCTCTACTCCCGATTTTCCAACCGGGACTAGCAATCCGGGGCTAAAGGTGTTGTTCTTTAGTCTCGGTTTGCCACAACCGGGACTAAAGATCCTCCCAGCTTTAAAAAAAATAATGTCTCCCACCGCTGCGCCCTGTGAGATTCGAACCCAAGACCTCATGCACTGCCTCGCGCGTAGCTTACCACCCCACCTACACAACACATCTAACAATGGATGGGATGCTTTCCTTTTGAATTAACCCATCCAAGGACCTTTAGTCCCGGTTGGTGTTACCAACCGGGACTAAAGGGTCTATCTTTAGTCTGGGTTGGTATTACCAACCGGGACTAAAGGTTGGAGGACTTTTAGTCCCGGTTTAGCCGTTGGGCAGGGACCTTTAGTCTCGGTTGGAGACACCAACCGGGACTAAAGGCCTTCTAGTCCCGGGGGCAAAAAATGCCAAGGCTAATGCCAAATTGGAACATCGTTCTAAAGTCTGTTCTCTAGTAGTGACAGTAGCAGCAGAATGAACATGTTTCTGCTCTTGTCTCAGCTCGTTAATTTCCTTCCTCATGTGTATTGTAGGGGATGTTGCGGACACTTTGTATGCATGAAGAAATATTTTGCCGACCAGTAATCAGGACATCAATATCATTGACAGCCCTTGCCTTCGTTACAGGATTTTCTGCTTTCAACACCGAGCTGCATGGACTTCATGTTGACCTTTGTATTTCTCGTCTTGGTTGTTTGAGACTTGCTATTTCTGATTGGTACATGAATATGCAACACGCTGTAATGAAGAGATGCTGTTGGGTTGTCGATCGGTACTGGCTTATTGTTCTTGCCTTGTTGGCTCATTTGTCTGTACTAATTCCCACTGTATAATGGATGCTACATGTACGGCCGATCGACTTCTTCACTCAAAATTATGAAATTTACCAAAACTCAAACCTACTATATAATGTACTCTTTCTGTAATGTAAGTAGTTATAGCTAGCTCTCCTGGTCTTGCTTGCTTTTGATAAATTGGGATTTCTTTGCTTCAGTTACGTTGGAGATCGAGAAGCCAGCTTTGAAGACTTGCGGTTTTCTTTGTCTTTGATGACTCCAATCCTGGTGCATATGCATGTATTACTCAGCAATCAGTCAGCCAGATGGTCGTGAGTCGTGATGAGCTTCCAGCTGATTTCTGTGCTTGACCTGTTACTTAATAGGGAACAGTAGTGTATTAGTGATGATATGATTTTTTTTTTCAAATATATAGCAGAGTATATTTAGCCCAAAACGCGGACAGCCGGCCAGGGGAAAACCAGGGCCAGAAGTAGCTAGCTAGCCCCACCAATATAACCAAGCATTTTTGGCAGAAAAGATCATTCTCACAGGGCTATGAAGTTTTACTGGAAGCAGAGTATACTTGTTTCAACTAGTTGTAATTTTATAGTAGCATAATGTAGTAGCCAAGAGAAAAGCCGACGATGATGGTGTGCGGTGTGGCGAGCCGAAGTGCTCACTGCACACCGGCGGCACCGATGTCTCCCGGCCAGTGGAGCACTCCCGGACACCGTGTCAGCAGAAGCCGACGATCCCCGAACCGCGTGACGCCGAAGACGACGGCTTGGGCGCTCCCTGGGCCCGAATGCGGCTTGGTGCCCAGGCGAGCGGCCGCGCTTGCACGCCTTGGCCCGGTGCTGCGTGCTGTGGCAGTGGAAGTAGTGCGACCGGAAGGAGCAGTCTGCCTTGACGTGGCCTCCGTCGAGGCAGTTGAAGCAGAACCCCACACAAGAGCCGGCAGCACCGGGCGGCGTGGCTTGGGCGGCGCGCGCCTACGCCAGCGACGGCGGCTCTGGACGAGAGTGAAGCCATCCTTTTCGATAGGCGCACCCTCACGAGGAACATGCAGGCGGGGGGACGAGGCCGACACCCTGGCCGCTGACGCGGAGGGGTGGCAGCGGCGACCCCCCACCTGGGGAACTTGGGGACGACATCCTAGGAAGACGCGGAGGAGCTGCTGTGGGAGAGGGGGGGAAGGTGGATGGCAGAGCCGAAGGGGCAGCTGGCGTTGTCTGGGAGGTGGACGGCGATGCCGGAGTGACCACCGGCGTTTTGGAAGGTGGACGCCAGGGCCGGAGTGGCCACCGGCGGGACTAGCGGGGGGAGCTGATGGCTTCTTAGGAGAATTTCCTCTGCACCTGACTATATATGTTTTGCTGACTTGCCCTGCCTTGTTGGTGCATTTTGCTATAATGGATGCTACATTGTAACGGCCGGGCACTTCACTCAAATGTACGAAATTCACCAAAACTCGAATCTATGTACCATGTTAGTTGATTGATGGTAACTCTTTCTGCAAACTGAGTAATCACCAAAGGTCGGCTGGTTTTGCTTGCTTTGAAGACTTGTGGTTTTCTTTGTCTTTGATGACTCGAATGTGATCATGTCTTTGATACTGGTGCATGTATGTATATCTCAGCAGTCAGTCAGATTCCCGTGAGGTGCGACGAGCTTCCAGCTGTTACTTAACTGGAATTAGTGATGTGGCATGATTTAACTTTTGAAATAGTGTATTAAGTATATATAATCCAAGAAGCGGACAGCTTAGGCGACAATCAGAGGCCTAGCTAGCCCCACCAATGTAACGAAGCATTCTTGACAGAAAAATAGAGCATTCTCACAAACAGAGGTATAAAGTTTTAACAAAGTGTCAACGAATCCCACGCCACACCTCAGGTGATGCTGCAGGTACGTTAAGAACCAACAGCATGCGTCTACAGGATTATCAAGTCTGAAAAATAAATAAATAAATTTAACAAAGTGTCAACGAATGAACAGCCTGCTCGGCACTCACAAATGAAACGGTCGTACGTGTTCACTTTGAGCATCCATATATTATTACAAAGCAAATGAGCCGCTGACTCAACAAGCCCACACCATGAAATACTGGTGGGAGTCAAAGTCAATGCAGGACGATCGAGAAACAAATACAAAGGTCAGGTCGGAGCCAATGGAGGAGGATCGAGGCAGGTTGGTGGTGGTGAAAGCCCAGGAAACTCCTGGTGCCTCCCAATTAGGAGTACAAAACAAAATGGATGCACGTCAGCCAGTTAAGACACCAAAAGGCACGGCCTGTTAGTTAGTAGGTATACAGGCATGCTACTCGTAATATTTACGTCTAGCTAGCTTATATAGTAGCACTAATTGCTTTTGCCACGTGCATGCTAGTATCGTAATTAATGAAGTGGGATGAAAGCGTTACATACCAGCTTGCATTCGTCTTTCAAGTGCCGCCGTTGCTCACATCATCATCCTCCTCCCGCTCATCATCTTCAATTCTTGAGTCCTCAAATAGCCACTGTAAATCGGCATCATACTTGATGTTGGCTACACGTCCACCTGGGTGCATGTCTATGGCGTTCCTCAACGCGGATTCTGCAGCTCTTCTGTTGGATTCCCAGGCATCCGCGCCCCCAATACATACTCCCTCCATATCTATAAAGGATGTCGTTCTGGGCGAGTGGGGCGTTTTCATATAGGATGTCGTTCTAAACTCGTTGGGGAGTATTTGGACGCGTTTGCCCCTGGCATGCGTTTCGGCTACCGTTCCGCTGGTAGATAGTCACGTACGGTGCTTAGAAACCGTGACAACGTGAATGAAACTTTTTCAAATTTTTACCATAGGCTCCACATGCTATATAACGATGCATCCACAAGTTTCGAGATTTTCTGAATTCGTTTGAATTTTATACAATTTAAAAACACTTTGGCCGCAACTTTGTCCTCATGTTTCGTTAACAAGATGTGAAAAATATCCCGCAAGTTCCTGGATACGGCCTCAAAACACACTCACTAGCGTGACAATCATTTTTCGAATGATTAGATTTCATTATTCGATGCACCTGCAGTTCAAACTTGTTGTTTGCGAAATAAATCAACAAAACAAAAATAATTCTAAAAATATAGTAAAAAGTCACCAAATTCAACCAAAATTTAACATGTACTTTAAAGCACTGTAGCAACCCTAAAGAAAAAATCTAGGAGCAAAAAAAAAAATTCTTTGCCGGCAAAGGGGGTCTTTGCCGAGTGCCAGAGACAGGGCACTCGGCAAAGAAAAAAAAACCTTTGCCGAGTGCCGGCCTGTGGCACTCGGCAAAGGATCTAACATCAAATTGGGCCACGGCCGGCCCACCCCGGCCAAACCCTATCCACACAACCGCACCCGCGCCGCCGCGCGCCGCCCGCGCACGCCCACGTTGCCCGCTCGCGCTACCCCGCCGCCCGCGCGCGCTGCCTGCGCAGCCCGCGCCGCCGCTGCGCCCGCGCGCGCTGCCCCGGCGCCCCCGCCCCGCGCTGCCCTGCCGCCCGCACGCGCTGCCCCGGCGCCCCGCCCTGCGCCGCCGCTACACGCGCGCTGCCCCGACGCCGGCATCAAGCCCCGCCCCGACCCTCCCCGCCGCTGATTTGTGCCGCGCCGCGTCCGGCCCCACTTCCCGCCACCGCGACCGGCGAAGAGTGCCGCACTCGTCCCTGCCGGCCGCTGCCCCGCCGCTCCCCGCCCCGCCACGCCCCACCGAACGACCGGTGCAGAAGGAGGAAGAAGGGGGAGAGGAAGGAGGAAGGAGAGGAAGGAGGAAGAAGGAGGAAGGAGGTTGCCTTCCCGTTCCGTTCCCGGTGACATCTTCCCTGTGTTCCTGTCTCGTCGATGCCTTTGCCGCCAAGGTATAATGAGGTGCCATTGTGATTATCGGCCTTTGAGCCGTTGTGATTGTCGGCCTTCGAGCCGTTGTGATTGTCGGCCTTCGAGCCGTTGTGATTGTCGGCCTTCGAGCCGTTGTGATTGTCGACCTTCGTGCCGTTGTTTTTTGCAGGTTTTGGAAACCTCCCCATGCAGGGGAGGTGTTGCCAAAATTTAGAATTGACCCAAATCTATTTGTTTTTCATGCAGGTGAAGGAACTATCTGAGCGGAGCCGGAGCACCTTGGCTACACCGATCGTCTTCCTCAGCGTTGCGGGTCTGCCTGCACTGCATCGCCTCGCCACTATAGCGACTCGCCACCGCCCTGCTAGCCTGACTCCACCGACACCCTAGGTATAACCCCTCTTTTGCGTACCTTGGTCGTAGATCGCGTAACCAAGTTAGGCGTCTCCTGTCCAAAAGAGATACGGTTGGTGGTATGCATATCTTTGCATATCTACGGCCATATCTTTTTCAGATTGTCCACATTATTTGGATAGCCTGCGGATGCGTAGATGAGTTTAGTTTCCATGGTCCGCTCCAATCCGAGACAGGGTTTCGGCATTACCTCCCTGTTGTTCTCCGGATACACACTCTCCTTGCCAGGACGTGTATCGGGAGAACAGCGGGGAGGTGCTGCCGAAATTATGTCTAGGAAAGGAGCAGACCATGGTAACTAACCTCATCTACGCATCCGCGGGTGGGATTAGGACCTATCCTCACCTATTAGACAATATGAAAGTCGTGTAGATGTAGTTGATGGCTGCATTACTCGCTGGCATTTTAGAGGATGGATGACCGTCAGTGGATGTACACGGGCTGGAAAAGTCACATGGAGTACACAGATGAATGGTTTCGCAAGACCGAGGCTTTTTTGAACAAGGCATTTGGCAAGGCTTCGTCATCACATCTGCTAGAGCCGTGTCCCTGCTCCAAATGTGCAAACAGGAGAAGGATAAACAGGGTCGACATGGGTAAACATCTTGTGAAGAATGGATATATGCCGGGCTACACCCGGTGGATCTACCATGGTGAAGCCCATCGTACGAGAGAGGAGGTGGTGAGACCACGCGTCGAAGCTTTTGATGATGATGCTGGTGTACCAGACTTGTTAGATGATGTTCACCAAGCACTCAGCGTTGATGAACACGAGAAGGAGGAGATGGAGGCAGCCACAAAGGCTTTCTACGAGATGATGAACTCTGCTCAGAAGCCCCTTTACGATCGGTCCTCGGTGTCTGAACTTGACGCCATTGGACGCTTGATGGCGTTGAAGTCCGAGTTAAACATCATTCGAGACGGCTTCGATAAGATGTTGATCGTGATTGGCACCCTGATTCTGGAGGGCCACATTCTGCCAAAGAGCATGTACGATTCACAAAAGCTCCTTCGGGCACTTAAGATGTCGTATGAGCAGATACATGCTTGTCCGAAGGGGTTCGTCCTATTATGGAAAGAACATGTGGACGCAAAGTATTGTCCAAAGTGTGAATCATCTAGGTACCTGGAGACAGACTCTGGTGATGGTCAGAAGAGTCAGACAACAGTCCCAGTGAAGATCGTACAGCGCCTTCTGCTCATATCGAGGATCCAACGGCTATTCATGAACGAGGAATCCGCGAAACAGATGACATGGCACAAAAATGGAAAACGGTACAGTCCGGAGAAGATGGTGCATCCAGTCGATGGTGAAGCATGGAAACAATTCGATGACATATATCGTGAAAAAGCTAGAGAGGCTCGTAATGTATGCGTTGCGTTGGCAACAGACGGGTTCAATCCTTATGGAATGATGGCTGCCCCATACATATGTTGGCCCGTGTTCGTTATCCCCCTCAATCTCCCCCCGGTGTCTCCTTTGAACGACATAACATATTCTTATCGTTGATAATTCCTGGACACCCGGGGAGTAATATGGGTGTGTTCATGGAGTCGGTGATTGATGAATTGATCCATGCTTGGGAGGTAGGGGTATGGACATATGACAGAGCTACAAAGACAAGCTTCAAAATGCACGTTTGGTACCAGTACTCCATGCATGACTTCCTGGCGTATGGGTTATTCAGCAGTTGGTGTGTTCACGGGAAGTTCCCATGCCTAGTATGCAAGGAAGCTTTGAGGTTCATCTGGTTACGGAAGGGTGGCAAGTATTCGTCGTTCGACGCACATCGGCAATTCCTCCCTTCTGAGCATCCATTCAGACAAGACATCAAGAACCTTATGAAAGGTGTCGTAGTGACAGACCCTCCACCGCGGATGATGACTGGTGCCAAAGTTCATGCGCAGATAGATGCTCTCGAGTCTACTCCAGATGGTGGGTTTGTGGGATATGGTGAGCAACATATGTGGACACATAAGTCACGCTTGACGAGGCTCCCCTATTTCGATGACCTTCTTCTGCCACATAACATCGATGTAATGCACACCGAGAAGAATGTCGCCGAGGAACTTTGGGGAACACTCATGGACACTGAAAAGTCTAAGGACAACACTAAGGCTAGAGTGGACCTAGCAATGTTATGTGATAGATCAAAGCAAGAGATGCAGCCTCCTAGAGGCAACAAGACATGGAGGCACCCTAAGGTCGATTTCATCTTGACCAGGGATCAGAGGAGGGAAGTACTTCAATGGATCCAAACGCTAATGTTCCCTGATGGGTATGCAGTGAATCTGAGGAGGAGAGTCAACTTAGGCACTCTGCGAGTCAACGGGATGAAGAGTCATGACTTCCACATCTGGATTGAGCAGCTTCTTCCAGCGATGGTTCGAGGCTATGTCCCTGATCATATATGGCAAGTGCTTGCAGAGTTGAGCTATTTCTTTCGCCAGCTTTGTGCAAAGGAGCTTGATCGGTCCGTCGTTCGTGACTTGGAAAAAGCGGCACCTGTGTTGGTCTGTAAGTTGGAGAAGATCTTTCCACCTGGCTTCTTCTTGCCGATGTAGCATTTGATTGTGCACCTCCCCTATGAGGCACGTATGGGGGGGGGCCGTGCAGGCCCGGTGGTGCTATCCAATCGAGAGATGTCTGAAGACTGTTCGAACAAAATCTAGAAATAAGGCCAAAATTGAGGCTTTCATTGCAGAGGAAACCGTTAGGGAGGAGGTGGGAACCTTCACACAGAAATACTACAAACCGAACCTCCTTCCTAGCGTGCATAATCCACCCTCTCGTTACATTGCTGGCGAAAATAAATCGAAGCTCAGCCTTTTCCAAGGGTAGCTCGGATGCGCAAGTGCATCGACCACTAAGCAATTGAAAAATGAAGAGTGGCACAGTATCATACTATATGTGTTGACCAACCTTGTCGAGGTGCAGCCGTTCATTGGGTAAGTTCTCAACCCCCTTGTTTCAATACGCCATCACATTATTTCGCATCCAAACCCCTTATTTCTCTTTGGTACAGGGAATTCACTTGTCAAACCTGGCAAGGATGAAGGGATCCAACCCCGCAAGAAACTAATACCCTTCTTTCAAAGGGTGCAGGACCAGGGAGGCCCGATTTTATTTCTTGGTTCAAACGGAAGGCCCAAACTGATGTTACTATAAGTGACGAGTTAAGACAGGTTGCAAACGGCTGTGCCATTAGGGTCAAGTCATTTAACGGCTACGACGTGAATGGATATCGCTTTCAAACAACATGCTACGAGCAGAGTCGGCCCAATCGAAAGACCACAAATAGCGGAGTTTTAACACTAGGCACTGATGAAGTCCAATATTATGGAAGAATTGAGGAAATCTATGAACTTTCATTTCATGGTTCCAAAGCTCTTAATCCTGTCATATTCAAATGCCACTGGTTTGATCCTGGAGCAACAAGACGGACCCCTAATCTTGGGCTAGTGGAGATTCAACCAGATTCCATCTACCTAGGAAAAGATGTCTATATTGTGGATCAACAGGCCTACCAGGTGTATTATATGCCATACGCGTGCCAAGACGAAGAGCTTAAGGGTTGGGCTATTGTGCACAAGGTATCACCACATGGTAAACTACCTACCCCAAACGATGAAGATTACAACTTCAATTCAAGCACATATGAGGGAGAGTTCTTTCAAGAAGAGGGGCTACAAGGAAGCTTTGTGATAGACTTAACCGAAGCGATAGAAATGGAAGTAGACAATGAAAGGGTTGATGATGAGGATGCTGGAGATGAGGTCCAAAATGTGGATGACCTACAAATGCTTAAGCGATTACGTTTAGGCAATGACAATGAAGATAGCATTCCTCCTTCAATTAGTGTTGATGATTTGGACAATGTTGATAGCGATGATGAGACCTATGATCCAGCTAATCCAAGTAATGACTATTATTTCTAATAAATGTAATACTAAAGTTGATTATCATTTTGCATCTATTTCTAATTAAGTGTTTTGTAAGCATGAATATTATTTCTAATACATGTAATACTTTTCTTTATTTTTCAGGTGATTCAACAAAGATGGCGGGTGGGTGTCACAGGCCCGTCAGGTCGCTTTACCAAGCGGGGGAGGAGGCCGAGGGGTCAGACGCGAGGAGGAGGAGGAACCCAAGGAGCAGGAGGCCCCGGCACATCTCCAGGTGTCGGAGGAGGCGGAGCCGGTGACGCCCGTGGATAGGGCGCACGAGGAGGAGGAGCAGGAGGAGGAGAAGGTTTCACAGACGCCCCCAAGGGCGACAAGGAGGAGGCATCCTTCGATGAGCAGGAGGCATTGGCGGGAGGCACGGGTTCCTCTTCCTCTGCTCTGAGGGTGTACCTGCGATGTCCCACGAGCCTCCCTGCTTTTCCGCTTCCTCACCGCCGCCCAGTGATTCGCCCTGAAGGGCAAAAGTAAGTAAACTTGACATTTTATTTGCCCCTACTTCATATGATAAGTTCAAACAAAGATGAACTACTAATTTTTCTTAATCACATGTGCAGGAACTAGGTGGTTGTGTTCGATACTGGTGCACGCACCCCCAATGGCATCCTAGGTCTTCTGTGCAGGCAACACTACCCCAGCGTCGTCATGTACAAGAACAACACGTTGGCGGCCTGTTCGTTTGACCACTACGCCATCACCGCTGATACGGAGCCATACCCCAACAAGGCAGCACGGGTCATTAGGGAGTTCTAGGTAAGTCTCCTCGCATAGCATTGCTTCTTTCATTGAACTTTTTCTTTAAAAAAATATCCATACAAATATCGTGTTTGTCTGCAGGCTTATTTCAAATGCGAGGAGGGATTTGAGGGCAGGAAGGATCAGGTGGTGACCAAAGCCTACAAAAAGCTCGTCGTTGACATGATTCACGAGGCGAAGATCCAGGCCGTTGTCACCTACTACGGGTCGAAGCTTGGACAGAGGGTCAAAAAGGCCGACACCAGAACCATGGACCTGACCCGGGAGCAGTACATTGAGGTACATGAGAACATCTAGATTGATTCGTTTTGAGAATAAGTAGGTTTAATTCGATCATATTATATGTCAATTACCGGATGACATGCAGATGATTCCCTAGTGGTGCAGATCGTATCCCGAGGCATGGGAGAAGATCGTGGACAACTGGTTTACGGAGGGGTATGCCTCGACGCACAACGCTGCATGGGTACACGAATTCATTTATCTATTCTGATGCTCAATTATGACTGATTTCTAATGTTCTTGATGTCTTTCTCGTAGAGGGCGGCACATCAAGGCCAGGAGTGCTCGGACTTCCAGGCATGGTGCATGTCCCACAAGGGAAAGGCGACGTCCGACGTCTCCTTCAGCCTGGAGGACGGGCCCCAGGAGTACATGAACCCAAGCGTCCACACCCGCATCAGCGAGTACACATCGGCGGCAAGGTCAGTCCATGGGCTAGACTTTGACCCGTGCACGCAGGAGATTGATACGGAGCTCGTCATGAGGTTGGGAGGAGGGAAGAAGCACAACCGCATGTGGATTGCCCATGGCACAATTGACTCGACCGCTGTCCCCGACCTCTCCACGATCCGAGCCCAGAGCACAAGCGAGAGCCCGGCCATACGCACACGGCCGACCGTTACACATCAGTGGGTCAACGTCCTCGAGGTAATTTCAGTTTGACTCATCGTATATTGACTTTTACACACCATAATTAGCTATGCATTACTGAAACATTGGAGTGAAATGTTGCAGGCCCAGCTCGAAGAAGAAGCTCGGCAGCGTCAAGAGCTGCAGGCGCAGCTGATGTCCCAGCGTCAGACATATGAGAGTAGGTTGTCGAGCATCACGGGCTTTCTTCAAAGCCTTGGGCAACATACGGGTCTTGCTGTGCCACCTGAGCTGCTCGCTCCACCACCTCCACCTGTAGCCTCACCCTGGGATGGACCTACACCTATGAGTATGAAAGTTAATTATAGTCTCTTACATGCAAGTAATTTCTAATTAGCTAGCCAAGTACATGCCTAACACATAGAATATATACTCCTTTGTGCAGCCTCAGTCGGCGGGTTCCAATAATCTGCCTAATCCTCAGGATCCGTATCAGTCACTGCCTGATCAAAGGCATATTTGGTAATGAGTTTGAACTTGTCCATGTTCATGGAATTGTGGTAATAAACTAGATGTTAGATGATGAACAACTTTTGAACTTGTGAATTTCGATGTGATATATTCAGACACTTATGTTTGTGACTTCTAAATGGTGTTTGTGATATGTAAGTGATGAATGTTTGATGAATGTCATGGATTTGAAGAATGTGATGAATATCTATGAAATTTTCTGTTTGAATGTGTGATGGAAGTGTTGGAATGTAAAAATAAGAAAAAATAGGCAATTATAGACGCTTTGCCGAGTTCACACTCGGCAAAGGCCTCTTTGCCGAGTGCAATGGCCACTGCACTCGGCAAAGCTGGCAAAAATTGGAGGAAAACACTAGATTTCCCAGCTTTGCTGAGTGTAATTGCAAGGACACTCGGCAAAGCTGGGCTCTTTGCCGAGTGTCAGGCCACGACACTCGGCAAAGGGGAAGGCTTTGCCGAGTGTCACCGCAGACACTCGGCAAACAATTTCGGCAAAGCTAGGCTCTTTGCCGTGTGTCAGGCCGCGACACTCGGCAAAGGGGAGTGACACTCGGCAAAGGGACTTTTTAAAAAAAATAATAAAAAAATTCTTTGTCGAGAGCCGACACTCGGCAAACAATTTCGGGAAAAAAATTATATAAATTCTTTGCCGAGTGTCGTCCTTGAGACACTCGGCAAAGCAACCATCATGATAGCGCGCCATTAACGGCTACTTTTCTTTGCCGAGTGTCCGGTCGACACTCGGCAAAGGCTTTGCCGAGTGCCCGACAAATGACACTCGGCAAAGAAGGCTTTGCCGACTGTTTTTTCTCCGAGTGGCCTGTGCCGAGTGCAGCGCTCGGCAAAGCCTTTGCCGAGTGTTTTTAGGCACTCGGCAAAGTCCCTGTTTCCAGTAGTGCAGCAAAGAGGCCTTTACCGAGTGCCTGGCACTTGGCAAAGACCTGCACTCGGCAAAGGCTGGGCAGACACTCGGCAAAGATTGGTAGGGGCCTAACAGCATCTAGCGGCGTCCTCTTTGCCGAGTGCCCCCCGTTTGACACTCGGCAAAGAATTTATTTTGCCGAGTGCCAAAACTTGGCACTCGGCAAAATATTTTTTTTTGTTTTTTGCCACCAATTTTTTTGAAGCTTTAGTACACTACCACAAACAACATGTTTAAATTTGGGACATTTTCATTGCCTTTAGGCATATTTCTATAGTTTATTTTGTTTTGTTGATTTTTTCAGAAAATGTAAGTTTGAACTGCAGGTGCATCGAATAATGGATTACATTCGTTCAAAAAATATTATCCTTGTTTCTTAGTGTAAATTTAGGCTAAATCCAGGAACTGTCTCAAAATTTCGATCAACGTGCTCACGGGGCAACGCCGCCAACTTGCGTGGGAGTGGTTTTTTAATTGTATAAAATGCGAACGAATTCCGAAAATCATGAAACTTATCGAGTTGTCGCCATATCGTATGCGTATGCCGTGGAAAAAATTTGAAAAAGTTTCGACCACGTTGTCACATACGATGCTCACAAACCAGGACATCTCCACATGTGATATCACCTAGGGTTGGCACTCGGCAAAGTAATAACTTTGCCGAGTGCCGCCCAGCTGGCACTCGGCAAAGAGCTGCCGAATTTTTTTTAAAACTTCGCCGAGTGCCAGATCACGACACTCGGCGAAGAAAATTGACTTTGCCGAGTGCCGCCGATCTGGCACTCGGCAAAGCCGCCCTTATCCCTTCACCTGCGCCCGGCCGATGCGCTCTCTCTCTCTTTCTCTCATCTCTCTCTCCCTCTCACCTCTCTCTCCCTCAGCCGTCGCGCCTCCCCGCGCGGGCCCCCGCGGCGCCTGTCCCCGTCCGCCTCCCCACGCTGGCGCCTCGCGCAGCCGCCGCCCCCACCCGGCCTCCACCGCCCGCCCGGCCTCCACCGCCCTCGCCCGGCCTCCACCACCCACGCTGGCCCCCTTGGCGGCCACCCTCCCCCGCCTGCGCGTCCCCTCGACGGCCACCTCCCCCGTCGGCGGCCACTGCAGAAGAGAGGAGGAGGAGGCAAGGGAGAAGAGAGGAGAAGGGGAGAAGAGAGGAGGAGGGGAGAAGAGAGGAGGGGAAGGAGAAGGAGAGAAGGAAGGTGCCGGCCTAGGCCCGTCGACCCTCACGCCGCTGCGGTCGTCCCCGCCGTCGTCGCCGACCCTCGTTGTTGCCATTCTCGTCACGAAGGTATGCCCTACACCTGTAGTAGTTAGTAGTAGTACTTAGTAGTGTTAGTAGTAGTTAGTAAGTAGTAGTAGTTAGTAGTTAGTATTGTTAGTAGTAAGTAGTGATAGTAGTAGTGTTAGTGTTAGTAGTAGTTGTAGTGGTAGTAGTACTTGTTCTTGTACTACTTCGATACTTTCATCTGCCCCAGTCGCTGCTCGCTCCAGTTGTGGCTCCTCCTCCTCCTGTAGGGACTCCGGTGAGTATATATGGTTGTTTATTCCTTTAGCTTGTGCGGCCCTCCTATAGATACTCATGAATTCGTTTCTCCTTTGTGCAACCACAGTCGGCGGGTTCGAACCCGACTCCTCAAGGTGGCCCTTCTCCACAGACCGGGTGCCCAACTGGCCCTCCTCAAGGTGGTAGTTCACACTCTGGGTGGGGAGGCTGGCAGTAGGTACCGTTTATTTGTTTCTTTTCATGTTGCATGGACTTGTGTTAGACTTAGCCTTATGTTGGACTACTACTAGAGACATATATATATTGTGATGGATATTGTCATGGATGATACGAATGTATGTGATGGATTATGGACAATAGATTTGTATGTGATGTATTATAGATGGTGGATGTGTATGTGATGGGTTATGGATGTGTATGTGATGGAATATGGATGTGTATGTGATATATCCTGTGCTGTGTGTTGATATATATGTGATTTCTTTGTTTGTGCTGATGGAAAGCAAAAAACAAAAAAAAATAGCATTTTCCCCACTTTGCCGAGTGCCACACTCGGCAAAGAGGGCTTTGCCGAGTGCCGTGACCATGGCACTCGGCAAAACTGGGAAGCGGAGACCCAATTTCCCAGCTTTGCCGAGTGCCAGAGCCATGGCACCCGGCAAAGATTTTTTTTAAAAAGAAAAAAAATTCTTTGCCGAATGCAAGAGTATGGCACTCGGCAAAGAATTTAAAAAAAAAGAAAAAAAATTCTCGGTGGCACTCGGCAAAGAGGCCGTCAGAGTTGACGTCGGATTTTTTTTTGCCGAGTGCTGACGTGACACTCGGCAAAGGCTTTACCGAGTGCCCGATATATGGCACATGGCAAAGAAACCTTCACCGACGGGTTCTTTGCCGACTGCTCTTTGCCGAGTGCGGCACTCGGCAAAGCCTTTACCGAGTGTAATAGGGGCTTTGCCGAGTGCCCTAAGCACTCAGCAAAGAGCCCGTCTGCAGTAGTGTGTAGCCCAACACAAACACACAAACACAGGAGGGGTAAGGTCAGCATCACAGCATGCATGGTTCACCTCTGAATAATTGAAGAAGAGAAGCTATCATATATAGATGCGTTGCATGCATACCACTGCTGGCTGATCGTGTCCATGGTGATGGAAGCAGCAGCAGACACGCGTGACGATGAAGAGCTGTAGCTTGCGGCGGCTTCCGTACAAGGAGGAGCAGGATCAGGGAAAGAGAGCAAGTACCAGAGCGGAAACCAAAAACCGCTTGAAAGTTGGGGATTGGAATGTCGTCGTCGTTCTCTGCAACGAACTCAAACTGGTGGCCACTGCTTGCTGTGGTGGCCCGGTCTCGTTGCTCTTGGACGAGACGAGCAGACCGGCCTCCGTCTGGACGGCAACATTTCCATGTCTCGACTCTCGACGCGAACTAAAGGCTACACGCAGCGTTTTCCGTTTCAAGATTACAGATTTCCTCGGTGCTTCTGCATCTGCAAGAACAGCGACACATCCTGGGAAGAGGATATGAAAAGAACTGGGGGCCTCTCTGCTTATTTGCACGCCCCAAAGCAGCCTTACGCGCGGCTCACGTGCGCTTGCGCCACGCTGTCCACGCCACGTCGGCCAAAACCTTGTCCCGATGAGTTATGGACCTAAGTGGCATACTTAAACAATATTATGGTGCTAAAAGTACGTTTTGAGAGTCTGTGGAACTAAGTGGCACCTCGAGACAAATTCTAAGAGCCTACGAAGCATTTACCTCTATAGTTAATTTGGGAAAGTTCTTGAAAGCCATTCTTTTTTAGATAAAGGTGAATTAATTTGACTTCATCTCCTTTAACCAAGACAATGAGACCAATTTTACATATGTTGAGCAACACATTTAATCAAACCATATTCTTTAATTCTTGTTTGACAAAAATAATTCCAGTATCCAACCTAATCTCTCTCCTTCATCTAACGTGATCATATACTCAATCCGTTCCAAATTATAAGTCGCTTTAACTTTTTTAGTATATTTATTTTGCTGTGTATCTAGATAAATAATATGTCTAAATACATAGATAAATGGATGAACAAAAAAAAGTCAAAACGACTTATAATTTGGAACGAAGGAAGTAGTTTTTATTCTTCTCTCTAGACGTTTCGGCCATTTCTCCTTTATATTTCTTTGAAATCCTGATGGCCATTTTCTCTTGCATGTGTTTTCTTTGCAAGCATTTATGAACCACCAGGCCACTAGCAGAGCCTTCACGGACCCAGCCTTGCCGCCCACTCAAGCATGCATGTAACAATGCAACAGCGATGGCCTTCAATTCCACCGCCTGATCATCGTCTCAGCTCCCTTGCCACATCTATAAATAGTGCCCTGTCCCTCCATCTCACGCTAGCTGCTGCTTCCTAGAGCCTTCTCTCCGTTGCCAAGAGCACCGTCATTCTCTGAGTTCCAGTGCAGACGCTGCCGTTGTCGTTCATCAGAGCCCCCTTGAGTTGCCGTTCACGGGCTCACCGCGCAGCAGTGAAACGCCTCCAGTGCAGCGGTTGTTGAGATCCAGCACCCTGCGGAGCTATGCTCGGATGGCCGATGCAGCGCTGCAGCTTCGACGGTTGTGGAGGCGACGACCTGCATGGTGGCTGAGCCTGTCGCTGCGCTCGATGCTGCTCTGCCTTCACCCGCCTGCATGTCCGACGGCTGCGGCGGCGCGGGCTCCGACATGCCGGTGTCTGATGAGGCGGACCACCGGCGGTGTGCTCACACGCAGTCGAGCTCCCCCACCCAACCCAGCCTGCCGGAAGGCTCTCCAGCGCCGGCAGCCACTTCGTCTTTTGAGCCGTTAGACCCCCTCTCCACTATCACTCCCCGCGCCGCCCCCACGGCGCCCGAGCCCAAATCCGTCGTCGTTGTGCACCCAGCCACCACAGCTGCCCACAGCCCCACACCCTCCCGCCCCGTCCCAGTTCTCCTCCTGGTGCGTCCCTCGGCCGAGGACCCGGAACCCAGGTTGCCGTATCTCCTCTGCCCGATGGAAGGACGGAGGAGGAGACGCTGGTCGTCATCGAGGACGTCATGGAAAACAAGGACGAAGAGGAGGATGCTGCACGCTCGGGCAGGTCCTCGTCGTCTTCCCTCTCTCCGCATGCCGCCGCCCCCTTCTTCCCCGCCCGTCGGTCAGCTGCCAGGAGTAAGTTCCGGCGTTGGGAGGAAGACCACTGCACGGGCAGCTCCGACGACGAACTCGCTCCTTCTGTCACGCGCTCGTCGTAGTTGGATGCCGCTCGCAAGGCTCTCTGGGCCACGCCTCCACCGCCGGCGGGGGCTCCGGTCGCGGCACAGAACGAAGCTGCCGTGAAGGGTAACACCACAGTACCACGATGCCATCATCATCACCTTTGGGTGTCACTGATAGCCGTCCCAAGGTCGAATTCTTCGTCATCTCGACGAACGCGGAGCTCGCTCCGGCTTAAGAGCACCTCTCCATCGTTCTCGTCGCAATCGTTGGTGGGAACCGGCCGGCTGTCTCACCGGTGGAGGTTCGGACGCACCTTTCCTCGGTGTACAACATTTCGGAGGGCACGACTAGCGTCAGCGCCTGGATCCTTCGCGCGTACCAAGGTCGATCCACATCTCCGCGTTCCGGTTTAGACGACGCTGCCGGAGACGGGCACGATCCCGGCGATGCCAACGAGATCAAGCTCGACCGCACCAACTGCGTTGAGTCCGCGCCGGACCGGATGGCGCTGGAGGCAGAGCTTGCTGCTCGGTCGTCGGTCGTGCCTCCAGTCTCGCGGGCCATCGGCCCGGCCACCTGTTCATCGTCTGGCAATGATGAAGACAGCGCACCGCCACCGATCGTGCAACCACAACCGATGTCGCCCAGGGCCTGCTCCGGCCAGAGTTCGCCCAGGCTGTCCACTCTTCTCCTGGACCAGGCCGGAAGTTCCTTCCCGTCCCCGGTGGATGCTGCCGAGGATTCTGAGCTCGACGATGCAGCATGCCTCGACACTCCAGTGCCAACAGTGGCGCCGATGCCGATCGACGACTTCATCAACACCTTCAGGAAGCCTCTATCGCAACCCATTCTCTCATCCCCGCCACGACTCCGGATCATCCGGTCGGTGCGGGAGCGCACCTATGAGGAGCTCATCCCCAAGCGGAGAGCTCGGCTTGCTGCGAAGAGGAGGTTTAGGGAGCCAAAGCCGGAAGCGCATGCAAGGAAGGTCATGATGAAGCGCCTGAGCGTTGAGACCAAGGTTTTTTTTATCGGCCGAAATTCACGGAAATTTCTGAAATTTCCTTTCTATCCACAGGGTCCGATAAAATTTGACATCGGCCAAATTTTTTCCTTCTTTCCTGCTTCCACACAGACAACTCAAATTCAGCCGTGCGACAATCCCACGCTATAATGTTTTATTCTTGTTTTTATCTGTGAACAAGTGATGTTTAATAGCTTAGGAATTGTTTCAAGTCAAATTCTATGGAATTTTTTTAAAACAATTTAATTTTTTTTGAATTTGGTCCGATATTTCCGATATATCTTGCTTATCCTATTTATCCATGACCTCCGATAAATTTTTATTTCCGATAAGGAAAACCTTGGTAGAGACACAACTACCTGATGAAGCATCGTTTCAGGAATTCCAGGAGGCCTTCACTCTACCGCTCACGCCATCGACGCGGGAGGCAAATGGAGGTGCTTTTCCCAGGCAGGAAGCCAGGGGACGCTAGGGCCGTTTGCGCCTCCTAGAACGACGACAGCTTAACTGTGTGCGGTCTGGTCGCAAAATTCGGATCATATGTAATAGGCAGGCGTGACTTCAGTAGCTAGGGCTCGGCATATCGCTTCGATGGCCCCTCACCACCGTCGTTGATCGTCTTTGTTTTATTTTCAAAAACTTCTTTCCTCTTAATGAAAAACAGGCTAAACCTCCAATCGCCAAAAAAAAAACCCCGGCCTTCTAGCTGTACTCTGGTGAGGGTTTTTCTCTAATATCCCTTCGTCATCTTCGATCACAGCAAAGTAATGATCTTTTCCTTTTGATTATATTTTTTATCCCTGCAACCATGCCCTGGTGTTAACACAGATCGACGCTTTGCAGCAGTGTTCATCTCTCCAGGCTACTTATCTTGTTTCACTGCAATTTCACGACTCAAGGTTAGAAGCTTATCTGCGTCGCAACCTTCACTACCGGAACCCTTAGTTTGCCGAGTGCAAGAATCTTTACCGAGTACATTATATCGGACACTCGGTAAAGAAGCTCTTTGCCGAGTGCTACCACAAAAACACTCGGCAAAATAATTGCACTTGGCAAAAGAGGTAAAAAACACTCGGCAAACGTGAACAAAAACACTCGGCAAAAGATAGGCACTCGCAAAGTCCACATCCGTTAGTACGTGTGCCGTCCGAAGGAAAAGAAGGAAAAGAAGAAAAATAAAAAAGGGGTTTGCCGAGTGTCCCGATTCGACACTCGGCAAACCCGGATTTGCCGAGTGTCAGATCTAGGACACTCGGCAAACACATCGCGGCCTCCACGTCGTCGATCCACAGCACCAATTCGTCCACCAATCAGAGACCGCTGCTCCATTCTATAAATAAACCGCACCCCACGTCTCTCCTCACATCAATCGAAATTCCCCATCCTCAAATCAACGTTTCGCCGGACGGCAGGGCGGTGCCGGTGTGCGTCTTCTCCTCCTCCGGGCCGCGGGTGGGTGGCACGCGGTTCAAGGCGCGGCTGGAGCGGGAGTTGGGCGTGTACGTGCACGTCGGTGCGTAGCTGGCGCGGGACCACAGGGTGTCGCCGTACCTCAAGGCGGAAACGCTAGACCTGGCGTGCTTCCACAACCTGGAGGCGCACCTGCACCTGCTGGACGGCTACCAGGGCCGCGCCCGGGAGTTCAGGCTCTGCAGCAGGGACCCAGCGCTTGTGACCCCACGGCGAGGGCACGGAATCGATGTTCACGATGTGCTCCTCGTGGAGGTCCAGCAGGCCGAAGGTGCTCCAGGATGCGGCGCGCGGCTGGCCGGCGGCTCAGGACAGGGTGGCGCAGGTCTACGCGGCTCGCTGGCTTCCGCAACAACGACTGCAACTCCTCCCAGCACGCAAGCGCGCAACGCCACGCGGGCGAGCGGCCGGAGCGAGCAGAATGCCTTTCTAGCTTGATGACCTCACCGTGATGTCATGCTCACACATTATACGGCCATTTTCCTTTAGAAAAATAAATTCAGAAAAACTTTAGAAATACACTTCTACAGTCCCTCTGGATGTTTGCCGAGTGTTTTTCGCGTGTACACTCGGCAAACATGACATCTTTGCCGAGCGTCGGTTTTAGCACTCGACAAAGTCTTTGCCGAGTATACGATAAAAAACACTCGGCAAATAAACTTTTGCCGTCACAGTGTACGCCGTGTGCTATTTGCCGAGTGTAAAACTCAGCAAATCTTTTGTCGAGTGTTTTTTGGGCTTTGCCGTGTGCCTTGGACACACGGCAAAGCTCCTGTTTACGGTAGTGCTTTCCGTTTGGCATCCTGTTTCACACCTCATGCGTGCGTGACCTCCTGCTAGCATTAGTTTATGCGCAGATCTTTAATTTCTACCTCTTTTACCTACGGCTTCATATTTTGCTAGATTGGTTTGTTTTGTAAGGGAACTTCATTAGTTTATGCGCAGATCTTTAATTTCTAGGTGTTCGTTTTAGTCTGTGTTCTATGTCATTAAAGATGTATTTCTGTGATGGATTGCTATTGTAGAAGTCTATTTTTTTATAGGATAGGCTATAATTGATGTGTGTTCTCTCTATTCAGATTGGAGCTGGTGTTTATTTGAAGCTTAGCACTATATTGCATTATATCTTGGTTTTACAATGTACTAATTTTAGCTTTTGTTGGTTTTGCAGAATATGGATTCTTTCAATATTAAATCAGACAAAAATTTAGATGTCCGACCTTTAAAGAGATCATGTCTGCGTGGAAAGATGAAGAACTACAATTGCCACCAAGAAAGGTAAAAACCATATAATAGTTTATATGATGCTTATATGTTAAATAATCATTTATTACAAACGGTATGGCTATAACTTAGAAAACAATTTTTGGGACATAGACTTTGAAGGAAAATAAATGTGAAGACAACTTACCTATTGGAGTTCAAGACTTCATTAGATGTATACAAAATACTCAGATTTAGAGGTAATCAAATAGCTTCCTCATATATTTTTTATAATGTAGACGATTTATTTATGTACAATTATTAGAGGACTTGAAACTGTTGATTATCGAATCAGTCTAAAATCAATTCTTACCCTATGGCTGTGCTTTAGTTCATCCTCTGCCTAATACATGTGAGACTCATTTGAAGGGCTCTGCACCCTCAACAAAGTGTTATATTTCTTCAATATCTAAGAGGATTTTGGATCCTGAAAGGAGTATCTATATATTGCTTAGTAATCACCATGCAATTTAGTACAAGGGTTGGCAAGCAGAATGACTAGCTGCTACCGAAAAGTTTCCTTGGTGACTGCAACAATGCACTACTGAAAACTGGATCTACAGAAGAGCATACAGTCATTATAGACTTTGATTCACCTAGCTCACAGAATTTGTACAAAGCACTGAAGAGATATGCTCTGAAGGGCGGGCCTGGTGCAAGCAGCAGAGTCTTACCGCCTGTGACCGGAAGGTCCCGGGTTCGAGTCGCGGTCTCCTCGCATTGCACAGGCGAGGGTAAGGCTTGCCACTGACACCCTTCCCAAGACCCCGCACAGAGCGAGAGCTCTCTGCACTGGGTACGCCCTCTTTACTGAAGAGATAGTGGCAGTGAACCATAATTTTCAACAGCCTACATCAGTGAGAGATGAGTCATGAGTCTTTAATTACATTGTACAGCTGACTAGGCGCCGCCGACACTGCAACAAGCTGTTTTTGCTACAATAGTACTTGGATTATTTACGTCAGGAAATTAACTAACAATTTGTGAAGTTCTTGAACTTCACGCTAGCTCATTTTTTGCACTATTTTTTTTTTGAACAATAAATATAGATATGGGATGCTAACTTGAATGTAAAACTGTATTTTTTTTCCTGGATTCTGAAATTTGTGAGAAAGTTTCAATATTTCTGGATGGATCAAGTTGGGTTTGGTTTCTCGTTATGGTGAGGATGTGATCCAAATTCCATTTTCTGGAATTTTGTTTTGGTGCAGATTGGTTAGCTTATGTTTCCTGTGTTGTTTCTGAAACGACAATGTATCATGAACAGAAGCACCAGAATGCATCGATCAGGTTCAATGAAGACTGATCTTTGTGAGGCTTAGCAGGGTCTTTTCAATTTAATCACAGCTTGCTTATGCTGGGCCACTTAACCAATATGCAGACCGTGTTTTCTTATAGAAATTATTTTCAGCAGCTTGTATTCATGTCTGCTCCTTTGTCTATGCTTGTCTTCTGGAGGAACAGCACAACAGTCCCAGCAGCAGCTTGCTTGTCGATCTCTGATGGCAGTAGTGGCTGCTATTTTCAGTCTCTGCATCTTCGATTTTTCTAAGGTGTTTGCTCGTTCGGTTTTCAGATGTGCACCAGTAGCTTCTGGTGTTGCAGCTTTCCATCTCGGTCAGTTCGACAGTGTTTCTTCAGGTGACTGAAATTTTCTGCATGGACAGTCCCTGCAGCTGTTCTGTTTATGCGCTTGCTACTGCAGTTCAGCAAAGCTAAGTTTTCCAGCAGTGTATCATTCCATTGGATTGTGTCACTCTCAAGTAATAGTGTATCAACTATTTAAATCATCTTTAGCTAACCATTGATTGATTAGACGAGAGATACAACGTGTGGATAATTGTAATTTAGCGCACAACTTTTTGCCTGCTCGACGAGAAAACTGTAATAATGCTTCCATTTATCACCCTCTGGTTGCCAGTTCGGTCGTTCAGCAGATAACACCACCCGCCACCATAAATCAATTTCTCTATACTCTAGGGACGGCTTGTCTTTGGAATCGGAAAAACAGCTTGAGAAAATCGGAGAGTCGTCGGAGGGCGGCCGGCAGCCGTCGCGGTGGACTGCGCTGCACGCCTTCGTGGAGCTTCTGCGGGCCTAAAGCCTGGCTGCGGGGCGAGCCGCCACTGCAGTGTGCGATGGCAATGGAGCGGGGCAGTGGGCGTAGGTCACGTCACGCTCGCAATCGAAGCAGTACTTTTTTTTTTTTTTTTGGGAATGGGCCTTCGTACGGGCCTAAAAAAATATGGGATAAAAGCCTGTAATCTTAATTCAAATTTCCTTTTATTAATCATTAATCATATCGTACAATAAAAAAGGCACATTGGTCAGAATAAACTAAAAAATAATAAAACAAAAGGGATTCAGAAAATCAAGAAAAATGGAAAGTAAAAAAAAAACATAATGGCAGTGCCAATATGAAATTATACATCAATAAAAACTCGACCGGGTCTGTGTGTGTGGGGGGTGGGGGGGGGGGTGTTTAGACTGCCCCTGCAGCATTACAAATAAGAAGAAGGATCTTCTCACCCGGTCGAGAAAACCCCCAAACCCCCGTCTACACCCTTACACGGTGGCTTTCCGTCGCCCAAGTGAGAATTGGGCCGGTACCCCCCAGCGCTTTGGTTATGGGGACGAACGAGGGGATTATTTTAACCTCCTGAAATTCGCTCCCATGGGGAGTCGAACCTAGGACCTGAGGAGTGCCGCTAGACCACCTAACCGTTTGAGCTAGGCGCCCTTTGGCAAATTATACATCAATGATAAACTTACAAAAGAAAAGACAAAATAAAAAAATAAAATCATACATAATGACAATGCCAAATGAAATTTTACGTTAATGACCAACGTACAAAATATATTAAAAAATAATAAACCACCCCTAAGCAAAGCACGGGCATTTTTACTAGTCATAGTAATCACTAATGGGAGACTGAACTCTCAACTTCTCAATTGCACGAGCACAAGTCATAGTGTCATACAGATCACAACCAAGCATCATTTGCAGGACAAAACCATACACGTACGGCTCATTGTCTTACAGGAAAATCATCCTTCCTAGCTTTACGAGAGCAACTCTAAGAGCCTTTTTATACTCTTCTTTATGCACTGGAATACGGATTTTTGTAGATGTAAAAAAATAATAGGTGAAAAAATAGCCTCCAGCAGGTTTT
Source organism: Miscanthus floridulus (assembly GCF_019320115.1). Taxonomy (NCBI): domain Eukaryota; kingdom Viridiplantae; phylum Streptophyta; class Magnoliopsida; order Poales; family Poaceae; genus Miscanthus; species Miscanthus floridulus. The sequence goes on along the minus strand of NC_089594.1, from coordinate 83,718,179 downwards.
TCTAGGGATCTCTAAATATTAACAACCATTAGGGCTTGTTTGGAACAAAGTTTTTTCGTAGAAAAAATGAAGGAAACGAAAACGGAGGAAAGGAAGACGAGGAGACTGTTTGGAACGAAGGAAACGAGCGGACCCTTTCCTCCGGAAGCCTGTAGCAACAACACGGTTTCACAGGAAAAAAAGCATATGCTCTTACCTCTGGTTTCGTTTTCCTTCACGCTTTCCCGAGGAAAATCAAATGCGAAGAGAGAATCGAGCAGCTAATACAGTATATACTATCATTTCATTAAGCACTAATAATGACTATAGCATTCACGGTCTTATGATTCGTGTGCTATGTATTCCTGCGTTCCAAACGCTCATTCTTAGTTATTTCCTGCGTTTTTTCTTTCCTCTGTTTTACCACTACATATTCATCTCATTCCTGTATTTTTTCCTCTTCCTATGTTTTCAATTCCTATGTTCCAAATAGGCCCTTATTCCAGATTTTCACTAACCAAAAATGGAGAAAGAGGTTGGCTCTTTAAAGTGAGCACTAAGATATATAGAAGATGTTGGAGGGTGGAAAGATATAAAGAGAATTATCTATTTGGCACTGAAACAAATCACTCTTCTATATAAGCACTGAAATTTTTGAATTTCCTTATCTTAGCACCAACTTGAAATTTCCTTTTGTAAATGACACTACCATCCATTTCAGCCGTCCATCCGTTAGTTTACTCCCATGACCATCCATCCGTTAGGACATAAAGATACACGTACTGCTCATTGTCTTATGGGAAAATCATCATTCCTTTATTAGAGCAACTCTAAAAGTCTTTTTATACTCTTCTTTATGCATCGGAATGCGGATTTCAGTAGACGCAACAAAAATAATAGGTGAAAAAATAGCCTCCAGCAGGTTTTATCAATAGATCTCTAAATATTGAGAACCTTTTTTCTAGATTTCTAAATATCCAAATATAGAGAAAGGGGTTGGCTCTTTGAAGTGAGCACTAAGATATAGAGAAGATGTTTTGTTTTTGTGTGTAGAAAGATATAAAGAGAGATTATTTAAATAGTTTGTCAAAAAGATAATTTAGAGAATGAATCTAAGAAAGACATTTGGAGATGCTCTTAATTTGGAATAAGTAATAGTAGATTAAACTAAACATTGTTGCACCAGGTTGTAATAATGAGGAAATAAACAATTAAGTCCAAAGCAAATTCAAGGTTGTATAAATATAAGTATTATGTACTTCCCATCCATCAACGTACAATATATATCATTGTGTAATTGTATATCTGATTATTCCGCCACAGCAAGCTAGCACCTGATCTTTAATTTGAGGGATGCAACGGCCAGCAATATATATATATATATATATATATATATATATATATATATAGGGAGAGGCTATTCAGCAGCCGGCTACAAAATAAGTTATTCTGTAGCCACCTCTATTTACCATAATTTTATATACTAATTTACCATAATGTCAATACATATTTACGATAGTTGGGTTACTATAACACATGGGAATATTTACCATAACGTTATAGTAAACCACTTAGTAAGGAGTTACTGTAAATCTCGTAAATTAACATAGTAATTATCGTAACTCAAAGTGGCTACAGAATAAGTTATTCTGCAGCCAGCTATAGGATAGTAGTTCTATATATATATATATATATATAAGGTTTCTCACAAAAATGGTGCTCTTGGGTGAAGCAGTTCACACAAGGAAGTAATGTAAATATTAAGGTGAATGATCAACTTGGCTCCTACTTCTAAACGAAAAAAGGCTTAAGGCGAGGTGACCCAATGTCTCCAATACTATTTAATATAGTGGTAGATATGCTGGCCATACTGATTGCTAGAGCCAAGGAAGCAGGTCAAGTAGAAGGGGTCATCCCCCACCTTGTCCAAGATGGCTTGTCCATTCTCCAATATGTGGATGACACAATGTTATTTATGAGCCATGATTTTGAAAAAGCAAGAAACATGAAGTTAATTTTAAGTACTTTTGAGCAACTTTCGGGGCTTAAAATCAACTTTCACAAAAGTGAGATCTTCTGTTTTGGTAAAGCAAGGGATAATGAGGTGTTTTATTCGCAACTGTTAGGATGTGGGGTGGGTAAATTCCCTTTCCGCTACCTTGGTTTACCGATGCACACTAGGAAGTTGAGTAATAAAGATTGACAGACAATTGAAAATAGAAATGAGAAGAAACTTAGTGGATGGAAAGGTAAATTGCTCTCGGTAGGAGGTCGCTTGGTCTTATTAAACTCGGTGCTCTCTAGCTTACCGATGTTTATGATGTCATTCTTTGAATTACCTAAAGGTGTATTAGAAAAGATCGATTGCTTTAGATCAAGATTCTACTGGCAAAGTGATCAACACAAACACAAATATAGATTGGCTAAATGGGAGATCTTGTGCCAACCAAAAGGCCAAGGAGGCTTAGGTATACACAATCTAGACCTACAACACAAATGCTTGCTGAGTAAGTGGCTTTTTAAACTTTTGAATGAAGATGGCATGTGGCAAGAATTGTTGAGGAATAAATATATAAAAGACAAGACTCTAGCGGGATGCACTAAAAAGCCAACAGATTCTCATTTCTGGAAAGGTCTGATGAATGTTAAAGATTCCTTCATGAGCTTTGGTTCATTCAAAGTGAAAGACGGGTCACAGACTCGTTTTTGGATGGACACTTGGTTGGGAAATCAGCCATTGAAGGATAGATTTTCTTTGTTGTTCAATATTGTGAGAAGAAAACAAGATTCAGTGGCAACAGTAATTGCTTCAGTTCCACTAAACATTTCCTTTCGCCGCAACCTAGTGGGTACGAACCTAAGGGACTGGCATAGAATTGTTGCCTCGTTACAAGATGTGAACTTACAGGGGGAAAGGGATGCTTTTGTTTGGGGACTACATTCATCAGGCAGATATTCTGTAAAATCTATGTATGCTGCGTTAATCAACAATGGGGTCAAAGTATCACAAGATTTATGGCAGATTAAAATACCTACAAGAATAAAAATATTCTTGTGGTACCTAAAAAGAGGTGTGGTCCTTACTAAAGATAATCTCGCCCGACGTAACTGGAATGGTGACACAAGGTGTAGCTTTTGTCACTCTCCAGAATTTATTCATCACCTTTTTTCGAATGCTTTTATGCCAAATTCCTGTGGCGCGCTGTACACTTAGTGTTTGGGATATCACCTCCCTTCAGCATAGATGATTTATTTGTTAATTGGTCTAAAGTTGGTGGTACTATTCACAATTCATTGTTACTAACAGTAGCATCGGCTTTATGTTGGACAATTTGGATAACAAGAAATCAAGTGGTTTTTGACAAATGTAGACCGAATTTTTTTTGCAGGTACTCTTGAGAGGAACCCATTGGCTACGGCAATGGGCAAGACTGTAGCGGCGTGATGATCTACGGGACCAGTTGACATCTGCTGGGCGGCTTTTGGAGACATCAGCCTTGCATTTCTTTAGTTCCAATGGGTGGTTCTCAAATAGATTTATCGGTCTTTCTTAGTCAAGACTTTACTTCACGCTTTGTGTTTCCAAAGTCTGGCTGTAAGCTTGTGAACTGTGTAAGTTGTGTGCTCACCGTTGAGTCGAACCTTGTAATAAATAATTGGCCTGATTCTACCTCATGGTAGATGAAGCCGGATATAAACTGTCATATATATATATATATATATATATATATATATATATATATATATATATATATATATATATATATATAGTAGTATAGTATATTCCGGGATCTGGTCGGATAATTAGCAGCTGCCTGGGATGAAGCCAACTTTTCCTCCGGCCACGTCGTACACCACCTCCGTCGACGCCAGCTGATGATGCGTCCCGATGACGGAGAAGGCCTCGCCGTCGTCGCCGGTATTCATGGCGGAGAAGGCGAGGCAGGCCACGGTGAACGGCGCGGCGGCAGGGTCGTCGTAGTACAGCATCTGGTTCCCGTCGATCAGCAGGCTCTCGCCGTTGCCGAAATTGAGCTGGACGGCCGGTATGAGGAGAGAAGGCAGCCCTGAGAAGTTGTAGCACGTGTCGAAGCCGGCGAACCCTGGCACCGAGCGGTTGTACTGCGACATCTCCTTCCGGAAGGCGTCACGCAGCGGCGTGTACGCCTCCGGCAGCAGCAGCGTGAAGGCCCGGTCCCAACGTCCAGGTTGGCGCCATTGTTGCCGAAGGCATCCGCCAGGATCGGAAGGTCCTCGCCGGCGAGGTTCATCCCGACGAGCTCGATGAAGTACATGCTTGCCAGCTCGGGGTTACCCTCGTGGCTCACCAGCGGGGCGTGCGCGGCGGCACGGTTGTCGTCTCTGACGGTGCCGTCACGGCTGAGGGAGAGGAAGCCCTGGGAGCTTGGGGACTGCGGCAGTACGAGAAGGCCAAGGCCGGCGACGACGAGAGCCGTGACGGCAGCGAGTTGCGGTCGCGGCTGAGGTCAAGCGTCCCGGCCTCCGGCAGCTCATCAGGAGGATGCTGTATGTCCAGGCAGACAAACCTGAAGTCGTCGACGGCCATGGATGGCGCCAGCATGAGCACGTCCTGTGAAAACGTGCCCAAGATGGTGGTCGAGTGCGGGTCGACAAGCGGACAGACGGAGCCGGAGCGGTTCGTCGGACAGTCCGGCGAGCCGCAGGTGAACGTCAAGGACCGAGACGTGTCGAACGCCGGCCCACAGTCGTCGGAACCTGAAGCGCACGGCTTGCACCGGAGCTGGGACACGCCGGTGACGGTGTCGAGGAACACTGGGAACCGCGCTGCTCCGGCGGGCCGTAGCTGACGAACACGCTGTAGTATATTGCTAATAGAATAATACAAGCTCGTCTTTCCCTTGTGCTAACGACGACCAAGTTTCTTGAGATATTGATGCACATGCATGCATTGCCACTCTCTCTCTCTCTCTCTGCTGTTCTTTCACGGGTTGGATGTCGTGCTATCTGAGGCTAGGAAGCATGGGATTAAGATGATTCTGAGCCTTGTGAACTATTATCATGACTATGGAGGGAGGAAGCAGTACGTACGTGGATTGGGCGAAGAACCAGGGGCAGAACATTCCATCTGACGATGGATTCTTCACTAACCCTGTTATCAAGGGCTTCTACAAGAACCATATAAAGGTCAGAAAGAGAGACAGAGAGAGTGAGAGGGAGAGTGCTGTGAACCTTAGTGAATTTGTTTCATTAAAACCCATAATAGTTTGCACCGTTTCATAAAAATCCAAGTCAGTGTTTCTTTACTTCAACTAAGTTTATAGAAATAATATGAAGATTCATATGTCTCTAAATGCCCAATTTTGGTCTGAATACTGCAAGTTACAGTCAACTTATATAATATTCTCTCTGCACAATGTTTGCACTTCAAAGAGAAACTGCCACTACTGGAAACCACATTATCCCTGTGTGCTAAAAAACCGTCAAGGAAGCTGAAAAAACCGTCAGGGAAATAAATTCTGTCGGGCAACAAACAGGCAAATCCCGTCAAGGATAGCTCGACAAAGAAATTCTTTTTGCCTTTGAGTTTCCCGTCAGAAAGATATCTCTGACGGTATTATTTTGACAGCAAGCTCACAGAAAAATTGTGCGTCCTTGGGTTTAGAAAACTGTCAAGTTAAATGTTTTTCTGTCAAAGATATAAGTATTTTCTCTGTGGGTTTCATACAATACCCTGTCAGGCAGCCCTCAGGAAATGTATAGCTTTTTCTGTCGCCGCCACACTATTTCTCTGTAGGTTGGCCTTCAAGGTATTTGTAATTTTTCTGTCACAATAGAACCATCAAAGAAAACTTGCTGTTGACAGAAAATTGACACCATTCTCATTGATTTCCAGCTGATTCCAAGAAGCACAAATGTACCAAACAGCATAAGACACATTTATAGCATATAGATTAGAATTTCCACCAAATCATTGTACCACCAGCACATGCTTCCTAAGTTATTCATGTACAGCCAAGAGAAGCATGAAGACGAGCAGAGAAAGGCAACAAACTGTGGATCTTATTGCTCTGCATCAGACAATTAGTCAAACAAGCTTTGTTCTAGAACTAGAAGTGTATACTTAAGAGCTCTTTACCTACTAGTATTAGCACTGTATACTACTAACAGTAATCACTTGTCTCAATCTTTCCTGATAGTTTGAGCACGCTTCTTACAAATCTGCTCATATTTTTTTTCATGAATCGATCAAAAGGCCGTTCTGACGAGGGTGAACACGTTCACCGGCGTGGCGTACAAGGATGACCCAACGATCATGGCGTGGGAGCTGATGAATGAGCCCCGTTGCCAGTCCGACGTGACCTGCCCCGCCATTTTCCAGTCGTGGATCACGGAGATGGCAGCGCACGTGAAGTCCATCGACGGCAACCACCTGTTGGACGCCGGCCTGGAGGGCTTCTACGGCTTGTTGCCACTACCGTCCCGCAGCTCCATGAACCCGCCGTGGCACGACAAGATGGGCACCGACTTCATCGCCAACAACCAGGTGCCCAGTGTAAACGTGGAAGAGATTGGGAAAGCACAGCGCGCGCGCGCGCGCGCGCGCACACACACACACACATATATATATATATATATATATATATATATATATATATATATATATGTTAGAATGGGAAATAATCCCAATAAACAAGGAAAGATAAAATCGACCCTAATAAACAAGGAAGCATACAAATTACATATGTATTTCCGTTAACACCCCCAACAATCGTAGCATGAGGTTCCCGAATACAAAGGCTGGACCGAAACTCCTAGAAGAGCTGAATCAGCAGACCTTTGGTCATGATATCCGCGAACTGACACTACTGGATTCAGGTTCTTTGCCGAGTGCCTGAGGCACTCGGCAAAGGCCCAATTGCACTCGACAAAGCCTTTGCCGAGTGCGGCACTCGGCAAACAACACACGGCAAAAATTTAATCGGCAAAGCCCTCTTTGCCGAGTGTCTTTTATCGGGCACTCGGCAAAGGCTTTGTAGAGTGCCCCGGGGACACTCGGCAAAGAAAAGCTACCGTCACGGCGCCGGTCCCGTTGACGGTCACTTTGCCGAGTGCCAACCATGCAGGCACTCGGCAAAGATTTTTTAATTTTTTTAAAAAAATTTGGCACTCGGCAAAGAATTTTTTTTTTTAAAAATTCTTTGCCGAGTGCCAACCCGGAAGGCACTCGGCAAAGAGCTTTTATTTTTTTTGAAAATTTTCTTTGCCGAGTGCCAACCCTACAGGCACTCGGCAAAGTGTTTTTATTTTATTTTTTTAAATTTCTTTGCCGAGTGCCCTATGGCCGGCACTCGGCAAACATTTTTCATTTTTTTTAAATTTCTTTGCCGAGTGTCAACCCGGAAGGCACTCGGCAAAGATTTTTCATTTTTTTTAAATTTCTTTGCCGAGTGTCAACCCAGAAGGCACTCGGCAAAGATTTTTTATTTTTTTTTAAATTTCTTTGCCGAGTGCCCTATGCATGGCACTCGGCAAAGTTTTGATTTTTTTTTAAAAAAAAATTTCTTTGCCGAGTGCCCTATGGCCAGCACTCGGCAAAGTTAATTTTTTTTTTAAAAAATTTCTTTGCCGAGTGTTATGGTCACAACACTCGGCAAAGCTAGGAAATCTATTTTCTGGTCGCCCATTTTTCCAGCTTTGCCGAGTGCAACACTCGGCAAAGTGACCAAAAATGGCAAATTTTATTTTATTTTTATATTCCATCATGACAAATACATTCATACAAACATATATCACATATATATCTCATCCATCACATATATATCTCATCCATATCTCATCCATCACATATATATCTCATCCATCACATATATATCTCATCCATCACATATATATCTCATCCATCCACACATCCATCCGCCCATATCACATCCATCACAATATATATCACATATATAATAATAAGTGCTCAAGTCCATCCAAATAAGTCCACAAGTCCATTAAAGTACACAAGTGCATCACAATGATATCACAAGTCCATCACCAAGTGAACAACAAATGTAAAAAATACAACATGCACTCATCTCGGCCACTGCGACTGTGGTGAAGGACCAGATGCATCATTCGGAGGTGCATGAGGTGGATTATTCGAACCACCGTCAGATGGAGACTGCACAAAGGAGAAAAGATTGCATGTGAGACAAGATTATTTTGATAGCTAATCTAGGACGATAGAGGCCATACAAGCAAAGCACAAGCGAAAGTAAAAAACTTTGATACTCACAAGAGTAGCTGCAGCTGCAGGACGCGGAGGCGGAGGTGGAACCAACAGCCCAGGTGATAGAGACAAGCCCATACGTTGCCCAAGCCCTTGTAGGAAATCCGTAATATCCATCAGCCTCTGCGCCTGGGCCTGCCGCTCGGCCCGCTCGGCCTCCAGCTGGGCTCCCTGCTCCTGACGTTCCTTCATTTCTTGTTCCAGCCAGGCCTGCAATATTTCACTCTAATGTTTCAGTAATGCAAAGCTAATTAAGGTGTGTAAAGATCAATGTAAGACGAGTAAAACAGGAATAACCTCAAGTGCGTCGACCCGGTGCTGTGCAGCGGTCGGCCGTGTGTGAATGGCCGGGCTCTCGCTCGTGCTCCATGCTCGGATCTGGGAGAGAGAGGGAGTAGAGGCCGTGTCGATGACGCCATCACCAAGCCAGAACCGCCCATGCTTCTTGCCTTGCCCCACCCTCATTACGACCTCTCCATCGAAGTCCTGGGTGCTCGGATCGTGGTCTGACCCATGGAGCGACCTCGCCACCTCAGTGTACTCACTGATGCGGGAGTGGATGCTCGGGTTCGTATATGCCTCGGGCGGATCCTCTAGGTTGAAGGAGACATCGGACGTCACCTTGCCCTTGTGGGCCATACACCATGCCTGGAAGTCCGAGCAAGCCTGGCCACTATGTGACGCCGACTGCGAGAAAGACAGCACGATGATTAGAAATCAGGCAGAACTGAGCGTGACAATAGATAAATCAATTCGCGTACCGATGCTTATTTGTATCCGACGAGGTTGCGGCTGCCTTGATGGCGTGCTGGACCTTGCATCAGCAAACAACGGTCCCGGGCATCCCTGTGCATCTTGAGGTACTCCTTCATGAACCACCTCTCCACCATCATCGCCCAGCACTCGGGATATGCTTGGCACCACCAGGGAATCATCTACACATCATCAAGTATTGAACATATAAGAAGATCAAATTAAACCAACTTAATCTCAAAATGAATCAATATTGATGTTCTTCATTTACCTCAAGGTACTGCTCCCGGGTCATCTGCATCTCTCTTGCGTCTTTCTTGGTTTTCCTCTCTCCAAGCTTCGACCCGTAGTAGGTTACAATGGCCTAGATGCGCATCTCGTGATGCATGTCGGTGACGAGTTTTTTATAGGCTTTGGTAGTTGCCTGCTCCGCCCTGGCCTCAAATCCATCCTCGCATCTGTAATAAGTCTGCATACAAAAGCGATGTATCCATTCATTATTTCAAGAAAAGTCCAATGAATGCGACGTATTGAGCAATGTTGTGCGAGGGAGACTTACCCAAAACTCTGCCTTCACCCGCGCCGCCTTGTTGGGGTACTCCGCATCGGAGGCGACGACATAGTGGTCAAACGAGTAGGCCGGCTCCGTCTTCGATGCGTACGTGACAATGCCGGGGAAGTGTTGCCTGCACAGAAGACCCAGGATGCCGTTGACTAGCCGTGCGCTACCACCCGACACAACCACCTAGTTCCTGCACAAGTGATTAAGAAAAATTATTAGTTTTTTCATCATATCATATGAAGTAGTGGTGATAACATATACAGTTACTTACTTTTGTCCTTCGGGGCGAATCACTGGGCGTTGGTGAGGAAGCGGAACCTATGGGAGGCTCGCGGGACCTCGCAAGTAGACACTCGAAGAGGAGTTGGAGGAAGCGGAACCCGTGCCTGCCGCCTCCCCCCTCCTCCTCCTCCTCCATCTGCCGAACCAGCTCCTCATCTGACTTGTCCACAGGCACCACCTCCTCCTGTGGCTGGTGGTCCTCCTCACGTGGCGTGGGAGGAGACGGCCCCCTCCTGCGGCTAGCGGTCCTCCTCCTGTTCGATCCCTCTGCCGCCCCCTCCGCCCCTCCTGTGGCCGGCGTGGTCTTTGGTAAATCGAGCTCACGGACCTATGACGGTCGCCCGCCATCTTTGTCCAATCACCTGCAATAAAAAAGAAAAGCAAGACGTAATTAGAAATAGGTGCAAAAATGAACAAAACATAATTACAAAAAACATAGTAATACATGTATTAGAAATATATGCAAAAATGAACAAAACATAATTACAAAAAACATAGTATTACATGTATTAGAAATAATCTTCATGATTGAGATTAGCTGGATCATAGGTCTCGTCATCACTATCAACATTGTCCAACTCATCAACACTATCCGAAGGAGGAATGTTGTCTTCATTGTCATTGCCTAAATGTAATCACTCAAGCATTTGTATGTCCTTCAGATTTCGCACCTCGTCTCCAACGTCCTCGTCATCATCCCTTTCATTGTCTACTTCCATTCCTATCTCTTCGGTTAAGTCTATGTCAAACCTCCCTTGTAGCCCCTCTTCTTGATAGAACTCTCCATCATATGTGTTTGGGTTGAAGTTGTAATCTTCATCGTTTGGGACAGGTAGTTTACCGTGTGGCGATACCTTGTGCACAATAGACCAACCCTTAAGATGCTCGGCGTCTTTGCACGCGTATGACGTATAATAAACCTGGACGGCCTGTTGAGCCACAATGTAGACAGGATAGACGGAATCCTATCAAATCTCGACTAGGCCAAGCTTAGGGGTCCATCTCATTACACCAGGATGAAACCAGTGGCATTTGAATATGACAGGAGTAAGAGGTTTGGAACCATAAAATGATGGTTCATAGATTTCTTCAATTCTTCCATAATAGTCAAGTCCATCAGTGCCGGGCGTAACAACTCCGCTGTTTGTGGTTTGTCAATTGGGCCGACTCTGCTCGTAGCTTGCTGTGTGAAAACGATATCCATTCATGTCATAACCAGTAAATGACTTGACCCTAACGGCACAGCCATTTGCAACCTGTCTCAACTCATCACTTATAGGCGCATTAGTTTGGGCTTTCTGTGTGAACCAACAAATGAAATCGAGGCTCCCTGGTCCCACACCCTATGAAAGAAGGGTATCATTTTCTTGCGGGGTAGGTTGCCTTGATCCATGCCAGGATTGATGAAGAAATTCCCTGTACCAATGAGAAACAAGGGGGTTGGACGAAGAAACAAGGACATACGGCAAAATGAAACAAGTTCGTTCAGAACTTACCCAATGAACGGTTGCACCTCGGCAAGGTTGGTCAACACATATAGCATGATACTGCGCCACTCTTCATTTTTCAATTGCTTAGTGGTCGATGCACTTGCGCTTCCGAGTTGCCCTTGGAAAAGGCTGAGGTTCGATTCATTTTTGGTAGCATTATAGCGAGGGGGTGGATTATAAACGTTAGGAAGTTTCTCAGTGTAGTATTTCTCTGTGAAGTTCGACACCTCCTCTAGAATGTATGCCTCTGCAATGGAAGCCTCAATTCTGGCTTTATTTCTACATGTTTTGCGAAGAGTCTTCAGACATCTCTCGATTGGATAGCACCAATGGTTCTGCACGGGCCCCCCCATCCGTGCCTCATACGGGAGGTGCACAATCAAATGCTGCATCGATAAGAAGCAGGCGGGTGGAAAGATCTTCTCCAACTTACAGAGCAACACGGGTGCCGCTTTTTCCAAGTCATCAATGATGGTCCGAGAGAGCTCCTTGGCACAAAGCTAGCGGAATAAGTAGCTCAACTCTGCCAGCACTTGCCAGACATGCTCCGAGACATAGCCTTGAACCATCGCCGGAAGAAGCCGCTCAATCCATATGTGGTAGTCATGACTCTTCATCCCGTTGACTCGCAGAGTGCCTAAGTTAACTCCCCTCTTTAGATTCGCTGCATACCCATCAGGGAACATTAGCTTCTTGATCCATTCAAGTACTTCCCTCCTTTGGTCCTTTTTCAAGACGAAATTGGCCTTAGGCCTTCTCTAGGTCTTGCCACGACTAGGAGGTTGCATCTCTTGATTTGGTCTATCGCATAATGTTCACTACTACACAAACTTTATTGGAGGCGGGCGTTTTTGGTTTTCCGCGGCGGGCAAAGCCGTTCGCCGCGGCCTAGAGGCCACGGTAAATCGTGGCTTAACTGTGGCAGGCGGCCTTGCCCGCCGCGGTTAACCGATTTACCGCGGCGGGCGGTGTAACGCGCCCGCCGTGGTAAATATACTGTTACCACGGCGGGCACGTTAGGATGCCCGCTGCGGTTAATCATTTAAAAAAAACAAAAAAAACAGGAGCCCGCTGACGAGCCCGTTCTCGAGCCCACTGGCGAGCCCACCGGCGATGGATCCGGGCTTCCCATGGCTGCAGATCCGTGCCGCTCAGGGAGGGAGAAGAGGAGGCCGTGGTGGAGGGAGGCCGCCGCGCCGAACCATCCTCGCCTACCGGATCCGGCCACCGCGCGCCGCCACCGACCGGATCCGCCTCGGTACACCATCACCGGCCGGATCCGGTCACCGCGCGCCGCCACCGGCCAAATCCACCTCAGGACGGGCTCGTCGTTGCCGTCCCACGATCCATGGAGGAGGAAGTCGCCACCGCCGGATCTGGAGAGAGGAAGAGGGAGGAGTGAGGGAGATGGAGAGAGGAAGAGGGAGATGGAGAGGAAGAGGGAGATGAACTCACCTACCTCGGATCGACGTCCACCGTGCCGCTAGCCTGCCGGATCCAAAACCCTAGCCCCGCGCCGTCGACCCGCATGCCGTCGTCCCACGCGCGCCGTCTCCCCATGCGCCATCGTTGCTCTACACGTGCCATCGCCCAGCGCGCCGCCGTTGCCCCACGCGAAGAGAGAGAGGGAGTCAGGGAGGGGAGGGAGTCACGGTGCAGAGAGTGAGACGAGAGAGGGAGGCGCGGCTGCTGGGAGTGTGAGTCTGTGTATATATATGACGACAGAAATAGTGGGCCTCGCTTTGCTATTGGGCCTCTGATTTTTCGTGGCGGGCCTTAAATGATGCCCGCCGCGGTAAATTGATTTACCGTGGCGGACGCCTTAAGACGCCCGCCACGGTAAATAGGGTATTTTCCGTGGCGGACATCTTTAGGCGCCCGCCGCGGTAAATCGATTTACCGTGGCGGGCGCCTTAAGACGCCCGCCACGGTAAATAGGGTATTTTTCGTGGCGGACGTCGTTAGGCGCCCGCCGCGGTAAATTGATTTATCGTGGCGGGCGCCTTAAGACGCCCGTCACGGTAAATAGGGTATTTTCTGTGGCGGACGTCGTTATGCGCCCGCCGCGGTAAATCGATTTACCGTGGCGGGCGCCTTAAGACGTCCGCCATGGTAAATAGGGTATTTTCCATGGCGGACGTCTTTAGGCGCCTGCCACGGTAAATTGATTTACTGCGGCAGGCAAAAAAACTTTGTCACGGTAAATAAAAAATGCCCACCTTGGTAAATCACTGTATGTACCGTGGTGGGCAAACTCAGTGCCCGCCACAGAGGCCAAAAGTGCAACGCTACGCAAATTCAATCCTATAGTAGTGGTTGCCAGGTCTACTCTAGCCTTTGGGTTGTCCTTAGACTTTTCAGTGTCCATGAGTGTTGCCTAAAGTGCCTCGGCGACATTCTTTTTAGTGTGCATTACATCAATGTTATGTGGTAGAAGAAGGTCATCGAAATAGGGGAGCCTCGTCATGCCCAAGATATGAGTCCACATATGCTGCTCAGCATATCCCACAAAACCACCTTCTTCATTGGGCACGAGAGCACCTATCTAAGCATGAACCTTGGCACCAGTCATCATCCGCGGTGCTGGGTTTGTCACTTTGACACCTTTCATAAAGTTCTTGATGTCTTGTCTGAATGGATGGTCAAGAGGTAGGAATTGACGATGTCTGTCGAACGACGAATACTTGCCACCCTTCTACAACCAAATAAACCTCACACCTTTCTTGCATATTGGGTATGGGAACTTCCCGTGAACACACTAGGCGCAGAATATCCCATACGCCAGGAAGTCATGCAAGGAGTAGTGGTACCAAACATGCTTTTGAAGGTTGTCTTTGTAGCTCGATCGTATGTCCATACCCCTTTGTCCCAAGCACGGACCAATTCATCAAACACGAGCTCCATGAACACACCCATATTACTCCCTGGGTGTCCAGGAATTATCAATGACAAGAATACGTTATGTCGTTGAAAGGAGACACCAGGGGGGAGATTAAGGGGGATAACAAAGACGGGCCAACATGTGTATGGGGCAGCCATCATTCCATAAGGATTGAACCCATCTATTGCCAATGCGACACGTACATTACGAGCCTCATCTGCTTTGTCACGATGTTTGTCATTAAAGTGGATCCAAGCTTCACCATCGGATGGATGTACCATCTTGTTAGGATTGTACCATTTGCCATTTTTGTGCCATGTCATCTGTTTCGCTGATTCCTCGGTCATGTATAGCCGTTGGATCCTTGGTAGGAATGGAAGGTACCGTAGGATTTTCATGGGGATCATAAGTTGCCTCTTCTAGCCATCATTGGAGTCTACCTCTAGGTACTTGGAGGATTTACACTTTGGATAGAACTTTGCATGCTCATGTTCTTTCCTAAATAGGACGCACCCTTTCGGACAAGCATGTATCTGCTCATACGGCATCTTAAGTGCTCGAAGGAGTTTCTGTGACTCGTACATGCTCTTTGGCAGAATGTGGCCCTTCGGAAGCAGGGTGCCAATCACGGCAAACATCTTATTGAAGCCAGGTCGACTCAAGTTTAACTCGGACTTCAACCCCATTAAGCGTCTAATGGCATCCAGTTGAGACACCGTTGACCGATCGTGAAGGGGTTTCTGTGCCGACTCCATCATGTCGTAGATCGCCAATGCGGCTACCTCCATCTCCTCCTTCTCACGTCCCTCATCGAACTATCCTTGGTGAAAGTCATCTAACATGTCTGCTACCCTGGCATCAGCATCAAAAGCCTCCACCCATGGTCTCACCACCTCCTCTCTCATACGATGGGCTTCACCATGGTGGACCCACCGGGTGTAGTCCGGCGTAAATCCATTCTTCACAAGATGTTTACCCATTTCCACCTTGTTTATCCTTCTCCTGTTTCCACATTTGCTACAGGGACACAAAACTAGGCAATGTCCTTTAGCAGCGTTGCCAAATGCACTATTCAAGAAAGCATCGGTCTTGTTCATCCATTCCGTGGTGTAATCACTCTGACTTCTCCAGCCCGTGTACATCCACTAATGGTCATCCATCCTCTAACATATGTATCAGCGAGTAATGTAACCATCAATTGCATCTACATGGTGTTCCTACTGTCTAATAGGTGAGGATAGGTCCTAATCCCACCCGCAGATGCGTAGATGAAGTTAGTTTCTATGCTCTACTCCTATCCGAGATAGAATTTCGGCAGCACCTCCCCGCTGTTCTCTAGATACACGTCCTGCCAAAGAAGAGTGCGTATCCAGAGAACAACAGGGAGGTGATGCCGAAACTCTATCTCGGACCAGAGCAGAACATGGGAACTAACCCATCTACGCATCTGCGGGCTGTCCAAAAAGCGTGGACAATCCAAAATAGATATAGTCATAGATATGCAAAGATCTGCATATCTCCAACCATATCTCTTTCGAACAGGAGACGCCAAACTGGGTTACGTGATCTACGACCATGATACGAAAAGAGGGGTTATATGTAGGGTGGCAGTGGAGTCAGGCTAGCAGGGCCGTGGCGGGTCGGTGCAGTGGCGAGACGACGCGGTGCAGGCAGACCGGCACGATGGCGAGAACTCCGACTCAACTCCGACGGATTCTTCTCTACGAAAATGGAACAAAATACTGTCATTTACAAAAAATTTTGGCATTATCTCCCCTGCACGGTGAGGTTTCCAAAACCTGCAAAAAACAACGGCACAATGGCCGACAAGCACATATGTCTGAAGAGAAGCCATGTAGTTTGGATATCAATCCATGCAGAAGAATATATCCAAGTAGTACCACTACTTGTACTACTACTTCCACTATTGCTACTACTACTAGCATTGGTTCTACTACTACTACCACTATTGCTACAACTACTACCATTAGTTGTACTACTACTACCACTACTTCTACTACTACTACTACCAATAATTCTACTACTAATACTACCACTAGTTGTACTACTACTACCACCAGTACAACAAATACTACTACAACTACCACTACCTCGACAACAATAAGAGAGAACGCATACCTGACGGGCGCTGGGGTAGGGGCGGGCGGCGTCGGGATCGGGCGGAGTCGGGGTTGCCGGAGTCGGGGACGGGGTCGGGCACGGACGACGTCAGGGCAGGCGGTCCATGGGGCGCGGCCAGGGACAGGGCACGGCCGGGAAAAGGGCGCGGCCGGGGCGCAGGGCCGGCTGAGGTTAGGGCTGCGCGGCCAGGGAAAGGGCCGGTCGGGGGCACGGCACGGCCGGCGGTAGGGCGCGCGGGTAGCACGGGTGGCCGGGCGTGTGAGCAGCGGGCGGCGCGACCAGGGGAAGGGCCGGCCAGGGGCACGGCGCGGCCGGCGGTAGGGCGCGTGGGCAGCGCGAGCGGCCGGGCGCGCGGGTAGCGTGGCCGGGGGAAGGGCTGGCTGGGGGCACGGCGCGCGGGCAGCGTAGGCGACCTGGCGGCGCGAGCGCGGGCGCGCGGCCGGTGGCTGCGCGGGCCGGCGTGGGCGCGCGCGCGGCGTGGAGGCAGGGGCGGGCAGGCGTAGGCGCAGGGCTGCCTGGCTCTGACTGCCCGGCTGGCCCAAAATACCGAAGTCGCGTCTTTGCCGAGTGCCGGATCAGGGAGGCACTCGGCAAAGATTTGATTTTTTTTAAAAAAATTCTATGCCGAGTGCCCCAGATCTGGCACTCGGTAAAGATTTAATTTTTTTTTAAAAAAATTCTTTGCCGAGTGCCTCCCTGATCTGGCACTCGGCAAAGAAAAAAATATTTTTTTTAAAAATACTTTGCCGAGTGCCCCTGGCACTGCACTCAGCAAAGATTTATTTTTTTAATTTCTTTGCCGAGTGCTCTTGTGGATGCACTCGGCAAAGAGGAATTTTTTTTAAAAATTTTAAACCATTCTTTGCCGAGTGCCTTATGCCTGGCACTCGGCAAAGACACCCTTTGCCGAGTGCCATGCCCCAGCACTCGGCAAAGTGTTTTTTGTTTTTTTGTTTTTGGCCTCTAATTTTTTTGTGCAGCCCTTTTAAAGCACCAGGAACTCCTAGTTACATTTTGGGGATTTTTTGTGGCTTTTTGATATATTTAGTTACTTTATTTCGCTTACTTGAATTTTTCCGAAAAATAGAAATTTGAACTGCACGTGGTATGAATAATGGAGTTTAATAATTCAAAAATTGATAGTCATGTTAGTGAGTGTTGTGAGAGGCCGTATCTAGGAACGGACCCAAAATTTCGGACATCTTGTTCATGAAACATGTCCGTGAAATTGCGTGTGAAGTGTTTTTAAATTCTATAAAAAGGAAACGAAGTCCGAAAATCATGAAACTTGTTGAGATGTCGTGATATCATATGTGGAGGCTATGCTAAAAATTTCAGAAGATTTTGTGCACGTTGTCACGTACGATGCTTACAAACCAGGCTATGCTAAAAATTTCAGAAGATTTCGTGGCCGACACCGACTTGCTCGACTCCATCGATCGGGTCGGCACCAAACTTGCCGAAACCCTGGCTTTGGTAAGTTTGATTCAAAGTCAACCTAATGAGCAGGTAACTACGACCCACAACAGATCTACCAGACCAGCTCAGGCCAGTCGTCCTACACGACTTGGTACGGATCTTGTGGTCACATCTACTCCTGAAGGGCGCTCCGTTCATTGCCGGCCAGCACCTATGACGGGTCTCCGGCTCTACGAGTACGAAGCCTCGATGGACAACCACCAGGTCTAGCCCTATGGCCTACGCAACTTCGTGAACATGGCCCGAATTGAGGATTATCAAGAAGGATCGGTCCACATAGTTCAAGAGGGTGGCTCAAGCTCCTCGTTCGGCATCGCATCTAATGCCTCCGTTCACACCGAGCTCCAGCATCATGACGATGAAGGCATTGAATATGATCTGGATATCCCAGACCATGCCCCGGGATTCCCGCGATTCCCATCCTTCCCACCAAGGCGAGGAGACTTGATCAATGTTGTCAGTAATGACGAACCACCAGCAGTCGGTGAAACAGAACAAGAAAGGCTAGCACGCGAAGCACGCAATATTGACCGGTTTAATCGCTGACAAATTAAAGCTGAGGCAGAAGAGGAGGCCCGACGCATAGGGTCCAGCCACGCGACCTTAACAATGCCTTTGACAGTGTGGGGGACAAGTAGGTCTTCAGGACTCCAAGCGCCAACATAGCTGTTGCTATGGCAACAATGCAACGACTACCCAACACCCCGGAAACACAGGCAGTTCGTGATGATATACAAGCTTACCTGACGGCTGCTATGGCCCAGACCACAGAGATTGTAAATCAAGCCCAAGCTCCATCCATCTTAGTCGAATCAAGCCACAGCCGCCAGTACTCAAGTCGCTCATAGCCACCCAACCAATGTGGCTCACGCAACAACGACCCATCAGACAACCGTCAAGGCGGAAACGGTGGCCATGATGGTGGTCGGGACGACAACCGTCGTTGGGATGATAACCGCCGTGACTTTCGGGACGACAACCGCCGAGACAACCATGATAATCACTACGATAACCACAGTCGTAGGGTTAATCAGGATGGCAACCGAGATCGCCGTGATGGCAATAACGATCTCCACCATTACCTCAGAGGACGCGATCTGCGCGATCGCATCAACCAAAGAGCCAATGATCATGCATCCCACGAAAGCTATCGCCGTATGGAATATGATACTGCCCATGGTCCTCTGGGTTTGAAGCAATTTACTCTGCACCTTCACCAAGTCATATGGCCCAAGAACTTCAAGCTCGAAAAACTTCAGAAGTACGACGGCATGGAGAACCCCGAATTATGGGTCATGCTCTACGAAACTACATGCAGATCAGCCATGGCTGATGAGCACATCATGTCTAACTACTTCCCAGTCGCTGTCGGCCATGCAGGTCACCAATGGCTGGTCAGCTTGCCGGTGAACTACTTTGATTCTTAGCAAGAGCTCAAGCAAGCTTTCATCGACAACTTCATTGCTACTTGTGAGCAACCCGACAACAAATATGATCTGCAGCGGATTTGAGACCAGAAAGATGAGCCACTATGCGAGTACATCCGGTGTTTCTCAGAGATGCGCATCAAGGTCCCATCAATCTCTAACAATGAGGCAATCGAGGCTTTCATTACTGGTCTCCGCTTCCATGATGCCCTATGGGACAAGCTCCTTTGCAAGAGACCTAAATGAGTCACAGCGCTCCTGGCCACTGCCAAGAAATATGCGAATGCCGACGATGCTAAAAAGATAATCATCGAAGAAGCAGCAAGGGTTCCACGCTCTGACCACCCCCCACACCGCGATGACTACCGCGGCAACCGTGGTCGGAACGACAATTTTGATCGCCGCAACCAGCGCAACGACCCCCGTGACCACCACGACCAGCGTAATCAGCGGCGTAATCGCCGTGACGATTACAGGGGCAAGCATGCTCAGGAAGACAACGGTGAGGTCAACATTGTTAAGAAAGGTGGCGGACATCGCAACTATGAAGAAGACTACGCGAAAGCATTGAAAGGACCCTGCTAGCTCCACCCCAAGTCAAACCATACCATGGACAATTGCCGCGTTCTCAAGTCTATCTACACGCGTCAACAGGCTCCGGATACGTCCGACAAGCCTAACGACGTAGGGGAACAGCGCAACGAAGACAACAATAATGAAGACATAGATCCCCGTCACAAGTACGTCAAGCCAACCGATAGCGTCCACACCATCATTGGAGGCAAAGTGTCCATCGAGACCAAATGAGAACGCAAGCTGCTCGCCCGCGCCTGCTTGAACGTGGCCAACACCGACAACCTCATCACCGATCCGCGGCTCCCTCCTTGGTCTCACCGTGAGATCTCCTTCAGCAGAAAGGACCAATGGGCTACAATACCTGAGCCAGGACATTTTCCCCTGGTCCTTGATCCTTGTATCAACAAGGTTCAGTTCGATAGAGTGCTGATTGACGGCGGCAGTTCCATCGATATACTGTTCAAGAACAGTCTGCTAGCCCTGAAGATAACCCAGGTGGATCTCAAACCATACGAGGCACAGTTTTGGGGTGTCCTCCCCGGACAGAGCTCTACACCTCTCGGGCAGATCACGCTACCTGTGTAGTTTGGTACCCCGGACCACTTCCGCACCGACTATGTCAACTTCGTGGTCGCTGACTTCGACGGCACCTACCATGCTATCCTTGGTCGACCATCGCTCACCAAATTCATGGCCATACCTCACTACAGGTATTTGGTGCTCAAGATGCCTACCGAGAAAGAGGGTTCTAACTCTCAGGGGCAACGTATACGCAGCTTATACCTGCGAGGACGACAGCATCAAAATAGTAGAGGCTCACGACCTCTCTATTCGCATGGCTGAGACCATGCTCGACGCTAAGAAGACCTCAGCCGACCACCTAGAGATCCCAGAGCTCGAGGCTCCACACAAGAACATCAAGTCCAAGGAGCACAAGGCGATCCAGCTGGTCGACGGTGATCCCAGCAAAACGGCCCTTATCGGGGCCAACCTAGATCCTAAATAGGAAGATGCGCTCGTTAGGTTCTTGAGGAGCAACGTAAGTGTGTTCGCATGGAAACCTGCCGACATGCCCGGTGTACCTCGGAACTTGATCGAGCACTCCTTGAATGTCAATGGCAAGGCCAAACATATCAAGCAGAAGCTACGACGGTTCGCTCACGACAAAAAGGAGGTAATTAGGGTAGAAGTTACACAGCTTTTGGCAGCCAGATTTATCAAAGAAGTGTATCATCCAGAGTGGTTAGCCAACCCGGTTCTTGTACGCAAAAAGAATAATGAATGGAGAATGTGCGTTGATTACACTGATCTCAACAAACACTGCCCTAAAGACCCCTTCGGCTTACCTCGCATAGACGAGGTCATAGATTCAACCGCCGGTTGTGAGCTACTTTCCTTTCTCGATTGCTACTCTGGTTATCACCAGATCGCTCTAAAAAAGGATGACCAGATCAAGACATCCTTCATCACGCCTTTCGGCACCTACTGCTACATGAACATGTCGTTTGGGCTCAAGAACGCCGGGGCTACCTACCAACACGCCATACAGGCCTGCCTCAAAGATGAGATAAAAGACGACCTCGTCGAGGCTTATGTTGACAATGTAGTTGTCAAAACCAAGGAAGCACATACCCTTGTTGACAACCTGGAACGCACCTTTGCAGCCCTTAATACATTCCAATAAAATTAAACCCAAAGAAGTGCATCTTTGGTGTTCCTTCTGGTATACTGCTTGGCAACATCGTTAGTCACGACGGCATACGCCCTGACCCGGAGAAAGTCAAAGCTGTCTTAGACATGAAGCCGCCCAAAAAGGTGAAGGATGTCCAGAAGCTTACCGGATGCATGGCTGCTCTCAGTCATTTCATATCAAGATTAGGCAAAAAAGGACTACCGTTTTTCAAGCTACTCAAAGCATCCGAGAAGTTTGAGTGGTCAGAGGAAGCAGACGCTGCCTTCACACAGTTGAAACAATTCCTTACATTACCTCCGGTCCTCACTGCTCCCAGAGAAGATGAAACCCTCCTGCTTTACATTGCGGCAACTAATCGAGTGGTCTCCACTGCCATGGTGGTCGAGCACGACGAGCCTGGCCACGCCTACAAGGTACAGCGACCAATCTATTTCATCAGTGAAGTACTCAATGAATCCAAGACCAGGTACCCATAGATTCAGAAACTGATCTACGCCATACTGATAACATCCTAAAAGTTGAAACATTACTTCGACGGATATCGTGTGGTGGTCATGACCGAGTATCCTCTAGGAGGACATCATTCGCAACAAGGATGCGAACGGGCGCATCGTCAAATGGGCAATGGAGCTATGCCCTTTCTCCTTGGAATTTGCAAGCCGTACTACAATCAAGTCTCAGGCACTCGTCGATTTCATCAGTCGAGTGGACAGATTTAAGCACACCTGCCTCTTAGGGGCCCGATGAGTATTGGAAGATGTACTTTGATGGCTCTCTCAACATTCGACTGGCGTAGGAGCAGGAGTCCTTTTCAGTGTCACCATCCAAGGAGCAGCTCCGGTACGTCCTCAGGATTTATTTCCTAGCATCTAATAACAGCCGCCGAGTATGAAGCATGCCTACATGGTTTGCGCATTGCGGTTGAGCTCAGTGTCAAACGTCTCTATGTCTATAGAGACTCAGCTCTGGTCATCAACCAACTCAACAAGGACTAGGACACGACCATTGAAAAGATGGATGCATACTGCAAATCAATCAGAAAGCTGGAAGGCAAGTTCTATGGCATCGAGTACACACATGTGGTCTAGGACAAAAATCAAGCAGTAGATGCGCTGTCAAAGTTAGGATCATCCTGAGCCAAAGTCCCACATGGCGTATTCGTTCAAGACCTGCTCACGCCTTCCATCGAAGTGGAAGATCCCACGGTCGACAAGCCTCCAGACCAGCTATTGGTGGCTACGGTTCTGGCGTCAAGCACCACCGAGCCACCTCCGACCACTAATCAGCTCGACTGGAGAGTACCTTTCATCAAATACCTGACAGATGGCAGCGGTTACACTGATCGGACTAGAAAACGAATGCCTGATGCGTCGTAGTAAGCAGTATCTGCTCGTCGATGGCAAATTATGGCGCAAGAATGCAAAGGAGGAAATCTTGATGAAGTGTATAACCCAAGAGGATGGCGAACAACTCCTGGACCAAATCCACTCTGGCTCCTATGGCAACCATGTGGCTTCAAGAATGCTAGTTGGCAAGGCTTTCCGAGCAGGGTTCTATTGGCCGTCAGCTGTAGCCGATGCAGAGAAGCTAGTCCGCCATTGTGAGGGTTGTCAGTTCTTCGCCAAGAGAATCCATGTACCAGCACATGAGATCTAGACAATACCAGCCTCTTGGCCCTTCGCATGCTGGGGACTGGATATGATCGGGCCCTTCAAACCGGCTCCTGGGAAATTTACATGTATCTTTGTGCTGATCGACAAATTTTCTAAGTGGATAGAGTACATGCCTCTGGTATAGGCATCTTCAGAAAAGGCTGTCACGTTCATCGACCAGGTCATCCACCGCTTTGGCATACCCAACACATCATCACTGATCTGGGTACTCAGTTCACCAGGAACGATTTTTGGGACTTCTGCGATGAAAGGAGCATAGTAGTAAAATACGTCTCGGTGGCGCACCCTAGAGCTAATGGATAGGTCGAGCGGGCAAATGGTATGATCTTGGATGCACTTAAGAAGAGGATGTACAGAGAAAATGACAAGGCTCCCAGAAGATGGCTCAAAGAGTTACCAGCCGTGGTCTGGGGCCTCAGAACCCAGCCCAGTCGCAATACCAGGCGTATCACCATACTTTATGGTTTACGGCGCTGAGGCAGTGCTCTCAGTAGATATAGCCTTCAGATCAGCATGGGTAGAGAACTTCGACGAAGACAAGGCCAATGAAGCGCGGGAGCTAGAAGTGAATAGTGCAGAAGAGAAGCGGCTCGATTCTTGCGTACGTACAGCCAAATACCTTGCTGTTTTGTGCAGGTACTACAACAAGAACGTTAAGGAGCGGTTCTTTGTGGTTGGGGACCTGGTCCTGAAGTGGAAGATGAATCAGGCTGGTGTCCACAAACTCGCAACTCCATGGGAAGGGCCCTTCATGATCAAGGAAGTTACATGACCAACGTCTTACAGGTTAGCCCACCTGGACAGGTACGGACGTACCCAATTCATGGCACATCGACAAGCTTAGGCGTTTCTATGCTTAACTACTAAGATATGTACTCCTCTTGTACTTTTGATTTAATTCAATAAAGCTATTATGATTTCTCCGACCACTCTAATGTGTCACTTTGAAGTCTATTGTTATCCTAACTCAACCAGTCAAAACCGACCACCATTCCTTACCAGGTTTTCGGAGTAGGCCCTGTCTCCGGTTCTTCCCAACGCAGTGCATGGGATCTGCTCTCTACGCTATGGGTGATTGGTAGGTCCCCTCTGGTTTGACTTGTCTACGTCTACGTGTGCACAGGCTACGCACCTCACACTCTGACCACAGGACAAACCAGGGCCATACAAACCTGTCAGGATGACGTGTTGACTAAACTGGTACAACTAAACAGAACACTAACATGTTCTCACTTAGTTACACCAACACGAGATCCAAGCTTAAATACGTTTTCCACAAAACAAACAAGCTTATGCTGATATATAGTTATGTTATTACAAGCTTGCTTGAAAAGGTCTAAGTTTACAATAACACAACTACATCTTCTTCTACAGCTATAGCCTATACTATTGGCTAGTCAGGTCACGCGGCACCTACTACTCACTAGGGCCTGACATCGTGCTCGAGTCTCGGGTACTCCTGTGTACTGGTCGAGCTGAAGAAGATGGCCCCGCCGATGCCTGGCTGGTCGAGACCGCGGGCTTCGCCGGTTGGCTCAAAACTGATGGCGTTTCCAGCTGACTTGTTGATGGCATACCCTGTACAAGTGCTGTCCCCCCTCCACATAGGTTAATGTCGCCAATTATTTTTGAAGACAAGTCTAGCTGGGTCAACCAAAGCTCCTCAGCCTTGTCTGGATCTACCTCCTTTGGGTATCCAGCCTCTAGGCGCTTGAGATCGATCAAGGGGTAGTGAGCACATACCATGCTTAGCACATGTGCGCCTGTGTACTCACCCGCCTCCTTCACGAACTCTTGGAACCATCCCCATACCTTTCGGCATCTATCGACCAGTCCGAGCTGCGGCATCGTTGGCACAGTCCTCTATAAGCGCTGGGTCGATAAGGTTGAGGACCGGCAAAATGCCCAGTTGCCACCTCCTTGGCACCGGTCTTTCCATGTGTCCCGATCCTCGGTGATCTCTTAGGCACCACGCCATCCAGCCGTCATGATCTTTCATCATGGCTTCTAGATGCTTCTTGGCATTGACTTTTAAAACTACAAACCGCACAAGCCATTAAAATGTCATACCACGACAAGATAAAGCGGGCAACAAAAGTGAGCAAAGGGGCTTGGAAAACTTACTTTTCAGTTCCTCTTTCATCTTGGTCGTGTGGTCCTGGAGCTACGACTGGTCGTGCGCCAGTTTTCTGTTGTCCTCCTTTAGGCGATCACACTCCACGACCGCACGATTGTTCTCCTCTCAGAGACGGACCACTTTGGCTTCTAAGCCTGCACTACAGCTGTTACTACCAACAACGCAACAACACTTGTCATGCACTTGTTGTGATAAAGTGACTACTTACTTGTTCTTTCCTGCTCTTTGTTACTGAGCAGGACGACCAGGTTCTGGTTCTGGGACTCTTGTTCCGTCCTCTCACGGTTGGCGGCTTCAAGTTGGTGACGCAAGCATTCCACTTCCGCCGTTAGCTCTTTATTGCTTGCAGTGATCCCCTCGATCTGGTCGAAGCATTTCTTACGGTACCTTGCGGTCTTCATTAAGTCCTATGTGCAAAAAGCTAAGTAAGAAAGTTTGACTACACAGCAAGATCAGGTGATGAAGCAAAACATACCTGGACCTCCGTCACCAGTCGTTTCGCCGCTCGTTCAACCTTCTTGGTCTCTTCGACCTCTGGGATTTCCTCATGAACAACCCATTGGTCGTTCTGCCTAGTGCGACACATATACATGTTGTCGTTTGTCCTATGGATGGCCTAAGACCTCCTCTACTTCGTCCTCTTCGGCCTCCTCTTCGGGTATCAGCGCTGGTCTGTAGTTAGTAGCTTCCGCGATCACTATGGCCTTTCCATGGGCTGCAACATCGACAAACGTGCTCTATGCTATCACCTTTGGCTGCTGCTCCTCGGTCTGTTCTTTTACTCTTGGTGCTGAGGTGTTGCCCTCAGCAGGGATGGTGCTTGGAGCACTTGTGCTTGGCTCGGCTCTTCCCTCGACCACCTGCTCAGGGACTGCTGTCTGGAAGCTTGTCTGCTGAGGCTCCAGCGGACCTTCTGCTATGGGTTCCTCCATGGCTGGCTGCTGGGCAGTCTTCTCTGACATTGCTGGTAGAGCCACGCCGCTCCCAGCTAGTTGGTCTAGATTTTCGGTAGACGCCGACCTAATATATCTGAGATAAGTTCAGAAGGCAACCATAATTAATATAAATTGCAAGCTTACATCAAGGTTACAAATACTTACATGTTGGAAGCATGTAATGATGTAGCGAAGGCGCGTCTTCGGCCGTGCTTGCTCCACGTGCTGTGTGGGTGACACCTGGTCTCCCTCTACGTCCAGCACCGACGCTGGGGCTTGGTGCTCGACCCCTTCGCCGCTTGTCCTCGGCACTGCAGTGGTCGGTGATGTGAGTCCCACCAGCACGGAGGAGCCACCTTGCTCCGTTGACTCCAGTTGCCTCCTCCTCTTTTGAGGGACGAGTTGAAAGATGTCTGCATCCTCTATGTCGTCGTTCGACAAAGTCAAGATCGCCTGACGACGCTTGCTGGTCGCCGGCCGCTTACCAGCAGCTTTGGCCGCTGCCTCCTCTCCAACTCCGAGCATGGCCCAGTCCACGTCCTCGCCCCGATGCTGGTCTGGGTGGTCGGGTCAGCAACTTGCGGCCAATCTACACCAGGGGGTGGCGACACAAACACTATCGCTCTATCCTGACCATTAATCTAGGATACAAATAGGAGATCACACAGTAAGTTTCTACTACAATATGAGACTACGGGTACAAGGCAAGATGAGTTACCTTTGGGGGAGGTCGGGCGAGCTTGAAAGCGTGCTCGATGTCGCTCAATCTAACATAATTTGGATCAGCTAAGTTAAATAGCTCTCCAATTCTGGCTCTGACTTCGATCTTGTCAAGCGCCTCCTGCCTCGTCCTTGTTGGGTCTGCGCTACCTTGGTACTCGTAGTCGGGATGTACCCTCCTCTGGCAGGGCCAGATCCTTCGGCTGATGAAGTTCTCGACCACGCTAGGACCATCCCGTTTCTTCCACGGGATCATCCCAAGTATTTCTAGAGTCTATTCTAGGCGCTCGGGTTTCTTCGACCAGCTGGTCCTCTTCTCCGGAATGAACCCCACGTCGCATAGTGTGATCATGTTCGGCTCTTCACGGAATGTAGAACCACTTCTTGTACCAGTTGTCAAGCGATGTGTTCCAAGGGCAGTGCAGGTACTGGGCCTTCATCCCGTCATGGAGGTTGAGGTACACACCTCCGGCTATCTTCGAAGCCACCGCTTCCTTTCTTCCGCAGACAGAAAAGATGGCGAAAGAAGTCGAAATGGGGCTGGAAGCCGCCATATGCTTCGCAAAGATGAATGAAGGTGGAGACAAGGAGAATCGAGTTGGGATGCAGATTGCAAATCCCAATCTCGTAGTACAGACAGAGCCCCTGAAGGAAAGGGTGCACTAGGAACCCCAAAACCCCGCTTGAAGAAGTCTTCGAAAACCACAATCTCACCTGGTTGTGGATCGGGGTACCCCTCGCCCTCCGGTGCGCGCCATCCTATGAGTTCCTTGTTGTGGAGTACTCCCATGATGATGAGGTCTTCGATGGTCTGCTCGTTGCTTCTCGATTTCCACCACTCCTTCAGCCATGACTCCTGCTTTCTTCTGGGCATCACTTTTCGCCATGAATCCGGCCTTGCTGATGAAAGAGGATACGGTGGAGGATTGAGTTGGTGATGATTTTGGAGGTATTAGGGTTGGCAAGAGGAAGAAGAAGGCTGTGGTAGTGAATGGTAATGGGGTTCGGTAAAAAGTAACTTACCAATTCTATACTATATTTAACCAAGAGTTCCGCCATTTCGTCTACCCGAGATTCTTGGGAGATGTGCGCACGCGCCGCAGATGGTTGTTTTCACAACCTCGAGATCTATGCCAATATAGGCGCCTCTTCATTATCAGTGTATGCGCCTCTTCGTTACCAGTGTGAGAGGGCCCACGCTGACGCACCTCCTTACAGGTGCCAAGTGACTGTTTGCTTGAAAGGACAAGAAGGCAGTATGACGTGCTATATCCATCTACTTTTTTGACTAGACATGTCAGATTGGACTTGATAGAGTAAGAAGATAAATAAATACACCAAATAATAGTACAAGTGGCATTTGGTTCTTCGCCGCACCTCTCGTGCTCAGGGACTGTCCAGACCACTATCATGCTCGGGGACTACCCAGACCACTATCGTGCTCGGGGACTACCTAGACCACTACCGTGCTCGGGGACTGTCCAGACCACTACCATGCTCGGGGACTGCTCCGACTACTACCATGCTAGAGGACTTTTCAGATAACTACCGTGCTCGGGGACTGTTCCGACCATTGCTCGGAGACCACTCTCCTCGGCTACATGTGATTTGTACTCACATATAGTCGAGAGGCATTTATTTAGACCTTGCTACAAGGCTTATACTTCGCCTTCCAGCAAGCTTGGGGACTACATCGGTACGATGCACCTGCCGGTGCATCTCGTATTGCTTGTACGATGATTGGATTCTTAACTTCAGTGGAAATTCTTTTTAGACCCTGGCACCACGTGCCTATGTCACCTACTACCAGGCTCAGGAACTAAGTGGGCACACTTCACCTTGCGGTGAATGTGTTTATTTTATCGACCCCTACGCTTTGACTGATTGCCAGAATTACTATTGTCCAAGGGTCACTTACATTTCTTTTCAGAAATACAAGTGGGCACACTTGATAAGGAAATAAATCTTTTTCTTTTTTCTTTAGAGCACCATGCATTCTTCGGAGAACCAGAATCTTCGGCTATAATCGTGGTCTACTGCTTTCTGTTCTGACCAAAATGCTGGCACATTTGATTGGTTAATGTTTCAACCAGTTGGAGATGACATAAAGATGGATCGCATTAGTCGAAGGAGATCGAACGGCGTGTCGTAGCATAATACATGGTGCTCGGGGACTAGCTGTGGGGGTATTAACCCCTATACCCTTATGGCTATGCTTGGGCTGGCCAGGATCAGGGGGTCTAGCCCACTAGAAGACGACGCGCGGCCCGACCAATCTGTTCGGAATCCCGTGTAAGGAATCAAGGTAGATTTGGAGGTCAAGCAAGATCCTGGTCGGTTAGAATAGGAATCCTTATCCGGCCACCTATGGCAATTGTAATTGACTAGGATTAGTTTCTAGATCTGTAACCCTGCCCCCCGAACTATATAAGGCGGGCAGGGGACCCCTCTAAAAAACATCTCTCATTGATATACAGCAATACAATCAGACGCAGGACGTAGGTATTACGCCTTTATGGCGGCCGAACCTAGATAAAATCTTGTGTCTGTCTTGCGTCACCATCTTGTTTGTAGCTTGCGCATCTGTCTGCCGATAATCTACTACCTTGGGCATACCCCTAGGTAGACTGCCGACCATATTTCATCGACATAGAGGAAATCAAGGGAGGTGATATTGGTGGGAGGGAATGACACGTCCATCATCAGATCGGCACTAGCGAGGTGCTCCCACCGTCGGACCACTTCTGGTACTACCTCCTGGACCTACCTTTCGGTATCTAGAACGCGGTGGCGTCCTTCCAGCTAGAGCTAGAGCACCTCATCAGCAGCGAGGCACCACACAGCGTCATCCTCTCCAGCACAATGGGGACGGACGTCCCCTCGCTGTGCACCTTCCTTGAGATATTAATAGGTATATATAAAATTATATTATATTGTTTATACACTCTCTTTTAAAAAGCCTAAAAATTATAAAATTATATACTACTACAAATATTTTGTTGTGACATGTTATGTCGGGGGGGGGGGGGCGTTATGGCCCCCTAGCTCTGCCACTTGTCACCTCGGTGCTATAAATAGGAGGGGCCTATAACCATTCAATCTTAAGGAAGCAAGTAATCTAATACCACTTCCCCTTCCCTGGCCCCTTCCCTCTCTCCTGACCATGCGCCCGCCCACCCTCCCCCCCACCTTGTCGACAGAATATGCTCGTCAGTCCACCGAGGGGTATCCCACGATGGTAGATTTGTCGGTGGGGATGCGCGTAATCAGGAACCGGATGGTGACACAAGGCGCAGGGACAACGATTTAGACAGGTTCAGGCCGTCTGATCGACGTAATACCCTACGTCCTGTGTCTTTGGTGTATTGTATTGAATACATGATGTCGAGTAGAGGACCCCTGCCTCTCCTTATATACTCTAGAGGGGCAGGGTTACAAGTAAAGTATCCTATTTGGTACTATACAATGTCTTGTGGTGCACGCCGAGCAGCGCCGTGCACGCCTTAATCTTGTGGGCTGGGCCACCTCCGATGGTGCGGCCCATGTCTTGGGGGCCATACCCCCATAGTTAGTCCCCGAGCCTGACAGTAGGTGATGCAGTCACGTGGTGCCAGGGTCATAAAGTAGAAGACCAGCCAAGCAGGCAGCCAGTCCCCGGGCGTAGCCTCGAGATGAGAACAAGTACATTCACCGCAAGGTGAAGTGTGCCCACTTAGTCCCTGAGCCTGCTGGAAGATAAAGAATGAATCTTGTAGCAGGGTCAAAGAAGTCTGAAAGCTTGCCGACGTCGTCTGACATGCGCGTATCAAGACCCCCGACATGCTGCCTAAGATCAGCACCCTGATCCGAACAACATAGAGCAGCTTGATAGCACACCGACGAGACGTAGCAAGATTCGAGCAGCAAGGGAGTCCCCGGCGTCGCTAGCGATGTCCGAGCACCGAGGAGCAAGGAGTCCCCGGCGTCGTTGGCGATGACCGAGCACCAAGGAGCAAGGAGTCCCTAGCATCGCTGGCGATGTCCGAGCACCAAGGAGCGAGGAGTCCCCGGCGTTGCTGGTGATGTCTGAGCACCGAGGAGCGAGGAGTCCCTGGCGTCGCTGGCGATGACCGAGCACCGAGGAGCGAGGAGTCCCCAACGTCACTGGCGATGTCCGAGCACCGAGGAATGAGGAGTCCCCAGCGTCACTGGCGATGACTGAGCACCAAGGAGCGAGGAGTTCCCGGCATCGCTGGCGATGACCGAGCACCAAGGAGCGAGGAGTCCCCGTCGTCGCTGGCGATGTCCGAGCACTGAGGAGCGAGGAGTCCTTGGCGTAGACGGCGATGACCGAGCACCGAGGAGCGAGGAGTCCTCAGCGTCGCTGGTGATGACCGAGCACCGAGGAGCGAGAAGTCCCCGGCGTCGCTGGCGATTTTCGAGCACCGAGGAGCAAGGAGTCCCCGGCGTCGCTGGCGATGACCGAGCACCAAGGAGCGAGGAGTCCCTGGCGTCGTTGGCGATGTTCGAGCACTGAGGAGCGAGGAGTCCCCAGCGTAGGCGGCGAGGTCCGAGCACCGAGGAGCGAGGAGTCCTCGGCGTCGCTGGCGATGACCGAGCACCGAGGAGCGAGAAGTCCCCGGCGTCGCTGGTGATTTCCGAGCACCGAGGAGCGAGGAGTCCCCAGCGTCGCTGGCGATGACCGAGCACCGAGGAGCGAGGAGTCCCTGGCATCGTTGGCGATGTTCGAGCACCGAGGAGTGAGGAGTCCCCGGCATTGGCGGCGACATCCGAGCACCGAGGAGTCCCCGGCGTAGGCGGCGATGTTCGAGCACCGAGGAGTCCTTGGCGTAGGCAGCAAGGTCCAAGCACCGAGGAGTGCCCGACATAGGCGGCGAGGTCTGAGCACCGACGTAGCTGACAACGTCCATGCAGTGAAGTGTGCCCACTTAGTCCTCGAGCACGAAGAATCCGAGGGCTGAGGAGTAACCGGCGTCGCTGGCGATGAAGCACGAGTGACGAACAGTCTGGTCGACTGGTCGGCGGCGAAGTGAACATTGAGTAGAAATGACCGGTGAATAGTCCGATCCACTAGTCGGTGATGGAGTCCATGAACCAAGCGGTCCGACCAGTTGATCAGTGGAGAAGTCCGAGCACCAGGTGGTCCGATCACCTGGACGATGACCCTGCAATACAAACATGTAGAATGGGTAGTACATGATGTACAAATAAATAAACTCTGGAGAAAAATCAGCAATGGTGATGAAACAATGTATGCAGTTCGGCGATCAGTTGGCGTGAAATATATTTATGTTTAATATAAACCGCCCGAACAGTTAGTGTGTAGCTGAGTCTCCAGCCCTAGCTAGCCCATAGTCCATAATGTCGAGCGCGGAGCCCATGCACGTGTAGGAAGAACAGGCATGACCAAGGAGCCGCTGCCGACCACCCATAACGCAGAGCGTGGAGCCCGTAGCACATGTAGGGAGGAGCCGGAGACAGGGCCATCTCTGGAGGCGTCCGAGCATCAACGTGATTGTTCGAGGGTTCAGAAAATCGTTTGAAGAGCAAATATGGATAAAACAGTTCGGAAAAACATTATGGCGATATACGGAGATTGGAGAATATTTAGAAGAATATTAAAACGTGACTTAGCTTTAGACGGAGCGTCTGGTCGGTGACGTATGATGTTATCTGGTCGACGTTGATAGCGCGCACCTGGCGGGCGGTGAGTTGTTGGTGAAGGCGACCTCGGAGGTGGTTCCGAGATCGGATCTGCTGTCGCAGGGGCTGGTGTAGCAGCGATGAATCATCGTCGTGGACCGAGATGGATCTCCATGAGATTGACGACGAGAACGCGTTGTTGATTTGAGATCCATCTGGCTCGCCATGGATCAAGTGCACACCCCTACCTGGCGTGCCAACTGTCGACAGAATATGCTCGTTAGTCCACCGAGGGGTATCCCACGATGGTAGATTTGTCGGTGGGGATGCGCGTAATCAGGAACCGAATGGTGACACAAGGCGCAGGGACAACAATTTAGACAGGTTCGGGCCGTCTGATCGACGTAATAGCCTACGTCATGTGTCTTTGGTGTATTGTATTGAATACATGATGTCGAGTAGAGGACCCCTGCCTCTCCTTATATACTCTGGAGGGGCAGGGTTACAAGTAAAGTATCCTATTTGGTACTATACAATGTCTTGCGGTGCACGCCGAGCAGCGCTGTGCACGCCTTGATCTTGTGGGCCGGGCCACCTCCGATGGTGCGGCCCATGTCTTGGGGGCCATACCCACACACCCCCAGAGTGGGCACCATCACGCCCCCTCTGCCCACAATGTAGCACGTATCGAAGAAGCAGGAGGGGCCATCGATGGAGACATGGCCAAGATCGGCTACCGCGGTGCGGAAGGAGTCAGGGATGCGATGTACACTGGGAGGGCAGGCCGTGTCACGGTGGTGCCAGAGTCTAGGATGACGCCACGACGACCCGTGTATGGGTCTAGCTGGAGGTCACGCTTAGTCACACCTGGCACGCGCGTGCCGCCCATGCTGAGGCCGATAAGCCGCACATAGTAGAATGTGCCCATGTTCGGGTTCCATACCGTGGGGGGTGAAGGACGCTGGCGGGGAGGTCTGCATGGCACCGGCAACGAAGGTGAGGGTGGAGGAGTGGGAGCCGGGGCTTGACAAGAAGTCAAGGAGATAGTAGGAGAAGCTCGTGGCATTGTAGCCGAGAGCAGCAATCTGGCTCAAGCACGATATTTGGCCACGGCCAAGGCCCAGGATCCCCATGGCCGATCGACAGGTGTGGAACCTGGACGCCGCCCGTGAAGGTCATCATCTCCTTGATGAAGTCTCCCACCGTCGTAGAGCGATCCCCGCAGCCCACGGCATAGACGCACGTCATGCGCTTCGCGTCGCCACCACCGTATCGTCCCAACGCTTGGCAATCTGGCACGTTGTATACCCCATTTTGCAGTATGACGTCGAGTGCCGCGGGTCGAACATGGGCTCGGACTATGGGTATCACCGCCGGCATGGCTGGCACGGCAGCCACGTGACGTGGTTGCCCGTGTCTAGTGCCAGCAGTGCCTCGACGCCCGGCGTGCCCACCGCGATCTTGGCGATGTATGTTGGCTTCGCCAAGGAACCACTCAAACATGTAGAGTAGAAGCTACTTTTGATCCTTCTGCTCTGGATCCAACAATGGTTCCTGTGGAGGAGCTGTTGGAGTAGGAGCCATGGCAAACATGCACTTAGTTTTGTTCAAAGTCAGACTTGCTTATCTTTACTAACAACATTTATTGATAACAATACAAATAAACATTTACAAAATTAAATATATTAATTAGATAAGCCAAGGAAAAAAATATTTGGGTAGTGCATTTAATGATATTGTACGTGTTAATATGTTTTTATATAAACTTAGTCAAAAGTTGAGAAGTTTGAGCGGCAACAAAATAACTGTATATTGTATAAATTATAAAAGGTCAGTTACGAGTCGCTTGCTTCGATCAGAAGTGACCTTGAGTTTTGCTAAGGCCGCAGGGGTTGGTGGTTACATATGAGAAGGGAAAAGGAGCTAGCGAGATGGTTGCTTTGATCAGTAGATTAAGAGCATCTCAAAAAGTCTTTCTAAAACTTATTGTCTAAACCATCATAAGAAAATCATTTGAACAAGAAAATCGTTTTCCACGCTTGAGGGAGCTAAACTCGTTGTCCATCTTTAGCTAGAGAGAGAATTTCAGAATAGAGGACAGCTATATTTGGATATTCAATGAGAGAGAAATAGTTTTTTAAATAATATTTTTTAATGAATAATTACAAATCTAGAAGCTATTATATAAAAATTTTGAGATATGGTACCCCGCCGGGCTCCCAGACTGGGGAAATGTCGCAGCTTTAGGATAGGGATCCTATGGGGCTTCTGGTGCAAATCTAGATGCAATTTTGCATGAGAAACTTAAGATAGTGTTGATTTAGATGCAAAAATAAGCTCAAATTTAGAAAAAGTTTTTTTTATTATGATTTCAATAAAATTATTGGAGTTTTGCTATTTATTTCTCCATGCACGTAAACTATATACTGTAGCTAGATTTTCGGTTGCGTGCGCGTTCATACCCATACAAGTTGGTTGTCAAGTGGCTTATCGACAGAGTTAGCCACAAAAATCTACATCATGCATCCATGGCACTTTCCAATTGGCAATTTGGCAGCATTTTGAACAACACTGCTGGTTTGTAGTGTCAACCGACAGTGACTGTTGCTTCAAGAGTGTTAGTTCTTGGCTCAAGCCAGCAGTGTTGAGCAAGCCTATACTGTCGGTTCATGGATCAAACCAGCAGTGTTCTCGTAACTATCAGTGTCGGTTCATGGTTCAAGCCGACAGTGTTGAGCAAGCCAACACTGTCGGTTCATGGTTCAAACCGGCAGTGTTGTAAATATCAGTGTCAGTTCATGGATCAAACCGACAGTGTTCTCGTAACTATCAGTGTCGGTTCATGGTTCAAGCCGGCAGTGTTGAGCAATCCAACACTATCGGTTTCCTTCTAACCGACAGTGATGGTTACGACAACACTGTCGGTTTGTTGCTAACCGGCGGTGATGGCCCGTTCGTATTTTATTGTTTTATAATTTATTTTAATTTATATTTTTTCGTGGAATCGGGTTTCGCTTTATATATGCGACGTAGACGACAGGTCCATCAATATTAAACATTACAAATGTTACGATTACAA
Organism: Miscanthus floridulus; assembly: GCF_019320115.1. Classification (NCBI taxonomy): domain Eukaryota; kingdom Viridiplantae; phylum Streptophyta; class Magnoliopsida; order Poales; family Poaceae; genus Miscanthus; species Miscanthus floridulus. The sequence goes on along the minus strand of NC_089594.1, from coordinate 83,682,471 downwards.
TTCAAATGTTCTTATCCACATCTCGATCCTTCAAAATAAAAAAGAAATGTTCTTGGACTTCACACATGCTTCTCGGACTTCCTACAATAATCTGGTGAGCCGCTCTGGGCCATACTGGTCCTTGTACCTCACGGATTGTGCAATGGAAAATACTCCATCTTTTTCCAATACCTCGGCTAAGATAAATTTTCCTAGCGACGATTGTAGTGCGACGATCTCCGTGTCTAGCAGCCTTTCATGCTTAAATTTCTTGCGCTGTCGTTCAAAAAAGATGATATCCAAAGAGGAACAGTAAATCATTTTGTTGAATTATTAACAGACATAAATGAAATGGAGATTATACACACCAACTTATCGGCTTCTTCCGATTTCCCGCCGATGTAGCGAAGCATTGCCCACATTACATAAAACCCACATTCATTGTTTCCCGTCGGCTGTGATAGGTACTTCCTCTCCATTTCGACAACCTTGAATGGGACCGGCGTCCCACCGATATATCTTCTTCGGACAATGAGCAACATTAGAAAGCGGTATGTGTGACAAGAAAATAATAGTTATTAGGATCACTTACTAATTCAGCACTGCCACCAGTGCATCCAGATGATGAAATGGTTTTTTTCTTCGAGTCCCACACCTCGATCAGATTTTTGGCAAGATTGACACAAATGAAGACGAAATGGTTGCTGCAATCACGGAATCCTAATTATCGAATAATCTTAATGAAAAAAGAAGCATAAAATTAAAAGCCAAAACCACATACTCGCAGTTGTTGGCTAGAAGTATGTGGATTTTCTTCTTTATCGTGAATTCAACGAAAACAACAATCAATCTCTGTTTCAGGTATTTCATGTCACATCCATAGAAGCCTAGACATGTCCTCTCATTGACTCGGAAGGGGTCTAAGAAGCCTATGTAATCCCATTTGCTTTTTACAATGCAAAATTTTGATATACACCTACATAAAATCATGGAAAGTGCTCAAAAGTTAACAATTTGTCTCAAGAGAGTAGTTAATTGTAATATCGTGCGTGTAGGGTACTTACATAGTCCACAGCATCAACATTTGAACATCAAGATCGCGTTTCTGGTATAGCTGGAACAAGCACTCCCACTCGGCATCGAACTTCTCTTCTTCGGGATAATGGAAAACATGTGGCGAACGGATAATAACCTCAAAACCAAAGTCGTCCGTCTCTGTTGCTTGAGCCATGGCGCATATATGTTGTTAGATTTTTATACTCGTCATCGGGAACCAAAAGATTGCCCCTTTCATACTTCATTACCAGTGTTCCCGTCCCTTGTACATCATAATAGATGTTCACGGCCTCTTCCATGGTTAATCCTAGGTTGTCTTCGACGTACTTCTGTATGTTCCTTAAATCTTTATTGTGTATTTCTTCGTCTCTTGTTGTAGCATATTTATTCTGTGTTTGCCTTTTCAATTCGGAATTCAACATATACGAAGGCAGTGAGGCATAGAGATTGAAGAAACTAACATAATCTTCCTTCGAGATGTGTGCTATAAATTTTTCTTTCATCAAGGTGGTAACGCTACCACTGAACGGCCTTTTTCTTTTCTGTTGGTCCACTTTGGGAGCACTAGCGACTGAATCCAAGGACCTTTTCTGCGATAGCGAGGATGTCCTTGATCTTGTTTTGGGCTGAGGTGGAGGATGACGACAAGAATTCTATTTTCTCGGCGCTGATGAAGATGGAGGAGGGGGAGGAGGAGGAGGAGGAGGAGTCTCTTTTCTCGAGTCTGATGAAGATGGAGTCAGACAAGGAGGAATAGAAGGAGACCTCTGTCTTCTCGGGGGTGATGGCTCCGGATGAGGAGGGGAGTGGTCTCTGTTGGGAGATGGTGAGTGATCATTGGGGGTGGGTGAAGACTCGCAGTCGTCCTCATCATCAGAGGACAATTGATGGTCAAGCTTAATGAAGCGCTTGCGGCAGGCCACTTGAGAGCCCTTGTTTTGACCAAGTTTCGGCCTGTCTTCCGCTAAGGGGTACTCAATGGGTATCTTGTTAAACTTCTTATCAAGTATTCTATCAAGGGTGATGCGAGTGTACCCCAGTGGAATTGGGCGGCCATTAATTGTCCCGTCTCCCGTAGGCCAGGCCTGGCCGAGCACCACCTTGTCCTTTGTCCATTCCCGACGGATGTACAACCTGACATTGATGGGTTTAGTGATGTCGTCCATCAGATGAGGCAGATTCGCCTCTTCTTCGTCGAGCGGGGTCGATCCGCAGCTGCTCTGACCCCTAAACTGTGGGCTAAATGCACTAGGAGTAGGGTTTTGTCGTGCTACTGACCCCTTGGATAGCAAAATTTGCTTGACTCGTGCTTCAATGGTCGCCTCAATCCGTGCTTCCATTCTGTCTTCTATCTCTTTTAGTCTCCTCAAATACTCTGCCTCATGTTCCGCTCTACCCCTCGAGCGGCTTCGGTAAGTGTTAGATTCTTGGGGGAACGCTAGTTTCCAAGGAACAACACCGGTTCCTCTAGTGCGACCAGGGTGCTCCTTGGTTCTGAGTGCTTGGGTGAGCATGTCTTTCTCCTTGTTAGAAGTGCGAGTCCCTTGCCTCACCTCCTCAGATACCTGGGAGATCCTCTAGATGAGTTCACTCATGGGTTGATTTGAGGAGCTAAAGCTCCCGTCCTCGGTGTGCCGTACATTTCTCCCCATATAGTATAATACCGATCTGGGCTCCCAATCGGCGGTCTCAACCTGAATGCCTTCCTCAGCAAGGCGATCCATCTTTTGAAGTTCTGCTTCAAATTCTGGCATCTTTTTGGCGTAGCCATGAGAGCCGAGATGATGAGGATTCGTCGCTTTCTGTGAACTTTCCTTATTCTTCCTGCTCAGTTCTAAGTACACCTTGAATAACCTGTATTCCTTGAAATTCTGCCAGAAGTCCTTCTGCTTGCTAAACTATCCACCATCAAAATCTGGCTCTTTATTTTGGAGGACAAAATTCTTGTACAATGTCCCCTTGAATTTCTTGAAGCATGTCCCCATGATTTCTTTTTCTTTTTTCTTGACTAACTCCCTGTCATACTCGACTGTGAAAGTGAAATACTCTAGGATCTTGACATCCCATATGTAATCCTTCTCGCTTTCGAGAACCCTCCACCGGTCATCATCTTTCCCAATCCACTTCCTGTACTTAATCGAGATGAAGTCCCTAACAAGTAACCCAAGGATAGTCTTGTATTTGGTCAAAGCTATAGGTGGTGAGAGTGGATCCCCGAATTCATCGAACTCAGTAATGTGCCAGTGTGCATTCCTACCAACAGGAATCTTTGACATGCCTCGCTTGGATCTGGCTTTCCTGCTACCCGAACCCTCTGGCTCCTCGGCCGGCGGAGGCTCCTGCTAGAGACACTAAGTAAGCTATGACCCTCAATTGATTAGCGTGTGTGGCTACATAGTGACATGATACCAAAGTTACCTGGCCATCTTGGTCATTTTGACCTAGATCGAGCAGGCCGGACGGGGTCCATGGCTACTCGTTCTCACTGACCTGATAGACACCGTCACCGTTTGTTGGATTATGTGGCTCTCCCGTCCCAGCGATATCAGTCGCTTCTTGTTGCCGATCAGTTCTTCAGCGACGGGGTAACATGCGATGATGAGTCATGGCTGTGACACGATCATGGTTAGTTTTGGCGACGGACAACTACTAATAGCATATGTTCATATATATATATAATATGTTTAATGCAAAGTCTATAGTCCACATACAACAAAGTCAAATAATAGCATATGTTCATTTAGAACAAATTCATTGTTTGATTGACCACATACAACAAAGTCCACCTACTCTTCTATGAAACTAAGCCTACATCAACTTCCAAATAAGAAAAGCGATGACCATAGCCATAAATAAAAGCATGACATCTTTCCAAGACCAAGGAGCAATTCTCCTAATCTTCACATCTCTGGCGGGTGGCTTCTCTTTGATCTCCAGTGCCAGCGGATGGCCATGGTTTGCATTCATTAGACCATAGTAGGCCGGTTGCCCATGGTTTGCAAGGTAGGCCAGATGACTATAGTAGGCCCTCAAAGCTTCAGCTTCTGTGTTTTTTGTGTGTAAATTACCAGGGTAGCGATTGACTTGAGCATAGCAATCTTCCTAGGTTCAATAAATCCCAGGCATGTGACCAACATGCACTACATACCATGCCATGGTTGCGTATACATTTAAGTAAATTAGGTTGCCATTCAAACATGATGTATTCTTATACAATTTAATATATTTACGAATAACACACGACCATTGCATAGATAGGAGTGTTTGGAAAATAGCTATTCGCGTGCCTTAGTAATAGTTGTTAGATGTAGGAAAGATATAAAAAATATTTTTTATTCATTAAAAACCAAATGATGATTTAGAGAGTTAGTTTAAGACTTTTGGATATACTCCTAGAGATGTCTAAGAGTCTTCAGTCTCACTATAAATCCCCCAACCATCGGCGTGAGGTTCTTTCACAAGTATCAGTGCAGGTAAGCATCTTTCCAATTTAGTGATACTTTGATCTAAAACTTACTTGGTTGGTAGGGGCAAATATGCATCTCATACTATCCTAGGAAAGTGACATGCAAAAACTCAAAATAAGATAGGATTGTTGGAAAATATTCCCAGTTTAATGCACAAGGCTACATAACTATGTATTACTTGTAATCTTGCAAAAGTTAATAATTATGCATCTTTATGCTGATAGCATGGAGAATTCCATGACAAGTTTGGACATATATTAGTTCTATAGGTCTAAAGTATATATACTCCATCCTCACATCCAAAAACATTGAGCATTGGTGGCACAGTTCCAAAAACATTGTGTACCTGCCTGATGGGAGCGCAGTTGCAATTGCAAGCTACGAGGTGAGGCTAGCCATTGGTTTCACATATATATCCGGTCAAGCTCCAATGATGCACAAGATGGTTTCACAGAGAAAACATAAGTTTGTTTCACAGAGAAAATGCAAGTACTCCAAAAATAAACTACCATTAACGTTCAGAGAACAATTTCTATCAAGTATTATGAGTCCATGCTATGTTTATCCTGGTAACCAAAAATAAAATTACGCTTTTGTTCTTATCAGTATACTGATCAATAGAGCTGAGCAACGTCCTACTAAGTAACAATGTACTACTTACTAGCAATGCGTCTAGAAACACAAAGAAATAGATAGCACACACTGTGTGGCAAACCTAGGTTCTAGCATTCACAGTTGCATGATCAAACTGTATGATAGCACACACTGCATGATCAAACTGATTCAAGTAAGCAGCTGTGGGACATTTCATCAAACACATAGCGGGTAGTGAGCCACGCACTCACCGTGTGGGGGGGGAGTAGCTGTCTACGCGCTCCTGAAGGCCTCGATGGTGGGATGGACGACGCGGTGCTCCGGATGGCATGGTGCTTCGGCTTGGCACGGATGACGCGGTGCTCCGGCTTGGGTCGGTGGATGGCGTGGGGCGGTGCTCCGGTGTGGGGCGCTACTTCAACGTGGGGCGGTGCTCCGGCGTGGGGTAGTGCTCCGGTATGGGGCGGTGCTCCGGCGTGGGGTGGTGGACGGCGTGGGGCGGTGCTCCGGCAGTGCGGGGGGAGGGGATGGCGCAGGGTTGAAATGAATTGGGATAATTTCAACCCGCGCCACTTTTATAGCAATAGCTCATCACTGCCGGTTCTGCTTGTAAACCGATAGTGATGGGGCACATCACTGCCGGGTCACTCCCCAAATCGGCAGTGATGTGTTGTAGCAGTTAGGTGTTAAGTTAGGTGTTAAGTAGGATAAGTTTTCATTTTCTTTCGAACTCCTCCTACTGGCACAATGGTTAAGACCCCTCAACTTAGCCCCCAAGACCCATGTTCGAGTCCCAGGTGGCCCAAATTTTTTTGTTCTATTTTATAAATTATTAATTTATTTCGGGAAATAGCTCATCACTACCGGTTTTGCTTACAAATCGACAGTGATGGTGTACATCACTGCCGGGTCATTTCCCAAACCGGCAGTGATGTTGTGTAGCAGTTAGGTTTAACTTAGGTGTTAAGTAGGATAAGTTTTTGTTTTCTTTCGAACTCCTCCTACTGGCGCAATGGTTAAGACCCCTCAACTTAGCCCCCGAGTCCTGTGTTCGAGTCCCAGGCAGCCTAGTTTTTTTGGTTTAATTTTATAATTTATTAAGCGGTCTAAAGGTCAAAAAGATAAAATAAATGTGTTGCATCCCTGAATTGAACCGAAGCCTACAAGTTCTAGAGTAGCGGACAAACCATTGAGCTATCACCTAATTTCGGAAAGTTTGAAGGAATTTATTCCTTTGAGTGATTATCTGTCCCTGCTTTGCGCATAGGCCCTTCAACTCCCCGGCCACGCTGGTTGAGCGGTTCCCATATGAACAACTGCTGTTTTAATTACCCGATCCATGAAGCGCGGTTCCCATGAAGAGCCCTTCAGTTCCCCATGAAGAGACGCCGCATTTACCCATCCATCAGCTGCTCGCGCCGGTTCCCAAATGTAGGTGCGCTCCATCATCCAAGGGGTGTGAGTTATTGCACTGTGATCAGTTCCACCATCGACATGCCTTTATAAGCCAGGCCCCCATGCACACAGTCGCCCGCCACACCACCGCTCATCAAGAAAGCGAAGCACCGCCCTTCCCACTCACACCTCGCCCTGGCCCTCGACCCGCCGCCATGCACAATGCCTCACCGCTTGAAGACAACATGGTCGAAGCTGAACCCATCGTCCCCACATCACCCCCGATGCCTCCACCGACGTCGTCGTCTGAATCGGACCTCGAGGTGAACCTCGAGGATGATCTGGACCGTGAGACCGCATCGGAGGAGGAACCAGAACCTCTTTCGGTGGAGGAGGTCGTCTTCAACTCGTTGGAGACAGCTCGGAAGGAGGAGGAGGACCGGCACCTCCGTGCCATCACACAGAAGGAGACCGACGACTGCATCCTAAAGCGCGTCATCGAGATCTCCAAGGAGGAGGAGCGTCGCCGCGAGGAGGAGGAGAAGCGCCACCGCGAGGAGGAGCGCCACCGCTAGGAGGAGACCGAGCGGCGTCTCACGATGGACGTGGAACAGCGCTGGCGCAGGGCTAAGCAAAAGAAGCGCGAAGAGGACCGGCAGCAGGGGGACAACGCATGCGGCAGCACCGGCAGTAATTAGTAGCACTACTGATTAATCAATGCCTTAGGTTGATGTACTAATTTACTAGTGCTGAAAAAATCGTGTCATCGAATCCTTTGTTTGATCATCATCACCTTGGGTTGATACTTTGCATTGCATATGACCTCTCATTTTATTTGCTTACATATTGGATGTTGCATTTTGTATGACCTCGTTTTGCTTACCTCATTGTCACGAAGACCGTAGTATATGATATGCTACGTACCGGAGATCGAGGGGGCCAACAAGACTGTTGCTCTTCTAGATAATACCGTGTTGCAACATGTCTGTCATCTGTCACATCACTGTCGGGCCATTCTTTAAACCGACAGTGATTTCTATGTGTGGTTACACCATAAGTAAATTATCTTTTCTACATCTTTCGAACACCTCCTACTGGCTCAACGGTTAAGACCCCGTAACTTAGCCCCCGATACCCGTGTTCGAATCCCAGGCGGCCCAATTTTTTTGGTTTACTTTTATAATTTATTAAGCGATCTAAAGGTCAAAACGATAAAATAAATAAACCATAGCACACATCCTATACTAGTGCAGTGGTTAACTGTCTGAACTCTGTAGCCCGAGACCCGAGCTCGAACCCGAGGGCTGACATAATTTTTTTTAATTTTTTATATATCACTGCCGGTTTTTAAAATAAACCGACAGTGATAACAAGCATCACTGTCAGTTTCTTCTCATTACTATCGGTTTCTTGAAACCGACAGTGATGTTTATATATTAAAAAAATTCTTTTATATACTGAATAAATAGAAGCATATGTATTCCTATGTCGAAATGGCTTGAATTTTTTTTGACAAGCGTGTACACCCAAATTAAGATACCACACAGGATCTTAGGTTTTTCTAATCTTTTTTTATTAATTATATTTTTCTGTGTGCTGAATGAGACAAAAGAGGGTGAATTTTATCTTGGACCCAATAGATTTTTTCATCCACCTCCACAAAATTCTTATCCATAGGGCACATTAGAGCCTGTGTAAAAGTTTGGCACCATTCCAGATTTTTTCGTGGGTAGACTCAGTTCAACCTATAGTTAAACGGTCTCGTCGCGCGAAAATTCAATTAAACCTCAGAAAGTAGCAAACCTTCTTCGGAAAATCCCAAACTAGGTGTTTCCTTCACATGTGGCACATGAAAGCCTGAGAAAAAGTTTGAGACCAATACGACACCGAAATTCCTATAAACCTTAGAAACCTTGATAACCTATGTGTATAGTCATGGTTCGATGAAAGGGCACATGTACCTCTGTAAAGCATGTATACTCCGCCTATGTTTTTTTGGCAAGTATGTACACCCAAATTAAGACCCTACACAAGATCTTAGGTTTTTCTGTTTATTTTTTTATTTATTATATTTTTCTCTGTGCCAAATGAGACAAAAGAGGGTGAATTTCATCTTGGACCCAATAGATTTTTTCATCCATCTCCACAAAATTCTTATCCCTAGGGCACATTAGAGCCTGCGTAAAAGTTTGGCACCATTCCGGATCTTTTTATGGGTAGACTCAGTTCAACCTATAATTAAACGGTCTCGTCGTGCGGAAATTCAATTAAACCTCAGAAAGTAGCAAACCTTCTCTGGAAAATCCCAAACTTGGTGTTTCCTTCACATGTGGCACGTGCAAGACTGAGAAAAAGTTTGAGACCAATACGACACCAGAATGCCTATGAATCACAGAAACCTTGATAATCTATGTGTATAGTCATGGTTCGATGAAAGGGCACATATACCTATGTGAAGCATGTATACTCCGCCTATGTTGAAATGGCTTGAAATTTTTTTGGCAAGCATGTACGCCCAAATTAAAGACCCCACACAGTATCTTAGGTTTTTCTGTTTATTTTTTATTTATTATATTTTTCTCTGTGCCAAATGAGACAAAAGAGGGTGAATTTCATCTTGGATCCAATAGATTTTTTCATCCACCTCCACAAAATTCTTATCCCTAGGGCACATTAGAGCCTGTGTAAAAGTTTGGCACCATTCTGAATCTTTTCGTGGGTAGATTCAGTTCGACCTATAATTAAACGGTCTCGTCGCGCGGAAATTCAATTAAACCTCATAAAGTAGCAAACCATCTCCGGAAAATCCCAAACTTGGTGTTTCCTTCACACGTGGCACGTGCAAGCTTGAGAAAAAGTTTGAGACCAATACGACACCGGAATGCCTATGAACCACAGAAACATTGATAACCTATATGTATAGTCATAGTTCGATTAAAGGGCACATGTACCTCTGTGAAGCATGTATACTCCGCCTATGTTGAAATGACTTGAATTTTTTTTGGCAAGCATGTACACCCAAATTAAGACCCCACACATGATCTTAGGTTTTTCTGTTCATTTTTTATTTATTATATTTTCTCTGTGTCAAATGAGACAAAAGAGGGTGAATTTCATCTTGGACCCAATAGATTTTTTCATCCACCTCCACAAAATTCTTATCCCTAGGGAACATTAGAGCCTGTGTAAAAGTTTGGCACCATTCCGGATCTTTTCGTGGGTAGACTCAGTTCAACCTATAATTAAACGGTCTCGTTGCGCAGAAATTTAATTAAACCTCAGAAAGTAGCAAACCATCTCCGGAAAATCCCAAACTTGGTGTTCCCTTCACACATGGCATGTGCAAGCCTGAGAATAATTTTGAGACAAATACGACACTAGAATGTTACATGAATTACATGCATGACAATAATTAAACACACAAAGCCGTACATATTAAAATTAGAACCCAATTAAACTACGACCTTGAAAACCTAGCTAAATAAACATTAATTACTATCGGAATCACTGCCGGGATCGATCTGGCCACACACACTAACATGCCTCTGTAGCCATATATGGTAATTGATGTCACGGATTATGTATCCGCTTGTATCGATGAAGTCCAATGCCCTAATGAGTGCACTCTCTCGTGCCTCACAATACCGAAAGAATGGTCGGCCATAGATGTAACCTACTAAACGACCACTGCCCCTGTTAGTAATCCTTATGCAGTATGGGCGTCCTTCTATAGTGAGCTGGCCGAGGTTTTCATTGCAGAAGTCCTAATCGTACCCGAGTTGCTCTATAGCTTGGTCTAGAATGGCCCACAAGCCACATGCAGCATAGGTAAGGTCCTGTAGCGCAATCTGCATGTGGAGAAAAAGAAAAAAAATTAGAGAATGTTATTACAATAATAAACAACAAATAACCACGACTTAGGTATAAGTGACCATTTTACCACATCCGCATGGTTGTAGCTCGCAAACCATTTGCTTGCTTGCAGGACGGGGATATCATCAGCATTCAAAGCAAGTGCCTTGAAGTGCGAGAAATCAAGCACATCATAGCAAATACGTCGAAGTACCTCTAAACAAATGCGCACGGCATTTAATTGGGCGCTTATCACGTCCGGGCTCTGTATTCCTGTCCCATGGATATGGTTTCGATGATTTGAACCCCTCACAGGGATGAAAAAACTGAGTTCACACGTCCATAGCCGACCACTTGCATTAGATGCCGTATTCTCGATGATGTTCGAGATAAAGAACAAGCTAAGTGCTGTTCGCGGCCAATCTATTGGGGATATAGTCTGCGACATATATGCATGCAACAATGATATTAAACTAATTACAGTTATTTGTTAGCATCAAAAAACAAAAGATGTTGGAAAATATTTCATACAATAGCTAGAACAGGGAACCGTGGAATGGCCACATTAGGAGCGAATGGCTCATCGCCAGGGTGGAAACCTGGTTCTTGTGGTGGGGGAGGTCCGTTGTTCATACCACCTAATCGATAAAATGCAAAAAAAAATATGAACATAAAATATATGCACAAAAAATTCTTCCCAGTAAAATGTGGCAACATAATTAAATATAGATTGAATGCAAGGAATAAGAATATATATAAATGTAGAATGCAAAGAAACATGAATATAAATATAGATCAAATGAATATAGATAGAATATTGGAGAAGACAACATATCAATACTATTGAAAAATGCAGGAGCCATGACCAAATCACGTAGAGAGAGAGAGTGGATGTCTTGAGAAGTGAGAGTGAAATGTGAGAAATGAGACTGAGAGAGTTCGTGGGTGGGTGGGATCGATGTATGTGGCCGGCAGTTTGTTTTATGAGTTTTATATAGGGGGGCATGGACATCACTGTCGGTTTTTAAATAGAACCGCTAGTGAAAGTTACTATCACCGCCGGTTTTTAAAATAGAACCGACAATGAAGGTGACTATCACTGCCAGTTTCTAAATAGAACTGATAGTGAAGGTGCATATATGTGAAGGATATATTTATTTATATACTACAGTGGGAAAGTTTTAACAACAACGATATATTTATTTAGATAGTAATGAAATACATAAAAAATTACAAAAAATTAGAAATAAGTTACATATACGATAACAAAGACCTTACACTAAAATTCTATATACGATAACAAAGACCTATTTGCATACAGGTCAATGTTACCATTAATGTGTATCAACACATTATAATTTAACCACCTCAGTAGCATTCGTCTAGCACCAACTAGGGTCAAACAACAGCACCGAGATGGTCTACAAGCTATACCAGTTGGAAATGATAAGTGGCATCGATGAATCCATGCCTCTGCTGTACATGTCCTTTTTCTTGGTACAGTCCAGAGCACATTGGATTCAGCTCGGCACCACAGCGGATGGCTCTGTGAACCTCGTGGCATCTCCAATCTTCGGCGTTGCTCTATCTTCAGTATCATTCTTCTAGTACCTCATGTGTGCACCATTTTGGTGGACTACGATGCATAACGATATATGTGGTTTGTTGTGAGAGGAAAACATTGTACTGATAAGGCCTGGCTGAAACCAACATGCATGGAGAGGCTAGCTCCTGGCCGAGGGCCATTTTATAGGGGCTAGCAGTCGTGGTATATTTTTATTTCTGAACTAAAGTTGTCGGGGTTGGTGGGAGCAATGTTCCAACTGTTATGGTTATGGGAGCACTGTTGGCATGTGAGGAACATCTATATATCACTGTCGGTTTTAGTTAAAAAACCAACAGTGAATGGGGCCTTCTGTGTCGGTTTGAGCAACCGACTGTGATAGAAATGGTCACTGCCGGTTTTAAAACCAAAACCGGCAGTGAAGGGCTCTGCCGCCAACTTTAGGTAAAAAAATATAAAAAAACAGTGTCGATTTAGAGCCTGCCATTGCCTGAGATTCGAGCGCGGGTCACGGGGTTGAGAGTGCGCAGCCTTAACCGCTGAGTTAGGATAGGGAGTTCGGTTAGAATGGTTTTATTTTTTCTTTTATCCCATTGTAATGCACTACTAAATAATAAATGCAAAATCAAAAAAGTTTGGCCTGGCTGGGATTCGAGCGCGGGTCTCAGAGTACAGAGTGCGCGGCCTTAACCGCTGAGCTAGGGAGTTCACTTATTTTGCTTTTCTTTCTTTATTTATTAATAGAAATAATGCTGTTATTTTATATTCTAAAATAACACAAAAATTTGTGTCTTGATTATTTAATTCTATGATAATGAATTAATGGTATATAATTATCAAATAATAGTGTTTGTGAACATCATCTTAATATTTGATTACATAGTCAATAATTAAATTATAGAGATGCGCACAAAATATAAATTAAATATTCAGTGTGAATTACTGATACAACATCTGCATAATGATTACATAGTTAACAATAATCTAACTATCTTTAGGTTCATCAACAATGAGGGCCTCATTGTGATCAATTCGTACGTAAGTAGGTTCGTCACCCTCTCGAAGGATAGGTAGGGGTACGTTCGCCCTGAATGGAGGCATTTCCTGATAGCCCCTGTAGTCTTCTTCGTCCGTCACTCCATCAACACCCACAATCTTCCTTTTCCCTTCTAGGACTACTTTTAGCCTTCCTTTTGTCTTGTTGTCCCTTGGATAGAAGACTTGCATAACATCTCTTGCAAGGACGAAGGGGTCGTCTCTGTATGCGGTCTTGGTGAGATCAATGGTAGTGATAATCAAGCAATGTAGCCATCAAAACGAAGCTAATTAAGCAACAAAATCAAAGGAGTCGATGTTTGTTACTAACCTTAAAGCAAAAAGATGAAGCCATTCTTCAAATTCCAAGCACTAGCTTCATAGTGAAGAGCAGCCGCAACAATGGAGGGAAGGGTCCAAACGCGTGCCTCTGTTCTTGGGATGGAAGAGAGGAGAAAGGAGAGGACGGCTATAGCCTTTTTGTGTTGTAGGCTTATCACCGCCGGTTCTTGGCTAGATCCGACAATGATAGAGCCCTATCACTATCGGCTCTTGGCTTAAACCGGCAGTGATGAGTGCCCGCCAAAACACTACCGGTTCAAGCCACAAACTGGCAGTGATGTGGTTCCTTCACTGTCGGTTTTAGCCCAGTCCTAATTATTTTTTCATTTTCAAGCTCATAACCGGTAGTGAATGTACATCACTGCCGGTTCTCACAAATGAGGCGGTGATCAGGCCGGCAGTGATGTGCAAATCTGGCGTAGTGAATACACGCACGCTCCATCCCAAACTTCCAAAGCAGCTCGCCTAGTTCCACAAGAAAGAAGCTCGCATAGTTGCACGAATGGCCGCCTCCTCGTCCTCGATCCTCCTCCTCCTGGCCGCCACCTTCGCAGCCAGCGCCAGCGCGGCGACCTTCACCATCAATAACAACTGCGGGTTCACGGTGTGGCCGGCGGCGAAACCCGTGGGCGGGGGCACGTAGCTAAACCCGGGCAGGACGTGGACCATCAACGTCCCCGCCGGCACCAGCTCGGGCCGCGTGGGGCCGCACGGGCTGCTCCTCCAACGGCAACAGCGGGAGCTGCCAGACGGGCGACTGCGGCGGCGCGCTCGCCGGCACCTTGTCCGGGAAGCCTCCCATGACGCTAGACGAGTTCACGATCAGTGGCAACCAGGACTTCTATGACATCTCGGTCATCGACGGCTTCAACATCGGCATGGCCTTCTCGTGCAGCACCGGCGTGGGGCTGGTGTGCAGGGACTCGAGCTGCCCCGACGCGTACCACCAGCCTAACGACATGAAGACCCATGCGTGTGGCGGTAACAGCAACTACCAGGTCACCTTCTGCCCGTGAGGCTGTATCGGAGAGTGATTTCCAGGAATAAGACGCACGTGTCGTGGTAACATGCCCATGCGTGCATGCATGTATGTGCACGCCTATGTATGTATATACATGGATTTGTGTACGTAACGTATACACCAGTGTATATATAATAAGTCGCTGTTCATAATGTCATGTTGGAATTAAAGCCGGGATGATACAGCAAAGAGAGGAAAAAATGTTAATTATTGCCACGAAGTGATTAAACAAAAAAAATGAAGGTATATTATATGGCTGGCTATACTAGAACGCTAAATCTATCCTATCGGCTTCTTGTGCGCTGAAAGATCCAGTCGGCCTGTGGAATGCCGACTGGTGACATCAACCACGTGGTACAGTATACCAGCCACAAACCACGTGGTACAGTATACCAGCCACAAACCATGTGGTACAGTACGGCGGCTCTACGGGGCTTCGCTTGCTCGCGAGCGGTAGGGGGGGGGGGGGGGGGGCTGGAGCCCCCCTAGCCCACCGCTGGCTCCGTACCTGGTTGTTGACAATAAACTATCTCAGAAATATTTCCACGACGAAAGGCATTTTTGACATCCAGCTGATGAATGGGCCAAGACTGAGAAACTTCGATGCTCAGAACAGTGCGGATGGTGGCCGGCTTGACAACCGGACTCAAGGTCTCATCAAAATCAGTACTGGGACGCTTCGAATAACCACGGACATCCCAACGAGCCATGTAGCGAGCCAATGAAGCATGGAAATGAAACTTGTGTTTAAAAATCCATTTACCTATCACAATGTTGGCACCCGCTGGCTTGGGCATCATAATTGTCTTGCATAGCCTGACGCCAATGAGGGTACGCAAGAGTCGATCTGTAGGTCACAGGGACAGGGGAGACACCAGAGTGGCTCACGTGGAGGTTGAGTCGATCACCTGGCTTCATGATGCCGTGCTGGGAGCGCGTCGTCATGCGATGCATAGCCGGCAGTGGATGCGTCAGAGGTGCTGGGGTCGTTGCAGGAGGGCACCGTGTGCACACAGTCGACCACCCGAGGAGGCGGGTCCGAAGACGAGGCCGCGCGTGGCGGCGCGGGTGCCTCACGTGGTGGCACGGGATTCGCGCTCGGTGGGGCGGATGCTGGTGACGTGGCCACGCTCCGATTGGCGTCAGTGGGACGCGAGCGAGGATAGAAATATCCTCCGGAGTACCTGTAGTAGAAGACAGGGAGTTTGTCCTGGTGGACATGTCAGTTAGATCACAGAGGAAATCAAGGGAGCTGAGGTGATATTGGTGGGAGGGAATGACACTCCCATCATCAGATCGCCACTAGCGAGGTGCTCCCACCGCCGGACCGCTTCTGGTACTACCTTCTGGACCTGCCTTTCGGTATCCAGAACGCGGCGGCGTCCTTCCAGCTAGAGCTAGCGCACCTCATCAGCCGCGAGGCGCCACGCAGCGTCATCCTCTCCAGCAAGATGGGGACGGACGTCCCCTCGCTGCGCACCTTCCTTGAGATATTAATCGGTATATATAAAAATTATATTATTTTGTTTATACACTCTCTTTTAACAAGCCTAAAAATTATAAAATTTTATACTACTACAAATATTTTGTTGTGACATGTTATGTCGGGGGGTATGGCCCCCTAGCTCTGCCGCTTGTCACCTCGGCGCTATAAATAGGAGGGGCCTGTAACCATTCAATCTTAAGGAAGCAAGTAATCTAAAACCACTTCCCCTTCCCTGGCCCCTTCCCTCTCTCCTGACCATGCGCCCCCACCCTCCCCCCCACCCCCACAGTGGGCACCATCACGCCCCCTCTGCCCACAATGTAGCACGTATCGAAGAAGCAGGAGGGGCCGCCGATGGAGACATGGCCGAGATCGGCTACCGCGGTGTGGAAGGCGTCAGGGATTGCGATGTACACTGGGAGGGCAAGTCGCGTCACGGTGGTGCCAGAGTCTAGGATGACGCCACGACGACCCGTGTATGGTCTAGCTGGAGGTCACGCTCAGTCACACCTGGCACACGTGTGGGCTCTACTACTAAGTTCTAACCTCTCGTGGTCCCCGACGGCCAGCCACCTGCCACCTATAAATCACTACCCCAGATCTGGACATCACTGCCAGTTCAAAAACCCACTTCACTGCCGAATTTTGAACCGATAGTGGCATATTGGTAGTGATGGGGGGGTTAACATCACTGCCGGTCCTCAAAAACTGACAGTGATCTACAGGAAACAGTGTCGGTTCCTGGCTCCACCCAGCAGTGTCCAGTTGAACAACACTGCCGGTTTGTAGTGCCAACCGACAGTGACTGTTGCTTCAAGAGTGTCGGTTCTTGGCTCCAGCCAGCAGTGTTGACCAAGCCTACACCGTAGGTTCATGGATCAAACCGGCAGTGTTCTCATAACTATCAGTGTCGGTTCATGGTTCAAGCCGGCAGTGTTGAGTAAGCCAACACTATCGGTTCATGGTTCAAACCGGCAGTGTTGTAGTAAATATCAGTGTCGGTTCATGGATCAAACCGGCAGTGTTTTCATAACTATCAGTGTCGGTTCATGGTTCAAGCCGGCAGTGTTGAGCAATCCAACACTGTCGGTTTCCTTCTAACCGGCAGTGATGGTTACGACAACACTGCCGGTTTGTTGCTAACCGACGGTGATGGCCCGTTCGTATTTTATTGTTTTATAATTTATTTTAATTTATATTTTTTCGTGGAATCGGGTTTCGCTTTATATATGCTACGTAGACGACAGGTCCATCAATATTAAACATTACAAATGTTACGATTACAATTCAAATGTTCTTATCCACATCTCGATCCTTCAAAATAAAAAAATGTTCTTGGACTTCACACATGCTTTTCGGACTTCCTACAATAATCTGGCGAGCCACTCTGGGCCATACTGGTCCTTGTACCTCATGGATTGTGCAATGGAAAATACTCCATCTTTTTCCAATACCTCGGCTAAGATGAATTTTGCTAGCGACGATTGTAGTGCGACGATCTCCATGTCTAGCAGCCTTTCGTGCTTAAATTTCTTGCGCTGTCATTCAAAAAAGATGATATCCAAAGACAGTAAATCATTTTGTTGAATTATTAATAGACATAAATAAAATGGAGATTATACACACCAACTTATCGGCTTCTTCCGATTTCCCGCCGATGTAGCGAAGCATTGCCCACACTACATAAAACCCGCATTCATTGTTTCCCGTTGGCTGTGATAGGTACTTCCTCTCTATTTCGACAACCTTGAATGGGACCGGCATCCCACCGATATGTCTTCTTCGGACACTGAGCAACATTAAAAGGAGAAACATTAGAAAGCGGTATGTGTGACAAGAAAATAATAGTTATTAGGATCGCTTATAATTCAGCACTGCCACTAGTGCATCCAGATGATGAAATGGTTTTTTCTTCGAGTCCCACACCTCGATCAGATTTTTGGCAAGATTGACACAAATGAAGACGAAATGGTTGCTGCAATCACAGAATCCTAATTATCGAATAATCTTAACGAAAAAAGAAGCATAAAATCAAAAGCCAAAAACACATACTCGCAGTTGTTGGCTAGAAGTATGTGGGTTTTCTTCTTTATCCTAAATTTGTCAAAAACAACAATCAATCTCTGTTTTAGGTATTCCACATCGCATCCATAGAGGCCTAGACATGTCCTCTCATTGACTCAGAAGGGGTCCAAGAAGCCTATGCAATCCCATTTGCTTTTTACAATGCAAAATTTTGATATACACCTACATAAAATCATGGAAAGTGCTCAAAAGTTAACAATTTGTCTCAAGAGAGTAGTTAATTGTAATATCGCGCGTGTAGGATACTTACATAGTCCACAGCATCAACATTTGAACATCGAGATCGCGTTTCTGGTATAGCTGGAACAAGCACTCCCACTCAACATCGAACTTCTCTTCTTCAGGATAATGGAAAACATGTGGCGAACGGATAATAACCTCAAAACCAAAGTCGTCCACCTCTGTTGCTTGAGCCATGTAATATTCATGCAACTGGCGCATATATATTGTCAGATTTTTATACTCGTCATCGGGAACCAAAAGATTGCCCCTTTCATACTTCATTGCCGGTGTTCCCGTCCCTTGTACATCATAATAGATGTTCACAGCCTCTTCCATGGTTAATCCTGGGTTGTCTTCGACGTACTTCTGTATGTTCCTTAAATCTTTATTGTGTATTTCTTCATCTCTTGTTGTAGCGTATTTATTCTGTGTTTGCCTTTCGAATTCGGACTTCAACATATACGAAGGCATTGAGGCACAAAGATTGAAGAAACTAACACAATCTTCCTTCGAGATGTGTGCTGTAAATTTTTCTTTCATCAAGGTGGTAACGCTGCCACTGAACGACCTTTTTCTTTTCTGTTGGTCCACTTTGGGAGCATTAGCGACCGAATCCAAGGACCTTTTCTGCGATAGCGAGGATGTCCTTGATCTTGTTTTGGGCTAAGGTGGAGGATGACGATGAGAATTCTATTTTCCCGGCGCTGATGAAGATAGAGGAGGAGGGGGAGGAGGAGGAGGAGGAGTCTCTTTTCTTGAGGCTGATGAAGATGGAGTCGGACAAGGAGGAATAGAAGGAGACCTCTGTTTTCTCGGGGGTGATGGCTCCGGATGAGGAGGGGAGTGGTCTCTGTTGGGAGATGGTGAGTGATCATCGTGGGTGGGTGAAGACTCGCAGTCGTCCTCATCATCAGAGGACAATTGATGGTCAAGCTTAATGAAGTGCTTGCGCCAGGCCACTTGAGAGCCCTTGTTTTGACCAAGTTTTGGCCTGCCTTCCGCTATGGGGTACTCAATGGGTATCTTGTTAAACTTCTTATCAAGTATTCTATCAAGGGTGATGCGAGCGTACCCCAGTGGAATTGGGTGGCCATTAATTGTCCCGTCTCCCATAGGCCAGGCCTGGCCGAGCACCACCTTGTCCTTTGTCCATTCCTGATGGATGTACAACCTGACATTGATGGGTTCAGTGATGTCGTCCAACGGATGAGACAGATTCGCCTCTTCTTCGTCGAGCGGGGTCGATCCGTAACTGCTGTGACTCCTAAACTGTGGGCTAAAGGCACTAGGAGTAGGGTTTTGTGGTGCTTCTGACCCCTTGGATAGCAAAATTTGCTCGACTCGCGCTTCAACAGTCGCCTCAATCCGTGCTTCCATTCTGTCTTCTATCTCTTTTAGTCTCCTCAAATACTCTGCCTCATGTTCTGCTCTACCCCTCGAGCGGCTCCGATAAGTGTTAGATTCTTAGGGGAATGCTAGTTTCCAAGGAACAACACTGGTTCCTCTAGTGCGAACAGGATGCTCCTTGGTTTCGAGTGCTTGGGTGAGCACGTCTTTCTCCCTATTAGAAGTGCGAGTCCCTTGCCTCACCTCCTCAGTTACCTGGGAGATCCTCTGGATGAGTTCACTCATGGGTTGATTTGAGGAGCTAAAACTCCCGTCCTCGGTGTGCCGTACATTTCTCCCCATACAGTATAATACCGATCTGGGCTCCCAATCAGCGGTCTCAACCTGAACGCCTTCCTTAGCAAGGCGTCCATGAGAGCCGAGATGAGGATTCGTCGCTTTCTGCGAATTCTCCTTATTCTTCCTACTCAGTCAAAGTACTCCTCGAATAACCTGTATTCCTTGAAATTCTGCCAGAAGTCCTTCTGCTTGCTAAACTGTCCACCATCAAAATCTGGCTCTTTATTTTGGAGGACAAAATTCTTGTACAATGTCCCCTTGAAATTCTTGAAGCATGTCCCCATGATTTCTTTTTCTTTTTTCTTGACTAACTCCCTGTCATACTCGACTATGAAAGTGAAATACTCTAGGATCTTGACATCCCATATGTAATCCTTCTTGCTTTCGAGAACCCTCCACCGGTCATCATCTTTCCCAATCCACTTCCTTTACTTAATCGGGATGAAGTCCCTAACAAGTAACCCAAGGATAGTCTTGTATTTGGTCAAAGCTATAGGTGGTGAGAGTGGATCCCCGAATTCATCGAACTCAGTAATGTGCCAGTGTGCATTCCTACCAACAGGAATCTTTGACATGTCTCGCTTGGATCTGGCCTTCCTGCTACCCGAACCCTCTGGCTCCTCGGCTGGCGGAGGCTCCTACTAGAGACACTAAGTAAGCTATGACCCTCTCAATTGATTAGCGTGTGTGGCTACATAGTGACATGATACCAAAGTTACCTGGCCATCTTGGTCATTTTGACCCAGATCGATCAGGCCGGACGGGGTCCATGGCTGCTCGTTCTCACTGACCTGATTGACACTGTCACCGTTTGTTGGATCATGTGGCTCTCCCATCCTAGCGATATCAGCTGCTTCTTATTGCCGATCAGTTCTTCGGCGACGGGGTAATAGGCGACGATGTGTCATGGCTGTGACACGATCGTGGTTAGTTTTGGCCGTGGACAACTACTAATAGCATATGTTCATATATATATAATATGTTTAATGCAAAGTCTAATAATAAGTTTACATACAACAAAGTCAAATAATAGCATATGTTCACCTAGAACAAATTCATTGTTTGATTGACCACATACAACAAAGTCCACCTACTCTTCTACAAAACTAAGCCTACATCAACTTCCAAATAAGAAAAGCGATGACCATAGCCATAAATAAAAGCATGACATCTTTTCAAGACCAAGGAGTGATTCTCCTAATCTTCACATCTCCGGCAGGTGGCTTCTCTTCGATCTCCAGTGCCAGCGGATGGCCATGGTTTGCATTCATTAGACCATAGTAGGCCGGTTGCCCATGGTTTGCAAGGTAGGCCGGATGACTATAGTAGGCCCTCAAAGCTTCAGCTTCTGTGTTTTTTGTGTGCAAATTACTAGGGTAGCGATTGACTTGAGCATAGCAATCTTCCCAGGTCCGATAAATCCCAGGCATGTGACCAACATGCACTACATACCATGCCATGGTTGCCTATACATTTAAGTAAATTAGGTTGTCATTCAAACATGATATATTCTTATACAATTTAATATATTTACGAATAACACACGACCATTGCATAGATTGGAGTGTTTGGAAAATAACTATTCACGTGCCTTAGTAATAGTTGTTAGATGTAGGAAAGATATAAAGAATATTTTTTATTCATTACAAACCAAATGTTGATTTAGAGTCAGTTTAAGACTTTTGGATATACTCCTAGAGATGTCTAAGAGTCTTCAGTCTCACTATAAATCCCCCAACCATCGACGCGAGGTTCTTTCACAAGTATCAGTGCAGGTAAGCATCTTTCCAAATTAGTGATACTTTGATCTGAAACTTACATAGTTGGTAGGGGCAAATATGCATCTCATACTATCCTAGAAAAGTGACATGCAAAAACTCATAATAATATAGGATTGTTGGAAAATATTCCTAGTTTAATGCACAAGGCTACATAACTATGTATTACTTGTAATCTTGCAAAAGTTAATAATTATGCATCTTTATGCTGATAGCATGGAGAATTCCATGACAAGTTTGGACATATATTAGTTCTATAGGTCTAAAGTATATATACTCCATCCTCACATCCAAAAACATTGAGCATTGGTGGCACAATTCCAAAAACATTGTGTACCTGCCTGATGGGAGCATAGTTGCAATTGCAAGCTATGAGGTGAGGCCAGCCATTGGTTTCACATATGTATCCGGTCAAGCTCCAATGATGCACAAGATGGATTCACAGAGAAAATGCAAGTACTCCGAAAACAAACTACCATTAACGTTCAGAGAACAATTTCTATGAAGTATTATGAGTCCCTGCTATGTTTATCCTAGTAACCAAAAATAAAATTACGCTTTTGTTCTTATCAGTATACTGATCAATAGAGCTAAGCAACGTGCTACTAAGTAACAATGTACTACTTACTAGCAATGCGTCCAGAAACACAAAGAAATAGATAGCACACACTGTGTGGCAAACCTCGGTTCTAGCATTCACAGCTGCATGATCAAACTGTATGATAGCACACACTGCATGATCAAACCGATTCAAGTAAGCAGCTGTGGGACATTTCATCAAACACGTAGTGGGTAGTGAGCCACGCACTCACCGTGGGGGGGGGGAGCAGCTGTCTGCGCGCTCCTGAAGGCCTCGGTGGTGGGACGGACAGCGCGGTGCTCCGGACGGCGCGGTGCTCCGGCTTGGCATGGACGACACGGTGCTCTGGCTTTGGGCGGTGGACGGCATGGGGCGGTGCTCCAGCGTGGGGTGCTACTCCGACATGGGGCGGTGCTCCGGCGCGGGGTGGTGCTCCGGCGGCGCGGGTGGAGGGGATGGCGCGGGGTTGAAATGAATTGGGATAATTTCAACCCGCACCACTTTTATAGCAGTAGCTCATCACTGCCGGTTCTGCTTGTAAACCGACAGTGATGGGGCACATCACTGCCGGGTCACTCCCCAAACTGGCAGTGATGTGCTGTAGCAGTTAGGTGTTAAGTAGGATAAGTTTTCGTTTTCTTTCGAACTCCTCCTAATGGCGCAACGGTTAAGACCCCTCAACTTAGCCCCTGAGACCTGTGTTCGAGTCCTAGGTGGCCCAAATTTTTTTGTTCTATTTTATAAATTATTAATTTATTTCGGGAAATAGCTCATCACTGCCGGTTTTGCTTGCAAATCGACAGTGATGGTGTACATCACTGCCGGGTTATTCCCCAAACCAGCAGTGATGTTGTGTAGCAGTTACGTTTAACTTAGGTGTTAAGTAGGATAAGTTTCCATTTTCTTTCGAACTCCTCCTACTGGCGCAATGGTTAAGACCCCTAAACTTAGCCCCTGAGACCCATGTTCGAGTCCCAGACAACCCAATTTTTTTAGTTTAATTTTATAATTTATTAAGCGGTCTAAAGGTCAAAAAGATAAAATAAATGTGTTGCATCCCTGAATTGAATCGAAGCGTACAAGTTCTAGAGCAGCGGACAAACCATTGAGCTATCACCTGATTTTGGAAAGTATGAAGAAATTTATTCCTTTGAGTGATTATCTGTCCATACTTTGCGCGTAGGCCCTTCAACTCCCCGGCCACGCTGGTCGCGCGGTTCCCATATGAAGAGCCGCTGTTTTAATTACCCGATCCATGAAGCGCGGTTCCCATGAAGAGCCTTTCTGTTCCCCACGAAGAGACGCCGCATTTACCCATCCATCGGCTGCTCGTGCCAGTTCCCAAACGCAGGCGCGCTCCGTCTTCCCAACGTAGGCGCGCTCTGTCTTCCGAGGGGTGCGAGTTATTGCACTGTGATCAGTTCCACCATCGACATGCCTATATAAGCCAGGCCCCCATGCACACAGTCAGCTGCCACACCACCGCTCGTCAAGAAAGCGAAGCACCGCCCTTCCCACGCACACCTCGCCCTAGCCCTCGACTCGCCACCATGCACAATGCCTCGCCGCTTGAAGACAACATGGTCGAAGCTGAACCCGTCGTCCCCACATCACCCCCCGATGCCTCCACCGACACCGTCGTCCGAATCGGACCTCGAGGTGAACCTCGAGGATGATCTAGACCGTGAGACCGCATCGGAGGAGGAACCAGAACCTCTTCTGGTGGAGGAGGTCGTCTTCAACTCGTTGGAGACAGCTCGGAAGGAGGAGGAGGACCGGCACCACCGTGCCATCACATAGAAGGAGATCGACGACTGCATCCTTCGTCCTCGTGACCATGAGACCGTGGAGCTCCGCCACCGCCTCCCGCACGTGCCCATCCACGTGCCTCGTGGCCATCTTGGTCGGCACGGTCGCATCTGCCACCGTGTCGACCTCCCACCACAACACGTCCGTGCAATCCCTCGGCTGCTGGATTTGCTGAATGGGTTTCTTCTCGCGCTCTGATGATGTCGCCGCCTGACCTCGCGTCAACAGCGGCGGCGGGCCTCCCGCCGCCTGAGGCGCTTGGCGGCTTCAGGTCCAGTGCTGGCGTGGTCGACGGCCAACTCGATGTGCAGAACATCGAGCGTGGTCAAGTCGGATCGGAGCTGCAGCTCACATATGAAGTTGGACGCTCCTCGCGCAGTCATGCTTGCTACCGTACTGGTTTGGTTTATGGAAACATATGTGGACTAAAAGCCCAAAACTAAAGCCCGTAAACACTCAAAGTGCCACGGCCCACGGCCCGTAAGACAATTTTCTTTTATTTTTCTGTTTTTCCTTCTACCACCATGGCACTGTACCAAAGATTTTACTGTCCACTACCCCATATCAGGACAATACTGCCAGTTCAAAACACCCCATCACTGCCAGATTTTGAACCGGCACAACTAAACCAACAGTGATGAGAGTTAGCTATCACTGTCGGTTCCTTTAACCTGCAGTGTTCTGCAATTTCACTGCCGGTCCTTTACAGAACCCGGTAGAGTTTAGTTCCATCAACACTGCCGGTTCATGAGACCACCCGGCAGTGTAACCTCGAACATCACTGTCAGTTTGTGTCTTTAGCCGGTAGTGTTGTCGTAACCCGCACTGCCGGTTTGGGACAAGGCCCGGCAGTGATGTCTAACCCAACGCTGTCGGTTTGTGGCTCAAGCCGGCAGTGCCATCTTGGCCATCACTGCTGGTTTGTTGCTAACCCGCAGTGATGGCTCGTTAGCATTTTATTATTTTATAATTTATTTTAATTTATATTTTTTTATAGAATCGGGTTTCGCTTTATATACGCTACGAGACGACAGGTCCATCAATATTAAACATTACAAATGTTACGGTTACAGTTCAAATGCTCTTATCAAGATCTCGATCCCTCAAAATAAAAAAGAAATTATTCGATAAGACGATGCATGCTTCTCGGACTTCTTACAATAATCTAGCGAGCTGCTCTCGGCTATACTAGTCCTTGAACTTCGTGGATTGTGCAATGGAAAATACTCCATCTTTCTCTAATACCGCGGCCAAGATGAATTTTGCCAGCTCCGATTGCAGTGCGACGATCTCCATGTCTAACAGCCTTTCGTGGTTATATTTCTTGCCCTATCGTTCAAAAAAGATGATATCCAAAGAGAAATCAGTAAATTATTTTATTGAATTATTAACAGACATAAATGAAATGAGGATTATCCACACCAACTTATCTGCTTCTTTCGATTTCCCGCCGATGTAGCAAAGCATTGCCTAGGTACTTCCCCTCCATGTCGACAACCTTGAATGAGACCTGTGTCCCACCAATATGTCTTCTTTGGACACTGTGTAACATTAAAAGGAGAAACATTAGAAAGCGATATGTGTGATTAGAAAATAATATATTATTAGGATCGCTTACTAATTCAGCACTGCCACCAGTGCATCCAGATGATGAAATGGTTTTTTCTTCCAGTCCCACACCTCAATCAGATTTTTAGTAAGATTGACACAAACGAAGACGAAATAGTTGCTGCAATCACAGAATCCTAATTATCGAATAATCTTAACGAAAAAAGAAGCATAAAATTAAAAGACGAGAACACATACTCGCAGTTGTAGGCTAGAAGTACGTGGGTTTTGTTCTTCATCTTGAATTCATCGAAAACAACAATCAATCTCTTTTTCAGGTCTTCCACGTCACATCCATGGAGGCCTAAACATGTCTTCTCATTGACTCGCCCGGGGTCCAAGAAGCCTATGTTATCCCATTTGTTTTTTAGTATGCAAAATTTTGCTATACACCTACATAAAATCATGGGAAGTGCTCAAAAGTTAACAATTTGTGTCTCGAGAGAGTAGTTAATTGTAATATCATGCGTGTAGGGTACTTACATAGTCCACAACGTCAACATTTGTGCATTGAGAGAGCGTTTCTGGTATAGTTGGATCAAGCACTCCCACTCGACATCGAACTTCTCTTCTTCAGGATAATGAAAAACATGTGGCAAATGAATAATAACCTCAAAACCAAAGTCCTCCATCTCTGTTGCTTGAGCCATGTAATATTCATGCAAATGATGCATATATGTTGTCAATTTTTTATACTCGTCATCAAGAACCAAATGATTGCCCCTTTCATACTTCATTGCCGGTGTTCCCATCCCTTGTACATCATAATAGTTGTTCGCGGCCTCTTCCATGGTTAATTCGGGGTTGTCTTCGACGTACTTCTGTATCTTCCTTAAGTCTTCATTGTGTATTTCTTGGGCTCTTATTGTAGCGTACTTATTCTATGTTTGCCTTTCAAATTCGGACTTCAACAAACACTGAGGTAGTGAGGCACAGAGATTGAAGAAACTAACACAATTTTCCTTCGAGATGTGTGCTGTAAAATTTTCTTTCATCAAGTTTGTAACACTGCCACTGAATGGCCTTTTGTTTTTTTATTGGTCCACTTTGGGAGCATTAGCGACCGAATCCAAGGACCTTTTCTGTGACTGCGAGGATGCCTTTGATCTTGTTTTGGGCTGAGGTGGAGGAGGAGGAGGAGGATGACGACGAGAATTCTATTTTCCCAGGGCTGATAAAGATGGAGGAGGAGGAGGAGGAGGCTTCTCTTTTCTCGGGGCTGATGAAGATGGAGTCGGACGAGGAGGAATGGAAGGAGACCTCTAGCTTCTCAGGGGTGATGGCAAGGGATGAGGAGGGGAGTGATCTCTGTTGGGAGATGGTGAGTGATCATCCACTACAAGAAATCTCCTTATACATGACAATTTGTATATGACGTATTTCGAAAACACCATGGATCAGTGATGGGTTTATTTGGACTCCAACAGCCGGCCCATTTACAAGCATCGAGTATATAAGAACAAACTTAGGTTCTGGATCGAGCATCACCCACCATCCGCCGTCTCTTCTCTCGTCTCTCACTTAAAACAGATCGGGCTCCCCCAACGGATCGAGATCCTCTAACTTGGGCTCTTTCTACTGCAGAGGACGTAAGACCTCCGATGCCATCCATTCCACATCCTGCGGCATGGAGAAAAAGCAAATAGAGGAGGGAAAGAAGGAGCCCAATAACAGCGCCGGATGGACGGAAAAGGCGCGAACCTGGTAAAAAACACGGGAGTCTGATGAGAAAAGGCGCCAAAGACGACGCTTACGATCGCCAGACGACTGAGCTTCTCCTCTTGCATCTCCTCTGCACTTCAATTGTGTGCAGGTGTGAGTAATCTTACTCCCTTCTCTCTCGTCGTTCCTCTTTACAGTGGCTTCACTGAGATTGATTGAAATTTCATCACTAGGTTGCAGACTTAGTTTTTGCTTCTCCTGTTGTTATGTAAGAAGCTCGATGGAAGAACAAACTAACAGATTGCATCATGATTCCAATACGTAAGCAGCACGTACAACCCCACTTTATCATTTCTTATGTGACATCATAAGTATTTTACCCTGGTAGTGCTAATCTATTTCATAATTTTTTCTCTGTACTTCCACAAACCCTTCTCATGTTATTCTTTTTTGTTGCAGAGATATACTACCTGGCTTGGCACCTCATGTTGGCATGGTGTTTCGAACATGGAATGAGGCTTGTGCATTTTGGCTTAGCTACGGTGGAGAAAAAGGTTTTGAAGATAGAAAAAGGTATAGAAACAAAAGACCTTCTGATGGCATGCTTACATCAAGTAGATTTGTTTGTGCAAATGAGGGTCATAGGCTGCAGGACAAAAGGGATCATTTAACTAAATGCCCTCGAGCTGAAACTAGAACGGATTGTCAAGTCCTCATGACTCTTAAATTGGATCGAAAGGAGGGAAATTATAAAGTATCTGATGTCATTTTGGAACAAAATCACAAACTGCACCTACCAAAAACCTTTCACTTATTGGTGACACATAGGAAAAATTCTGATTTACAAGCATTTGAAATTGAAACGGCAGATGACGCGGGAAATGGCACCCAGATGCGAGCGACTGGATGCCATTTTCGACCAGACTGGATGCCTTCCCTGTCCATCCAACGCTGTAATTGTTTTCTCCTTCTCCTCTGTTTGCTTTTCTTCGTGCCGTAGGATGCGGAACAGACCGCATTGGAGGTCCTACGTCCTCTGTAGTAGAAAGAGCCCAAAGTTAGAGGATCTCGTTCCCCACCGGCCACCACCGGAGACACGTACTCTGACACCAACTCGAACAACAATGCTTGCCGCGGTTTCGATCGACCCCGCGACACTACCCCTTGAACTGTTTTTCTGTATCTTTTGCGCACTCCAGAGAGTCAACTACGCTCTTCAAATTTTCGAGTCATAAGTTATCTAAGTAAACGCTTGATACGTTTTGTTGTAACACATGGATATATGTGTTTGTTGACGGCGCACCACTAATGTCATGGCCTAGCTGTTAGAGCCTGTTCGCATCATGGCACGCGTGCATGTGTGTGCCTGGCCTTCTACCTTTCTAAACTCACAACAGATACATGCAAATAATTATCTTTTCCAAATTAAATCAATCTTTTATTAATTTGCACACATAATCAATACTTTACTGCATGCACTAGCATTTATTGCCTTGGAATCTATTTGATATATGGTAGTCCAATTAAGTTCAACAAAAATAGTTACCTCATTTTTATTGGCACAACTGCACGAGCACCATGCAACTAGTATCCCGGTGCAACGCACGGGCAATTTTGCAAGTAATATTTAAAAGCAAATTTTTTTGCTGTTTTTTTTTGCTGCCTCTCCTTATACTAATCCTATAGAGGCCTCTAGCCGTCTCTGGAATAGATTCGTGGTGTCGCTAACCTATGTTTACCTTTGATATATGGACCCTACGTGCCATCGATCAAATATCTTTGACGACGGAAAGAAAAATATCTGAATCCTAAGCTGAACACATCAGCTCCCAAAGCATATACTAGGATGCACAGCCCTAGGCTCCTAGCGGCAATCGGAGAAACAATACATAGAACTCCAAAAAAAACCCATGAGGGTAAAGACCAATCAATCATCAATAAAAAAAACTAACACAAATGCCACCATGCCATAGTGGAGGCTGATGCTGTTGCAGATTTCATCGAGTCGCTCTGTCTCATCATCAGCTGCCTATGGCCGGGGGCAGAGCCGTGACTAGCTGAGACTAGAAGATCTTGTGGGTGGCCGAGGGAGGAAGGGGATCCGCACCAGCCAGATCCGAAGGGGAGGCAAAGAGCCGCCACCACTCTCAACTAATTGGGCCCGTGGCTCCATGAGCGGCTCCCTTCACGAGAGCAATGCGAGGAATGCATAGGATGAAAAAAGATGGAGTCATTCTTAATCTAGATTTGGAGAAGGCTTACGACAAAGTTCATTGGGCTTTTTTTGCACCACACCTTAGGAATGAAAGGGTTCTCACCGTGTTGGTGTAAGTGGATTGTGTCGGTGGTTAGTCAAGGCAGCGTAGGCGTTGAAGTGAATGAGGAAATTGGCCATTACTTTCAGACCACGAATGGTCTCAGGCAGGAGATCCCTTACCCCCATCTTGTTTAATTTAGTTGCTGATATGTTGGCCATCTTAGCCTCTCGAGCTAAGACCAATGACCATTTCAAAGGGCCTAGTGCCTAATCTAGTGGAGGATGGTCTTTCCATTCTCTGGTACGCGGATGATACTATAGTTTTGATGGAGAACACTACTACACATAATCTTTTGCATAGCGTTTGGGTTTGGGGCTCCGAGGCGGGCGGCTTGGTTGCCCGCCTCGGTTATTCCAGGCAGGACAGCTAGGCCAGCAAACGCCTCGGTTAATACGTTAAGCGAGGCGGGCAACGTAAGAAACCCGCCTCGGTTAACGCCTGTTAACCGAGGCGGTTGCCGTAACGTAACCGCCTCCATTAGGGCACGTGACAACCTGCGCGAAACCTCCTCAAATTTTTATCACAGCCTCCACATATGGTATCATGACATCTTGACAAGTTTCATGATTCTCGACCGCAAGTTCGTGGTCATGTTTCGTGAACAAGATGTTCGAAATTGGTGGTCTGTTCGTGGATACGGCCTCACATTATACTAAATAACATGAATATCATTTTTTCATTCATTTTTTTCATTATTCGAATGACTAGCAGTTATAATTTGAATTATCCAGGAAAATTCAATTAAATGAAATAAATTAAAGAAATATAGAAAAAGTCTGAGAAATGTGCCACATTGGAACATGGAGTACCAGGTATTATATGAGGACCGTGGAAAAAGATTGGAGATCAAAAGTGAAAAAATATGGTTTGCCGAGTTCCTGAGTTTGACGCTCGGCAAAGGAGCCTCTTTGCCGAGTGCCAGGACGTATGGCACTCACAAAGAATTTTAATTTTTTTAAAAAAAACCCTCTTTGCCGAGTGCCAGGCCGGGTGGCACTCGACAAAGAATTTAAAAAAAATTAAAAAATATAGTTTGCCGAGTGCCAGATCGGGGGCACTCGGCAAAGAATTTTTTTTTAAAAAAAAAACCTCTTTGCCGAGTGCCAGGCCAGGTGGCACTCGGCAGAGAATTAAAAAAAATAAAAAAAATAGTTTGCCGAGTGCCAGATCGGGGGCACTCGTCAAAGGGGGTATTTAACCCCGCCGGCCCAGCGGGCCCACACACACCGCACACACACACACACGCACGTAGGCAGAACGCGCCAGCGCCGTTGCCGCCGCCCACGCCAGTGCCACCCACACCCACGCCCGCCCACGCCAGCGTCGCCGCCGCCCCCGCCCGCGCCCGTGGCGCCGCCCGTGCCGCGCCGCCGGAGGAGGAGAAAGAGAGGAGGAGGAGGAGAGGAGGAGAGGAGGAAGAAGGAGGAGGAGGAAGAAGGAGGCCGCCGAAGCAACGGTGCCTTCGCCCTCGCGCGCTCCTATAGCGGCGCCGCAGCAACACCGCCGGGGCACGGCGTGGCCCCACAGCAGCGACGACCCACATCCGGGCATCTCGTTGCTTATCCTGATTACGTTGCTAGGTGTTCCTTACATAATCTTGTGCATGTCGGCCATCGTGATGTTCATATATATATGCATGTCGGCCATCATGCCGTTGGTTTCTTGTAGGTCTTGGAAACCTCACCGTGCAGGGGAGGTGCTGCCGAAATTTTGAATTGACGGTTTTATGTTTCTTTTTTTGCAGAGAAGAGCCCATCGGAGCGGAGCCAGAGTACCTCGGCGACCCTGATCGCCTTCCTCGCCGCTGCGGGTCTGCCTGCACCATGTCGCCTCGCCACTGCACCGACCCACCACGGTCCCACTAGCCTGACTCCACCGCCACCCTAGGTATAACCCCTCTTTCCGTATCATGGTCGTAGATCACGTAACCCAGTTAGGCGTCTCCCATTCGAAAGAGATATGGTTGGAAATATGCAGATATTTTCATATCTAAAACTGTATCTGTTTCGAATTATCCACGTTTTTTGGACAGCTTGCAGATGCGTAGGTGGGGTTAGTTTCCATGGTCTGCTCCGATCCGAGACAGAGTTTCGGCATCATCTCCCAGTTGTTCTCTGGATACACACTCTCCCTGGCAGGACGTGTATTTGGAGAACAACGGGGAGGTGCTGCCGAAATTCTGTCTCAGATAGGAGTAGAGCATGGAAACTAACCCCACCTACGCATCCTCGCGTGGGATTAGGACCTATCCTCACCTATTAGATAGTAGGAACAACGTGTAGATGCTATTGATGTTTATATTACTCGCCGCTTTATATGTTAGAGGATGGAGGACCATGAGTAGATGTACACGGGCCGCGCAAGTTAGGGTCAGATCACCAATGAATGGATCGACAAGACCGATGCTTTCTTGGAACGGGCATTTGGTGTGGCTACTAAAGGAGCGAGTAAAATTTGCTGTCCCTGCAGCAAATGTGTAAACAGGAAAAGACAAACGAAGAAGTTCATAGGGGAACATCTTTGGAAGAATGGATTTATAGTAGACTATACCCGGTGGGTCTACCATGGTGAAGCCAATCGTATGAGAGAGGAGGTGGTGAGACCACGCGTCAAGGATTATGATGCTGATGCCAGGGTAGCAAACAAGTTAGATGACTATCACGAGGCAGAGTTCACTAAAGGACGTATGGAGGAGGAGCCAGAGGCAACCGCAAAGGCGTTCTACGACATGTTTGCCGCGGCACAGAAACCCCTTCACAGCCAGACAAAGGTTTCTCAACTAGATGCCATTGGACGCATAATGGCGTTAAAGTCTCAGTATAGCCTGAGTCGAGACGCCTTCGATGGTATGTTGACAGTTATTGGTTGTCTACTTCCGGAGGGTCACCTTCTGCCAAAGAGCATGCACGAGTCACAGAAACTCCTTTGTGCACTTAAGATGCCATATGAGCAGATACATGCTTGCCCAAAGGGGTGCGTCCTATTTAGGAAAGAATACGTGGAAGCAAAGTACTATCCAAAGTGTTAATCCTCTAGGTTGCTGGAGGTAGATTCTGGTGATGGCCAGAAGAGGCAGCTTGACATTCCCATGACAATCCTACGGCACCTTCCGTTCATATCGAGGATCCAACGGCTATACATGACCGAGGAATCTGCAAAATAGATGGCATGGCACAAAAATGGCAAACGATACAATCCCGACAGGATGTTACATGCATCCGATGGTGAAGCATGGACCCACTTTGATGGCATTCATCATGAGAATGCTAAAGAGGCTCATAATGTACGTGTTGCGCTAGCAACAGATGGGTTCAATCCTTATGGAATGATGGCTGCCCCATACACATGTTGGCCTGTGTTTGTTATCCCCCTCAATCTCCCCCCGGCATATGCTTTCAACGACAAACGTATTCTTTTTGTTGATAATTCCTGGACACCAGAGGAATAATATGGGTGTGTTCATGGAGCCTATGATTGATGAATTGGTCCATGCTTGGGAGGAAGGGGTATGGACATACGACCGAGCTACAAAGAAAAACTTCAAAATGCATGTTTGGTAGCACTACTCCCTGCATGACTTCCTGGCGTATGGGATATTCTGCGCCTGGTGTGTTCACGGGAAGTTCCCATGCCCAGTATGCAAGGAGGTGGCTAACTTCACAACAACATACTATGGTGACAACCTCCCTAGCATGCATAATCCACCCCCTCGTTACAATGCTGGCGAAAATGAATCGAACCTCAGTCTTTGTCGAGGGCAACTCGGAAGCACAAGTGCATCGACCCCAAGACCTTGAATCATGAAGAGTGGCGCCATATCATGCTATACGTGTTGACCAACCTTGACGAAGTGGCGCCATACATGCAGTAAGTTGTCAACTAACTTGTTAAATACGCCGTCACTATTCTGCATCCAACCCCCTTGTTTCTCGTTGGTACAGGGAATTTCTTCATGAATTCTAGCGTCAATCAAGGGATCCTACCCCGCAATAGGTAGATACCCTTCTTAGACAGGGTGCGGGAAATGGAATGCCCGATTTCATTTCTTGGTTCAAACGGAAGGTACTGTCCAATTTAGCTCGTATTTAGTTTGACATTCCAAGTTACTTGTACATGCGAATAATATAACGTTGTATCCTGCTTGAGCTTGTAGGGCCAGAGGGATGCATCTATGCGTGCCGAGTTGAGATAGGTTGCCGATGGCTTTGCCTATAGGGTCAGGTTATTTTCCGGTTATGACATGAATGGATATCGCTTTCGCACAACAAGCTATGAGCAGAGTCGGCCCAATCGAAGAACCACAAGTTCCAGAGTTTTTACGCCTGGCGTTGATGAGGTCGAGTATTATGGAAGAATTGAAGAAATATACGAACTCAAGTTTCATGGTTCCAAACCTTTTAATCCCGTCATATTCAAATGTTATTGGTTTGATCCTGAAGTAACGAGACGAACATATTCTAATCTTCGGCTAGTCAAAATTCAACAGGATTCCGTCTTACTAGGAGATGATGTCTATATTGTGGCCCAACAGGCCACACAAGTTTATTATCTCCCATATGCGTGTCAAACCAAAATTCGTCTTAAGGGTTGGGATATTGTGCACAGGGTATCGCCACACGGTAAAGTGCCTATCCCAAACGATGAAGATTACAACTTAGACCCAAACACATATGACGAAGAGTTCTTTCAAGAAGAGGGACTAGAAGGGAGGTTTGAGATAGACTTAACCGAAGCGATCGGAATGGAAGTAGACAATGAAACGGTTATTGAAGAGGATGCTGGAGATGAGGTGCAAAATGTGAAGGACTTACAAATGCTTGAGTGATTACATTTGGACAATGACAATGGCAACATTGTTCATTCGGATAGTGTTGATTATTTCGACATGATTGATAGTGATGATGAGACTTATGATCCAGCTAGTCCCGATCATGAAGATTATTTCTAATACATGTAATACTATGTTATTTTGTAATTATGTTTTGTTTATTTTGCATCTCTTTCTAAGTACTTCTTGTTTATCTGTGCATATTGGTTTACTCTTTTTAATTCCAGGTGATTGAACATAGATGGTGGGCGGTGGGATGAGGAAGCTAGGTGATGATACTTGTGGTAGTTAATGGTACTTCTATTTGTAATTGTGGTTGTAGATGATGGAGCACTTGGATTACTTGTGAACTTATTTGTGATATATTGTGAGACATGTGACGTTTGTGATATATATGTGGTGTTGGTGATATATATGTGCTATTGATGATATATATGTAATGTTGGTGATGTTTGTTATATATATCTTATGTTTGTTTGGATGGAATGTAAAAAACAAATAAAAAAGGTTGTTTTCAGTCACTTTGCCGAGTGCAATGGCCATGACACTCGGCAAAGTGATGACCTGAGAACATGCCTGGGAACATGCTTTGATGAGTGCAAAGGCCATTGCACTCGACAAACATCACAGATTTGTCGAGTGCCACAGGCCATGCACTTGGCAAAGGTCGCCTGTTTGCCGAGTGTCTTGTCGGTGGCACTCGGCACAGTGGCCACCTTTGCCGAGAGTCTGAGTCAACGGCGCTCGGCAAAGAGGCGTCCTTTGCCCAGTGCTTGACCTTGACACTCGGCGAAGCCGCCGTCACGGTGGCGCTCGTCGTCATGGCGACTTTTCTTTGCCGAGTGTCAGATTAGCACTCGACAAAGTCTTTGCCGAGTGCCCGATAAAGTGCACTCGGCAAAGAGGTCTTTGCCGATAAACTGTTTACCGAGTGCCCTTTGCCGAGTGTAACACTCGGCAAAGGCTTTGCCGAGTGTATATCGGCCTTTGCCGAGTGTCTCAGGCACTCGACAAAGAAGCTGAATCCGGTAGTGATTGAAAGGGCTTGTCAGGTCAGTTGATTGTTTCCGGCTAGGATGGCCTATGAGAGCTGATGCTGACTTTTTTAAAACTCCGAAAGATGCTTATAGCCTCTGTTCAATTGCCTCTGTCGTTGAACTTTTTAAATTAGATGTGAAAACCACAAGCATATATATACTAGTGCTGAAATCTAGTCCCTTTACCCAATTGAACAATACTTTGTGATATCTGTCTTAGGCTCATATGTGTATATATATTCTAGAGCATTTGTGGCAAGCGTGTTCTACTATGTATCTTGCAATTTAGAGAGCCATATAAATCTTTTTTGTTATGAGAACCTAGTGCTTAACTGATAAGATTGACTATTTGTTTTGATTAGGTTATTCTGATAAAGCATGGTTCTGAAAGGTCAGTATTGCACCTATCAGGTATGCGTATGCTCGCCCCTTGTCCTGCCTTCCCTTCTGCTATGCAAAACCGTGAAACCACAGCTGGCATTTGTCCTTGGCATGCTAATACAAGTGAATCGCCTTCACTTAACTTTTTGGTCTCTACAACTCTGTATTTCGCCAATACTACTACTGTCTATGAACTAATAATTCATCAGTACTGTATGATGAGTTGTATAATATCATGTAATAAACAAGATGTACAGTATCATTTGCGATGTATATAAGATCCTGGCAGCAGAATTTTCTTTTTGTTTTTTAATTCATTATCACAGATGCGTGTTAACAATATGCGTCTGTGGCAAGGGTAAGGCACAGACGCGTGTTGGTTACGCGCGTCTGTGATAAGGTGTCGTCGTAGACATGTGTTGTCTATGCGCGTCTGTGGTAAGGTCATTACAGATGTGTCTTTACTACCACCAGTCTGTCTTAAGCCAGATCACAGACGTGTGTTGGCATATTAGAGTCGCGTGTTGGGGCGCGTCTGTAATGATATCTTACAGACGCTATATAACAGAGCGCCAAGACGCGTCTATATGTCTCTAAAGGCGCGTCTGTAATGTCGTTTTTTACATAGTGCTTCGCTATTCCTAAAGGAGTAATTAAAAAGTTAGATTACTATAGTTCCAGATTCTTCTGGCACTGTGATGAACATAAGAAAAAGTATAGACCGGCTCGATGGAACATCTTGTGTAAACCAAGATGTATGGGTGATCCATAGTGGACGACAAGGGAAGGGATCAAATTGGCAGCATAAAACCAGTCGGCACGCCAATCTTTTACAGAATCAACCAGGTCATAGTCGAAGAACTTGCTCTTAAGACCCTGGCGAAACTGAATCCCGCAACTGCTAAGAACGCTGGTTTCTTCGCGGCGGGGTTGAGGTTTCAGACGAAAGAAGTAGCGAAAAAGAGATAGAGAAGGAGAGATTCCAAGGAAAGCTTCACAGAGATGAACGAAAACGGAAAGATGGAGAACGGCATTAGGGGTTAGATGGTTCAGACTAACCCTGAAATAACCAAGAAACTGATGAAGGAAGGCGGAAACAGGAAGGCAAAGTCCGCCGCGGACAAAGGAAATGAAGAGGACGATCTCACCAGGACCCGGAGCAGGAACCCAGGCATTTTGAATTTGGAGGTTCAGAATTCCTGCCTTTTAGCCAAGTGGTTATTTAAACTGCACAACGAAGATGGTCTTTGGTAAGAGGTCTTACGAAAGAAATATCTACAAAATAAATGCCTATGACAAGTACGTTGTTAGGAAGCCGAGTGATTCACATTTTTTGGGCGGGTCTCATGGACGTGAAGGACCTCTTCTTTCAAAATGGAAGATTTAAGGTCAATAGTGGAACTCAAACTTGATTTTGGGAAGACATTTGGTTGGGCCAGGAACCTTTAATGGACAGATTTCCAATGTTGTACAATATTGTGAGGCGGAAGAATGACACAGTGGCTAATGTACTAAGTACGCCCCTGTTAACGTTTCTTTTAGGAGAGCCACTACTACAAAAAGCATTTCTAGGGGCGGCTGGTAACGCTTTGTAGGGGCGGTTTGCCGAGCCGTCCCTACACAAGGATCTCTACAAATCATGCATTTGTAGGGGCGGTTCCCATGCCGCCCCTACAAATCAATTTGTAGGGGCGGCTTGTATTACCAGCCGCCCCTACAAATCGATTTGTAGGGGCGGCTGTAGTACCAGCCGCCCCTACAAATAGGTATTTGTAGGGGCGGTTCAATCTAGAACTGCCCCTACAGTACGTTTTCCCGCAAAAAAAAAATTTTAAATTTACAATTCAAAATCGCGTTGCCGAACGTCCCACGACCAACGTTCCGAACCGTGTTCGCGTTGCCGAACGTCCCGCGACCAACATTCCGAACCGCGTTCGCGTTGCCGAACGCCCCGCGACCAACGTTCCGAACCGCGTTCGCGTTGCCAAACGCCCCGCGACCAGCGTTCGCGTTGCCGAACACCCCGCGACCGCGACTACAAGCACAAGAGTATTCTATAAACTACAATTACAAGTCCAATTTAGAAGAATATATACAATCCATCATTAAATATACAAATTCCATACACATTGTTATCAACGTCCTAGAGCTAGCCTTTCAGTCTCATGAATGTGTTGGTACTGAGGATTTGTACCTAACTCAGACTCTCGGTCATGGTAGGCGCCTCTGACGTGTACAATATGGTCCAATATGAAGTTGCAAAGGTCGCCGACGAGCTCTAAGAGTTGGTCATCCTTGTATGGGTCTCTTTTCATTCCTTTCTCTTCTCTCAACTACAAGAAAACAAGTTTCGGTTTAGTATTTCATACCATTTACGAAGTTTTTATACTACGGGTGAAGAGGTTCAAACTTACCCTTAAGGGGTGTCTCCTGTAGGCACCGGTGTTACCCATTATAGAACATATATAGTATCCACAATGTACACTCCCAGGCTTCTGCTTGGGGCACTGTGTGTTTTGCATATGAAAATGTTAAGTAATGCTTTTGACAGCCATGTAACGGAGTACTGAAGAAGTAAGTTACACTTACCGCACATAGTGTTTTTATAGCCAACTTTTCCTTCCTTGCTGGATCATGCCTTCCATGATGATTAGTGACATAGAACCTAAATGCCCTGTTCGAATTATTTTAGCAAATACAAC
The DNA here is from genome assembly GCF_019320115.1 of Miscanthus floridulus. Classification (NCBI taxonomy): domain Eukaryota; kingdom Viridiplantae; phylum Streptophyta; class Magnoliopsida; order Poales; family Poaceae; genus Miscanthus; species Miscanthus floridulus. Next base: position 83,643,984 of record NC_089594.1, on the reverse strand, counting down.
TTGTTAGTATCCAAAAGTGAACGTTACAAGTATGTATACAAACATATAAGCTAATGAGGATTGTCGATATGTATACGTCTTGAGAATAGATATGAAGTCTTTGTATGTCACCGTGTCCTTATCTAATGAATCAAAGACCCATGCCATGCTCCTCCCGACATTGACGGCTATACAAATCCAGTGGTTGTTGTATGGATTTAATCATAGAACTAGATAAGCCCTTTTGCATCAAATAAAATATATCAAACAAAGCTTTAAGTATAGAGTTGAGCTTACTCGAAGTTGTATGGTAGCCATATAGTAGAGTGGTGTTGGAGATTTTTGAAAGCCAAGGCAATGTATGCCGCAACCTTAAGGGACTCTTCCCTTAGCTTCGCACTACGGATGCGCTCTTTCTCCCGAAGAGTCTTTGCAGCTACTAGCTCTTTGGCATCCAGTGTCCACTATTTAGGGTAATTAAAATTTGTTTGACAATGTGCACTTGCATTCTACAAATCACGGTGTGGGTTAGTTACAACAAAATTCAAAGATTACATTCATATCATATCGGGAGGACAAGGACTTACAGGCACCATGTGCGAATTAGATTCATCTCCATTTCTCCCAGGTGAAAGCATGTTAGCATGTCATTGAAGTCAAAGACAATTTTCCCGGCTGGGCTTCCAAATGTGCTGGCGGGAAAGCATGCTTGTATGATATCTATGCTCATTGGGAGAACACACAAGTACCAATCATGGAACCTTCTCATTCCAAGTGGTAGGCGCTGGATGTCCCGGTTTGGTAGGAAGGGCTTGCCTCTTTCATATGTTTTCGGGCAATCCTTTGACCATTTGATGGCATCAAAATTTGGATACTGCTTTGCAATTTGGTGGAGTTTGCTAGTGACGGCCTCCTCAGAACCCCGTGATGAGACTTTTTTTAACTTGGTTCTCAGGCTTGAACTGGTCATGGGAATACCACTTGGACACCGACGAGATGTCTTTGATCAGAACATAAACTGGCCTTATGTGGATTGGAATCTTCTTTTGAAGTTCCCATTCAGGCACGTCCTCATATTCTTGTGCATCACCTTCTTCAGTAGGCACTCGTTGTTCATGTATCGGTTGTGCTTGTTGAGAAAACTGTTGCATCTCATGATGCACTTGCTCGGTACGAGCTGGAGAAGGTTGTGGCATCTCATCAGGCACATGCTCGATAGGAGGCGGGGAAGAATGTAGCATCTCAGGAATGTGGGGGTCACGAGACGGTGAAAATATCTCCCCGACCTCAACAACTCGCTCCAAATTTGGGAGAGGGGGAGGCGGCGAAGAAGCAGTCAATATAATATCCCATTTGTGCCAGAGGATGAACTGCCTCATAACGTCTTCGAGTAACACCAGCCCCTCAGGAGTTGCGTAGTCTATCCTCCACTGCATGAACTCGGGCTTCACTGTATGCATCTCGACCCTAGTGTAGTCCGGCGGTATCTTATTATTGTGGTGTAAGCCACCGGGAGGATGTGCCACACCCGTTGTCACCTCCATCACAGTGTTCTGCCGGCCGCTGAGAAACACCAAGGTGCAACTAGTTGGTTGCCGTATGCGATCAACTAGGGTTGTGGCTGTAGTGGAACCTTGGCTGCTAGGAACTTTCGGAGGGCTGCCAACTAATGCCAGTTCTCCCGGTGGCGTCACTAATATCCATGGCTCCATAGACAGTCCTTGCTCCTCCAGCGCCTTCGCAACTAGAGCCTTCACTTGGAGCTCAAGACTAGTCTCTTGGTCTCGGCCATGTTTCTTGTACATGTGCCTGTCCTCTTCGAATCCTTACTTCCAGGTCATCCTTTTCCCTAGCCCCCTGGTGCGGCCTGTGTGCTCCTTGTTTCCCAAGCCAAGGCTAAGCTCGTCCCTCTCTCTAGAAGGATTGAATGAGCCCTTCTCTTTGTCTTTAGCATATTTCAGTATCCTTGATACCGCCTCTTGGGTCTCTGGCTTATCAAACTTAAGATTACTGCCGGATGATTCTGTACTCCTCACATATATCCAGTTCCTTGAGCGTACCTTCAAGTTCATCACATCGATATTCCCAGCAGCTGCGGCCTCTTCATCCATCTTCCTAAACTGCTCTTCCTTGGCATAGTAGCCACCGAGGCCTAGATGATGGTGGTGTTTGTTCCTCTTCGCCAGCTCGGTGTTACGGGCACTGAGCTCCAATGCCTCCGGTGAAGTCTTTTGAGCCACGAGCTCCTCCCATTGACTAAGAGTTATTTTGCTGAACTCGTTGAAGGGAGTTAACCCCTTTTGGATATACTTCGTGTTTAGCTCCGACCTCCAACGTTGGAATGACTCTCCCATCATCCTGATAGCATTTTTTTACCAATTCGTGCTTACCCTCCGAAAATCTAAAATTGACCTTCAGCTGCCTATCCCATAGTGCATTCTTTATGTTCTCTGGTACCTCTTTCCAGTTAGGGATTGCTGGGTTCAATTTATCTCTTACTAGGGCCTCGATCGCATTACAGAATCATCCTCTTAATTCCTTTGGCTCAAGGATCTCCCCTGCTGGCCCGACCTCCGTTATCACATAGCAAGCCTTATCTGGATATAGATTTCCTTTTCTATCCCCTCATTTCCTCTTAGGCTTGGTAGTCGTGGTTGTGTCATGAGTTTGTGGAGCAGAGGCATCGTGATCCGTCTCTGTGGCTGTTGCCTTTGCTCTACTCCGTCTTGTCCAGCGAGATGTCGCGGACATCGACGTCGTCTTTTCTGAGTTTCAGGAGGGACCTGTATATAGGATAGGTCAAAGTGTTAGCAGAGGTAACACAGCCAAAGCTTTAGCAAAATTTACAAGCTAAGGCTTCTTCCCTACCTCCTCGTTTGGGTCAAAATCCTTGTTCAAATCTTCCTCCGTTGGCCTCCTTCTTGCTTCAGGTGGGAAAGGATCCTCGGGACTTTCATATCCCTCTTCTGAGTCATCATCATCATCATCCTCTTCTTCTTCGCCTTCAGCAGCCTCTCCCTCGGGGCCTTCCTCCTCGTCACACTCCTCCTGAGTAAGCATCACTTCTAGATCCTTTTCTACCTCGTTATCGAACTGTTCCTGAGTAAGCTGGTCCTCTAGTGCTTGCTCCTCAAGGGTTGGCTGCTCATCATGCTCGGGGCATTGAGCTGCACTGTCTGTTGTCCGCGACATTATTTCGCGCTTTGTTCTAAAAGATGCAAGAAAGTGTGCTTTAGGTATGCGAGAAGGTATAAGAAATAAAAAGGGCTATAAACCAAAGTAGTCCTATAAAACAACAATATATCAAAAAAACTAGTAGTAGCAGTAGTAGAGGCCTCAGAAACATGTCAATCATCATCTGATCTTGAACTTGGAGCATCAAAGCATCATAACAGAGAAGAGAGGAGAAGGTAATGTAGGGGCGGCTGCTAATGATGCCAAGTTCCTCACAAGTTCTTGATCATCAGCTCATATTCCATATAATGTATGGACTTGGACAATTTCATCATCGGCAAAACAAAGAAGAGGAGAGGAGATGAGAGGGGAGATTTGGCAAAAAAAACCAATAGCTGCTTAGCAAACATAGTGCAGCAGCTGATGGCAAAAGACAGGACAACAAGTCCTGGGCGAGTCCTGGGAGATTTGGCAAAAAAAGCAACAGTTAATTAGTACAAAGTAGTAGTAGTATAGAGCAGTAGTGTAAGAGTAGTAGCAAGGACAACTTAAGTATTAGTTAAGTAGTAGTATAGAGTAGCAGCAACAGTTAAGTAGTACAGAGTAGTAGTAGTAGTATAGAGCAGTGGTAGTAGTTATGTAGTAGTAATAGTATAGAAAAATAGAGGGTAGTAGAGATAGTAGAGTTGAGGAGTAGTAGTAAAAGTAGTAGAGTAGAGCAGTCGTAGTAGTAGTGGAGTAGTAGTAGTATAGGAGTAGGAGTAGAGTAGTAGTAGTGGAGTAGTAGTATAGGAGTAGGAGTAGAGTAGTAGTAGTATAGTAGTAGGCGTAGAGCAGTAGTAGTAGTAGTATAGAGAGTAGTACGAGTAAGAGTAGTGAAGTAGTAGTAAGAGTAAGAGTACAGACTAGTAGGAAGGACAGCTTAAGTAGTAGTTAAGTATTAGTAGCAGTGGTACTAAGGATTTGATATTGACGACCACTGCTAGTAAGCATCAAGACAGTGGCAACCACTTCTAGTAAGCATCAAGATAGTGACAACCACTGACATGTGCTAAAAGTAGTAAGCATCAAGACAGTTACAGAGTGGCATGTGCTAAAAGTAGTAAGCAACAAGACAGTTGAAAGTATGCAGTGTAAGTGCCATGGAGCCCAATCAAAACCAAACACAAAACATAGAACAAAATATCCTCCAGCTTCTATGTCAAACATGATAAGTACTTGTGTTGTTTCTAGGATGCTGGAGAAATTTAAAAATGATGTGGAGAAGCAACAAGTAGAGCAAATGACGGATTGGCAAACAAAGCTTGTTATGATGGACTCCAAGGAACGATAGTATATCCTCCAAGTCTAGTATATAATCCAATAGTATTTCATTAAAGATGTACAAGTCTTTCTAAAAGCTTAATTATTCATCAATGCACGTTTCCTACTTTCCTTCTTTTTTTTGTTCAAAATAGCTTCGTTCCTTCGTAATAGAAAACGACTTCTATACATGCCCCAAAAAAACACTTCTATATAGTTTTTCTATTTTATTGAACAATGGTTGTAGCCAACTCTTTCTAATGATATCTTAAGTCGTCCCTCAAAAAATGGCATCTTAGGTTCTTAACATACATTTGCTCGCATATTATTGCTATCATGCCAGATGTCAGCATCAGCCTATAATTTCAGTAAAGACCTGGCAAATAATTTCAGTGACTAGAGTGCCGACATGCGAAGGTAACGGCAATATAGTTCATCATGGCCCAACTAGGACTGGTCTAAGTTAGAACTTTGATTCCTAGTATTACATTACTACAAAAACGCAAAATGATATTTAAAATGTATTTCATTAAAGATCTAGATGTCTATGATGCAGTGTAAGTGCCATGGAGCCCAATCAAGACAGTTGAAAGCATGCTAGAACAATGCAGCAATATTTTGACAAGCAATCTAGCACATCTCATTACGCTGAAGTCAAACTGATAACTCAACAATGAAAACTAAATTCTTCTCTGCAACGTCATGTATCAATCCAACCATGTTCATTAAAGAAATAACATGTGTACTTGCTGCTTCAAATTTCATGTTCATCACCAGCACCATGTAAACAAAATTAGGGTTTGGGTGCTCAGTTTTGGCCCAGAAGGAAGGGAAGAGAGGGGGGCGGGCATACCTGGGAAGCTAGGAGTAGGGCGGCGGCGGTCGGCAAGGCCGTGTTCAGCCGACCGAATCCAATCCTGGGGCAGGCGAGGTGAAAGGGAGCGGGGCGCCGGGAGCCTTCGTCGTCGACGTGCGGGGGCGGGACGCCGGGGGCCGGGCATGGGGCGCCGGGAGTCGGCATCGTCGGTGCGTGGAGGCGGGCGCCTGGGGCCGGGTGCGGGACCGGGTGCCACTCCTCTGGAAACCCTAGGGCGGGTGTGTGGGAGGGGGTGCGGGAGGGGGCGAGGGGGCGCGGGTGCGGGGAGGGGGCGCGGAGATGGGGCACGCGGGTGCGGGGAAGGGGCACGGGCCGGCGTTGGCGGGGAAGGGGCGCGGGTGCGGGGCAGCCTGACGGCGTCGGAGGAGAAGAGAGCGCCCAAATGAAGACAACACCCATGCGCCCTCGTTTTTATAGACAGGATGATTTGTAGGGGCGGTTTCTGATCCAGCCGCCCCTACAAATGCATTTGTAGGGGCGGTTCCTGATCCAGCCGCCCCTAGAAATATATTTTTATTTTTTTAAATTGTTAATTGTATGGGCGGTTCCTGATCCAGCCGCCCCTAGAAATATATTTTTATTTTTTTAAATTGTTAATTCTGTATTATAAAAACAAATGTGTATATATAAAACAATTGTGACCAAAATAAAAGTAATATAAAAATAATTGTGTATATGCACAAATATAATATTTTGTATTATTATATATATATATATGAAGAAATATGTATATAAACAATTGTAGTCAAAACAATATAGAAAACAAAAACAAAAAAAAAACAAAAATTAAAAATTTGAATTTTAAAACTTCGACTACAATTTTATGACATTAAATGAAATAAAATAAAAATGATGTAAACATAAAAGTTGTATAACTCATCGACATGTACAACTTTTATTTTGGTCATCTTGTCATGTGACTTTGTTTGAACGATTCAAATTTTGAAATTCAAACAATTTCAACTTGAAACAATATTTTGAAAGAGTAAATGATTTCAGATGAAAAACTCATGAATACCAATGTTGTAGAACTCATCAATATGTACAACTTTTATTTTGATCATATTTTCATTTGACCAAATTGGAACCGTTGTAATTTTGAATTTTACTAAATGGCAACTTCAAAGAAGATTTTAAAACCTTAAATGATTTCAACAATAAAAGTCGTGAACATAAAAGTTGTTGAACTCCTCATTGTCTACAACTTTTATTTTGGCCACTTCTTCATATGACAAAGTATTAGTAAACATTGTTCATAAATTCACATATGACTCATAGTTTCATGAACTATACGAGAAACATGTTGATTTGTGAACAATGTTTACTATCACTTTGTAATAGAGTGGATGTTCAAATAGAGTCATTTGGATGTTGCAAAGGGTAGTCTCACATGCATAAAATGTAGTCTCACACACATACAAAAATATGTAGTCTTACACACGTACATAAATATATAGTCTCACACGCATGCATAAATGAAGTCTTACAAACACACACTTACACAAACACTCCACATTCAACAACTAGCTAGCCTGCTGTAACGACTTTCCCCTTGACACCTTTTTGTTCCCACGGTATTATGTTTTTGGGGAGGTTCTTTTCCACAACACTGATCTTCTTAGGAAAGTCTGTGAATAGCGGCATCTCATCGTAGTTATTGTAAGCTTCAACATCGTCCACGCCATCAACTCCAATAATGTGTTGTTTCCCAGAGGCAACCACGTGCTTTGTCTTCTTCTTCGGAGGGAGGTTACTTTATGGGTCAAACATATAGAAAACTTGTGCGACACATGAAGCGAGCACCCAATGGTCATCTTGGTAGCCTAGATTCTCGAGGTCCAGGACTCTCAATCCAATCTCGTTCAGTTGGTGTTGTTTGATCCAACGGCATCGAAACAGGGCCACCGTTATATCCCTTCCATAGTCAAGTTCCCATCTCTTCAATGATGCCAAAGTATTAGATCTTTCGCCCTAATCCATTGAGAGCCTCTATTCGAACGCCGCTATTTTGGTTCACATATTTACTATCCTTTGCGTGGATATAGTACGTATACCCATTGATGTCATAAGCATTCCAAGATGTCAATTGTCTCGATGGCCCCTCCGCCAACCTACTGATGGTAATAGAGTCTATGATTTCTCCAGGCGGTATGTTTTGGTCCTTCAACCATGTAGTTAGTTGTTGCTTGTGTTGTTTCATGACCCAATCATCCGAACGGCCATTTCTCTCCGCCATAATGATAGCCAAGTGTTCATCAATATACGGTTGCATCAGTTGTGTACTCTGCAAGACACTGTAATGCGCCTGACTCACCTCTTTGTAATCATGGTCAATGAACACTTTTCTACCACTGGTGCCCTTCCCAGCCTGCCTACCCTTGTGACGAGAATCAGGTTTACCAATCCCTTTCTGTACTTTTAGGTACTCTTGATAGCACTCGATGACTTCTTCAGTACTATAACCCTCTATCATGGAGCCCTCTGGGTATGCTCGATTATGCACGTATCGACTTAGAACCGACATGAACCACTCGTAGGACCACATTTCATGCAAGTAGCAAGGGCCAAGCACCTGTATTTGATGAACCATGTGAATCATGAGATGTGTCATTATATCAAAAAAAGCAGGAGGTAAACACATCTCCAGTTGATTTTGTGTCTCCACCACAAATTCATGTAGGTTTCTCAGCTCTTCCTTGCCAATCATCTTCTGTGACATCTTCAAAAAGAAGTAGCACATGCGGGTGATGGCCATTTTCAAGAACTCTAGCTTTATAGCCCTGATTGCAATAGGTAGAAACACTGTCAGCATCACATGGCAATTGTGAGCCTTGTAGTGTGTTATTGACATGTCCTTCATCGACACTACCTTCTTCACATTTGCTGAAAACCCAGTCGGGACTTTGATCCCCCTCAGGAAAGTGCATATAGCTCTCTTCTCGTCTGGTGTTAGGTTGAAGCACGTCGCGGGCAGAGTGTATTTTCCATTAGCCTCAGGTACTGGGTGAAGCTGTGGCATCACGTTTAGCTGTACCATGTCTTTCCGTGCTTTCAGACCATCCTTTGACTTGCCTGTGTCCATCAAGGTAGCAATGAGACTCTCAAAGACATTCTTCTGCACATGCATAGCATCAATGGCATGGGGGACCTCCAAGTCTGGCCAATAAGGCAGATACTGAAAGAAGATCGATTGTTTCTTGAAAGGTACGCCTTCGACAGGAGGTGTGCTTCTATCTTTATTCGTCCCATCCGGATTCTTCTTTCCATAGACGACGCGTATGTTTTTCACCATTCTGTACACATGTTCTCCGTTATGACGTCTCTCCGGAGGGGGTTCAATCTCCAAGGTGTTGTCATAAAATCTAAAGAACAATTTGCTGCAGTACTTGTGACTTGTCTTTAAGAAGCGTCGGTTCCTTAGGTAAACTATCTTCTTGGATGCATCCAGGTACACCCATGTAGTACCATCCAAGCAAACCAAGCATCATGTCTTCCCTTTGATCTGTCTAGACAAAGCAAACAGCGCGGGGTAATCATTGGTAGTAACAAATATTATTGCTCTACATATGAAGTCCTCCTTTCGGAACACATCGTACATCTGCTCCCCATGCCTCCATAGCGTCTCCATTTCTTGCATCAAGGGCTCGAGGAACACGTCTATATCAATGCCTGGTTGTTTAGGGCCAGAAATAAGAATAGTGAGAAGGTACTTTCTCTTCTGACACAACCATGTTGGGATATTGTACATGGTCAAGATCACTGGCCATGTGCTGTGGTTGCTCATTCTCTCATTGAAGGGATTCATTCCATCGGTGCTCAAGCCAAACCGTACATTCCTTGGGTCATCGTTGAATTCTTTGTGCTTCTCATCAAACCTTTGCCACTGACTACAATCAGCCGGGTGTGCAATCTTATCATCATCCACCTTGCGTTCATCATCCCACCATGTCATGAGTGCGGCTTCTTTAGGGTTTAGGAAGATACATCTCAAGTGGTTGGTCACTAGCAGGTACCACATTACTAGGGCAAGAATTCTTCTCTGCTTTGCATCGTTGCCTAATGGAGTGTCCTCTAGGGACTGAGATTCTTGTACCACTTTTTTTGTACCCTTCTTATTTCTCTTTTTCCCCGTGGAGGGTTCGTCCCCACCATAAAGGTCATTGTTCTTGTACCAGCTGGCCCCACACCAGGGACATTTCTCCAGTGACTTGAACGTTTCGCCATGAAAAAGTATACAGTGGTTGGGGCATGCATGTATTTTTTCTTTGCTTGGTATGTGTTGGCGGGAACTGAGTTTGGTTGTGGCAGCACCCATGACAGGAGATGCAATAGATCATTGAAACTACAGTCTGACCAGCCATACTTAGCCTTCAGGATGAGTAGCTCAAGCACGAAATGTAGCAATGTCCAATGTGTCGGACAGCCCTTTTCAACACCAAACACAGTCTCCTTCAATGCTTTTGTCACTCTTTCCAAAATTTCTAGACATTTCGGGCTATTTAGTAAAATCTCTGGTCCAACGGTTCGAATCATGTCCTCTAAATCATCTTCATCCCCGACACGTGCTCCACCATCATTATTGGCACCACCTTTGTCGTTACCATCCCAACCACCAGCATCACCACCTTGTTCATTACCAAACTCGAAATCCATTCGTGCATCAAGCTCTGCTGAATATTAGGACAGGGATTTTATGGTTTCGTCGTCGTATTCCTCCTCATCATCGTCGTTAACAATAACCGTTTCACCATGATGAATCCACACTGTGTAGTCCTCAACAAATCCTCGCATAATCAAATGTGATATGATGATAGTCACATCTGTCCATGCCATACGGTTCTTGCAATCTTTACAGGGGCAAATAATTGTATCCTTATTCTCTTTCAATGTCGTTGCATGCTTCGTTGCGGCTTCAATAAATTTATCCACCTCTTCATGGAAACCTGCCTTGAGCCTTAATGAACCATACATCCAAGAGTTCCTGTACTCCATCTTTTACAACAACAACAAAACAAACATTAAAGTACTACTTATTCAGATATATATAAAAATTAATCAAAGTAATAATTATTTGAGAATAATTGTATATACTTCAGATATATATGAATATAAATCTAATATAATTACATGAAGCATACAAACACACCATGGTAGAGGAAAATTAATTAATGGCCCATTTATCCATAAATAATTAAAATACATATTTATTGATTACAATAAACAATTTCAAAGACAACAATTAGCAATAATTATACTTTACCCAATATCTTTCATACAAACCCTAGTCCAATTTCATCAAACATAAATTTACAAAAATGAAATTAATAAAAAAACCAAACCCTAGATCTAGATCATCATGCACACGAAACATCCAAAAAACTAACTAATTGTTCACTAAAATCATGAAACATGGACCAAATAAGGGTATGATCTTGTTCCCCTCCTTAATTTACCCTAGTACATTTAAAACTTGGGTCTAATTTGCTTCATAAGTAGCTGAAGCACCATAGAAGAGAGAGAAAAACAAATCTCTAATTACTCACTAACCAACCATTAAAACTTCAAAAAAAGTGTGGAATAGCATTTTCTTACCTTCTACAACCTCTCCACCAAAAGATTTGAGACCAAAACCTTCCCTCCTTAGTAGAACAATTTTTGGGAGGTGCTCAAGGCCTCCCCACCTTTCTTTCACAGGTTGGAGTGAGTGACCCGAGGAGGAAGAAGGTGCTGCATGTGTTTTATATGGGGGCATTTGTAGGGGCGGCTGGTGATTGAACCGCCCCTACAAATCGGAGCTATAAATACGGGGCCATTTGTAGGGGCGGCTCAATCACCAGCCACCCCTACAAACACCATTTCCAGGGGCGGCTGGTGATTGAGCCGCCCCTACAAATCAGACCCCATTTGTAGGGGCGACTCGTATCACCAGCCGCCCCTGCTGTTCCATTTGTAGGGGCGGCTGGTGTCTGGGCACCCGAGCATGCCACTGTAGGGGCGGCTCCATCACCAGCCGTCCCTACAAAAAATTTGAACCGTTGCTAAAAATCATTTTTTACGTAGTGAGCAATAGTTGGGGAAAAGCTACAGTAGGCTTATTAATCTTGTTGCTCTTGTTTTACCGGTCAATCTAAACGAGAGAAGAATAAGGATAAGTTTATTTGGCAGTTGAGGAAGGATGGAATGTTTACTACACAATCTTAGCATAGAGATATTATGAAAAGAGAGCGAATATCCTGGGGAGGACGGTCTTCTGGAAGACAAAACTACCCATAAAGATTAAAATCTTTCTTTGGTATTTAAAGAGAGGATGGAAAGGAGATACAAAATGTTTTTTTTTGTGTGGATTGGAAGAGTTGATCCAACATCTTTTCTTTGACTGCCATATAGCCCGAATTCTTTGTAATGTGTCACACATCACCTTCAGGTTTCAGCCACCTATAGAGATATGACCCATTTGTTTGGCGATTGGCTATTGAGTTTCGATGCGTTGATTAGGAACCAAGTAATAGTGGGTATAGCAGCATTGTGCTGGGCTCTATCATTGTGCAGAAATGATGTAGTTTTTAATAAGTCGAATACTAACTCTTTCCTGCAGGTCATTTTCAGAGGGATATATATGGGATCAGGCACTGGCCTCAGTTGTCTAAAGAGGAAGAGGGAATGGTTTTGAAGCAGGAAGGCTGTAGACAAGTTGAAGTCTTGGTGCTTGATTTTTTTTTTTTTTGGGGGGGGGGGGGGGGGGGGTGGTGGAATGGGGACATATATAGGAGACGAATTGAGAACTAGTTTCTTGTGGCTTTGTGTGAACTATGTGTTTTTCCGTCTGTGTTAGGTGTTCTGTTGTTTTCAGTTCAGAGTCGACGGATTTGGATCTTAAGTATCCTTGAGTTTGTATTGCAGGGCTGTACTCATTCACTCGTGAATGGGGTAGGCCGGAAACAATTTCCTTAATCTAAAAAAGGGGACGTACGTCCTCAAAAACTCTATCATGCATGCCTTTAACTTGGATGCTTTCCACACAAGTCATGCACGCTCCAGTAGTCCGCCAGCCGACATTGGCTGTTGCGCACAGACAGCATATGTCTATTTATGTTTGTGGCATATATGCAAAATCATTGCGGATGAAGTCAGCGGGGCATCCTCAGTGGTTTGCCTGAAACTGGCAGGCAAGGCACTTCGCCGCCGGCTGGGATCTCGCTTCTTGCTGTTGGCTGTTGCTGCTACGAGGAAGTAAATAAGATTCCAAAAACGAACGGCGACACATTCTTCTATTCTTTCTTCTGGAATCCGATCACGTCGACCGATGGCACAGCGTGATTATATTGCCAATCGATCGGAACGGGGATTATTATCAATCTCCCAGAAAGTGCATGCCCCCACTGCAGGCGCAAAGGTATCAGGATCGATCATGTCGGTACGTACGCCTACTAGCTAGCTAGCGCCCTAGATCGATCATCGTGAATTATTTGTGACAAATGTTCGAGGATTTGCTGGCCGCAAGAGACAGACAGTCAGACGCCTGCAGCTCAGAGCTCCTCCGCATATATAGTCGGTCGATGTCGTTCAGAGAAAGCAACACGTAACTGACGCTCCAAATGAAATCTCGATTTGTCACGTACTCTTGTCGTCGTCCATTCGTCAGGATAATTAAAGGTAAGGCAAGAGACGTAGTACAATCAACAGGCATTTAGGTATGGTGAAGACACAAGCACACAGCAGAGATGAAAAAATAGATTGCCTTTTATCAAAAACGATCGACTTCATTTCTTACAAGCAACAGTCTAGCAATTGGCAACACCTCTTGTCAACAAAAGAGCGAGCATTGTTCTCGATCTAACTCTGTCCATACGACCACCCATTAAAAAGGTTAGTAACATTAGTAGATCATCTCATACGTTTTTTTTTGAAAGATCTGGTATTAGCCAGCTTTGATTATTAAGGAGGGAATAGCAAACAACAAGTTACATGCACGAGAAGAGCTCCCTAGCTACAGAAGCCTAGGCTGCGTAGGGTTGAAATACAATGCTGATTACTCGCCACCTAAATGAGCAACCATGAGGAAATAGTCCCCTGCTAACGACCAGCAGTATGACGTGTCTTTTATTTCGGCACACACAGCTTGCGCAGGTTTCTGATGCTCCCTGAAGATTATCGCATTTCGTTGATTCCATCCATAAGCACCATAGAGTCAGTATCAAAAGTGTATGCCCTCTTTTGTCGCCTTTCATCATCTCATACCTACTAATGGTTATTAGTAAGATACATAGTGTCTAATAATAGCCTAGCAATATAATGTTAGTAATATCCATAATGTTTCTAACCTAGCAAGGTTACATCTCATACCTACTGATGGTTTATTAGTAATATACATAGTGTCTAATAATAGCCTAGCAATATAATGTTAGTAATATCCATAATGTCTCTAACCTAGCAAGATTAGTAATATCCTGTTTGTAAGACGCAATCATACAATTGAAGGGCGTTCTCTAATAAAGACAACATTAATTGACTAGTGTCTATATCAACAAATTGATGTTGTCTTCTCCCGCTAAGCTCGCTAAAATAGTGGTGACATTGACAAGTTGGCCTATCTGGTTCAGGGACTGTTTTCCCAGTGATGATGCAGATTACCTCAAGAAGAATCACTGAAACCAGCAAACCCTTGGCCTATTTAAACCTCAGCTAGCTAGAGACCTGCAGGCATCCTCAGCTCCTCCCATAGTTTCATTCTTCATCCTCGCTTCACCTCACCACCATTGCCATCCAATTGAGAACAAAGCGGAAACACATAGGAAACATGAGAGAAACGAGCAATGGCAGAGGGAAGCACCCCCGCCCCCAGCCCCCTAACATGTGACAAAAAACTTTTTTTACTAGTATAAATTTATAATTTTTATTTATATTAAGAGGTAGAATATAACAAAAATTTTGTCATATACACCTATTAATATTCTCAGACAACTAGATAATACTATGAAGCACATTAGAAAGACCAAGACATAGATCTTGAGGTTTATGAAATTACCCCAGATGCATTGCTGTTAAGTTGTCGTCTACCACTAAAAAAATAACGTCTTTGATCCTACACTAATATATATATATATATATATATATATATATATATATATATATATATATATATATATATATATATATATATATATGAAAATATGAGCATTCATGTCAAGTCAATGAACTAAGCTAGATGGTCATCACGAGAAACCTAACCAATTGTGTTTATAAGTTAGACCTTTTTGGTCGGACCCCCCTATGTAATTTCTGGCTCCGCCATAGGAAACGAGGCTTCACGGCGGTGGAGCGCTTGCTCTGCTTATGCTCCTGTTCGTCCATGCTGGAGGCAGCAGCAAGCAGTGGAGGCCCGTGGGGATGTGTTCATGAGGGTCCAGGGCACCCGCTTCGTGCGGAACGGTAAGCCGTTCTTCATCAACGGGTTCAATGCCTACTGGCTCATGAACTTGGGCGCCAACCACGCGCAGAGGGGCAAGGTCACCTCGGGGCTGAGCCAGGCTGCCGGCGCTGTCATCTCCCTGGCCAGGACGTGGGCGTTCAACGACGGCAACCGCAGCAGTGCACAGCTGTGATCTCCCGGCTGCTACAACGAGAGGACTTTCCAGGTAAAGACAACTAAGTTTCTTGAGATATTGTGGGCTTCTGGATCTTTATTTGTGTTGTTTGTGAGCTCATGCACATGCATTGCCATTTTTTCTCTCTCTGCTGTTCATTCCGTGGTTCGATTTTGAGCTATCTGAGGCTAGGAAGTATGGGATTAAGATGATTCTGAGCCTTGTGAATTATTACCATGAGTATTGAGGAAGGAAGCAGTACGTGGATTGGGCGAAGGGGCAGGGGCAGGCAATTCCATTTGACGCTGGATTCTTCACTAACCCTGTTGTCAAGGGCTTCTACAAGAACCATATCAAGGTGAGAAATACAGAGGGAGAGTGCTGTAAACCATAGTAATTTTGTTTCATTAAAAACTACAAAGTGGAAGCATGTACATAATTACTGAAATTTTTAGAGGTGGTTCACCAGCTGCTGAACATGCCCAGACAATTGATCAAAGATCTATTTGGTACAGCTCTGTTTCATTGGTGGAGCAGTATTTTTTACTTTAGCTCTACATGCAGCTCCATGGGATCAAGCTTCCCTCTAGTAGTCTATTTTTCACTAGGCATGTAGCTAAAACATAGTTCCATTTATTATTGTATATATTTATAGGAAAGCGAAAAATTCTTCTATCTATCAGTCAGTAACTAATGATGCTATTTATCAGTAAAAACTAACAATAAGATGTTTTGGCTTTGACTTTGCTATATACTTATAGATATACAATATATCTAGATATATAGTAAAAGCAATGTAGGTAGAAGAGCCAAAACTTGTTATAATATGAAATGGAGGGAGTATTAATTTTTTTTTTCGGGCTACCGCGTGGTCTACTGTGACTATTGAATATGATGATAACGAACCACTGATGGCATTATTCATTGATCCTAAGGAACCTTCATCACAAACCATTTTCCTGTGTTATTTTTTACCAACAATCCAGTAAACACTTCTCCCTAATGTATTGCAAAACGCCTGACGCATTTCAATGAAATTTGTCCATTAATTTCTTGGACAACACTCGTTGGTGGCGCTCCCCTGTCTGTACATTGATGTCGATAACCACAGGTAATGCATCAAGTAGCTGTCACCACAACCAGCTCAAGCCTCGTGCAGTTATGTCTATAGTGCATGAGAAACGCATGAGCATGTTGTCTAGGAGGGCCACAATCACTTTCTTTATGTCTGTCGGCTGCATGCTCAGATGGCGGCGAGGATGTGAGAGATGACAGCGCTGGCGGTGGCCACGGCGTGCAGTTTGCCCTCGGTCAACTCGATAGGCATAGAGTACAAGAAATTATGGATGTCGTGGATCAAGTATGAGGCAGTTTGTTAGAGGGCAAAATGCATGACAATGTTTACCTAAGCAGTCTCATAGGTCGTCTCATATGGTGCCACATTGAATTTTTTATGACATGGAAGAGAGAGACCGAGGTAAAAAAAAGAGGTGGTTATTTCGTGACCACCTCACAAGCTAAAATTTAGGACTTTAAGACAATTTATATACCATTGTGCAAGTGGTTGTTGTCATGCAACTCACAAACATTCCTGAGTTGTAGGCACAAATTCAAACGGTTGATGTGCGGTGCCAATCAAGTCAGGAGGATTTTGGTAACAATTTTAATGAGACTGTAGATCAAACTTATCAGCCTAAAATTGTCCATTGATAAGGCAGGCTGTTTCTTTGGAAGCAAATTAAAACGGTATTTGGTTCGTTGATCAAAGGCATTTTAGCCAAACTGTTTTTAGTATCCAGTGACAGCTGACTTCAGTCTTAATGAAAAAATGCAGTGCAGAGAAAACAGTAGCTCTGGCTCGTGCTATATATATTGCCGGATCAGTGCAACTAATTAACATATCTGACTTTGTAGCCTGTGATCCCTCACAATATATAACAGGCATAGTGCACTTCATATGCTCTATGCCTATATTTTCTGTTGCAGTTCCCTCCCTCCCTCCCCCGCCCCCCGGCCCTCACTCTCTCCCATTCGATCGTTCATCTGTGAGAGACTGAGAGTGCTGTTGTTTGAGTAGAGATGACTGCGGGCGTGAGAATGGGGGCTAGCACCAAGGCAATGCGAGTCCACCTATGCTAGCATGCAGACAGAAATGGGTGGCACAGGGAAAAGAAATTCTACACACGTGCACAGCGCTCTAGCGTGTTGCAGCAGACTACCTAAGGTGGAGTTTCTTGAACGGTAATTCTCAGATGCAGGGTTGTAGCCATTAGCCACAGATAATTAGAAACTTTCAAAGGGGTGCTATCTAGTGAGCAGGTGCTAAGCTAAACTGAAATTAGTAACACAAACTAGAGTTTTGGACCAGATATTATATGATTCACTGAAGGCAAACTACGTACTATTATCGTTTTTTTATAAAGGAAGGATTTTATTAACATACTAGTATGGGTGTCTCAGCAGTCAGCACCCTGCACCGGCCTGCCTCTGCCCCAGCTCAGATGAGTGTTCATTGGCCTACCAGGAGTGAAATTTGTGCAATCAGGAACTTTTCTTTTGTTTCTAGAAGTTCAAGCCATATTGAATCAACTCGTGAAAAGTGTGCTACTTTAGGCCACACAGTGGTGCTTTTGTGTTGGCATTAATTTGTTCAATCACGGTTTGCACTGGTTTTGCCCGGTTGGCACAATACCGGTGGCGGCTGGAAGCAGAACAGGTTAGGACGGTATGGTTCAACAGTTTCAATAGTTCGAAACTGGCTTGCTTCTTCAAACTGCTATTGCCTGCTGCACGGAACGCTGCTTATCGAATTCTCCTATATATATATAGCTAAGTAGTTGGCCATTCAGTTCATAACGACCAGCAGCAGTACACATAGCTGATATGAACCAAGCTGAAATAAACAATGAATTAATAACACTGAATTTCAGTCAAACTGAAGTCCCTACTACACTAGTCCTTTCCACGTAATTAACAAAGGGTTTGATTAGTAGGATAGCACGCAGCAGAGAAGTTCACAAGGAACTCAGTGCAGAGAAACCAAGAATCTGAGTTTGATTCTTCGAGAAACGAACAAAGGAATCAATCCGAGCAAGCAAGAGTTACTCGGAGCAATTTCTTACTAGCACAGACCAGAGGCGAGAGACGAGGTCTCTTCCCGCAGGACTCGGTGCTGGATGAGGGCACGAGGCACAGAATCTCTACTGCTGCCGCTCGGATAAGCTGTGACATCTCTCGGACGGGTTGAAGTGGGTTGGAGAGTGTTCTAAACTAGGGCAACCCAACCCATTCCCACGGCACCGAGTTTCAACTCTACGGAGTAGTATAGTAGAAATATATTCCTTAACTAAGATATTTGCAGATTTCTTTGCCAAGTTTGCATTAGAAAATTATACACCCACAATAGGATCAAAGTTTTCGAATTGACTTTGCCAAAAATACTCTATTTAATTTAATTTTTTTTTTGCGAGACACTCTATTTAATTTACTGCATCGTATACATACATTTTGTTTTGAAAAGTAATTAATTAGCCGGACAAAAGAAGATGCATGTGCATGATTACTTCTCATGGAGTGAGCGATTTTTTTTTTAATTTGTTACAACTGTATTTGTCTGCTTTGTTTTTGGAAAAAAATGTACACATTCTTAATGCCCCCATGTATTAACATTAGTACCAAATTGTTCCAATCAGTTACATCATAGGACAGAGTTAATCTCGCTCGCAGATGATAGCACGCAGGACACCAACTGTTAAAGAGCTCCAAGTCTAGGCATGGATTCTGAATGCAGCCCACTTGCTCCTGAGCTCTGTAAGGCCTTCTTTAGGGAGAATAAGACATTTGACGGATACCAGTTCACTACCCAGAAGAACAGCTAACTTGATCGTCTTATCAGCCTGCTACTCATCGGCTTGTCCAAAACTTACTGATACATCCCATCCCTAGCCAAGACTTCTGTCTACACCATTGCAGGTTACATGGCATGCAACCTTGTTCTGTGTCCAGCGTTTATTTGGTTGGAATTATAGTAGCATGCACGTACAGGACAAAGGAAGAGGCCGGAGATCAGGAGATGAACTCGAGAGGAAGAAGAATGCTGTTTGGATTGGGTTCAATGCTAGTCATTGCTCATTCTCCATTTATATGCCTCTACCTTTTCCTTCCTTGACAAGCTGTACCGTAGGCATCATATATAACGCCCTCCCCCCTACCATTCCTTACCCCTCAAACTTCTGTGTGGCCCTTTTAGTGAGGACTTTCATTATATTTCAGGTTTTCTTTGAGCGTCGGATCGTGTAAAGAGATATGGTAGTCAATGAATGAAACAATGACTTTAATGCCCAACTTCATTAAACGGTTTTCACATGCAATTCATATAATTCAATTGTTGCCTTGTGTTGTGAAACGATTTAGTCACTGAGTCACAGTGTGGGGCAACGTTACATTGGAGGCCGCGTCGAGTGATAGCACCAGCAACAACAGTACACTATGTAAAAAAAAGCACATTACAGAAGCGCGTTCAGGCACATTATAGACGCGCCTTGGCGCATCTGTTATATTGCGCATGTAATAAGCAAGTATTACAGACGCGTATTGTAAACATGCGACTATGATGTCCCAAACACGCGTTTAGGCTATAGGCACTACCGGACTAAGGCTCTTTGCTGAGTGCCTGTGACACTCGGCAAATCCCCATATACACTCGGCAAAGCCTTTGCCGAGTGTAACCCTCGGCAAAGGCCTCTTTGCCGAGTGTCTTTTGTCGGGCACTCGGCAAAGGCATTGCCGAGTGCCTGTAAACCACTCGGCAAAGAAAAGTTGCCTGACGGCGCCAATTGACGGTGACGGTCGCTTTGCCGAGCGCCTAACGGAGGGCACTCGGCAAAGCCCGCCCTCTTTGCCGAGTGTCAGTCCTACTACACTCGGCAAAGGTGGCCGCTTTGCTGAGTGGCTAATGGGCGGCACTCGGCAAAGGCAGGGAGGCTTTGCTGAGTGCCTTACTGGTGGCACTCGGCAAAGCCTCCCTGCCTTTGTCGAGTGCAATGACCATAGCACTCGGCATAGCTGGGAAATTTGCTTTTTTTTGCATTTTTTTTGTTTATTGCATCCACACATACATATATCACACAACCATCACATATATATCACATATCACACAACAATCACATATATCACACAGCCATCACAAATAATCCATAACCATGACAAATATCATCACAAGTTGTCCACAAGTATCACATAGTCCACAAATATCATCCAAGTGCCGCCACAATTGCCACCATTTACAAATAAGCATCACAAGCACAAGTCCATCTACCTCTATTGTTGACGGCCACTCCACCGGTCCCACTGCGACGGAGGTGTGCCCTGAGCTGGAGGTGTGCCATGAACATCATTCGACGCCGCCGATTGCCCCTGCACAAAAGAGAAGTGATTGCATGTGTGAGACAAGATTTAAGGTAGGTTCTAAAAACTTGAAAAAAGCAACATATTAGTGTCAGTTCGAAATTTCGGCAGCACCTCCCCTGCACGGTGAGGTGTCCAAAACATACAACAAAACAACGGTACGATGACCGACAACCACATATGCATATTCACATATCATGGTGCATTTGTCTCAACATATCATTTGGATTCACATTCATATATCCATATCCACATTCATATTTAGATTTAAGGTAGAGAAACTCACAGGAGTGACAGCAGGATCATTTGGTGGAGTGAATATCATCGGTGACGGAACATAGCCTGAGTAAGCTCCAAGACCTTGAATATACTGAAACATCTTGTCCATCCTCCGTCGATCCTCCTCAGCCCTCGCCTCAGCCTCCTCCTGTCGCCTCCTCTCTTCCGCCACCTCGGCCTACAATATTTCACCCCAATGATACAACGCAAAGCAAAGGTATGTAAAAATCAATGAACGACGAATAAAACAGAAATAACCTTGAGTGCCTGCACCGTGTGCTGTGTATAGTCCGGCCATGTGCGTATGGCCGGGCTCGAGCTCGTGTTCCTTGCTCGAATCTCGGAGAGAGACCTAGTACGGGCCGGGTCGATTGCGCCGTCGCCAATCCAGTACCGCCCGTGCTTCTTCCCTCCTCCCAACCTCATGACGACTTCTCCATCAAGGTCCTCGGAGGTGGGATCCTACTCTGGCCCATGGACCTCCCTTGCCATCGATGTGTACTCAGTGAGGCGGGTGTGGACGGACGAGTTGCTGTACGCCTCGAGCGGGTCCTCCGGGTTGTAGTGGACGTCAGACATCACCTTGCCCTTGTGGGCCATTGCCCACGCCTCGAACTGGGAGACGGGCGCGCCACCATGTGATGCCGACTGCGAAAGAAACAGCAGGATGATTAGAAATTTGCATAGTTGAGCTTTAGAATAAAGAAATGGATTCAGCGTACCCATTTAACTACGTAGGCCGGGAGGCAAAGGTTGCCTTGATGGTGTGGTGCACAAGGCATCATTAAACGCCGCTCCCGGCAAGAGTTGTGCGTCTCCCACCACTCGGGGCTGCACCACTTGTCCACCATTGCCTCCCAGCAGTCTTTGTGCCCAGTGCACCACCACGGAACCACCTACACGACATCAAGTATATGTAGATCAAATTAAGCTTATTTAATCTTAGAAAAAATCAGTATTAATCTTATATATTTACCTTCATGTATTGTGCCTTGGTCAGCGTCTCCTTTCTTGCCTCTTTTTTGTGACCTTCATAAACTCGAAGGTCGCGTTGTATGTCACGATGGCCTAGAGGCGCGCCTCTTAGTGCATGTCACCCACGAGTTTGTGACAAGCTTTGTTAGCCGCTGCCCTCGCCGCCACCTCCCATCCCGGCTCGCATCTGAAGAAATCCTGTATGTAGACGCAATGTATCCTATCATTATTTGAAGAATGTCCAATGAATGCGATGAATTGAGCAGTGTAGTGTGACGAAGAGTTACCCACAGCTCCGTAATCACCCGCTCTGCCTTGTGGCCATAGATCCTGCCATCCCGATCATATGCATTTGCGCAGACGGCGTAGTGGGCAAACGTCCAAGCCGGCTGCCGCACTCCGACAAAGTCAACAAGGCCAGGGAAGTGTGTCTTGCACAAAAGACCAAGAACGCCATTGGGATGGCGTCCGTGACCACCTGCACCCACAATCACGAAACCCCAGCCCAAGTGATCAAGAAAAATTATTAGTTTCAACATAACAAATTAGAAAATAGTGACAGCATGTAAAGTTACTTACTTTGAACCACCGGGTCGAACCATCGGTCGCTTCGGGAGTTGCGAGGGACCTCGCTGATAGAGTTTAGCCGTGCTAGAGGAAGAGGAGCCCCCTGCCGCCGCACCATAGGAAGAGGAACCCCCCGCCGCCTCCTCAGCCTCGTCCTCCTCGTCCTCCTCCTCCACCTCCTCCTCGTCCTCCACCACCTCCTCGTGCTCCTCGGGCACCTCCTCCTCCTCCTCCTCCATGGCCTCCTCGTGCTCCTCGGGCACCTCCTCCTCCTCGAACTCCTCCTCCACCTCGTCCTCCTGCCTCTGTGGCGGAGGAACCTGATGACCCCTGCGTTTCCTTGGCGATGGCGGAGGAGCTACCTCCTCCACCCTCTTGTATTTCGACTTTACTTTCCTTAAACTCCTTAAGAGACCCCCGCCGCCTGGCATCTATGTTCAATCACCTGCAATTACAAAGAGATACAAAATGAATAAAACAAAATTAGAAAGAGATGTAAAATAAATAAGACGTATTGCAAAATGAACAAAACATAATTAGAAGGTAACATAATATTACATTTCTTAGAAATAATCATCATGATCGGTATTAGCTGGATCACAAGTCTCACCATCACTATCATGCATGTCTACTTCCATGTTGATATAATGACCATCCCGAGGAGCAATGTTGTCATCACTGTCATTGCCTAATTCTAATCGCCGAAGTAATTCTAAATCCTTCCGAAATGCTGCTTCCAAGAAAGCATTGGTCTTCTTCATCCATTAATCAGTCCAGTCTCCATAACCCCTTCGGCCAGTGTACATCCACTCACGGTCATCCATCCTTTACCATATACGCGAGTAATATAAGAATCCATTGCATCTACACGAGGATCTGACTATCTAATAGGTGAAGATAGGTCCTAATCCCACCCAAGGATGCGTAGATGAGGTTAGTTTCCATGCTCCACTAGTAGAGAACAGACCTTTGATCCTCGGCCAAAATGGGCTCTAGTCCCGGAATTTTTTGCCCCCGGGACTAGAAATACCTTTAGTCCCGGTTGGTGGCTCCAACCGGGACTAAAGGTTCCTGCCCAACGGCTACTGCGCCAGACAGAGGTGGCAGGGACCTTTAGTCCCGGTTGGAGCCACCAACCGGGACTAAAGGTATACTTTTACTCCCGGTTGGTGGCTCCAACCGGGAGTAAAGGTCTACTCCCGGGCCGTGGCTGCGCCCGGGGTTGGAAAGTTACCTTTAGTCCCGATTGGATCTATCAACCGGGACTAAATGTTCTCCCTTTATAAATCGGCCGTCTCCTCCTTCCTCCCCGAGCCCGAGCTCAGCACATTTTGAAGCTCACTGCAGTAGTGTTCTTGCTTCCTCCCTCCCTCCATTGTTCCTCCATCCATTCTTCGATTCCTCCGTCGATTCTTCAGTTGTAAAGGTTACCAATCTCATACTCTCATTTTTTACCATTTTCTTATACCATTTTATTCACTATATATATTTATGGTTCTTTATTGTGGTTTTTTTTTCATTTGTAAGCAATTTGAGCTCAAAATCACTTTAAGCTTGCATATTTACATGAAAGAAGGTTAAAGTATATATAAATATAAAGTTAGAAAATAGTTAGAAAATTATAGCAAATCCTTACTAGTTGAACTTGCGGACCGTGTTCAGGTCGGCGAGGATGTTCTCTGCCGAGCGGTAACGGACGTCAAGGAGGAGCTTTGATTCTACGAGGGAGAGCGATAACGGTCGTGGAAGACCGTGTTCCCTTCCTCGTAGAATCGGAGCTCTTCCTTGACCAAGTACGGTGCCGTCCGGTGGAGAAATCCTCGCCGAGCTGATCACGTAAGCAAGGTCAACTAGTACGGATGGTTATTTATTCACATGTCCCGATATCGTCGTAGTAGTCTGTCAATCACCGTACCTAAACGTAGTATATATAAATAAAAACTTAGAAAATAGTTAGAAAATTATAGAAAATCCGTACTAGTTGAACTTGCGGACCGTGTTCAGCTCGGCAAGCATGTTCTCTGTCGAGCGGTAACGGACATCAAGGAGGAGCTTTGATTCTACGAGGGAGAGCGACAACGGTCGTGGGAGACCGTGTTCCCTTCCTCATAGAATCGGAGCTCTTCCTTGACCAAGTACGGTGCTGTCCGGTGGAGAAATGCTCGCCGAGATGATCACGTAAGCAAGGTCAACTAGTACGGATGGTTATTTATTCACACGTCCCGATATCGTCGTAGTAGTCTGTTATGTGTGTACATTCCCATTCTTCTGTTAATTTGCGGAAATATCATATGAATTACTTACCTGCCGCAGTAAAAGACGAGAACACAATGACCATTAAAAATATCATTGTTTAGAGATCTAGATAATTTTATAGTTTGTTAATTTTATTTGTTTATAAAAGAAGAAATTTATAGTGTATTAAAAAATGAGTATAGAGAGTAGATGGCAACTGCTTCCGGGTCCTCGGCCTCTCATGGGTTTCCAAAGTGACTTAGGCCGGGCCTTCCTCTCATTCCATGCGGCAAGTGTCGTGATGAGATGAAGATTGTGATGGAGTACCGAGTGAAGAAGGAGGGTCCCAACAAGGATCGTATCTTCTACAAGTGTCCGGATCGCAATGTGAGTTATTTTATCGTATTTAATGATTATGGTTAGTTTATACCTATTTTCATGATGGTTGTGATTAAAGTTCTAGTTTTTTGTTTTAATTTCAGTGGGATGGCAGTGGACGATGTTCAGGCTTCTACTGGGAGGAAGAGTATGTTGAACTCGTGCAAAAATATCTTGCACAACAGGCAGATACGGCGGCTAATGAGGCAGTGATCCAGCCGAAGAAGCCCAAAGATGTTGCACAATCGGGGGATCTGTCTGTTTTAGTTGAGATTGGTCGCGAAATCCTTGTGCTCCTGAAATGTATTTTAGCTTTAGTTCTTTTAGTGGTAGTTGGGATTGTCTACATTGTAGCGATGCTTTCATAAATTTGTATCTTTTGTGGTGGCACGCATGTTGTATAAATAATTAATTATGATTTAGGTTTTAATATGATATTTATGTCATGTAATGCAGATGAGCCGTCATTGGATGTATAATGCTGATCGCCGCTCACAAGAGTTCATTGACGGCGTGCATTCTTTATTACGTGCGGCCGAGACAAACAAACGCGACGGTTTCATGTGCTGCCCATGTGCCATATGTAAGAATACGGTGGAATATCCTTGCTCAAGGACTCTTCATTCACACTTGTTCAAGTCGGGTTTCATGCCAAACTATATTTGTTGGACAAAGCACGGAGAAACCGGTGTTGTAATGGAAGAAGATGAAGAAGAACAATGGGACGACAATGATATTATTCCTGATGGTGCGTGCTTCAATGATACTGCAATGGGAGAAGCTGAAGAAGAGGTAGCCGCAGAAGATGAGCCGGCTGATGATCTTTGTCAGGTCATTCGTGATGCACAAAGAGAATGTGAAAGTGAAAAGGAGAAGATCAAGTTCGAGCGGATGCTAGAAGATCACAAGAAATTGTTGTACCCAACTTGTGATGCAGGGCAGAAAAAGTTGGGAACCACACTAGAATTGCTGCAATGGAAGGCAAAGAATGGTGTATCTGACAAGGGATTTGGAGAGTTACTAAAAATCCAAAAGAAGATGCTTCCGAAGTATAATGAATTGCCCGCCACTACCTACGAAGCAAAACAAGTTGTCTGTCCTATGGGGCTAGAAATAGAGAAGATACATGCATGTCCTAATGACTGCATCCTATACCGTGGCAAAGAGTACGAGAAATTGGATGCATGCCCGGTATGCCATGCGTCGCGGTATAAGATCAGGCGAGATGACCCTGGTGATGTTGAGGGCGAACGTCCACGTAAGAAAATCCCTGCCAAGGTTATGTGGTATGCTCCTATAATACCACGCTTGAAACGTCTGTTCAGAAACAAAGAACATGCAAAATTGTTACGATGGCACAAAGAAGACCGTAAGGTAGACAATATGTTGAGACACCCTGCTGATGGGTCCCAGTGGAGAGCAATCGATAGAGAATTCCCGGAGTTTGCAAATGACGCAAGAAACTTAAGGTTTGCTTTAAGTACAGATGGTATCAATCCTTTTGGAGAGCAGAACAGTAGTCATAGCACTTGGCCTGTTACTCTAAGTATCTACAACATTCCTCCTTGGTTATGCATGAAGCGGAAGTTCATTATGATGCCTGTGCTCATCCAAGGCCCGAAGCAACCTGGCAATGACATCGATGTGTACCTGAGACCACTTATTGATGAACTTCTCATTTTGTGGAATAAAGAAGGTGTACGTGTGTGGGATGAGTACAAACAGGAACACTTTGATCTGCGAGCATTGTTGTTCGTAACAATCAATGATTGGCCTGCTCTAAGTAATCTTTCAGGACAGTCAAACAAGGGATATAATGCATGCACACACTGCTTCGGTGATATTAGAGGTGTATTCTTGAAAAAATGTCGAAAGGTCGTGTACCTTGGCCATCGTCGATTTCTTCCTGCAAATCACCTCGTAAGAAAGAAAGGTAAGCATTTTAAAGGGAAAGCAGACCACTTGACCAAGCCTCGCAACCGAACCGGTGAGGATGTACTCGATATGGTCAATGATGTGAAAGTCGTCTTTGGAAAAGGACATGGAAGCCAACCTATTCCGAAAGACGCTAACGGTCACGCACCCATGTGGAAGAAAAAGTCTATATTTTGGGACCTACCCTATTGGCAAGTCCTGGAGGTCCGTAGCTCGATCGACATGATGCACCTGACGAAGAATCTTTGTGTGAACCTGCTAGGCTTTATGGGTGTGTATGGAAAGCCTAAGGACACATTTGAAGCACGACAGGACCTGCGTTGTTTGAGAGAAAGAGACAACCTGCATCCAGAGAAGACAGATGATGGACGCCATTACTTACGTCCTGCTAGCTACACTCTAAGCAAAGAGGAGAAGGAAATCATGTTTGAATGCTTAAACAACATCAAGGTACCATCTGGATTCTCCTCGAATATAAAGGGTATTATAAATGTGACAGAGAAGAAATTCTGTAACTTAAAGTCCCATGACTGTCACGTTCTCATGACGCAATTACTTCCAGTTGCATTAAGAGGAATTCTACCTCCAAATGTACGTCTAGCCACCGTAAAGCTATGTGCATTCCTCAATGCAATTTCTCAGAAGGCAATTGATCCAACTGATCTAGCTAAACTACAGAATGATGTGGTTCAATGTCTCGTCAGCTTTGAGTTAGTGTTCCCTCCTTCCTTCTTTGATATTATGACACACCTCCTAGTTCACCTAGTCAAGGAGATTTTCACTCTCGGTCCTGTGTTCCTACACAACATGTTCCCCTTAGAGAGATTCATGGGAGTCCTAAAGAAATATGTTCACAACCGTGCTCGCCCAGAAGGAAGCATCGCCAAGGGCTATGGAACAGAAGAGGTCATTGAGTTCTGTGTTGACTTTATTCCCGACCTTGACTCGATTGGTGTTCCTGAATCGAGACATGAGGGGAGACTAAGCGGAAAGGGGACACTAGGGAGGAAAACATATATTGGTACGGATGATGATTATTTCAATAAAGCGCACTACACAGTTCTACAGAACTCCTCTTTGGTAGATCCGTATATTGAGACACACAAGGATCTCTTACGATCCGAGTTTCCAGGCAAGACTGAAGCTTGGATTACGCATAAGCACATGGAAACTTTCGGCGGTTGGTTGCGAAAAAAATGTCAAGGTGATGAGAGCATCCATGAGCAACTGTATTTATTGGCTATGCAACCATCATGGCATATCGTCACATACAAAGGGTACGAGATAAATGGGAACATATTCTACACAGTAGCCCAAGATAAAAGGAGTACCAACCAAAACAGTGGTGTCCGCATAGATGCCACAGACCCGAATGGGAATAAGCAGACATATTATGGACGCATAGATGAAATATGGGAACTAGAATATGCACCTACTTTGAAGATCCCATTGTTCAAGTGCCAATGGGTCAAGGTGACCGGAGGCGGAGTAACAGTAGACAACGAGTATGGAATGACAACAGTAGACCTTAGTAATATTGGGTACAAAGACGAACCATTCGTCCTTGCCAAGGATGTGAATCAGGTGTTCTATGTCAATGATATGTCTACCAAACCAAAAAGAGGGAAAAACAATAATGACTCAACCAAAGAGCCAAAGCGCCACATAGTTCTTTCAGGGAAAAGAGTCATCGTGGGAATTGAGGACAAGTCAGACATGTCAGAAGAATATGAAAAGGATGACCGAATTCCGCCCTTCAAAGTGAACAAAGACCCTAGCATCTTGGTAAATGATGAGGACACTCCATGGTTACGAAGCGATCATAACCAAGGGACATACGTAAAGAAGAAGTTCACTGCTGTGCCCACTTGATGATATAGTGATTTAATATAGTGTGTGTTTGAGATATTATGTAATAATTGTGAATTCAGATGTTTATTATGTCATATTTCAAATTAAATCAATGTTTGATTTGGTGGGATTTCTCTCTCAAAAAGGTAAATTAGGATACTGAGTGATGAAAAATTAAAATATTAACGTTAAAATGATGTGAAAACAAATTTCCTGTCCAAAACCAATAATTTTAATAATTTTAATTAAATACTACATTTTTGCATTAACGAAATAATAAATATTAGTTACATTATGTTTTATAATTCTAACAAAAAATAAAAAAAGTTAGGTTATCGATTTTTCCTATGTGCAATAAACAAAAATAAAATTCATATTTTTAACAAAATAATTTTATGCCTTTTATTTAATTTACTATGTATTTAATAAAAACTATTGCATTTCTATTGTATTTAACAAGACTATTGCTTAAAACAGGCGGGAAACGAAACTGCAGGCCACCTTTACTCCCGGGTGGGAAGCCCACCCGGGAGTAAAGGTGGGCTGCAGTTTCGTGGCCCGCCAAAAAAAGCCTTTACTCCCGGTGCGTGTTACCAACCGGGAGTAAAGGTATACCTTTACTCCCGGTTGGTAACACGCACCGGGAGTAAAGGCACCTTTACTCCCGGTTGGTAATACGCACCGGGAGTAAAGGGTTTTTACTCCCGGTTGGTGGCTGGCATCGGGAGTAATTCTCCTCTGCTATATAACCTCCAGCGCCTGGCAGATCGATCTGCTCGTCTTCTTCCTCGTCGAACACCGCCGCCCTCTTCTTCGACCTCGCGCCGCGTCCGTTCGCCTTCCGTGACACCGGCGCCGCCGTCTTCTTCCTCGTGCGGCCTCCACCGCGCGCGCCCGTGCCCCTCCTCCGCGCTTGCCCGTGGCCCTCCACCGCGCCCTCCTCCGCGCCCGAGGCCCTCCACCGCGCGTTGCCCCACCGCGCCGGCCCGAGGCCCTCCAGTACGTACACTGCCGAGCTTCGAGGTGATATATTCGTTGATCTCTTTGTACATTCGTCCGAGCCCTCCACTGCCGAGTTATAGATCACGTCGAAAACTACAACTTTGGTGTAAGCCATGTCAACGGTCGAGGTCGATTGAAAATTCCAAATTTTGAATCACAAAATCTATAGAAACTAAAAATGAATATTTGGAACTCTAAATGATTTTAAATAAAAACATATCTTAAGGCAAGTTTTGAATATTTGGAACTCTAAATGACAAGTATAATTAAGGATCACCAATGAAATTACTTTAGAAATTAATTAGATCGATGTAAATCCATGGCTTGTATAATAAACACGCTATATATTATTTGGAAACAACGCTACGAACCATCCGCTAATGAAGTCGCCAGAGAAAGTGTCTCGTGGGAGCATGGATTCCCTCAGGACAGACCTTCCTACAGAAGTCGCCAGAGAAAGAAGGAAGAAGAGGCACACCGGCTCCAGAGGTTGGAGGAAGCGGTGCGTGAAGCACAGGAGCGGGAAAAAAACCTTGAAGCGAGAATGCAGGAGGAAATCAAAAGGCAAGTGCAAATAGCAGTGAGTGCAAGCAAGCAGGCATCAGAGCCAGGAATCAACATTAGCCAATCTGTTCAGTTGAAAAGCAGCTGCGCTTCCACGGAGATACCAAATCAAGGGGACACAGGACTGCGCTTCCCTGTGGATGACGTCACTGAACCTTGTACAACGTGTGAGCTACACATTCCGAAGGAGAATTCCACAATCAAGGCGGCTATCGGTCTTGTTAATCCTATCGACCGAACCAAGACACCAAGGATTCATGGGAATATAATCCAAGAAGGATATGCCACCATCTCGGTAGATAAAGCTGAAAAAGGTTTTAGTGATTTGCCTCTTGACATTCCTGGAGGTGATGGCGAGAAGACTCTAGGAGAAGCGGAGAAGACATTCATTCTATGGCGCAAGCGCTACATCATCATTCCAGGGATGTCGGCTCCACCTCCTTCTGAACTACCTCACCATAGGTACGTGCGGATGAAAACACTACATCATTAATTTGTATTGGCTTAAATAATTAACAATCTGCTCATAATAATATGTCATTCCTTTTTTTGTAGCAGATCCTCCCCCAACCTAAATCCAATTGTTCAATCGCCAGATCATCATAGTGCTCTGTACGATGACATTGTGTTGGAAGACGAGGCTGCATCCACACCCTCTCCAAGGAGGTCTCCAACGCCACAGCCGCCACCTCCAAGGAGGTCTCCAACGCCGCTGCCAACACCTCCAAGGAGGTCTCCAACGCCGCTGCCAACACCTCCAAGGAGGTCTCCAACGCCTCCCCCGCCCCCGCCTACCAAGAAGCCTAGCAAGAGGCCAGCCCCTCAAACGAAGAATCAGTCCCCGCCTGCAAAGAAAGCCACCGTGAAACCAAGGGCTATTCCCAAAATAATATCTGAAGAGAAGGAAGAAGGAACTGATGCATATAAAAAAGACATGTCTAGATTCTATGACAAACTTAAAATGAATCAAGAAGCAAGGAGAAACCCAGAGAAACCGTACTTCTTCGTAGCTCCGGATATTTTAAGAAAAAAGGTGACTTCTTACCAGCATCAACAGCGGGAATCTCGTAAGCCGTCCAAATCAACGTTATCAGACTATGACCGCACTCTCACCAAGTCAATTGAGGCGGCACAGAAAAAGAAGCGGGCAGGGAAAGGAGTTGCCCAACTCGGACAACAAGCGCACCAATCAATCCCCCCGCTAGTTGTTGGTAATGAATATGGTTCGAATTTAGGATTAATGCATCAGGCAAACATACCTCCGGATGTCGATTTGGATCACCTTGGTGAATTTCTTGATGAGACTGGTCTCGACCTTTACCAGATGTTTGGTGATGGAAAAATTGAGAGTGCGGCGGAGGTTGATATTTGGAAGAAAAAATTTGTACTAGGCCAGAGTCTATACAACCCTCAAGCCTTATCTGATCTGGGGACGCAAATGTACCTGCTAAACAAGTGGTACATGCAGGCGTCTACCAATGGAGACTTCTGCGTTGGTGTCAGAATTAGAGACGAACATTGGTTCCGTGGCGATGATGTTATGTATGTTGACTTTGCAGAATTTCATCAACTATGCCACCTTACCTCTCTGGACAAAGTTATCATTAGCTGCTATTGCCTGTAAGTAATAATTCTTTCGATCTATTATTAAACTCATCATATGTGTGCATATGCATATAAATTATCCTAACAAGTACTATATATATGCAGATTTACAATGACAGAGCTCAGAAAGGAAGGCTGCAATGAAATTGGTTTTGTTGATCCCCATATAGTATTCAAAGACCCAATTACTCCAATGACTAATTGGAAGTCTGAGTCAGAGAGTAACATCATGAACTTCTTAGTGAACCAACGCCACAAGAAGGATATACTCTTTCCCTATAACTTCAAGTGAGTGTTAATCATGTCGATCATAGCCTTAATGGCTCATATGTTGATTCTAGTTAATTAATGAGTGTTATGCGTTATATCCTATAAACACATGCAGCAATCACTGGATATTGATGGACATCGATCTGGTGAAAAGTCACTTGATAATCTATGACTCGATGAGAAAACCACAACAAGACTACCAAGATATGATAGATATTATCCAGAGGTAATTTCGGGATCTCTAGCAACTATATATACACACAAACATGATGATTAACTATATCTGATGATGTGGCAAATTTTTTATTGGGCAGTGTTTGGAAAACCTTTATTGAGAAGCAACACATGGAAAAATGCAAAGCGCCACTGAATGTAATCCCATTGAAAGTAAGTCCCCTGAATCGCATCATCTTTATTAATTAAACATATAGCTTTCACCGGATCACCAGATTGGATGACAAATCTTTTTCTCGTAAAGTGGTGTCTGAGGCAGGAACAGGGGAACAACTACTGTGGTTACTATGTTTGCAAGTTTATCAAGGTGCTCTCCCAAAGAACTCCTACAGAGAGACTCAAAGTACGTTAAAAATACACTATATATTCATTTAATTATTATTATTGATTGTGTTACTATGTCTTTATATATATATATGTACATATATTAATTTATTTTCCTTTAATTCAAACCTGTAGACTCGATGGTTGGAGGAAAAGGTCATACGGCAAGACCAAATCAAAGCAATTCAAGAGTCTATAGCCGGATTTTTTAATGAGCAGGTCATCGATTCCAAGGGCGAGTTCTACTTCGACCCAACACTGCCATTGAAGCCAAGCTAGAGGATGAGAAGAAACTTGTTATGTCACAACAACTATAATGCAATCTTTTGTAATATATGCACATGAAATAATATAATGTAAAATACACATATGCATGCATGCATGTAAATATATATATGATGCATGCATATATATATATATATATATATATATATATATTTCTATGCTTGAATTGTGTGATTTAATACGTTCATTGTGCTTGAACCGAAACATACTATATGCGCATATAAATGTATAATTAGCAGCGTACAATACGACTTCGAAAACCTATTTTGAAAAGAAAACAAAAAAATGAAAAGAAAAGAAAAAAGAAAAAAACCTTTAGTCCCGGTTCGTATTACCAACCAGGACTAAAGGTGCCGGCCATCGTGGCATGTCAGGAGGCACCTTTAGTCCCGGTTGGTGTTACCCACCGGGACTAAAGGTCCTCCTTTAGTCCCGGTTCCTGACCCGGGACTAAAGGACCCCCCCCTTTAGTCCCGGATGCTTGCTCCCGGGTGGGGAACCGGGACTAGAGGGGGTTCCCCACCGGGAGTAAAGCTCGGTTCTCTACTAGTGCTCTACTCCTATCCGAGACAGAATTTCGGCAGCACCTCCCTGCTCTTCTCCAAATACACGTCCCGGCAGGGAGATTGTGTATCCGGAGAAAAACAAGGAGATGATGCGGAAACTCTATCTTGGATCGGAGTAGACAATGAAAACTAACCCCATCTACACATCCTCGGGCTGTCCAAAAAATGTGGACAATTCGAAACACATACAGTTATAGATATGCAAAGATCTGCATACTTCCAACCATATCCCTTTCGAACGGGAGACACCTAACTTGGTTATGTGATCTACGAACATGATACGGAAAGAGGGGTTATACCTTGGGTGGCAGTGGAGTCAGGCTTGCGGCCGTGGTGGGTCGGTGCAGTGGCGAGGCAACGCGGTGCAGGCAGACCCGCAGTGGCGAGGAATACGATCGGGATCGCCGAGGTACTCCGGCTCGGCTCCGACGGGCTCTTCTCTGCAAAAAAAGAACATACGGGCTTAATTGAAAATTTTGACAGAACCTTCCCTACACGGTGAGGTTTCTAAAACCTGCAAAAAAAACGTACGGCACGATGGCCGATAATCACATATGCATATGCATTGGATTCACATTCATATAAACATATATAATCACAACTACTGCTACTACCACCACCACCAGTAGCTCGCATTGAAACGATATGATACAGCAGGAAAGGCATCAAGTGCAGTTTAATAAGTCCATCCAACCATGAATCATGTAATAATATATATACTCCATCATCAGTGTGCACCAAGTGAATGGCTGGGTCAAACCAACCGACACAGTGCTGCTGGTTTTGACCAAATGGTCGCAAGCAAGGGTTCAAGCCACCCACCAGCACTTGGGTAGTTCCTTGCTACTGTATCCCACATCGCAGAGTATACGTGAAGCTTCATCTGTTTCAGAAAGTTGAACCAGCTGCCTAGCTAGGATTATTCAGTTGCACCGTGTGTGTTTTATTTGTGGCTGTTTCTTGTTTGAAATCAATCCCAATTCCTTGACAAAAAGATTGTGACTACTGCAGCACAAGGGAAAGGAAAAAGAAAAGAAAAGAAAAGAAAAGAAAATACTGTAGTTTGCAAACAAAGCAGGGATCTGCTTCCTGCGGCATTGCAGCCTTGCAGGTCGTCCATGCTACGTTTGTGCTTGTGACATAAACCAACTGCAAGGTGTGTTTGCGCGCCGCAGAGCTCAATCAGCTAGTACGTACTAGCAGGGATCGGCGGCCATGGTGTTCTTCGCCGGCGTCACCGCGGTGCAGTCCACCCTGATCGCCGACTGCTACATTTCCCACGACCCGGAGCGAGGCGTCGTCAGGAACCGCTCCTACGTCGACGCCGTGCGCCTCTACCTAGGTACGTACGGTCAGCCATCGATCGTCGATGATTTGCCCTTTTTTCTCGACGGAATCTTTGACGAGATGATCATCGATCGATCGAGTGTATGAATCGATCAACCACTCCAATTAATAGCCTGCACCTTGAGTGCGTGACAGAACCAGTCAGCCAGCCTGTTGCTATTATGCATCCATCCATCCATCCATAAATACGAAAGCGTTTTGCAGGACCATAGGTCGCTATATATGCTAGTCCTTGACTCCCTGTAGGAGTCTATAATAAAAACAAATAGTGACTGAAAACTGCGTACTGATTTGCATTAGCATGCATGTTACCGTGAAGCAAGCAAGCGTGGGTCACAAGTTTGAAAAATAAAACGGTTAGATATTACTATGTCAGGATCGGTTGCCTTCACAAGTTTGAAAATAAAACGGTTAGATATTTTTTACTGCTTTGTTCAAGTCCTTCCTATCCCCTCTGTATTTGTAGACCTGCAACACATCTGTAGCTTTTCTGACAGTTGGGTCAATGCCTATCGAATAAAAATAAAACAAATACAATAGTCAACACGTCTACCTTTAAATGTTGTTTAAGTGGTTTTGCTTTTGATTTGTCGTTGTAGCAATTTCTCATGCTTTCCCCCTTCTAAAATTTCTTCCACTAAGCCACTTGCCTATTGCCAGCAAAAAGGTTAACGGGGCTGCTGTATGACACCAAGCTTTAGGATTTTACCTAACTAGTGAAAGCTAAACTTAAAAAATTATGCATCGATCACTCTACTAGTGAAAGCTTTATCTCTTACAAGACCAATTCATATCGTTTTTTTGCACTTGATCTCAATATGAATATGAATTCAATGAAACTACATTCTACAGACAGATAAAATGGTATTACAACATTTCACTCCAGGGGAACTAGGAATGAGGCAATTCGAAACACCAATGTTCTGCAGCATGGAACCTTTTACCTTATTTCTATCAGACAAAGGGAACATGAAAGAGATGAACAAGGGATTACCTAGGTACTGCGCAGGAGGCCGGGCGCCGGAGCCTGCATCGTCGGCGCGCCGGGGAGGGCGCCGGGGGCCAGCCGCGGGAGCCTGCGTCGTCGGCGCGCGGGGACGGGCGCCCGGTGCGGGCGATACGAGTCCAGGCGGCGGGCCGCCGGCGGGAGCGGCCGGCGTGGGCGGGCGAGCGCACGCGGGGCGGCATGCAGGCGCGGCGTTGCAAGTGGGGTGGCGTGCGGGGCGGTGACGGGGGCGGCCGGTGGGCCAAACTTTGCCGGTGGAGGCGGCTTCGGGGCCGCGGCCGGCGGGAGAGCGCGCCGGGCGCGAGCACGGCGGGCGGGCACGAGCGGGGCAGCGCGGGAGAAGGTGCGGCGGCGCGAGGATGACGGGCAGGGTGGGGGGCGGCGCTGGCAGGGGTGGTGAGGGAGCGAGGGGACGGGAGTGTGCGTGCGTGCGTGAGTGAGTCTCGGCCATGCCAGTTAAGTCTTGGGTCAGGCCTTTGCCGAGTGTCCGTGATCCAACACTCGGCAAAGCCGGGATTTTTTTTAAAAAAAACATTAAAAATCTTTGCCGAGAGTCAAGCCGATAAGGCACTCGGCAAAGACTATACTTTGCCGAGTGCTAACCCTAGGACACTCGGCAAAGGTATTTTTTTTTAAAAAAAACTTTTCTATTTCCTTTCCCTTTTCCTTAACCGTTTTTTCCAAATTTGTTCCAATACACTTTGAAAATACCTTGTCAAATTCACTCAACAATGCAAATTTGATGCTTCAGCGAAAAATAGACCATGATTTCATGTAGTTATAGCTCAAATTCCATTTATATAATTGCAATTAAAAATTAATAATTATCCAATGGATCCAAAAAATCACTAAAATTTAACATGACACGATCTTTCATGTCTATTGGCTATACAAAAAGTTTCGGAGTCAAACCACAACTCGACCGTCACTTTTACTCCAAATCTTACCAGATCATTCTCAACAATCATGAAACTTCTTCGGAGATGTTTCGGTTTGTAAGCAATGTACGTGACAACTTATGCGACACCTTCTCAATTTTTTACCACAGCCTCCACATATGATATCATGACATCTTATCAAATTTCATGATTTTCGGACCTCCTTTGCTTTTTATAGAATTTAAAAACCATTCAACCACACGCTCACGGTCGTGTTTCCGAAATAAGATGTTCGAAAACCCTTATAATCTTATAGGTAAGGCCTCAAACTGGGTTGAATAACATGAATATCAATTTTATACTCATTTTTTCCAAATATTTGAATCTCTTGCAGTTCAAATTTAACTTAATTCAAAAAATTGCTTGAAATGCAATTAATTAGTTAAATATAGCAAATAAATTCAAAAATACACCAAACTTAAGCATGGAGTACCACATGTGGTATGTGGAGATGTGAAAATTTTTGAAGTGCAGGAGTCAAAAAAAATTATACTTTGCCGAGTGTCTGCTTTTGGCACTCGGCAAAGAGCCTCTTTGCCGAGTGTTGCATTTGTACACTCGGCAAAGAGCTGACGGCGGCAGGCTGGTTTAACGGCGGGCCAAAATTTGCCGAGTGTGAGACGTTGACACTCGGCAAAGAAAGTCTTTGCCGAGTGGCGTGTCTGAGCACTCGGCAAAGAGGACGTCTTTGCCGAGTGCCGATCATGAGCACTCGACAAAGACTAGCTTTGCCGAGGGTCGTGTCGTTGCCGAGTGTTTGAGTTTGGGCACTCGGCAAAGACAGCCTTTAACGAGTGCCCGAGATAAAAAAAACTCGGCAAAGTTCTTGGCACTCGGCAAAGCTTGCGATTCCGGTAGTGAGGACAGACTGGTGGGATAAAGATGCGTCTGTAGTAATCCTATCACAGACGCATTTAGTCAAGACGCGTCTGTGACTTTCCCTTATCACAGACACACATAACCAACACGTGTCTGTGATACCGAATTAAAAAACAAAAAAAAATCCTCAATGCCATGTTCTGGAATGGCTGCTATTACATAATAGGATACAAACATGACATCCAGAAAGTAGCCATTGATAACACTATCTAGTGTAGCAAACACTATCATACTTAACCTAGTACAATAGAGATACATGAAGTTAATAGGAATCCAGCATAAGAACTAGGTATACAGAAAATGCGCACTAAACAAGTGGGGTTCTAAATTAACAGATCAATGTAGTCTATCCATGATCACTTGAACTCTGCATGACAGGATTCCTCACTGAATCCTTCTGCAGCCACCAAACTGCTGCGGCAAACAAGAGTAGTGATAAGTGAGTACAAAATTGCACAACTTTCTTTTATGTACAAGCAAAAGCATGTCTAGTTACTGCTGTACTTAGCATCTATAAGACACAATAAGAAGGCTGGAGCTTTCTGAATTATTAGTACTGCAGTACTATGATCATTAAGACAGAAGCATAGTTCATTATAATGGTAAACTTTAGAAGGCATATTAGCTTGAAGGATCAGGAAAAAGGGGCATCTAACTGAAAACAGCAAGATAATTGTACTGGCTGCCTATTGGTCCTTATCACTAGCGAGGAAGAAATAAGATGAGGCATCAAACTTACAGTGCCTATTGGTCCTTATCACCAGGCCACTTTTCTTAAGCTGCTCTCTTCGGTCATATTGTTCCAAGACAATTGAAAACTGCAAGAGGCATGAAACTTTCTTTAGCAACCATGGCCGCGAAGGAGGCCACGACGGCAGCCATGGCCGAGATGGGACAGAAGGGTCGAGAAGGAGGCCACAACGGCAGCCATGGCCGGAGAGAAGCATGTACGGAGCACGACGGTGGCCCACTGCCTCCTCTTGTATGATGTTGCCCCACGACGAGATCTTGTGTTTCTGCAGCGGGGGAGCGCCCTGGCTGCGGCAGGCGAGGAGTAGGCGAGTGGGGCGTGTGGCCATCCGGGGTGAGCGGTGGTGGAGCGAGTGGGCTCGCAGTATGGCCAGATTGGAATGGGCCAGACCAAAGAGATGGGCAAAAATTTTAGCTCTTTATAAATATAATTTGAATTTATTTATTTTTCAATACCATCCAAGCCAGAGTACCATATAACGGAGCGCCCTTGCTTATTCACCACTCCTTGTTAGCAATTCCAATCCAAACAATTAATATTAGTCCCACTCTAGCTATCTTGTATGTCTCCCTGTGCCAATATTCTGATCAATTTGCCTCCTGCCGGCTAATTAACCTTGGTCCTTTTATGTGAATGGCTCTGGCACCAAGGAAAGAGGGCTCCCATGGTATTTCACTGTTCACATCATGCATACAGCATACGCGAGCACATGACATCTCGCATCATGGCTTGAACACAGGGCGCCAGATTAATGTACTACTGTATTTATTAGATGTGTTTTCCGTAGACAGTAATTTGCATTCTGGGATGGAGGGATTGGATTGCCTTCTTACTTCATGTACACATGAGTGCTTCTTTAATCATATCTATTTTCGTACTGTCCCCACCTATTTAGTTCCTCCAGGTACTTTCACACCGGTATCTCCTACTTTTACACCGTCCGATCTCATCTAGTGGATGGCTCATGTTTTTTGGAACCATTTTAAAATTTCTCTTTTAGTAGAACTACATTTTTTAATTAACGTATTTCCTTTGATTGATCATTGCAATCTATATACTGCATCTCTATGTATACATTTCGTTCTGAAAAAATATAATCAGCCGGACAATAGTAGATGCGCGTAGCATGTATGATTACTTCACACCAAGTGAGCACAGTAATTTGTCAACTAATGCCCGCATATTTAGTTCACCGTCGTGCACATCATGCATGTGGTGAGCACACGGCTGTCAGCAAGCAGCGTGGCTTAGAGTGAAGATGATGACAGAGTTGTAACTGGAGGCTATCATGATGTGCTTCGACTTAATTTGCAATTCATTTTTACACGGTCAGTCGGCAGCAGCTCATACCATGAAAGCCCATCATCCTCTCCTTTAATTTCATTTGCCACTGACCACAGACCCTTGCTGAAACCGATATAAGTAACTGTTCTGAGACTTAGGAGCTTATATAAAAGAGAGTGCCCTCATGATCCTCTTTCAGTTGGTGCAGGGCTTGCCCTCTTTGTATGCTCTATCTCCGATCGATCCCATGAGCTGCAAGCTGATGACTTCACTGGCCGTCTGTCTTGTGGCCACCATGCTTGATCGTCTACGAGGAAAGTCAGCTAGCATGGTGTCCATGTTCAGTCACTGTTTCCATACTCGAGCCATGCAGGTGAACCGGGCAGGGGCGAAGCTACGTATCCATTAGTGGGTGCAAATGCACCCACAACAATAACGAAATTTAGCACTAACCATCTCATATTCACCATGTGTGCACCCCCCTCAATCAAGGTTCATGCATGCACCCCCCACGAGCCAACATGGTAGCATGACAGCTTGAGTCGAATAATGCCAAACAAGTAATTATTGCTTGTTTGCAGATTATCTCTATCATAGGAATAGATATAAACCAGTGATCAGATTTGTATTGTGGAGATTTTTTTTTTCATTTGAGGTACAGATAGACTCGATACCAAGTACACAAAAGAATAGTGAGGTTTATTCAGATCGGCTAAGATTAATTATTAACCGAGCTAAGAAGCTAGCTAAAAAATTAGCCATCTAACTATTAGCCAGTGCATGTTTGTATCCTTCGCTAATGGGCTAACAACTAGTCAAGGCTTGTTAAAAATTAGCCCTACTATTTGGATGAACTAGAGCAAAATTTTAGCTAGAAGTTGTTAGCCACTTAACCTATAGGATCCAAACAGACCCTAAGTAGAGATTCATTTTTCAATATTTCATAATTATTAGGAGCTCCGATTATATTATAGCCTTGATTTGTCAAACTATTAAGTTCAATAAAAGTTTATTTTAAATGGGTTGGTCATGGTAATATGCCATTTGGATCACTAATGCCATTTGATTAGGTGGCAAATAATCATCAACATCTAATTTTCTATACACAAACTTTACACACATTTCAAGGAATGTTACTTGGGTCAAACTTTGAAAAAAAAGTTAAAATGTTCGAATGACCTCTGAACTTGTCAAGAGATGTCACTCATGTCCACGAACTTTGAAAAACACATTTTCTAAATCCCTAAACTTGTTAAGTGATGCACCGTAGTGGTCGGATAGTACAGAAATGGACCTACGATGCACCATTTTACAAGTTTAGGAATGTGCATTGCACCATTTGAACCTATGTAGCAGCTCTTGACAATTCAAAGACGGTTGATGCATTTGACTCTTAAAAAATCGAATTTTATCATGTAAATATGTGCATATCAAGGTTATGTAGTACCAAAGTAATGCACCCCCCTCGTTTCGGCTCTAGCTTCGCCACTGGAACCGGGATAAGCAGCTTAGTCCAGACGCAATGCGCAAGCAGTAGCCGTGCGCCCTGGATAATTGGCTAGCAATTAACAAGATCCTGTAGCAGCTCAGCGTGTACATATTCCATCTTCTCTGTTCCATTTCCTCAGTCCAAATATAGATAACATTTTAGTGCTATGATTCAGCTGTGATGTAGGAGCTATGGTTCTTGTTCTGTGAATGTACCCTTTGTCGCAATTTTTGAGGCCGTTTTTAGAGTTCTTAGTTGTTTCTGTGAGGCAAACTTTTTTATTAATCTAGCAATTATTAAGATATGCATGCCTAATAATTGCATTTGTATTGTGATAATTTATATTTGTAATGTGCTATTTTAATTACCCAAGTTAGAGTATATGCATGCCTAATAATTGCCTGTACTACTACTGTAATATCCAGCATATTGGCAGCCCACAACAGTGATATCGTTAGCCCAGTAGCTGTTGGAAAATTGGGGTTTCCGACAGATGAGGAGCGCAGGGACCTTCGCCTAAGCGGGTGCCCTAGGCGAATGTCTTTAGAACACTTAGGTGAGCCCGGAATCAATTAGGGTTTCATTAATGAATTCACCAACCTCTCTCCTTGGGGTTTGGTTCCTCCCTTTTATAGGACACTATTCATAGGGGGGCCATTTTACATCTTTACTCTTTGACAGCTAAGGCATATTCCCATGAATATTCTGATACAGATATCCCCCTCCAAGGGTACTTTGGGCTGTTTCTCCTATCAAACGCCTCGCTTCATGGGCCTTATCTCTCCTCCCCACGACGGCCCATTCACAGCCTAGGGTCATGGTGCCTTCAGCCAATGGAGATCTCCGCCACCTCTTGGCGCCTTCGCCTGGATAGCACCCTCCACCGCTCCGCCTTTCACCTCTGTCGGCGAAGGTCGCGGGGCAGCCTCCGCTGCTATCCTCGCATTGACTTATGCTGATGCCTTCCGGGGGCCTTCGCCTTCGCCAGTGGGTCTTCCCCTGTGCTGGCGACCATAGCAAAGGCCTCCACCTTGTGGTTTCTGCAGTCCACCACTTTGCATCGTGCCTGCTCTTGGAAGCCTTCGCGTCTGGGGTCTCCGCCGGGCCTCCGACCGGGCGCAAGGGCCTTTCTTAGCGATTCCTGCGCATCATTATCCTGATGACCTGTCGGTGTTAGAACTTTACAGTCCAAGTTGGGACTTAGCCTCCGCTAGTCATATATTCATGTCCCAATAGTTCCCCCCTTCAGGGCCCGGTCTGATGTGAGTGGGCCGTGATCCTCAATTTTCCAATTGACATTGAGTCATGGAGGCTCTTGGCGGAGACCTCCCCCTGCTTCCCCCGTAGGTCGCCCATATCTGACCATTGGAGTTTGGACGTGTCGTTTCTCGATTTGATGCAGTGGCTCTAGAATCGACGCGTTCACGAACAGTCGTGACTGCTGGCGTCTGGAAGTTGAAGCGTCTGCCCGCGGCCTATATAAGGGGGGGGGGGGGTAGAAGGCTCCTCCTTCAACCCCCAAGCTATCGCTTTCAATTGCGCTTTCTGAGCCCTTTTTTGCTCTTAGCCTCCTTTCGCTCTGAGCTTGCCTTCGCTAGCTTAGGGCTGCCTCCGCTATCCTTTGCGATGCTTTTTAGTGCTTAGAGGTGGCTTCTCCTATTAGCCCTCCTCTCCACTAGGCTTCATTCTTTGGCCCTTATTACCGCCTTCTTGGGGTTAGGGCAGTCAGTTGGTCTCAGCGTTTTGAGGATTGCATGCTGGCGAGCGCTAAGGCTGTTGATTTTGAGGAGGACCTGTCTAGTGTCGAGGCCTCCGTGGATGACTTGATTACAGCCGAAGAAGACGAAGGTGTGGGTGGCAAGGGAATCACTCTGGATTTTGGGCCTACGTCGATGACAAGGGGAATGATTAAGGCTCTGGAGAAGGAGGGCTGCGTTCTAGTAGGAAATGGTTTTCTTCCGAAAGGTGAGACCATACCCAAACCCGATGAAGCTGATGCTGTTGTTTTAAGGATTTTTTTCACTTGCGGCCTTCACTTCCCACCTATTCGTTTTCCCAGGGATGTTTTGGAGAATTTGATGTTCAGCTCCATCATGTTACTCTGAAGTAATTCTAGCTTTGAGTAAGTTTTGCTGGGCTTGCATTTCCTATGGCGCGGAACCAAATGTCGATACCTTCTACGAATATTATGAGTTGCAGCGTCAACCCAAGAAGATTGGCAAAGACAACCTTGTGGCCTAGTTTGGCAGCTGCACTTTCATGCCAAAGAGGAAGCAAGTGGGAGCTAGGATGGAAATCTCGTTCTGCTAAAAGAACAAGTGGGGAAAAGACTGGATGCAGTATTGGTTCTATGTCAGAACCAGAGGGCTGACTCGTACGGATGATGACAGGACGAAGACTACCCATTATCCACTTGCTTTGGTGATGGAAGCTATGAAGCCTTCGACAAAGGTCATTCCCAGTTCTGATTTTGACGCTGCTCGTGAGGCTTGTGACATGGCTTTTGCTTTGGCCTGTCGCTATTCCGGAGGCCGGGATCTGGTGGAGGAGATGGTGGCGTCCAAGTGCTGGCCCCTTGGAAAGATGAGGCCAGAGATGAGGATTGAGATGGTTAGCCTTCCTGTCTTTGGTGAAGGCGTTGGGGTTCCCTTCCCCCATTTTGACATACAACTCTCCGCTAATGAGACTGCCGAAGAGTTTGTTTCTATTGTGGAGCATGAAGCACGAGAGATTGTTGGTGACATCTCTGACAAGGAGTATTTGGCACGTAGGGCCATCACGGGTACTATGTCCAGCTTGAATCGTGTCTTTGAAGAGCTAGGGGTGCACCATGAGGAGCATAAAATTCCTTCGAAGGTGCTGAAATCTCTTGAGGATAAAGAGAAGAAGGCCGCTGCGAAGAATACCACCGCCGCAGCAGAGGCTAAGAAGAGGAAGGGCAGTGGTCATTTGAAGGCCCTTAGCAAGAAGCGAAAGGTGGGATCCGGTTCCGGTATAGCCTCTGCTGGCTCTTCTGAGCAGGTTGGAGACAATGTTCCTGGTGGCTCCGTCTCGGCGGGGGCGAGTGCTGAGGTTGATCGCCCCATTGCCTCCACTGCTGCGGTTACGAATCTAGGTGGTTCTGTCCTTCCGGGTGGTGGTGGCGCCTCTCTTTTGGATGCCTCCATCGCGGATCCCATGCCGGGTGTCCTTAGTGATGATTCGTCCAGCTCAAGGTGCGGCGAGGCTGTTGCTGAAAAGGCCTGCGCATTGGGCGACGGCGGGGCTTCTACCAATGGGCGCACTGTGCCCACGAAGGCTATCCATTTGGAGGAGTCTGAGGCAGAATCTGAAGGCCGACAACCATCTGCGCTAGCTCAAGCCCCATCTCCCCCGGCTGTGGCGCCTCAAGCGGATGATTCAGAGGCTGTTTGTGCCACTGTAGGCATTTTGCATCTGAGTAAGTGTTTTTTTCGCTTGATTGTTGTGTTTTTGTGTCTGTCTTTTGAGCCCTCCTTTTGCGTTGGCCATGTAGGTGACTTGACCAGGGCTATGGCCCATCCTATAGAGGGTGAGAGAGTTTTGCCTCTAGGCCACGATCCTACCCGCAAAGGTTTGGGCGGTGGTCCGAAAGCTCCGCTCATGATGGGAAAGGTCGGTCCTTCGGAACCTGGCCCTGCTGCTGGCGAAGG
The DNA here is from genome assembly GCF_019320115.1 of Miscanthus floridulus. Taxonomy (NCBI): domain Eukaryota; kingdom Viridiplantae; phylum Streptophyta; class Magnoliopsida; order Poales; family Poaceae; genus Miscanthus; species Miscanthus floridulus. The sequence continues at coordinate 83,599,227 of NC_089594.1, read as the reverse complement.
TTGGCTTTTACTTTCTTCTGCATCTGTTTTTGCGGTTTTTTCTTTGCGCTACTGATTTCTTTTGTTGCTTTGTAGTGAGTTGCTCTGCAGATATAATAAGTGGGTGGGGCGGAGTATCTTGGTGCTCTTTATCAGGAAGTTCGAGGTTATTTCCTGCCTGTTCTCTTTTTATCTTCTTTTTTGCCTTATTTTACTTATGTGTCTTTTTGTTTAGGTCGGGTGCAGCACCAGTTCAAAGCGATGGAATTCTACAAGCTGTTGCGGTGCAATCTTGAGCAGCAGTGCATTGTTTGTTGCGAAGATGCTCATTTTCCTTATTGTGCATATTGTTTTCTGTTGTCTTACTTTTGTTTTCGCAGAGCCACCATATGGCAGAGGCCCTTGAGGAGCATGCTTCTCAGAAGGTCATCAATCGTGACATTGCAATTGAAGAATTGCAAAAAGAAATGGACACATTTGAGGGCCGGAACCTGGAGCTGGCCAAGGAGGTTGAAGACCTTCGTATGGGCCGAAAGGTTATTGAAAACCTAGATGCCAAGGTGAAGTCTTTGGATGGTGAGGTCGCTAGTGCTAAGGCGTCTGAGAAGCAGGTTGTGGCTCAGTTGGAGAAGGCTAATAGCGTTGCAGACAATGTTCGGAAGGAGGTGGAGGCAGAGAAGTCATCCAATACTGCTTTGCTTGCTCAGGTTGAGCTTTTGAACAAGTGACTTGAGCAAGCGAAGGCTACCGGGATTGCTGCTGCTGAGTTGTATGCGTCTGTGTTAGCCAACTTTGGTGGCGCAACTTCCCCTCTGCCAGCCAATGCCTCCGCCTAGGGAATTTTCTCCTAGATGAAGTCCAATTTTGCCAAGTGGCTGGATTTTGTTATTGGCATAGTTGACTTTGGGGCGCTTTCTAGTGCTACCAATCTGTCGAAGACCCTGAGCAAACTCGGCTGCACCCATGTCAAGCATTTGAGGGAGAAGAAAGATTTCCAAAGTCCGGTGGAACTTGGTGAATCTTCTCGAGCTATCGCAAAGTCAGTGAAGAATTTCATTGGCTCATTTTGGCTTAAGTTTGGCCGGGCAGATGCTCGTTCACTGGCGGAGGCTCGGCGTGCTGCGGTGCGTGTTTCGTGCTAAACTTTTTGCTTTTTCTGCTTTGTTTTAGCTTTTAGTTCGTTTGTCTGATTTGGTGATACTTGTATGTGCTACTACTTCTGGTATAGGATTTGAAGAAGGCGGAAGCTAGATGAGTTGTTGTGGAGGCACGGGCCTCTAAGGCTGGGGAAGCAGTGGTTACCTAGTGGGCTACTCCTGCTAGTGCCAATGCCCGGAAGTCCGTGGAAGCTGCGTTTGCCCCCACTAATCCGAAGGTGTAGTGTTTAGGTCTTTAGCTGGTAGTTTTAGTCTTTAGTAAGAGGCGATGTGTTGCAGACACTCAGTCTTCATGTACATTGTAGTTTGTGTTATTTTGTTGGTGCCTTCGCCCATTGGGTGTTAATTGTAAAATTTGTCATGCGCAGGTTTCCTCTTCTAGGCCTGTGCAAGATGTGCTACCCTTAACTATGTGTCTTGATGGCGTTTATGTTAGTGGTGAACTATGGGGATATTGGCGTGAGGCTTTTACAAGGCCTTTAGTTTGTGAAATGTGGACCTTCATGATGAATGTATAGATGATGAGCGTGCTGAATTTACTAGCTCACTAGCCTGGTGGCGTCTCATCTGCCTGTTGAGGCCTTCGTGCCATTGTAATGCTTGTGTACTTTGTTTTGGGCTTTGCTTTGTTGCCTTCGGGCTGTGTATTGTGGTTTGATTGTTTTGTTTAGTCAAGTGTCTGTTGTAATTAACGAGTTGACTTTGAGTGAAGTTTGTTTATTTTGCTCGGTGCACAATTGTTTGATTGTCGAATCGTGTTACACATGCAGCCTAGGCCGAAAAGTTCTGGCTGATGGTGCATATTTTCTTGCTCTTACTTCCGCTTATCCCTTCTCTGGTTGATGTTGGGGATGTTCTTGTGTGTCGCAGTGGAGAATATGAGGTGCTCGTGTTTGATCTTGGAGATGTTGCAAAGGCTTTGGCTCAATTGCAGCATTTGTTGGGGGTGTTAATCTTGGACCTTGTCACTTCTCAAGAGGCCATAGTGCAATTTGTCCAAACAACAGCGGCCACTGAACTCATGCTTGTAAGGTGCCTTCGCTTGCTCTTGGATAGTGGCATATTTGCCTTCGTCCTTCTTGGAGCAGCTGCGCTCCCATTGAACATGACCGTCGCCTGATTCTTCCTTTCAGTATCTTCAGTTGCGGGGGGATGTTACGAGTCTTCATGCGATATCCCTCTGCAACCTTCGATACTGGCTGGTTTCTTATGAGTTGTTGTTGTACAACACCCAGTGCTAGCTGTGCAACACTTTGCAGTAGATGCATTTGGTCTCTCAGTGGCCTTCGTCGGGTGGCTTATGCTGCTGTCCTTACGAGTCTTCGCATAGTATCTTGTGGCTCTTAAACTCTTAGGGAGACTCCCACCTCCATGTCTCTTTTGGTTTTTTCTATAGCACGGTAGGGTTTTTGCATTTTGGCTTTAGATGTGTTTGGTCCCCTAGGAGTCCCCCTTTTGTGAGGAAAAGAGTATAGGCCCTTTTGCATGGAATGTAAAAGTATGAAAGAAAAAACTATAGAAAGGTTGATGAGGTGGCCTTCGCTTATAGTCCAACGAAGGCCATCCTCTTACAGTTATATGTAGAACCTGCATAAGTTATTAATGTTTTAGGTGTGTGTTGTTGATCTGCCTTCGCAATCTGTTAAGTGGAATGATCCAGGCCTTCCTATGACCTTTGCCATGTATGGGCTTTCACATTTTAGCTGGAGCTTTCCTACATTCGGTGCATTTGGTTTCCTTCTTAGTACTAGGTCTCCGTCTTGTATTGCTTTCTGACTACCTGGCTATCTCTCCACCTCCTTGTTTGTTCTTGGTACTTTCCGTTGTTTTCTACTACTTCCAGTCTTGTGCCTTCGACTGTTGACAAGGCTTGTTTCATGACCCGGAGGCTCTAATGCTTGGTGTTGACGGTAGTTAACAAAAAATATAAACCATCAATTAAACATGTATAAGGGCATAAATATAATCACCAATGAAGGTTTTGGGGTTTAAACTAATAAAATCTAGAAGTTTTGGTGAATCTGTGTTTCTAGCAGGGTTTAATCAAAAAAACTACCAAGGAGGACCTAAAAGTCAATGGAAAATATAGAGTTCCGCCGTGGTACCTACATGGGAAGACTCTAGAAGGGTCTAGAAGCCACGTCACTGAAGCGGAGGGCCACCCCGTGACAGTTGGGGCCGCCCGACCCCTATGGGCCCCACCTATCATCAGCTTCGTATGTCGGTCTCCCACCGCCTTTGAGGGTGAATTTAGGCCGTTGCTTAAGTCAGTTTGATCCAAGGGCTCACGTTGGACCCTTAGGGCTATATAATCCAGCACCTGCCTCTCCCCCAGGCATAACCCTAGTCATCAAGTCATTTGAGATGACAGAAACCCTAATCTCCTCAAAGCTCCTCCTCCTCCATAGCATAGCTAGTTAGGATAGATCTAGAGGGAGGCAAGTAGGACTTCGCTTGGACCCCTCTCTCTCTTGTTTCTCCATTATTTTTATATGCTAGTTACAATTGTTATGACAATCTTAGTGTTCATCTTATTCATGTTCTTCATTATGATGTTCAACATCTACTTTGATTATATATTTAGTATAGCTAGTTTATCATTGTGTGTATGCTTAAGTTCGTATAGCGCTCACTCTGATGTACACAGGGTGGGTGGTCGACATTGTGTAAGCATGGTGCTTATATATTGTTTACCTGTGGATACACCCTATATTCCGTGTCATGTGGTAGATAGCGGATGTGACACTCCTGTTGAGTTTTTTGTAGTCCACTCCCCGAATATAGGTGCAAGTAGGGTCCGATTATGAAGGTAGAATGAGCTCTGCCCCTCAATCTTCCTTAGTATTATCCCTTAGGTGTAGATATGATAATGATCTTAGCCATGATTACTAGGTGTAATTGCACTAATCAAATATATGCTTTGACGTGCAATTAAGAATAACTTAGGAATTATTCCTCTAATATTCTACCTGACCATGCTAATGCTATAGAAAGGAGTGCTCTGAGTGATTTATTATTCTCATTACTTATTATATACATATCTTATCCTATGGCTTACTCCTATTGTGAGTAGAATATTAGCTACGGTTCATTTTTCCTTCAATAGTATAACTTATCAATATATATCCATGCTAGACCTTCCCTGTGGTAAAAATATAAATAACGATACCTGGAATACTCTTGGGTGAAATGCTATAATGGTATATTATCTGTGCGCTTGCGGATACTTTTGGTTCATAGATTTATATATATTCTCTCTAGTCACATAATTAATAAAGAACTGCTTAGTGTTATTCTAGTAGTAATACTATGTAGTACCAACAAATATCTCTGTATCAACACTAGGGATGACAACCTTGTAAAGTTAGGGATATAGGTTTATGATAGGTGGCTAAGTACTTCAAACAAATGACACGTTAATAAATACCAACACTTGGCTTCCTCGGGTAGCATTGCTTCCCCTAGATACAAGAGCTTGAATGGTGTAAAGCCCGTTGCCCGGGATATTGTGGTATTGTGAGACCACACCACTTTTCGCAGTTCTTCTACCCATTTGCCTTTACGGTGGTTGAACAAGGTCTTCGAGATTGCTGAAAATATTATCCTATTAGGTCTTTCCACTGCTCCATTTGATTCTGGATGATAAACTGATGCGAAGACTATTGTTGTGCCTATGTTCTTGCAGAATTCTCTAAACTTGTATCGAGCATCTTTCCATTCTCGATCGTTAGGGTTCTTGGTACCCCAAATCTGCAAATTATGTTTTGCCAGAAGAACTTTCTCATTGTTTCTGAAGTGATTGTTGCTAGTGGTTTTGCTTCAATCCATCTAGTGAAATATTCAACTGCTACTACTACGAATTTGTTCCATCCTTGCGAGGGTAGTAGAGGCCCGACAAGGTCCATTCCCCATCTTTGTAGTGGCCAAGTTGGTGGGATGAGCTGCACTGCGGCCAAAGTCTTTGACTGATGAGGGGAGGTACTCTGGCATGCTTCACATGTTCCGACAATTTCTTCTGTGTCTTTGATATACATGGGCCAATAGAATCCCTGCCTAATGCCCTTCGCGGATAATTCTCTTGGACCGATATTTGAGCTGCATGCCCCTAAGTGGATTTCTTGGAGGAACTCTTTGCCTTCGCCTTGAGTTATGCACTTGAAGAGTGGTTGGACTACACCCTTCATGTACAAGATGTTGTCTATCAGCGTATAGCTTCTTGCTCTGGCTACCGTTCTTGTTATGCTGGCTTTGTCTTATGAGTGGTGCACGTTGTTCAAGTGGCCTATGATCAATTGTCTCCAATCCTTTGATTCAGTGACTAGTATGGTTTTGAATGCCTTCACAGCTACTTGTGTTGATGGTGCTTGCAATATCTGGTAGAATGCTCCTATTGGTATTGGCAAGTTGTTTGCTGCTTGCCTTCGCCAGTTCATCTACCTCTGCGTTTTCTACTCTTGGTATGTGCCTCAGGGTGAATCCCTAGAATTTCTGCTCAAGTGCCCGTACTGTGGCCAGGTATTTGACCAGCTCTGGTTCTCGTGCCATATATTCTTTTTTTACTTGTCTTGCTATGACTTGAGAGTCTGTTTTTGCTAGTACAGTTTTTACACCAAGTGCCTTCAACTTGTTGAGTCCTAGTACAAGGCCTTCATATTCTGCTATGTTATTTGTTGCTTTGAATTCCTGTCTTGCTGCATATATTGTTCGGAGGCCTGATGGTACTATTAATACGGCAGAGGCTCTAGCTCCTAGATGTCCCCAGGGTCCATCTGTATAAAGTGTCTAGATCTGAGCTTGGGGTTGCAAGGTTTGATGTACCAAAGGTGTCCAGTCTGCCATAAAATCAGCTAATGCTTGTGATTTGATTGCTGTTCTGGACACATAGTTGATTTCAAACTAAGATAGCTCTGTTGCCCATTTCCCTATTCTTTCGAGGGCCTCTTTGTTACTGAATATATCTCCAAGTGGTTGAGATGAGGGCACCATGATCTCATTGCCTAAAAGTAATCTTTCAACTTTCTTGATGTGATTAGGACGGCATATGCTATTTTCTCGATTTCTGTATAGTTCAACTTAGCTCCTGATAGTGCTTCTGATAAGTAATAGATGGGCTACTTGATGACCTTCGATCCCTCTTCTTTTTCTTGGACGAGTACTCTACTTACTGCATGGTCCGAGGCTACGACGTACAACAGTAGTGGTGCCTATGGATCCAGCACTGTGACTAAGAGTTTTCTAGCCATGTAACTTTTGAGCTGCTGGAAAGCCTTCGACTGCTCTGGACCCCATTCCACATTCTCTCCGCCTCTGAGTGCCTTGAAGAACAGGAGGCTACGCTCTACTGACTTTTAGATGAATTTGTTTAGCACCGCTATTCTTCCTATGAGCTTGTAGACCTCCTTTTTGGTTGATGGTTCCACAATTGAGATTATGGCCTTCGTCTTTTCTGGATTTGCTCTGATGCCTTTGGGTCCTATAATATACCCGAGCATTTTTCCTAAGCTTACACCAAAAACACACTTCTCTGGGTTTAGTTTGAGCCCTGCTCCCTTGAGATTGGCCAAGGTTTCTTTGAGGTCTATAATGTGGTCCTCTTCATTCTTGCTCATCACCACAATGTCATCGACGTAAGCTATGATATTTTTCTACAGTTGAGGGCCAAGAACCACTTTTGTCATTCCGGCGAAGGTTGAGCCTATATTTTTTAGGCCTTCTTGCATTCGTACATAGCAATAAGTTCCAAAGGGAGTGGTGAAACTTGTCTTCTCCTCATCTTCCTTATTCATCCAAATTTGATGATAGCCTCAGAAGCAATCCAAGAGAGAGAAACGTTTGCAACCCGCGGCCTTGTCGATGGAGGTGACTATTCTTGGTAGTGGGAATGGGTGTTTTTTGTTGGCTTTGTTTAGGTCTGTGAAATCTATGCACATCCTCATTTTGCCATTCTTTTTTGGCACCAGAAGTACATTAGCCTGCCACTCTGAGTATTTGACTTCTCTTATGACTTTTGCATCGAGCAGTTTTTGCACTTCGACTTTCGCTGCTAAGACCCTGTCTTCGGACATTTTCCTTTGTCTCTACTTTCTTGGCTTTATTTTAGGGTTGATGTCGAATGAATTTTGGATTATGTCTATGAGTCCAGCTTCTTCTTCCTTTGAAAGATTTGCTCCAATGAAGACTTTTCTGTCTGCAACTGCATCTTCTAGTGGTGCTGAATTTGTTTCTTCTTGGTCCTTAAGGTCTGTTTTTCATTCAGCATGTCCGAAGGCTCCGGCGTGCTACTCTTGGCTGATTCAACTGAGTTAATGTTGCGCTGCGATTTGTAAATGGCTCTTTTTATGTTTCTTGCCTCTTTCTAACTACCGTGGACTATAATGACACCATGAGGGGCTGGCATTTTCATACATAAGTAGCCCATGTGGATGGCTGCATTGAACTTGTTGGCAAGCCCTCTTCCGAAGATGGTGTTGTATGGGTAGTAGAGGCCTACCACGTCGAAGGTGACATACTCCGTTCTTGCATTTTCCTGTCCTCCAAATGACACTGGTAGGGAGATCTTTCCTAACACGTCAATTAGCTTTCCTCCAAAACCGATCAGAGGGGAGTCTGAAGGTTGTAGCTGGTTTCTGCTTAACATCATCTGATCGAAGGCATTGACGAAGATGATGTCAGCAGAGCTGCCTGAGTCAATCATCACTCTATTGTTTTCCTAGCCTACTATGTTGGCTTTTATTACCATGGCATCAACATGAGGGTAGCTCTCCAATTGCAGGTCATGTTCTAAGAACGTAATGGGCATCTTTGACCAATCTGTGTAGCATATTGGGCCTTGGACTGCTACGTTGTCGACCAACCTGAGACGATCTTTCTTTTGTTTCTTTGTTTGGAACTCCATTGTAGAGCCTCCGGCTATTGGCAATATCATGCTGATGGTGGGTAGCGGTGTATGTGGGTTAAGCTGGTTCTCTGGATTGGGTTTATTTTTGGTGTGGCTAGCTATGGTGGAGGTGGGGGCAAAAGCAGTGCCTCAAACTATCTGTTGTGTACTTGAGAAGGCTAGCTTGTTTGAATGAATGTTATGTGCGAAGGACGTGGATTTACATATGTGAGGTTGGCTTCTGCACGCTGGTTGCTAGCTTACCCTTGTGGCTGTGTGTTTGATCACCACACCGGTAGAAAATTTTGGTAGTAGGCGGCTGCTTGGGTGGATGGGTGGATTTGAGTGGAATTTAGGCTTGGGTACATTGGGCAATATTGCTACTGAGGGGGTATGGTGAGGGTATGGTTTACCTCTCTTTGTGGTTGTTGAGGCGGAGGCAGTGAGTTTCCATTGTTCTTTATCCTTTCTTGGGATTCTTTGGCATCTGGGCAGTCTCTAGTGATGTGCCCTTTGTTCTCTTAGTGAAAGAAGCAGTACTGCCTTCGCTTCCTTTGGTTTTGATTTTTGCTCTGATTCTTGCCTTGGTTGTATTCCTTGCCTTCATAATGTTTCTGGTACGTGTTATTTATGTCTGCCTTCGGCTCTTGCTGCGCTTGCTAGCCGCTTCTTTGTTGTTCTATGTTGAACACCTACTGATGTTGCCCTTGCTGTGGCTGTGGCTGGCCTTGCCTTCTGTTGCTTTTCTGAGCGTTCCTGCTATTTCCTTGGTATTGCTTATTCTGGTTTTGCTCTTAAGCCTTCTACGGAGGTCATTGTTAGATCTACAGTACTTCTCAAATTCGCTGTACAGCTCCTCAATGGTTCTTGGCTTTTCCCTGGCCAAGTGGGTTGTGAGGGGCCCTATCCGAAGGCCCTTGATTGCTGCTTCAATGGCGATGTCTTCTGGGACGTTTGGTGCCTTTGCTTTTAGCTATACAAATCTTTGGAAATAATCCTTTAGGGCCTCTCCTTGGCTTTGCCTACACTGAAATAGTTCCATGGAAGTCAAGGACTCACTGGTGAACCCTTTGAAGTTTGCTATGATTTGATCATGGAGGTCCTCCCAAAAACATATTGAGATTGGCCTTAACATGGATTTGGCCAATACGACGTTGTCTCCGCTAGCAGAGGCTACGGCTGCCTCAAAACTCATGATAAACTGTCGCGGGTCAGATTTCCTGTTGAACTTGGTAGAGTGATGGGTTTGTAAGAGGTAGGCTAGGGTGAGTTTTGAATTCCTTCGAATAGTGGTGATTTAGAGTCTATAACTCGATGTGTTGGTGGCAATAGTGCATATGGTGTGCCAAGAATTGGTTGAGTGGTATTCTTGGCGAAGGGTTTGGTTGGCTCTGTGTAGCCGGGTGGTGTTGGTTGGAATTGTTGGAGCCTGGCTGGTTTGGTTGCATGCTTTGTATTTCTGCTTGCAACATAGCTAGCTGTTGTCTAACCTCCACTGCTTGGAGTGATGTCTAAGCTACCCTCTAGCTTGCGGCGATAGTTGCTGCCAACCTATCTCTCTCTTGTTGCATACTCTGCAACTCGGCTTGGAGCTGTTGGAGCACTTGCACTGGGGTTGGATTTGTGGTCAGCTGCTCTTCGGCTACGACGGGCTAATCCTCTGCTACTTGTTCTTCTAAGTCTTCTTCTTCTTCTTGGGTGCTAGTGTAGGTGCTATGGGTGTTGTGCCAGGGCCTTCCCCTCCTTGTGGACTTTGAAGGTGCCCTGGTGAAGACTGCTCTTTTTCTTGCCATTGTGGGTTTTGCATGGCCTACACGCGATGGGTGCCAATGTTGGAAAACTGGGGTTTGTAACAGATAAGGAGCGCGAGGACCTTCGCCAAGGCAGGTGCCCTAGGCGAAGGTGTTTAGAACACTTAGGTGGGCCCGGAATCAATTAGTGTTTCATTAATGAATTCACCAATCTCTCTCCTTGGGTTTGGTTCCTCCCTTTTATAGGGCACTATTCATAGGGGGGGCCATTTTAAATCTTTACCCTTTGACAGCTATGGCATATTCCCATGAATATTCTGATACAGATATCCCCCTCCAAGGGTACTTCGGGCTGTTTCTCCTATCAACCGCCTCGCTTCATGGGCCTTATCTCTCCTCCACTAGACGGTCCATTCGTGGCCCAGGGTCTTGGTGCCTTTAGCTATTGGAGATCTCCGCCACATCTTGGCGCCTTCACCTAGATAGCGCCCTCCACCGCTCCACCTTTCACCTCTATCAACAAAGGTCACGGGGTAGCCTCTGCTGCTATACTCGGATTGACTTATGCTGATGCCTTCTGGGGGCCTTCACCTTCGCCAACGGGTCTTCGCCTACGCTGGCGACCATAGCGAAGGCCTCCCACTTATGGTCCTTGCAGTCCACCACTTTGCCTCATGCCTGCTCCCGAAAGCCTTCACCTTCGCGTTTGGGGTCTCTGCTGGGCCTCTGACCAGGCGCAAGGGCCTTTCTTAGCGACTCCTGCACATCATTATCCAGAGGACCTGTCGATGTTAGTACTTTACAATCCAAGTTGTACTTAGCCTCCGCTACTCACATATTCAAGTCCCAACAGTAGCATAACAACCATCTCATATCTCTGAATCTCTCTACACTTGTACTTTGTCTTTTATTCAATTGAAATATTTTTTTTTAAATTAGGTTGCAATATTTTCTTATCAACTTTGTAAAGAAGAGGGTATACATCCACAAGCGGATGTATTTTTTGATACAGCTATCCTAAAATCTTTTATTACACCATTTGTTTGCATGTAGTTTATTTAAAAAAGTTATTAATCAACTAAAGAAGTGGAAGCATGCATGTACATAATTACTCAAATTTTTAGAGGTGGTCCAAATCAATTTCTAGGGGTCAAATTTGCAATTGGGTTTAGCAATTGTATTTGTCTGTTCCGTTTTTGCACAGAGACTACACATTCTCTTGATGCAATCCACATGTTCTTGACCTCATTGTTGGGCCCCTAATTTAGGGTCCTCTGTGCATCGTTTATCAGTCCCTGGATCAGTAGTTGATATGCACAATTCAAACAAGAATGATATAAAAAACCACACTTTTAATGCTAATGGGGAAAACATATTACATGGTTCGGGTTACATAGCTTGGGCCATTGGCCTTATATTGTACATCGAAGTTCTAAGACAACGGTCCTATATCATTATGGCTCCATTCCTAGAGGCAACTTGGAGTGTGGACATAACCCTAGACTTGTTCCTTAAGCATGCGCCTATATCCCAACGTTGTAGTCCTAGCGTTGCACCTTCCTGTAGTCGTACGGTTCTATCTTCGAGCATTCTCCTATTGTCCTATCCTTGCGTAGCTCCAAAAGTTTCATCCTAGTATGTGCTCCTGTAGATTCACTCCTAAAAACATAGAATGGAGGGGGTTGAATACATAAAGTACTCAGCAAGCCCTAAACTTTGGGTGGAGGAGAGGTGGAAGGGGAAGGCTATATGTGGAGGGGGTTAAGGTGTTTAAGGTGAAAGTGATTGAGTAAAGTGATTATAATTATAGGATGTGCCCTGGTAGAGTATTACCATTCTCACTAGTTCCTGGGGTTAATTATAATTTACCAAATTAGTGTAACACGTCTTACTAGAATGTCACCATTTTAGATGTCTAATCATCGTATCTCATCCCAGCATTTGCCCATTCCAAGGACATGGCAATTCGAATACAATCAATTAAACTCCATAGAGGTGTACAAATTTCACCACATGCAGGGCCAGTGGTGTGATAGGCCTAACAAGACCCTGTACTCGAGAGTACACGGCCTTAGATGTCCATATAATTCTACCATGGCTTCCTAGGGGTTGGAAAACACACTAATCTCGGGAGGATACCTAATCGTCCCATCATACAGGGCCGATGATATCTAATCATCATAATAAATAACATGGCTTGAACACGGCCAAAATAATCATGGGCTCGAACGCGGCCAAAACTCAAAGGTCTTAATGTGGAGGATCACATAGCAACCATGCCACCCAGACCACGGAAGAACACCTAGCACTTGTGTCTACTCCTAATATTCCATTGCCAACACCGGCCTCTGAGTAGAACTATAGTTCTATCTAACGGGGGTGTGAGATCAGTTCTCTACCCACATAGACATGTTGTTGTACGTAATATCACACTAGACGAGAGGGACTACGAACCGGTCATTATGTGATCGAGGTGAGTATCTCCCATAGGAACCCTCTCCAGGCATTCCTACAAGGTAATTTACCTCCATAAATTACCCCCACTCGCCCCCTATCGGGGTTTAGTCTAGTTCTACCAATTTAAGTTCATAGTTATTATCCTCAGGTTCATAGAGATCATCTCATATCATGGTAATCTTTACCTTATCACAATATCATAGTCAAACTTATATCATATCCAAATGATTATCATCGAGGTTCACATTATCATAATCTAGCTCATGACATTATTATAATTCCATTAATTCATAAAGGAGAATTTAAGTAGTATAAGTTAAGTTAATTAATTAGTGGATATGGAAGGCAGAGGGTTCATGGTGGAGGCTACCAAGTTGTAGTGGGTTTGGAAAGGGGAGTGGTTAAGAGATGGTAAATGGAGTGGAGGGAAGGGATAGGTGGGTGTTAGGACTTGACTCCATTCGCTGACGATCATGTCCTCTGATTCCTGTGTCTCTAGTTCTTGTCTTCAGGACTCCATCGGGTTCTCTCCAAGTCTTCTATCATACATGGTCTAGCGTCGACAAACGATGAAGCACAAGAAGGAAAAAAACAAGCAAGGTATGTAAAACAAGCAATCAAAGAAAGGAAACGATCCTAGACGGGTTAGTCATATTGGGTGATGGGTTATTTCTAAGCCTATCATTACTATAACAATTTGAAGCAAGGTTGGATGGAGAGTCCAACAAGGAGGCTTCTATGGGCTAGGTTAGTGTGGTGCAGTTACCTGATGGAAAACTAGACCACATTATTAGGTTCCACTATTATGTGAACCCGGAAGAGAAAGCCTGACCAAGTCATCGTACTTGTCTGACTTCTACATGTCCACGAGTTAGGTTAGTATATGCTACAGCTATGGCTAGTTGGCACATACGCATATGCATATGCATATGTATGCACCCATGATGGAAAAAGACGGGGATAAAGTCAGCCATACATAGGCGTATACCCGGATATCGGGCATATCTTTGTATGTATAGATATCCTATTATTTAAGGTGATTGGGTATGGATATATTCGAGTATGTGTCATAGTGCACACACATACGTGAATATAGGGGTTACCTACTGCTGCGGTGGTGGCTACTACTATGGTTAGTATTTAATTTAATTATAGAAAAAGGAAAGCAATCAAACTAGAATTTAATTGGGCACCAAATACTAGGACAAAGGGTATGATTAAATAGGGCTTGAATTTAGAAGGTTTTCAGTGGAAGAATCAAGTGATTTGGAATTAAGATGGAGAAGATATGATTTATCAAAGATTTAATAGGAAAAGTATATGTGGAATATAACTTTGGAATTATTTCTGGAAATTAGAGTAATAGAAATGAGATGTAAATGCTTTGATATGATCTAGGGTGTACCTAGTTTATTTAGGAATTTTTCTATGCAAGGAAATGGGTGTTTCACCTCCTGTGTACAGTGCCCGGGTGCACATAGCATTTTTTGTGTGTTGTGCACTGTAAGGATGGGGCTCTGTGTGGCAAGTGGGGTCCGCGTGTTAGTGCCACGCTCGTTAACACATGGGCCACCTCTCGTCTCTCCTCTCGACCCGACAAGGACGTCATCACGGCACTGGGCGCATGAGCAGAGCAAGAGAGGGATGGAGGGGGATGGCGGTGTAATGACGGCGTGGGCCACGACGGCGAGAATAGAGCAGCGGCCCTGGCTCGCTAGAGTTGGTTCTGCCGGTGACATCCGTGGCCAGAAACACCCGCAACGTGGTGTTCGATGTTCCAGAGGCCGACCCGCGGCTGTTGGAGGGGTAGTTGGGTATGGCGGATGCTTGTGGCGGTGGTGGCGGCTTGCCGAGCGGGTATAGTGGTGCGGTGCAGGGGTGTGGGTGGTGTGGTCGCAGCGTGCGTATGAGTGTGCTGAGGGTGTTTCCATGCTCAGGCATGCCTTGCCGATAATGGCCGGCGGCAATGGTGGCTTGGCGGTGGGCACCTCATGGTGACAGGGCAACACAGGGACGGGGAGGAGGCTAGGAACAGTGGCCAGTATGGTGGAAATGTTCAGGGGCTTACATGCTCCTTCAATCGGATAGAGATTGGAGCTCGGCGCACCAAATTTGGGGACAAGTGGAGATAAGCTAGGGAGAGGAAGGGAAGAGGGGAGATGAGGGAGAGATGGCATGCTCTAGACCAAGGCGGAGCTGGTGGCGGTGATGGTTGCAGGAGGCGCTCACTGGCCAGGGCTATTTATAGGCCGACAATGGTGGTGCCCGTGCTGAGATATTTTCTGCCACGTGCCTCACATTCCCTCACCTTGTGCACGTGCTCAAGACTAAGGCGGTTCGCCACTGTATGTCCTTATCCATGCGCGCTGGTGGGAGCTCAAAGCTCAGCCATGGCGGTACGGGTAGGGAGAGGTTGTGCTGCCGCGTGTCAAGGGTGTAGCAGTGAGAGGAAGAGAGGAAGACAGGGAAGGCAGTGGGGCCAAGAAGCTTTGGGAGAGCACCCCCATGCTTATCCACTCGAAGCTGGGCGAGATGGTGGCGGCGTGGATGAGGCGGTTGTGATGACGCGGTTTTCGCGTCGATGGCAGGTGGTAGGAGATGGTATTGACATGCCGGGCCCATGCGCTAGTGAGGGGAGAGGGGGAGCGCGGGTTGGGTTGAGCCATGGCGTCCATGCAAGCGAGAGGGAGGCCACGACGCGTAGCCCAGCCGGCTCATCGCGGGGAAGAGGAGGAAGGGGAAAAGGAGTGGGCTGCTACGATCCAAGAAGGGAAGAAGGGTGGGGTTGCTTCAGCCTTTTATATAAATAACACTGATCCATACTACAGTTCTTTGCATCCACTAGCTAGTAATTCTAGTTGGTTCACAAATTTTAGCGACCGAAAGCAACACAGAGAGAGATAGTGAACTGTTGTTGCATAATATATTGCTACAGTGCTACACCACTAGCTGATGAGTTGTTAAATGAGTCTTGCTCGTCCAGAGAGAATAGCGGAAGTACATATTGAGAATGGGTGGCATCTATGGAAGTCCTCTAACAATGTCTCTTTAAGTACGTAGTTTGTCTATGTAGTACACACGGAACTGAGATTGCAGTGGCTTAGGTGGAATTGGTTATGGCGCAAGGTTGAGCTGTGTTGTACCGAGCATCGTCCAAGATATGTGCAGGACGATGAACCTCCTGACCATACGCCATCGATGGTCTATCTCCATACACATAGCAGCACCATGAGTTCTGATCAGGCCCATTACCGCGCAGGTACATGTGCAAATAGTGCCAAGGACAGGCCCCCAAATGTGTAGGGCCTTCCAAGATCAGTCTACATATTAATCAGCATTAGTGATAATAGCAGTCTAAAAAACGTGTGAGAAGACTAGTACTAGTTAGTTTTATGTATTATTATAGTCTATATACTGACAATTTCCCATGAAAAACTCCTGCCTTGAAGGAACTCACAAGAGCATGCATATGCCAAAACTGCACAAAGGAGATACTATATTCAGTGACTTGAAATTGAAACGCGTCACTGTATCTAATTAGAGACGCGTGAAGTCAAAACACGTCGCTGGTGTATCAACTCCAACGAAGCACATCCCTTTGCTGTACATATCAGTGACTCGTTTCGACAAAACGCGTCACTCATATAAAGCAAAAACGCGTCACTCGTGTACAGAAGGTAGCAGCGACGGAGCCATCCTTAGGCGCGTCTCTCACAAGGTTACACGGACCCGAAAATAAAATGAACTCCAGTTATCCCACCGCCCCTCCCCCACCTCCTCTCATCTCACAAGCCATCCTTAGGTCCGCCAGGTCTCATGTCCACACCGCCCCTCCCCCATCCGCATCCTTAATATGCGCCACCCTTCCTCCTCTCCCCCACCTCCTCTCATCTTCTAACTCAAGCCTAGATATGGCCGCGGACGGGGCGGATCTGAGAGAACGCCTGCTTCTCTCGTCAGATCACCTGCTCCTCAGTGCCCGTCAACCCCCGCCTCGCCACCGCCTCCCCCGTTCACCTCGCACTCTCACCACCGTGCGGCGCGTGGGTCGGCCAGTGCGGGCTCATCCACGCCGCGGGGTGGTCCGGGACCCGACCACGCTTCGTCGGCGCCAAGGCATAGATCAAGGCTGCCGTGCCCGCCATCGAGCGGTTCCAGCGAGGGATGGCCACCAAAGGTGCGTGCGTGCATGGGATCTGCCGTTGTGGGTCACCACGATGCTCACGCTCTTCCTTGCCAGCGGTGCCTCCTCGGCGAGCCAGGGGCACTGGTTCGTTCGACCCCTGCCTGGCCTCCTCGCATTCGTCATCGCGATCGCCTACCTCCTCAGCTTGGTCTACCTCGGCCTCGTCTGGTGAGGGAGTTCTGCTCCTGTTAGTCGTTTTTTCTTTTCTTCTCTCAGAACACGTTTGGCTTCTGTGCACCAAGAGACGATGCATTTTGTCATTTTCTTGTCTTCATCATAAATGGAAGCGAAAGGCTCCACTGTATTCCCCTTGTTCTAGTTAGTCCATTGCGACTGCAGAAGTATGAATTCTCACAAAAAAAAGTATGAATTCTGAAAAAAATCAGGTTGGTATATATGACTGTTTCATGAAATTTGGGTAGGTGTGCTGTCCACAACTCTATAGGAATTTTTGTTGTTGAATCAGTGAAAATTTGGGTTGAGATACAGGTGTGCTGTCCACACGTCACTGAATTTAGATAACTGCACTAAAGAGATACTGAATTCAGAGATGTTGTATTCGATGCTGTATTCAGTTATCTAGGATGCTGCTTAATGGCACCCCGGGCTATAATTTTTTTGAGCGGAAAATACAGCAGGGGAGGCCCCCACTGTAAACTTTTCATTTAAACTAAAAAGAGCAACAACAACTCTATACAAAGAGAAAAAAAAATGGAAGCAAGCCCGAGGTGGGCAGCAGAGCTAAACTAGAGCAGTTGTACAAGAAAGGAAGACAGAGCGCTTAGCAGAACTGAATCTATAGGCCTGTAGTCTAACTTCTTCGTAGAAGGAACTTTTCCAAGAATCAAAGGACGGCCGGCCCCTGTCAAATATAAAGTTGTTTCTCTGCTTCCAAATCTGCCAGGTGGTAATGATGAAGATCACCATAAAAAAAGGGTTGTTATGTTGGACTTTGGCTTGCTGCATCATCCGGAATAAATCCATTGTGAAGTCCCAATATATACCAAGGTGTTGCCAGTAGGCTTGGCTAAAGGGGCAGCTGAAGAACAAATGAAATGCAGTTTCTTCGATGTTGTTGCTGCATAGAACACAATTGTAGTTGTTTCCCTTAAGCTTGTGCTTTTTCCTTATCAGAATGTTTCCCCGGGCTATAACTTGAACCAGCTCACTATACTAGTTTAGATGTAATTTAGATCTCACATGCTCTCTTAAATGTCAATGCTCAGATGTTTACAGACGACATGTCATTTTCTTGTCTTCATCATACTTTAGTGTTCTGCTGGGATAGAAGCAACAATAATCTTGAAGGCAGTGGCATTTCTTATAATCTTCATCCTAATCTCCAGAGGTTGTGAGTCATGTTTGATGTGTACCTCATCATTCCTATTAATGCTTTTAAAAATGGTTATGCAGAAATCTTGCAGGAAATAGCTTCACTGGGACAGCACCTTGCTATTTCTAAAAAAATCATTACGTAAGTTACTGATCTAAAGCTAAGCACAAACAGGTGATCAGACAGCAGCTTCAAGTGTGCATATCTCCAAGCAGATAAAGTCAGATAAATGGTTTCTAGACTGCAGTTTTTTGTATGATGACATTCAAATACTTTGCAACATCAAGTGAGCAAGTGTGGTACCTGACCATGCATTTCTTTGATCCTGTTCAGAGAATTTGGAATTTTGTCAATTCTGGCTCTGTTATTTTAAGGTTCAAGCATATTTTATAGTCTATAGCTAATGCCTGCATCAGAGAGGAATAGAAGGAATATGTTGATTTTACAGCTAACTGGCAATCCTGCTATTGTTCTCATTATATCTAACTCTAGATGTTCTCTCTGCAGACTGGAAATGACAAAAGTATGGTGGACTGAGTTTATCATCTGAAGATGTTGGGTCAGTTCTTGCAGTTACAGGTAAATTTTCTCACTGTTAACGCTATTAACATGCTACGCATGGTTGTAAATAAACGAGTTTTCAGAACATAGTGGCCATGCCCATCTTCAGTCAGTGTATCTTATGGGGTTAAATGTCAGCTTACATCATAAATGTGTAGGGGCCAACTAGTAAAACAATAGTAATATACTTCAGCTCTACCAAAAGAATTCTAGTAAAAAGAACCTAGTAGTAAGACTTATTTTGTTCAACATTTTCAGTACAGATTATTCAGCTACTTTTTTTGTACAGATTATTCAGCTACTTTTTAGTGCAAATCGTAGAGAACAAATTCAGTTTCACATGATGCTGAAACATGGTCACTAAGTCTCTAATATACTTATCATATCTGGTTATCTGTTATGAAACATGTAAAAACTGTAGAAGCTCTTGCTGATTAAAAGGCTGCAATGACTAGTATAGATTTCTCTGAATGCAGACCTTGTTAGGATAATACAAAAACTCAAAAAATTTGGATCTCTACTTGTATGATAATATTCTGATATATATTGTACAACGTTCTCAGTTTATTTTGCTATAAGTTTGTGGTATCTAGATACCAACCATGTCTGTGAACTAACAATTTTGGAAGCATTGACCCTTTAACACATTTTGCATTTGTATACGAACAAGAAGGATTTTGTTATCAGCATTACAGTGACGGAGGCTGAGGTGGGCAGCAGCCGAACTCCATTCATTTTGCAAGGTATGTTGCTTTGCTGCAAACAACAGTGCTTTTGAAATGCAGATTGTTATTTCTTTATGTAGTTATATATGTTAACTACTTTTGTAAAGGCTTTCAGTTATCAATCGAATTCATAATGCAGTGTGCATCTTTCCTTCAGTTAAACTGAAGTAATTTACAGTGCAGGTTGCATTGTCTCTTTAGTTAGTTAGAACTTACAAGTACTAATATATTCACACTGAGGATGCGTTAAAGCAGAGTACTAATACCCATAGTGGAATTTTCTATAACAGATTTTCTGCAGTGGGATATCATGTTTTCGTATTGTAGTCTAATTATTATTTCTATTGCAACTTGGTGCTAGTTAATGATTAATACACTTACTGTGAGGGAAATTATGTTACTAGAAAGAAATTCTATATTGCTATAGGTCATAAAAAACATTAGAACAAGTAACAAGTAGCAGGGTTTTTTTTTGAATTGTTATCAGTGACGCGTCTTGGCTATACGCGTCGCTGATGAGCCCCACATCAGTGACGCGTCTTGGCCATACATGTCGCCTGTAACTCACATCAGTGACGCGTTTTTGGCTACACGTGTCGCTGGTAACTTACACAAGCGACACGTTTCGGCTACATGCGTCACTGATAAATCAAATCAAACGCATCACTGATCTCTTCACATCACAGACGCGATGTAAGTGACGCGTTTTTTCTGCATCACTGATGACCCTCTGGACGCGTCACTAATGTGCATTTCTGGCATAGTATTTCTCTTCCTCTTAATTTTTTTTCTCAATGTCTTGTAATTTATTTCTTGCCTAATGTAAGTCATCAATATTTTTTTCTTGCTGCATACAAATTCATGAACTGTCTTTTCATAGGTGGACTGACAACTCTGATTCCCTGTGGCTGATTTTCTTGCATCGATTAATCCTGGTTTTTTCCTAAAACTCTTGATGGACTATGAATCTCACCCCAGCCTAAAATATTTGTCTCCTCTCTGTTCGCTTATGGTTAACTCTCCTCTATGTCATTTTGATTCCGTTCACCTAGCTAGGTCCACCTTGAATTGGTCGATTGGGATCTATTTGCATTATTAGACATGTTTAATAATTCAAATAGACATGTTTAATTATTTGCATAACTGCTGGCTGTGTCAGTTCCTCACAGATCGATCTGCTGTACATTTTCTAGCTGCTGCTGATTGATATCAGGAAAAAACCACGACATATACTTGATTCTCAAGGCACTGGAGTTGCTTGAGCGATGCATTGTAGTTGCTCGAGGCAGCACAAGCAGCAGAAGAAGCTATCGTGGTGACAAGCATCTGGCAACACTGGTGCGCAGGGTGTTGGGGTGCCCGAGTTGGATGGGCTCAGCTCGTTTCCAGTGGGAGCCAGGAGGGGACGATGTGGTCTAGAACAGGGGACACACCAGACACTTGCCTAGAATTGGATCATGAGACCTAAATGGGGACCTATTATGGCAATTGTGAAGTCCTGACTCCTCCCAGGCCTACACATTAAACAATCACACATAGCGCCTAATGATCAGCTACAGACTCAGGCTGAAGCCCGCTGCAATTTGTGTGACACAATATATTCACTTCCACATAACATTGGATTTTCTCTTCGGTGTGGTATTTATATATAGCTTTTAGTCACTTTCAGCATAAATTATTCAGGATATCCCTGGCATTTCCCACTTTGCTGTTTTGATATTTCAAAATTATGTATTGACATTCTAGTAACATTATCTCAGCTTGCTGAAAAAATCGGATAGTTTTCATGACCCTTTGCCTTTGAAGTCCATACCAAATACATGTTGTTCTGTCTTGAATGCAAATTGAACAAACCATTACACAGGCCCAAACTTATTTGAAGAGTCATATCGAGAGATCCATGAGCTAGGGAGGACCTTGGTTAACAATCATGAGCACCTAACATTATTATATAGAAAACATAGCAAATTTGAAAATTTCCACCATATGTGCCCTGCTCGAACAATTTACCAAAAAAGTACAGGCAAAATTTAAAATTGCTCATAGTGCTGAAATGCATTTTTGCATGAACGTATGTTGTTTCCTCTATGGAATATTTGTGCTTGCAACACGCTGTGTATACTTCATATAATTTTCAAAAAAAAATGTCTCCTCTTGAATTTTTTTTTACAAAACTCAAGCAAATCAGTAGTAGTTATATATGAATAGAGGTTAATTTATTTTTGAAATGTATGTCGTTACCTAATCATGTTGTTTGAATTTGTTGTTCCCTTTTTACCTAATCTCCTGGCAGGTCTGGCCTAGCTCACATGCACAATTCTCCTTGATTCACTTCTCCACCAATCAGGCCCATTCACCCCCGACTACCAACCTGAAGACCCAAACAACAAATGCCTCAGGAGCATATAAAACAGAGTGTGTGCCCTTATGCCCCTCTCCCAGTCCTTCGCCATCTGACTCATGCTTGGTCATTACATAAGAATGGGCGGCACACAGGAAAGATAGCTCGCCAGATATTTGAGTTGACTCACTGTTTTCATTTTCGCTGGATGCAAAGTGAGATCTGTCAGGCAGGGATGAGATCTTCTACAGTAGGATACTGCACCAGGGATTTTCACTGTTCTGAGAACTGCCTTGCTTTGGACTGCACCAGGGGTGCACTTTAGAACTTTAGATAGGGTTGTAACATGATCTCTCATCGTAGGATACTGTTGTACCCGATCAGAAGGTAGATCGTTCACCCTAAGGAGATGGATGAAGCTGAGAACCGAGAAAATTCTAACGAGCAAGAAAATTCTAAGCTGAGAACCATTAGATCTCACCAAACGAATGGCTTGTTACATGGTAATAGGTTCCTTTGATGCGGAATAGCTCAACTCACTGATATCATGTTTATTTACTCTACATGATATGTCTTTGCGTGTATATGTTGAATAGGTAAGGTGGAGCTTGGAGGGGTGAATAGAACAAAGACAGTGTCATGCTTACGTAAGCAAGAGAAACAGGCTGCATCCAACCCATAAACATATAAGAAAATGATATAAGTTGGGCACTTCCCAAAGTTAATGCACACAATGAGCAGGATGAAACTAAATGACAAGCTGATAGAGCAGTTCAACTAGGTGCTACCACAGGGGATAAACCAGTGCTACTGTGATGCGTCGGCAGCAACGATGATTTAGCAATACCAGTAACTTGTCTCATGCTAACAGAATTTTCGCACACAATTCATGTGGTAGTACTCCTAAGCATGATAATTTCTAGACTACCAGCGATTAGAGTCATTCTTGGCAGTGGACATTGCAAAGTCGGTAGCACCTCAAAGTTTCTAGAGATTGGTGGTGCTGATGAGTTTCAGTTCTTTCATTTGGAGCACCACTTTGGTTTCTTGAAGCCTCCCAACCCTCATAAAAACTAATCATAGATGCCGGGCCTGTGAATGAATATTTGATGACCATCCTAGTACAGTAGGCGTGAGCTACAACTAGGACTTCTGGTGCAGATCAAATGGCTGAACTCACTGAGATATATATATCATGTTTATCATGATATGTCTTTCCGTGTGTTGAGTATCTAAGGTGGAGCTTGGAGGGGTGGAATGGAACATCATGCTTATACAAACAAGAGAAACAAGCAGCCGGCATGAAACCCATAAATAGCACAACTTATAAGAAAGAGGATGTTGTAATTAAGTTGGGCACTGGCCGAAGTTATTATGCTTCAGTGCGATGACCTGAAACTTCATCAATATGCAACACAGATCACCTGAGTGCCTGTCCATGAATAGGAACATATTCAATTGATTTGAAGCTGCAGTCAGGAAACAATTATTCCTACATGTAGAAAAATAGGCATTTGTAAAGGCAGGTCTGAAACTGCCCTTATTAGAAACCAATTTGTCGTACGGGCCACAAGGTTGACTGCCCCTATAAATCAATTAGGAAAACGCAATTTATTGTAACGCACCCCATGCATGTGCTATTAGCTTGTCCTGTCAAGATTTATCTTGATCAAATACACCATGACCTACTTTATTATATATCCATGAGCACACAAAACACTATCTGCTCCAATTTGTAGGTTGTTTCAGAGTTTTTTAGAAGTCAACCAAGTTTAACTTTGAGAGAACTATTTTTGTTTAATTTATGGGAGCACAAATATGTGCCCTCTTTTTTATTTAGTAGGTACAACTAATAAATCGATTTCCATAGAAGGGCTCTCTAGAGACCCGTCTTGTGCAAGTCTTGGCCATTGGGCCCCTAGATGATTTTTAGTGGCTGTAGATCAAAAGGTCAACCTCTTAAAATAAAATCTAGTGTGTCCTATAATATATTTTTTTACTAGTGAAGACCACGAACTGGCTGTCGATGTAGTTTTGGACCAGCAGTAGATCAACCCTCCTCTCTCTCCTTGTTTTGATTAATGTTCCTTTATTTAATTTTGTCCCCAAACTGCTAGCACGCTTGGCCCATTTACAGCCTGTTCGTTCCGGCTGAAACGATCGTGGATTATTACTGCTGACTAGTTTGGTGTGAGAGAAAAAATACTGTTCTGGCTTATAATCCACGATCGTTTACGACCAAGCGAACAGGATATTAGTGTTTAGGAAAATACTAGTTAAATCCTGTTTCCACACATGGTGGTACATGGAGTTTCATGCTGGCCACTCGTAAATTTGTGATAACATGTTCAGTTTGGATGGCTTAGCACCCAGGACTCAGGATATATACTAGTACGGACAAAGTTCAATGAGTTCCAACTCCAAGTTGAACGCCTATTTTCATATCTATAGATGGCTGGCATCCAATTAGTTAGCGATGATCAAACTTACCACGTCTCTACAAGTTCAATGACTTCGAACTCAAAATTTTACAGAACTATCATGTTCGTGTTAAATATAATCATAAAAACATGAAAAATTAAATCAGCGGGTCATGGGCCATGCTAGTCAACGCTTTGTAGTGAGCACCGGACCCTGGTTACTACTCCAAAGCATGCCATCGACGTGCTCCTTAACATTGTTAGTCACCATGATCCCCACAAAGCAATCATTCGCTCCTCTCCTTGTTTCCATTAATTAATGTTCCTTTAATTAATTTTGTACCCAACCTGCTAGCATGCTTGGCCTTGCTCTAGGCATGGTCCTGACTGGTATATACTACCCAACAAGCCCTCAGCGATCTCATGACCATATATACTACCCACAGCGATCTCATGACTGGTATATACTACCCAACAAGCCCTCAGCGAGCTCGCTCATCCGTCACTCCCCCAGTTTCAACTCTAGCCATTTCGATCAAACCCTTTATGCAGAGCCCTCTTTGTGTCCTCTCTCCATCTCTCCTAAATGACTTCACCACCTGCTGCAGCCTTAGTGATCTCATACGAATGGGTGCCACCGAGAAAAGAGAGTTTGCTTTTTTTCTCGCTCTGAACTCTCCAATTAGAAGTTCATAGAACGTAGGTGAACACAATCAGGCACAATTGAATAGAACGTACCGTTTGCCAAAATAGCAGAGGGGCAGCTATGAGTTAACAACATCCGTCTTAGCAAAATCTGTTATACAAACTGCGGGGATCGGCCTGGTACACAGAACATTAGTACTGGCAGTTCTAAACCGATTTTCAGGGTTTTTACCATCCTCCAGTGTGAAAGGCAAGTAAAAATCACGAACTTCATAGGCATCTTCTAGAGAATCGCCACTACGCATTTTTATTGGCAATTTTCTTAAGGCTATTGCCAGTAGAAATCATGTATTTTTATTGGCGGCAAACTTAAGAAAACAACCAATAAAAATGAATTTACACTGGCCATTCATGGCATGGACCCACAGTTTCATTTCTAGTGGCGCCTATACATTATAAACCGCCAGTAAAAAAATAGCAAACATCAGCAAAAATCAATTGTGTATTAGTGTCCCCCATAGTTTTTGCTGTAAAAAAATCTGTTGTAGCAGTCGAGAATGTCAATGGTCCACCCTCTCTATACTATGCATCTTTTTGGTCTGTGTACATGGCTGCCTTTCTTAGACTGATCTATTTTACGTCATAGTTCTTATTTTTGTGAAACCCGTGCTTTTTAATTAATCTAGTTCTTTCATTGATTCAAGTACAATGTTTCGGCTTTGAGTAGTATTATTGCTAGTCAAGGCGTAAATTAAAATATTATGTTTTCTTACGACACTCTTGTCATGCATATATTGCTTTATTTTTCTTTTGTGTTATCTTCATTATTCAAGCCATATGCATAAGTAACAGCCTATTGTGTGATACTGAGTGCATTACGAGTTTCATAGCTTATAGTGTGAATTTCCCCAACGTCGCTTCTATCTAGAACCGTACTCTCTTTTACAAAATCAAAATACTTTTTAATTATAGGCTGCCCTTTTTCTTAGAAAATTTGAATAAAAAAGTATACAATCCCAATAGTATCTTACTTTGTGGCGCGACTTGCATTATAGTTACATTTTACATTGAGAAGTAACTAATGACCCAAACAAAGTAGACAAACTATAGAAACATGAGAGGTAGTTAAGCTTGCCACAGAGGTTTGGAGGACTTTGCTGCGGGCCAGGTGTGCCAGCGCCACTAAACTAAATCAGAAAATACTTGAGGGTCAAAAACCGCCAGGTAAAATGTGCAAACCACCAAGGAAATGCTTCTGGAGGGGCGACCGTCAAGCAAAATCCTCCAAGTATAGAGAAGGAAAAATCAATTTCCTTGGTTGTCCACCCCAAGGATAAATTTCTTGGCTGTTTTGTCACCAAGATAAAGTGGACCATGGCAAAAGTTACATAGCGTCAAGAAAATTAATAAGCCGCAAAGTAGATATAGTTTCTTGAGGGCCTCAAACCCCAAGGAAATGGGTTACAACCACCAAGGAAATGTGTCAAAAATGTTTTAAAATCTCAGGGAAACCCTGTACATTTGTATGCACTCTACTGAATTTTGTAGTGCATATTTGACACACCTACACAAATTCAAATAAAAAGTTTGAACTAGAAAGTTTTAGATCTCTCCAGTACTACCACTTTGATTTATGTCATTTCTCATCCGTGGTCATTTGAAAATTCATAAAAAAATATTTATTTTAAAATAATGATTTTCCTTGGTGGTTTACAATAGCAATCAAGAAAATGGTTGTTCACCTTAGCAGTTTATTACTATAACACTGAAGGAAAATTGCACATTTCCCTGAGGCTGAGTGGAACCACCAAGGATACAAATTATGTTGGCGGTTTACTACAACCCCAAGGAATTGATTATTACGACTTGGTGGCTAGATTTTGGTGCTTAAGAAAATTCTGGACCCCATCGAATTTTTATTTTCTGGTAGTGTGTCATGCACCAGGGTGAGAGAGCGCCACCGTGGTTATTGGATCACTATGGATGTGTGAGGAGCATGCAGCATGGGTCTTGGGTCAGCAACTTCGCCAGAAAGGGCTCAATGTGGATGGGGAAGGAGTGTGCCATGTGGGGGAGCACTGGTGCCTATAGGGGGTGCATGGCAAGGTGAGATCGCTGCCGCTAGTAAGGGCTGTCACCTGGAAGGGGGAGCGCACTGACGCGACACCCTTGATCTGTGAGGAATAATGCACAGAAATTTTATTTTTAATCTGGCCGAACATAATTTTTCTGTACGTGTAAGACCGACAGAAAATTGTTTCTGACGGCGAACACATAGAACAATTGAATTTTTCTGTCATTCTATTTCCGTGTGTATTTTTCTGACGGTATTCGCATTTTTCTGTGTGTTTTCGCACACACAGAAGTATTCGAGTTTCCAGTAGTGATAGATCGACGGGGTGAGAGTGATGGATTGAGGAACAAGTTCTGTGGACCGACGCATCAAGGGACAAGTTCTGTGTAATATGATAAAGGAATGTTAGAACAAATTGAAAAAGAAGTAACGACCACACTCTATCTGACAATTTGGTCACTTCGAAAAAAAAAGAGTTTATGAATTGGTATAGTCTGATTGAGTATCATCATGAATAATTGAGGTTTCTCTAATGCCTATCCCGACTACAGAGACAAATAGTTACAAGTACTGTGCAATACAGCGATGATAAACAGCACAGGGAACTGTAATCTTCAGGTCTACTACTCACAAATGAAACAGGAGCTACAGAAGACCTGATGGTGAGTTGAATTGAAGAGAATGATTTTTCTGTTATGGTTCTGTGGTAATTTCATGGATCGTTCTATATATAAGTATACTATAGCAGTACGTACTAGGCCCTGTTCGCTTCGCTGAAAAGTCAGGCTAAAAGTACTGTTCGCTGATATGTTGGGAGAGAAAAACACTGTTCCTTCGCTGAAAAAGTACGGCAGATAAGTCAAGCGAATAGGAACCTTGCGGGTAATAGTACAAATCAATCATCAATTAATTTCCTAATCAGCTGGAGCATTCTGATTGACGAGCTGCTCTTTCCTAGCTTGAGTGATCCAATCACGTAAAGTTCACCT
The DNA here is from genome assembly GCF_019320115.1 of Miscanthus floridulus. NCBI lineage: Eukaryota > Viridiplantae > Streptophyta > Magnoliopsida > Poales > Poaceae > Miscanthus > Miscanthus floridulus. The sequence goes on along the minus strand of NC_089594.1, from coordinate 83,571,732 downwards.
TGCTGCTAGTGCCGTGTGGTGAACAGAATATTCCTCAAAACTTGCTTATGCTACAGATCATGCAGTTGGCCCACAATTTGTTCTACCACTGCCTCGTGGTACCCTGTCCAAGAGATCCTGGTACCTCCTATCCCTATGCCTAGCTAACAATTGGATCCGGAGCATTGAATGTTCCATGGCATGCAACCTGGTTTCTGTCACAGAGCCTGTTCGTCTCGAGCTGGTGCGGCAGCAAATGAAGAACTAGCTGGAGTTTCTTCTACACATAGGAGGGAAGGGACTGAATTCGACAAGGAATAACCAATGGGTCTTTGGCATCTGTTCCATATAGCAGGTTGCTGCTTGTTCGCTTTTTATAAGCCTGTACGTGGTCCTTCTCAAATAGCCGCAGCGGCCCCATTTGTCCCATGTGGCAGGCTGGGCCCAAGGCGTCATACATGACTGTTCTACATAGCAGGCTGCTGCTGTTGTTGAAGGGATGACTGGAACTTGGCATACTGCTGTTGACGTATGGCTGGAACATATAGAATTTTGGTGGACCTATTGTATGAACCATTGTATGGCTGTTGATCTATTGAACTGTTGTATGGCTGTTGCTCTGTTGAACTGTTCTATGGCTCTACGAACCATTAATTTTGGAGGAAATGATCTGTTTAGATGTCTAATTATTATTGTTATTAAAATGTATGTGGTTTATTATTTATGATGATTCTTTATATGGGCTGCTTGGGCCGCAATATCAGATGCAAACTGGGCTGGAATACTACTGGGCCTATTTGGAGGTTGTCAATAATTGGGCCAAAAAATGGCTGGCTGGCCCATAGGCCAGGCTTAGTTCAATAAGAATTGTAAAAACCAGCCCATGGGCCAATCAGGCCAAATTCATTTTTATGACAAATATTTTCGTCATACTACCTATTCCACGTTATACGCACGTCATGTGCCACGTCAGCACATGGACACTTGTCATCATCACATCTAATATATTATGACTAATATAGTGATAAATACCATAGTCATAACCTGGTGACAAACGTGCCATTAGGTCTGTTAGTCACAGAAGGGGTTTTATGACAACCTTCTATGACCACTACCATATAGTCACATAAGGGATACAATGACAAGAAAAATGCTGTAATTGTCACAATTAGTTAGTCAAAGAAGGCCTAAGCTCTTGTAGTGTGCCTAATAAGGGTTTCTGAAATATAAGATGCATGCTCTGGATGTGGCTCGCTTCTACCAAGTTTTCCTTTCATATTCCTCATCACCATGCTTTGTGTGAAGAATATATTTGTTAGTTTTCTTCAATTTGTATGAGAAAAAAATAAAATTTTCTGCACGTGCTCCGTCACAAATGGTGGCAGACTGCACGTCATACATGGCGATTGGGCGTCAGGCATCACAGATGACCAATAGTAATTGCTAGGGATATATAGTCTGCGTGGGGCTTTTGTAGATATATTTAAAGACGACCGGATGGTCTTAGTGGCTCCCTTCTACCTAGACTTACTTGCGATTGCTCATTGCCATGTTGTGTGAGATAGGATAGAGAAGAAAAGAGCGTATGTGTTGTGGATGAAAAGGATCTGAAGATGTGTCCATACCCATGCCCATGCAACATGGATGCCCATATATATAAGCAACATTGGTCAACTTCCTATAGTTTTGATACCCATTTGACCAGCTGGGTTGTGATTGTGGTCTGCATGAAACAAATGGCATTTGCTAGGACTTTTTAGTTTTTACCCTCTCGTGAACCAAATGATGTAAAAATTGACAAACCAAGTTGCAACAATTTGCCACACGAGGCAGGATTGACAATTGCAACTTTGGCTGTTGTTTGGTTAGCACCATTTATCGATGACGTTCTTCTGGAATATTATATCCCATGTATCACTGACTAAACAAGGCATGTCAAGAGTGTGGCAAGATTCTTTTAAACACTTTTAGTTGTCTTGTTTTGTGCTAGCCTTGTCTCTGAATTTCAACAGGGTTATCTATCTCTTTTGGGAAAGGAACTAACACCTGTGATAGTGTCATAAACATGATTGTGCAAGCAGCATGAAAACTCTTCTGCTTGGAACCGCAATGCTAGACTTGGCCTGACTTGAAGCAAAATCACAAATTGATCCTCCAATCTGTTGGTATGTTAGCAAGATCGAGCAATGACATTCGAAGTTGTATAAGAGGTCCTGGTACTTCCCATACCTACCTCAAACTTCAATCTGCACCCATGCTGGCCAGTGGAGTTATGGTGCAGTAGCAATTGAAGAACTGCATATGTACAGATAAAGAGAAGCAAGGAATTGAATTATTTCTGGAGAAAGAGAAAAACAGGGTACATAGCCAGCAGGATAAACTTCAGGTGGAAAAACTAGCACACACTATTTGGTTTCTGTTCCACTACAGGTAGCTCCACTCTTTTGGAATTATATGCTTGATGCCTTCTCACTGGCAGTGGGCCCTACTTCTCATACATGCCTAGCAACATCCAAAATCATGCATGACAAATAATTGAATGAGAGATATGTTGTCCCAGATTCTAGGCATGAATTAATTGTTCTAAAAATATGATGACCTAAACAAGATTATAGTGCCATTAAAGTGATACAAGATCAGTCAAGACAAGAATGAAAAAACCAATTAAAGACTATATTACTGCCTTACCACTAATTTGATTTGATAACACTTACAATTTCCAAAGAAATGTGCTCATAAAAGGTTCTTGTCTATAACTAGAATAGAGGAAAACACTATTACAAAAAATGTTTTTACAACTAGATAGATCATGACCCACTCGAAACTGGCTCCAATTCCAGGTATGAGCATGCAATTCATGGTTGGTTGTTTTAGGAATCAGACTAAAACCTTGTCTCTCATAAAGTCCTATTGATCTCCATCGTCCCTCTTAACAAAGTTTCTGATGTTACCGAGCATTGAACCGGCTGGAGAGGGGGGCAAAAGCAAGTGAAACCTCCTGCACTGGCTCCTGCAATGAGTCACTAAGTTTTCCAAAACATCCTGATACTTCCCATGCCTAGCTAAGATTTCGACCTCCACCAATGCATGTTGCATGGCATGCAACCTAGTTATGTCCCCGAGATTATGTTGTGGGAATTATAGTAGCAGCCCAAGAACTATAGGAAATACGTTTTTAGTGGAGCAATAGGACAAAGCAAAGGGGATGGAGAGGAGATTTAGATGCACTTGAGTGGGGATGACGAATGCCTGTGTGGTTTATGTTGGATGCTAGTTGCTGCTCATTCGCCTTTTATATGCCTGCACTCCTTAGATGCCAACAGCTAGTCCCACTATCCAATTTTCATACGTAACAGGATGGGCACAAGGCATCATACGTGACTCTAACAACCCATGCACATTCAGCTTCCCTGATAACCTTGGCACTGACCTGAAACCATTTGAAATGCAATTAAATCAAATAAAAGCAAGCACCTTATAAATGCTAGCGAGGAGCCTTGTGTTCATTGATCTCACATGAGATTAATAAACATATAGGGTGGCAACAAACTATTATTTTGATTCTGTATCTCTCTCACAGCTTGGCAGGATGACACATGTCGAGAATCAAACCGACTGTTTTATGAGCAAGGACAGCAAAGGATGATACTCTAATATATGACACTGAAGCTTGCGGTTTGTTTACAGGAAACTAGCAGAGCATGACTACTAATCTAGATGCAAAAGATAAAAGAATATAGAGGAATATAATAATAATAATAATAGATTTGTTTTGTGTCATCTTAATCGGCCGCAACCCTTCAGTATATACAGTGTGATTCGACTTATTCATGGTCGGTTACATGGATATGTAAATTGTAACATGTACATCGTCATGGGCTTCTGCATCGGCGTCGGCTTGGATGAATTCTGCCTTCTCATTCGCAAGGCCAATTTGCTTATATGAACCTGGCCAAGTTGACGTAGAACTCGCTACCAATGGTATGTGGCTATATCGACCTTTACCAACTCTATGTAGTCGCTATTATGGGGCTGTGGTGTAGTGTCGAGGACGTACATAGATCTTCTGGTAACTTTTTATTTCCATACTAGCTCGGTGCGTTGATGTCCTAACTGAATGCAATTGGTTGCATCATACTTGGCCACAATCCACATCAACAAAAGCTAATGCATAAACAATCCGGCCATTGACAATCTCCAACCGAATTAAATAGACAAAAATGATTAATTGTTTCTTAGTCATCTGATCGTCCTCTAACCACTAAATTTGATTGTAAAGACAAATTAAACTCAAATTTAACTAATCTGGCTAAATAGCGCTTAAGGACAGTATCAAGCTTAAATCGTAAAATAGTCCAAATTCGGTTCACTACTACACAAATAATTTTGCGTGACACCCCAAAAACATAACCGTGGCGGACAAAATGGATGTCCGCCACGGTTAATGCCCGCGATTTACCGTGGCGGGCATTTTTTATTTACCGCGGCGAGCACTTGTGCCCGTCACGGTAAATCGGTTTACCGTAGCGGACGTCCTTATATGTCCGCCACGGAAAATATGATATTTTCTGAGGCGGACGTATAAGGATGTCCGCCACGGTAAATCTATTTACCGTATTTACCGTGGCGGACGTCCTATGAGGCCCGCCTCGATTAAGGCCGAGGCCCATATGGCCCAGTGAAAGCCCGACATCAAGTCCGAGTATAAAACCCAACACTTAGGGTTTCAGCTCCCACCCCCCGCCCCCCCCCCCCCCCCCCCCCGCGAGGCCGCACGCCGCTCTTCGCGAGGCCGCGACCCGCGCGCCGTGCGCTCCTCCCCCCGCGATGCGCTCCCCCCCCCTCTCTCTCTAGTCTCTCCCCTCCGCCGGCGCGCCGCAACAGCAGGCCGGCGAGCCCTCCCTTGCCCCCCTCCGCCGGCGCGCCCCCTTGCCTCCCTCTGCTGACACTTCGTCTACATGGTGGCAAGGTGGCCGTGGTGGTGCGAGGGCGGCTGGATCTTGTGGAGGGCTGCCAAATCCAGGAGGATGGCAGCTGGATCCGGCGGATCCTGGCCAGATTCGGTGGTGGGCGACGCGGGCGCGAGGCGTGCCGCGCACGGGCCCGGCGACGCGGGTGCGAGGCAGCTCCCCCCGGCGACGCTGGCGCGAGGCAGCTCCCCCGGGCGTGGGGCAACGCGGGTGTGAGGCGGCTCCCCCGGGTGTGAGGCGGCCCTCTTCCTCAACTTCGGCCAGCGTGCGCCCCTCCTCGCGGCGGCGGTGGCCCGCTCCCCGCCACCACACCTCCAGATGCGGCGGCAGGCGGGCGGATCCGTCGGTGGCGAGCTCGTGGAGGCCGGATTTGGTGGCGGCTGGATCCGTGGATCTGGCGGCGGCGGCGACCTCCACCATGGCGGCGCGATCCAGATCCAGCCGAGCCCATATCCAGGCCCGGTGTTTTTTTTATTTTTTTTTGTTTATTTTCATCAATTAACAACGGCGGGCATATCTCGCCTGCCGCGGTTAATCTCCCATTTACCGTGGCCTTTGGACCACGGTGGACGGCTTTGCCCGCCGCGCAAAACCTAAAACGCCTGCCGCGGATAAGATTTATGCAGTAGTGGTTGTCAAAAAAGCCAAGTCACAAATCCATTGTCTGATCCGTGGGCATGGTAGCTAGTTCCTACAATGACATTGGAAGTTGTCTAAGAGGTCCTGGTACTTCTCATACCTAGCTAAAACTTGAATCTGCACCAATGCATGCCCGGTGAGAGTTATTGTAGCAATTGAAGAACTACATATGTACAAATCACTAGTAGAGAACAGACCTTTGATCCTCGGCCAAAATGGGCTCTAGTCCCGGAATTTTTTGCCCCCGGGACTAGAAATACCTTTAGTCCCGGTTGGTGGCTCCAACCGGGACTAAAGGTCCCTGCCCAACGGCTACTGCGCCAGACAGAGGTGGCAGGGACCTTTAGTCCCGGTTGGAGCCACCAACCGGGACTAAAGGTATACTTTTACTCCCGGTTGGTGGCTCCAACCGGGAGTAAAGGTCTACTCCCGGGCCGTGGCTGCGCCCGGGGTTGGAAAGTTACCTTTAGTCCCGGTTGGATCTATCAACCGGGACTAAATGTTCTCCCTTTATAAATCGGCCGTCTCCTCCTTCCTCCCCGAGCCCGAGCTCAGCACATTTTGAAGCTCACTGCAGTAGTGTTCTTGCTTCCTCCCTCCCTCCATTGTTCCTCCATCCATTCTTCGATTCCTCCGTCGATTTCTTCGATTCCTTCGTCGATTCTTCAGTTGTAAAGGTTACCAATCTCATACTCTCATTTTTTACCATTTTCTTATGCCATTTTGTTCACTATATATATTTATGGTTCTTTATTGTGGTTTTTTTCATTTGTAAGCAATTTGAGCTCAAAATCACTTTAAGCTTGCATATTTACATGAAAGAAGGTTAAAGTATATATAAATATAAAGTTAGAAAATAGTTAGAAAATTATAGCAAATCCTTACTAGTTGAACTTGCGGACCGTGTTTAGGTCGGCGAGGATGTTCTCTGCCGAGCGGTAACGGACGTCAAGGAGGAGCTTTGATTCTATGAGGGAGAGCGACAACGGTCGTGGAAGACCGTGTTCCCTTCCTCGTAGAATCGGAGCTCTTCCTTGACCAAGTACGGTGCCGTCCGGTGGAGAAATGCTCGCCGAGCTGATCACGTAAGCAAGGTCAACTAGTACGGATGGTTATTTATTCACATGTCCCGATATCGTCGTAGTAGTCTGTCAATCACCGTACCTAAACGTAGTATATATAAATAAAAACTTAGAAAATAGTTAGAAAATTATAGAAAATCCGTACTAGTTGAACTTGCGGACCATGTTTAGCTCGGCAAGCATGTTCTCTGTCGAGCGGTAACAGACATCAAGGAGGAGCTTTGATTCTACGAGGGAGAGCGACAATGGTCATGGGAGACCGTGTTCCCTTCCTCGTAGAATCGGAGCTCTTCCTTGACCAAGTACGGTGCCGTCCGGTGGAGAAATGCTCGCCGAGATGATCACGTAAGCAAGGTCAACTAGTACGGATGGTTATTTATTCACACATCCCGATATCGTCGTAGTAGTCTGTTATGTGTGTATATTCCCATTCTTCTGTTAATTTGCGGAAATATCATATGAATTACTTACCTGCCGCAGTAAAAGACGAGAACACAATGACCATTAAAAATATCATTGTTTAGAGATCTAGATAATTTTATAGTTTGTTAATTTTATTTGTTTATAAAAGGAGAAATTTATAGTGTATTAAAAAATGAGTATAGAGAGTAGATGGCAACTGCTTCCGGGTCCTCGGCCTCTCATGGGTTTCCAAAGCGACTTAGGCCGGGCCTTCCTCTCATTCCATGCGGCAAGTGTCGTGATGAGACGAAGATTGTGATGGAGTACCGAGTGAAGAAGGAGGGTCCCAACAAGGATCGTATCTTCTACAAGTGTCCGGATCGCAATGTGAGTTATTTTATCGTATTTAATGATTATGGTTAGTTTATACCTATTTTCATGATGGTTGTGATTAAAGTTCTAATTTTTTGTTTTAATTTCAGTGGGATGGCAGTGGACGATGTTCAGGCTTCTACTGGGAGGAAGAGTATGTTGAACTCGTGCAAAAATATCTTGCACAACAGGCAGATACGGCGGCTAATGAGGCAGTGATCCAGCCGAAGAAGCCCAAAGATGTTGCACAATCGGGGAATCTGTCTGTTTTAGTTGAGATTGGTCGCGAAATCCTTGTGCTCCTGAAATGTATTTTAGCTTTAGTTCTTTTAGTGGTAGTTGGGATTGTCTACATTGTAGCGATGCTTTCATAAATTTGTATCTTTTGTGGTGGCACGCATGTTGTATAAATAATTAATTATGATCTAGGTTTTAATATGATATTTATGTCATGTAATGCAGATGAGCCGTCATTGGATGTATAATGCTGATCGTCGCTCACAAGAGTTCATTGACGGCGTGCATTCTTTGTTACGTGCGGCCGAGGCAAACAAACGCGACGGTTTCATGTGCTGCCCATGTGCCATATGTAAGAATACGGTGGAATATCCTTGCTCAAGGACTCTTCATTCACACTTGTTCAAGTCGGGTTTCATGCCAAACTATATTTGTTGGACAAATCACGGAGAAACCGGTGTTATAATGGAAGAAGGTGAAGAAGAACAATGGGACGACAATGATATTATTCCTGATGGTGCGTGCTTCAATGATACTGCAATGGGAGAAGCGGAAGAAGAGGTAGCCGCAGAAGATGAGCCGGCTGATGGTCTTTGTTAGGTCATTCGTGATGCACAAAGAGAATGTGAAAGTGAAAAGGAGAAGATCAAGTTCGAGCGGATGCTAGAAGATCACAAGAAATTGTTGTACCCAACTTGTGATGCAGGGCAGAAAAAGTTGGGAACCACACTAGAATTGCTACAATGGAAGGCAAAGAATGGTGTATCTGACAAGGGATTTGGAGAGTTACTAAAAATCCAAAAGAAGATGCTTCCGAAGTACAATGAATTGCCCGCCACTACCTACGAAGCAAAACAAGTTGTCTGTCCTATGGGGCTAGAAATAGAGAAGATACATGCATGTCCTAATGACTGCATCCTATACCGTGGCAAAGAGTACGAGAAATTGGATGCATGCCCGGTATGCCATGCGTCGCGGTATAAGATCAGGCGAGATGACCCTGGTGATGTTGAGGGCGAACGTCCGCGTAAGAAAATCCCTGCCAAGGTTATGTGGTATGCTCCTATAATACCACGCTTGAAACATCTGTTCAGAAACAAAGAACATGCAAAATTGTTACGATGGCACAAAGAAGACCATAAGGTAGACAATATGTTGAGACACCCTGCTGATGGGTCCCAGTGGAGAGCAATCGACAGAGAATTCCCGAAGTTTGCAAATGACGCAAGAAACTTAAGGTTTGCTTTAAGTACATATGGTATCAATCCTTTTGGAGAGCAGAACAGTAGTCATAGCACTTGGCCTGTTACTCTAAGTATCTACAACATTCCTCCTTGGTTATGCATGAAGCGGAAGTTCATTATGATGCATGTGCTCATCCAAGGCCCGAAGCAACCTGGCAATGACATCGATGTGTACCTGAGACCACTTATTGACGAACTTCTCATTTTGTGGAATAAAGAAGGTGTACGTGTGTGGGATGAGTACAAACAGGAACACTTTGATCTGCAAGCATTGTTGTTCGTAACAATCAATGATTGGCCTGCTCTAAGTAATCTTTCAGGACAGTCAAACAAGGGATATAATGCATGCACACACTGCTTCGGTGATATTAGAGGTGTATTCTTGAAAAAATGTCGAAAGGTCGTGTACCTTGGCCATCGTCGATTTCTTCCTGCAAATCACCCCGTAAGAAAGAAAGGCAAGCATTTTAAAGGGAAGGCAGACCACCTGACCAAGCCTCGCAACCGAACCGGTGAGGATGTACTCGATATGGTCAATGATGTGAAAGTCGTCTTTGGAAAAGGACATGGAAGCCAACCTATTCCGAAAGACGCTAACGGTCACGCACCCATGTGGAAGAAAAAGTCCATATTTTGGGACCTACCCTATTGGCAAGTCCTGGAGGTCCGTAGCTCGATCGACGTGATGCACCTGACGAAGAATCTTTGTGTGAACCTGCTAGGCTTTATGGGTGTGTATGGAAAGCCTAAGGACACATTTGAAGCACGACAGGACCTGCGTTGTTTGAGAGAAAGAGACAACCTGCATCCAGAGAAGACAGATGATGGACGCCATTACTTACGTCCTGCTAGCTACACTCTAAGCAAAGAGGAGAAGGAAATCATGTTTGAATGCTTAAACAACATCAAGGTACCATCTAGATTCTCCTCGAATATAAAGGGTATTATAAATGTACCAGAGAAGAAATTCTGTAACTTAAAGTCCCATGACTGTCATGTTCTCATGACGCAATTACTTCCAGTTGCATTAAGAGGAATTCTACCTCCAAATGTACGTCTAGCCACCGTGAAGCTATGTGCATTCCTCAATGCAATTTCTCAGAAGGCAATTGATCCAACTGATCTAGCTAAACTACAGAATGATGTGGTTCAATGTCTCGTCAGCTTTGAGTTAGTGTTCCCTCCTTCCTTCTTTGATATTATGACACACCTCCTAGTTCACCTAGTCAAGGAGATTTTCACTCTCGGTCCTGTGTTCCTACACAACATGTTCCCCTTAGAGAGATTCATGGGAGTCCTGAAGAAATATGTTCACAACCGTGCTCGCCCAGAAGGAAGCATCGCCAAGGGCTATGGAACAGAAGAGGTCATTGAGTTCTGTGTTGACTTTATTCCCGACCTTGACTCGATTGGTGTTCCTGAATCGAGACATGAGGGGAGACTAAGCGGAAAGGGGACACTAGGGAGGAAAACATATATTGGTACGGATGATGATTATTTCAATAAAGCGCACTACACAGTTCTACAGAACTCCTCTTTGGTAGATCCATATATTGAGACACACAAGGATCTCTTACGATCCGAGTTTCCAGGGAAGACTGAAGCTTGGATTACGCATAAGCACATGGAAACTTTCGGCGGTTGGTTGCAAAAAAAATGTCAAGGTGATGAGAGCATCCATGAGCAACTGTATTTATTGGCTATGCAACCATCATGGCATATCGTCACATACAAAGGGTACGAGATAAATGGAAACATATTCTACACAGTAGCCCAAGATAAAAGGAGTACCAACCAAAACAGTGGTGTCCGCATAGATGCCACAGACCCGAATGGGAATAAGCAGACATATTATGGACGCATAGATGAAATATGGGAACTAGAATATGCACCTACTTTGAAGATCCCATTGTTCAAGTGCCAATGGGTCAAGGTGACCGGAGGCGGGGTAACAGTAGACAACGAGTATGGAATGACAACAGTAGACCTTAGTAATATTGGGTACAAAGACGAACCATTCGTCCTTGCTAAGGATGTGAATCAGGTGTTCTATGTCAATGATATGTCTACCAAACCAAAAAGAGGGAAAAACGATAATGACTCAACCAAAGAGCCAAAGCGCCACATAGTTCTTTCAGGGAAAAGAGTCATCGTGTGAATTGAGGACAAGTCGGACATGTCAGAAGAATATGAAAAGGATGACCGAATTCCGCCCTTCAAAGTGAACAAAGACCCTAGCATCTTGGTAAATGATGAGGACACTCCATGGTTACGAAGCAATCATAACCAAGGGACATACGTAAAGAAGAAGTTCACTGCTGTGCCCACTTGATGATATAGTGATTTAATATAGTGTGTGTTTGAGATATTATGTAATAATTGTGAATTCAGATGTTTATTATATCATGTTTCAAATTAAATCAATGTTTGATTTGGTGGGATTTCTCTCTCAAAAAGGTAAATTAGGATACTGAGTGATGAAAAATTAAAATATTAACATTAAAATGATGTGAAAACAAATTTCCTGTCCAAAACCAATAGTTTTAATAATTTTAATTAAACACTACATTTTTGCATTAACGAAATAATAAATATTAGTTACATTATGTTTTATAATTCTAACAAAAAATAAAAAAAGTTAGGTTATAGATTTTTCCTATGTGCAATAAACAAAAAGAAAATTCATATTTTTAACAAAATAATTTTATGCCTTTTATTTAATTTACTATGTATTTAACAAAAACTATTGCATTTCTATTGTATTTAACAAGACTATTGCTTAAAACAGGCGGGAAACGAAACTGCAGGCCACCTTTACTCCCGGGTGGGAAGCCCACCCGGGAGTAAAGGTGGGCTGCAGTTTCGTGGCCCGCCAAAAAAATCCTTTACTCCCGGTGCGTGTTACCAACCGGGAGTAAAGGTACCTTTACTCCCGGTTGGTAACACGCACCGGGAGTAAAGGTACCTTTACTCCCGGTTGGTAATACGCACCGGGAGTAAAGGGTTTTTACTCCCGGTTGGTGGCTGGCACCGGGAGTAATTCTCTCTGGTATATAACCTCCAGCGCCGGGCGCAGATCGATCCGCTCGTCTTCTTCGTCGTCGAACACCGCCGCCCTCTTCTTCCTCGCGCCGCGTCCGTTCGTCTTCCGTGCCCGGCGCCGCCCTCTTCTTCCTCGTGCGGCCTCCTCTGCGCCCGAGGTCCTCCACCGCGCCCTCTTCCTCCACCGCGCCCTCCTCTGCGCCCGAGGTCCTCCACCGCGCGTTGCCCCACCGCGCCCGAGGCCCTCCACACTGCCGAGCTCGATCGAGGTGATATATTCGTCGATCTCTTTCTACATTCGTCCGAGCCCTCCATTGCCGAGTTATAGATCACGTCGAAAACTACAACTTTGGTGTAAGCCATGTCAACGCTCGAGGTCGATTGAAAATTCCAAATTTTGAATCACAAAATCTAGGAACTAAAAATGAATATTTGGAACTCTAAATGATTTTAAATAAAAAACATATCTTAACGCAAGTTTTGAATATTTGGATATTATATGGACAAATTAGCAAGTTTAATTAGAGTGTCAAAAACTGCATTTTATGGTACAAAAATACATTTTAAGATTACTGGGACCTGAACTCATGACAAGTTTAATTAAGGACCACCAATGAAATTACTTTAGAAATTAATTAGATCGATGTAAATCCATGGCTTGTATAATAAACACGCTATATATTATTTGTAAATCCTGGTCAAATAGGAACTCAATTTTGATACCCAATTTGTAAACTAGGCGTTTTTTAGTTTATCAAAAATATCACATGTGATGATGTTAGCAGTTTTGGTTGGACTTGCATGCATGGCTACAGACAAATACTTACATTTCATAATGACTTATACTTACATTATTAACATAGAATTTTCTCATATGATTAATGACTACATGGTTCACATGGTACATAGGATCACAACATCACGCACCGACACCGCCCCGGCCCGCCTCACGTCGTCATCGTCGTCAGCACGCCGGCCCGCCTCACGTCATCGTCGTCAGCACACCGGCCACCGTGCCGACACGTATATATATGTCATTTGTATTCATATGCATTTCGTCCATGCGTTTCTATGTATACGGTGGAGCACCGCCGCCCTCGTTCACCCATGTGTACAGACATATATACGGCGGAGTGGAGCACCGCCACTCTTGTCACACCACCCTATCTCGTGCCCTAATTCGCCCTAGTTCCGACGTAGTTCGTCCTAGTGTGCCGAATTGCGTCCATGACCGAGGGGCAAGATTTAATAATGCATATTGTTCGTAGATTTTACGCATGTAATAAGCAAAGATTTGACGTACTATATATTGGTTTTGTTTTTTGAAGCTAGATGGCCGACCCGAGAAATATGGATGAGGAGTTGATGATGAATTTGATCAACACTGGCACTCAAGTTGCCGGCGATGATGGTGCTAAAAATAACGTGCAAGAGGATGCAGATGACGGGAGTCAGTACTTAGCTCTTGAACAAAATGAGCAACAACATATTGGCCAAGTATATATTTTTTATTATTAGCTATATATATTATAATATGTCTTATGTGTGCTCATGACATTAAAAATAATGTTTATGTTTTGTAGCCCTCTGGATCGACATCAACAACTACAATGAAGAGTAAAAATGTTCGAGGTCCCAAAAAGCCATTGGAGGGTCGCTTCATCATCTCGGAGTTCAATGTGGATACAGGAGAACCGGGGGGGCCGAATAAAATGAAATTTGTGCACCACTGTGGTTACCTTGTACGGGACCGGCTCCCGATTAGTACCCGTGAATGGAAGAAGAAGACCAATGCTCCTCATATCAGTTTTGTCTCCGATCGTGACAAGGCGTTAATTTGGAATGATGTCTTGGTACATTTCATGCTCCAAACAGATGGTTATGATGATATAATAGATGGTGATAAATTGAAGGAGCGAGTTAGGGATTGGGCAATGAAGAAGATGGCCACCCAGTTTCAGACTTGGAAGAAACACCTATACACGACGTATGTCAAGAAGAACATAGCACCAGATTTTACTGTCCCAGGCCCGATCTCAAAGCAGAGGCCCTATTGGGATGAGTTTGTACAGTACAAGACTTCGGAAGAGGGTGTGAGTCGGGTGATAAAGAACCAACGTAATGCCCAACAGAAGACATACCACCATACCTTGGGATCAGGTGGCTACCCGACTGCCATTAAGAAGTGGAACAAAATGGAAGCAAACCTTCTTGCCAAGGGTATCAGACCAGAATCACTCGAGTGGGGAGAACGTGCAAAGAATTGGTTTTTCGCTCATGGGGGAACACTAGACCAGGAGACAGGGAAGTGCGTTTATGGCGCAAGACTGCAAGAAGCAGCAGAAAGATTGTTTTATGCTCAGAGAGCTACTGCTAGTGGTGCGTTCAGGCCCAACAGAGAGAAGGATGAGCTGACATACGCCATCGGGACTATTGAACATGGTGGCCGAACTAGAGGCAAAGGAAGTGTCTCGTGGGAGCATGGATTCCCTCAGGACAGACCTTCCTACAGAAGTCACCAGAGAAAGAAGGAAGAAGAGGCACAGCGGCTCCAGAGGTTGGAGGAAGCGGTGCGTGAAGCACAGGAGCGGGAAAAAAACCTTGAAGCGAGAATGCAAGAGGAAATCAGAAGGCAAGTGCAAATAGCAGTGAGTGCAAGCAAGCAGGCATCAGAGCCAGGAATCAACATTAGCCAATCTGTTCAATTGAAAAGCAGCTGCGCTTTCACGGAGATACCAAATCAAGGGGACACAGGACTGCGCTTCCCTGTGGATGACGTCACTGAACCTTGTACAACGTGTGAGCTACACATTCCGAAGGAGAATTCCACAATCAAGGTGGCTATCGGTCTTGTTAATCCTATCGACCGAACCAAGACACCAAGGATTCATGGGAATATAATCCAAGAAGGATATGCTACCATCTCAGTAGATAAAGCTGAAAAAGGTTTTAGTGATTTGCCTCTTGACATTCCTGGAGGTGATGGCGAGAAGACTCTAGGAGAAGCGGAGAAGACATTCATTCTATGGCGCAAGCGCTACATCATCATTCCAGGGATGTCGGCTCCACCTCCTCCTGAACTACCTCACCATAGGTACGTGCGGATGAAAACACTACATCATTAATTTGTATTGGCTTAAATAATTAACAATCTGCTCATAATAATATGTCATTCCTTTTTTTGTAGCAGATCCTCCCCCAACCTAAATCCAATTGTTCAATCGCCAGATCATCATAGTGCTCTGTACGATGACATTGTGTTGGAAGACGAGGCTGCATCCACACCATCTCCAAGGAGGTCTCCAACGCCGCAGCCGCCACCTCCAAGGAGGTCTCCAACGCCGCTGCCAACACCTCCAAGGAGGTCTCCAACGCCTCCCCTGCCCCCGCCTACCAAGAAGCCTAGCAAGAGGCCAGCCCCTCAAACGAAGAACCAGTCCCCACCTACAAAGAAAGCCACCGTGAAACCAAGGGCTATTCCCAAAATAATATCTGAAGAGAAGGAAGAAGGAACTGATGCATATAAAAAAGACATGTCTAGATTCTATGACAAACTTAAAATGAATCAAGAAGCAAGGAGAAACCCGGAGAAACCGTACTTCTTCGTAGCTCCGGATATTCTAAGAAAAAAGGTGACTTCTTACCAGCAACAACAGCGGGAATCTCGTAAGCCGTCCAAATCAACGTTATCAGACTATGACCGCACTCTCACCAAGTCAATTGAGGCAGCACAGAAAAAGAAGCGGGTAGGGAAAGGAGTTGCCCAACTCGGACAACAAGCGCACCAATCAATCCCCCCGCTAGTTGTTGGTAATGAATATGGTTCAAATTTAGGATTAATGCATCAGGCAAACATACCTCCGGATATCGATTTGGATCACCTTGGTGAATTTCTTGATGAGACTGGTCTCGACCTTTACCAGAAGTTTGGTGATGGAAACATTGAGAGTGCGGCGGAGGTCGATATTTGGAAGAAAAAATTTGTACTAGGCCAGAGTCTATACAACCCTCAAGCCTTATCTGATCTGGGGACGCAAATGTACCTGCTAAACAAGTGGTACATGCAGGCGTCTACCAGTGGAGACTTCTGCGTTGGTGTCAGAATTAGAGACGAACATTGGTTCCGTGGCGATGATGTTATGTATGTTGACTTTGCAGAATTTCATCAACTATGCCACCTGACCTCTCTGGACAAAGTTATCATTAGCTGCTATTGCCTGTAAGTAATAATTCTTTCGATCTATTATTAAACTCATCATATGTGTGTATATGCATATAAATTATCCTAACAAGTACTATATATATGCAGATTTACAATGACAGAGCTCAGAAAGGAAGGCCGCAATGAAATTGGTTTTGTTGATCCCCATATAGTATTCAAAGACCTAATTACTCCAAAGACTAATTGGAAGTCTGAGTCAGAGAGTAACATCATGAACTTCTTAGTGAACCAACGCCACAAGAAGGATATACTCTTTCCCTATAACTTCAAGTGAGTGTTAATCATGTCGATCATAGCCTTAATGGCTCATATGTTGATTCTAGTTAATTAATGAGTGTTATGCGTTATATCCTATAAACACATGCAGCAATCACTGGATATTGATGGACATCGATCTGGTGAAAAGTCACTTGATAATCTATGACTCGATGAGAAAACCACAACAAGACTACCAAGATATGATAGATATTATCCAGAGGTAATTTCGGGATCTCTAGCAACTATATATACACACAAACATGATGATTAACTATATCTGATGACGTGGCAAATTTTTTATTGGGCAGTGTTTGGAAAACCTTTATTGAGAAGCAACACATGGAAAAATGCAAAGCGCCACTGAATGTAATCCCTTTGAAAGTAAGTCCCCTGAATCGCATCATCTTTATTAATTAAACATATAGCTTTCACCGGATCACCAGATTGGATGACAAATCTTTTTCTCGTAAAGTGGTGTCTGAGGCAGGAACAGGGGAACAACTACTGTGGTTACTATGTTTGCAAGTTTATCAAGGTGCTCTCCCAAAGAACTCCTACAGAGAGACTCAAAGTACGTTAAAAATACACTATATATTCATTTAATTATTATTATTGATTGTGTTACTATGTCTTTATATATATATATGTACATATATTAATTTATTTTCCTTTAATTCAAACCTGTAGACTCGATGGTTGGAGGAAAAGGTCATACGGCAAGACCAAATCAAAGCAATTCAAGAGTCTATAGCCGGATTTTTTAATGAGCAGGTCATCGATTCCAAGGGCGAGTTCTACTTCGACCCAACACTGCCATTGAAGCCAAGCTAGAGGATGAGAGGAAACTTGTTATGTCACAACAACTATAATGCAATCTTTTGTAATATATGCACATAAAATAATATAATGTAAAATACACATATGCATGCATGCATGTAAATATATATATGATGCATGCATGCATATATATATATATATATATATATATATATATATATATATATATATTTCTATGCTTGAATTGTGTGATTTAATACGTTCATTGTGCTTGAACCGAAACATACTATATGCGCGTATAAATGTATAATTAGCAGCGTACAATACGACTTCGAAAACCTATTTTGAAAAGAAAACAAAAAAATGAAAAGAAAAGAAAAAAGAAAAAAACCTTTAGTCCCGGTTCGTATTACCAACCGGGACTAAAGGTGCCGGCCATCGTGGCATGTCAGGAGGCACCTTTAGTCCCGGTTGGTGTTACCCACCGGGACTAAAGGTCCTCCTTTAGTCCCGGTTCCTGACCCGGGACTAAAGGACCCCCCCTTTAGTCCCGGATGCTTGCTCCCGGGTGGGGAACCGGGACTAGAGGGGGTTCCCCACCGGGAGTAAAGCTCGGTTCTCTACCAGTGGATAGAGAGAAGCAAGAAATGAATTATTGGTTTGAGAAATAAAAAAGAACAGGGTACATAGCCTCTAGAGGGCATAAACTTGAGTTGAAAAAACTAGCACGGGCTGTTTGGTTTTTGTTCCGGTACAGGTCCCTGCACTCTTTTATAATTATATGCCTGGACGCCTTCGTAGTGGTGGTGGGCCCAACTTGTCCGACATGGCTGACAACATAAAAAACATCATAGATGACAAATAATTACATGAGAGATAGGTTGTCCAAGATTCCCGACATCTGTGCTAAAAATTTGATGACGTAATAACTTTCTAGCGCCATTAAAATGATACAAGGTCAGTGTAGACAAGAATTGAAAAAAAAATAATGACCATACTAAAGCCTTACCACTAATTTGGTCACTTCCAATTTCAATAAAAAATGGTGCTCATAAAAGGTGCTATATATGACTAGAATCGAAGAAAACACTATTATTAGGAAAGTGGCTTCTGCAACTAGTAGGTCATACTCCACTTTAGAACGGGCTCTAGTTCCAGGTGTATGTATGCGGTTTTTACCTTTGTTGGTGTTAATAGGTGGTGATAATGAAGGTTATGACCGCTAGTTTGCAACTGGCACTGATATTTGGATATCACCACCACTACTACTACAGACAATATAAGAGACGGTAAAAATCACTTTCCAGAGGTGGGAACACTGTCCGCTTCGACATCACTGTTAATCCCGTATACCAAAGACGGGTTGTTGCCCACATCAAAAAATTAGAAAAGAATGGCCTTGCCGACGAGCCCACTTCTGAGCCCGTTGGCAAGCCCATCACCCGAGTGTCTTGGAACCATGGCCCACCAGATGCTAGCAATATTAGCCCACGCCAAGTCGCACTCCTCCTGCCCTTGTCCACTCACAAGATCCACACCATGCTGTGCCTGGAGTGGGAGAGGCAGACCTTGGGGGCGGTGCTCCGCTCAGGCCGGAGCAAGACCATGCAACGGAGGGATGGCCTCCAGGCACCGGATCTCAGTGCAGGGCGGGGGAGAGACAATCCGCCTGTGGGATCCCGGTGTGGGGCGGGGGAGCGGCGCTCTGCTTGTGGGAACCCGGCTCAGGGCGGGCTAGCAGCGCACCGTGTGCCCACTGGGGGAGTGGTGCTTGGCACTGTGAAAGAGAAGGGGCGGGTGGGAGAGTGAGAGGCAGTGGATGAAAGAGGAGAATGGGCAGGTGGGAGACCGATCGAGCCAAAACCCTAGCCATATTATATACCTAGATGCGATTCTAGGCTTTGAGGTGGTCCTTGTGCTTCGAATACGTTACGGAGGGGGGGCTTTTAAAGTGTCCTCTGCAAATGACTCCCATTTTTAGTGGTAGACGCCTTATGAGGCCCGCCTCTCTTAATCAATATTTGGAGGCAAACTATTTTAGGAGACAAGTAGATTTGTTACCCGCCTCTCAAAATAAAATGGGCGTGTCTCCTAAAATCATTTCTGTGGTAGTGCGCCGGCTTCACTGACCACCTAGTAGTTAAACTCATTCGGAAAAAACAACAAAAAATAGGCGCCATCGTTTGGTAAGCCCGCGTGCAAGGTCACTATCTCATGGATGTCCGCCAGGCTTGTCGCCCCTGTGCTGGGGGGGCTCCTTCTCTCACCGATGACCACCTCAGCCACATGTTACCCTTATATTATTGAGCATGTTGAATCAATCAAGCCCCTATCATGTCTACTGTAGTTATCCACGAGCTCCTGGTACTTCCCATGCCTAGCTTTGACTTCGAGCTGCATGGTATGCAACCCTGCTCTAATTGTTGTGGGAATATGGTGGATGGAGAAGGGATGGACTCAAGAAGGAAGAACTCAGGCCTGCTGCTTGTTTGGTTTATATTGGTTGCAGCAAGTCGCTGCACATTCACTTTTACATGCCTGTACTAGAATTTCTCATTATTTTATACACCTAACCAAAATGTGCGCCGGATCCACAAAATTTTAGAAGTAACGCACTGTTGCCCTTCCATTGGTAGCACAGAAGTTAGCAAAGTCGTTTAATGATAGGACGACTTTAATCTTAGTACCGAGGAATCACGTTATATTACTTTCCTATATAAAAGCCATAGAAACATGAAATCTGGAAGCCATATGGCAAGCTGCCGTAGCTTCCAGTGCTTGGCCGTGGAAGCTGATGACTAAGCTTTACACACGATAACGACGGAATTACAGCATCGTGGTGGTCAAAATCATTTCATAAGCAGATAATAACTTTGAGAGTACATTTCACTACCGGACTCCTTGAGTTTGCCGAGTGCCCGAAACACTCGGCAAAAGACATAAAACACTCGGCAAATGGTTCGCCGAGTGTAACACTTGGCGAACAGCACTCGCCATAAACAGCGACGGCAAAGCCAACTTTGCCGAGTGTCTTTTATCGGGCACTCGGCAAAGCCT
The DNA here is from genome assembly GCF_019320115.1 of Miscanthus floridulus. Taxonomy (NCBI): domain Eukaryota; kingdom Viridiplantae; phylum Streptophyta; class Magnoliopsida; order Poales; family Poaceae; genus Miscanthus; species Miscanthus floridulus. The sequence continues at coordinate 83,551,451 of NC_089594.1, read as the reverse complement.
TTGCCGAGTGCCCGACACTCGGCAAAGTTGAAACCGAAAAAAAACCCGAAAAAATGGGAATTTTTACCAAAAAAAAAACGGAATTTTTTTTTTATCGATGGAGCCCCCACCAGCCAGCGCCCACCCATCTCCGACATTTTTCGCGTGAATTTCATGGCTACGCGGCCGACGCGATCCAAACCCGAGACCTCCCGCTGTGCACGTACCTCCTCTACCACTACACCACACTCTCACTTGTGTCTGGATTCCGTTTTAGTTCCCAATATATTATACTAAACCGAGTGTAAATTGCACGTTTGAGGTCCTAAACGAATTCAAATAAAAAAGTTGTAAACTACAAAGTTTCATAACTTTTCGAGATCTACACTTTTAGTTTAGGAAGTTTTTCCATCCGAGGTCGTTTACAAAATTTGAATTTTAAAATTTTAAAATTCAAACACAGTTTTGCATGACAAGATGTTTTCAAATCAAAAAGTTGTCAACTACAATGTTTCATAACTTTTCGAGATCTACAGAGTTTATTTTGGTTGTTTTTTCATCCGAGGTCGTTTGAAAAGTTCGAATTTTAAAATTTTGAAATTCAAACGCAGTTTTGCATGACAAGATGTTTTCAAATCAAAAAGTTGCCAATTACAAAGTTTCATAACTTTTCGAGATCTACAAAGTTTATTTTGGTTATTTGGTCATCTGTTCATCCGACATGGTCGTTCTAACATTGTTCACAAATCTTATATATCTCTCTTGTAGTTTCATAAACTACAAGAGAGATATGTTAGATTTATGAACAAATTTATTTTCACTTTGTCGTATGAAGAAAAGACCAAAACAAACATTGTACATCTTGATGAGTTATATAACTTTGTAGTTCAAAACTTTTTCATTTGAATTAATTTACTGCTTCAAAATGTGCTTTGAAATTTTCTTTGCCGAGTGTCAAAAAAAAAACACTCGGCAAATAAGCTCTTTGCCGAGTGTCAAAAAAAAACACTCGGCAAAGAGCCTCTTTGCCGAGTGTTAAAAAAAATACTCGGCAAAGAGCCTCTTTGCCGAGTGTCAAAAAAAAAACACTCGGCAAAGGCGTCTTTGCCGAGTGCCCGAAAAACAACACTCGGCAAACCACCTGGCACTCGGCAAAGAGCCGGTCTCCAGTAGTGTTTGAGCACAGAATGTCGTCCTACTGAAAAAAAAAATATTTTGGAAATAACAGACTATATATAAAAACCTGCTATATTGACTCTTGCATAGAAGTAAATTTTATTGTGCAGGAAGATGATATCTATAAATAATTATCCAAAGCATGAAAAATTAAGAAATTTGATTCATCAAATGTGATGGTGGGTTTACCGAGTAAAAGACAGCGCATTTTGTTATATTTCTTCATTTCGAGGCTTATTTTTAATTTTTATAAAATATCTGTATGAAAACATATTAAGAAAATAAAAAAAGAGAAGTCTCATGTTCTGCATCTTAAATGGTGGCAATGGCACACTTGACTTGTTGTACATCGCAGGCTGGGCCCAGCAGGTTTCATTTATTTAGCTATATACAGTTGTGTCTTAGTATTGAGTGTACAGTAGCATGAAACAGCAGTCAAGTAACCACTCAAGGCATTCGTGCTTCATCATATATAAGCAGTTGTCTCCTATCCCATGCCATGCTAATCCTCGGATCATCTCAGCTAAATCTTACCATGTTATTACGACGGAGCATGTAATCGGCATCTGAACCAATTAAGCTCTTGTCATACACTTGGTTCCAGCAAACATGGTACTAGCTAGTAAGCAACCTGGTTCTTTTTGCCGTGGAAATAACTGTATTAGCAATTTTAAAACTAATATAAGATTGTTTGGACAGGGAGAAGCAAGTCATGGTGGAGGCAACCCACTGTCGCCTGTGTGTTCTTTGGTTTATAGTCGTCGCAGGAAGTCGCTGCACATTCCACTTTTATACGCCTGTTCTGGAATTTCTTATTATTTGATACACGTAACAAAAATATGTCCCAGATGCACAAAATTAAAAAAAAAATAACGCACTGTCATTCTTCCATTGATAGCACCGAAGTTAGCAAAGTCCCTTAAAGATTGAGGGCGACCTAAATCTTAGTATTGAGAAATGGCGTTACTTTCCTATATAAAAGTGGCCGTGCAATAGAAACACAAAATCTGGAAGTCATGTTGCTGGCTGCCACTGCTCGCTGGTATCCACCCTCCAATGCTCAGCTGTGGCAGCTGCCAACTACGCTTTGCAGCTGAGAACGACGAAATGGTGCCCGCTTGATGGTCAAACTCATATATGCAGATAATTACTTTGAGTTTTCGTTGTAGTCACTACTGGAAACCCATCCTTTGCCGAGGGCTTCTGGGTTTGCCGAGGGCTAGATCTCGGGCACTCGACAAAGGCTCTATTTGCCGAGGGCCAGCCCCAGGAGCCCTCGGCAAAGATAGGCCCTCGGCAAAGAAACGGCCCCCGACAAAATAAATCTTTGACGAGGGCCTAGCCCTTGGCAAATATGGTCGGATGGGTCACGGCGGCCACTGGCGTCAGTCTTTGCCGAGTGCCCGCCGTCAGGCACTCGGCAAAGATTTTTTATTTTATTTTTTTAAATTTTCTTTGCCGAGGGCCATTGGCCAAGCCCTCGGCAAAGATCCCCTTTGCCGAGCGCCAGGCTAGGCCCTCGGCAAAGATTTTTTTTTAAATTTTCTTTGCCGAGGGCCATTGGCCAGGCCCTCGGCAAAGATCCCCTTTGCCGAGGGCCAGGCTAGGCCCTCGGCAAAGATTTTTTTTTTTGGTTTTTTGAACCCAGTTTTTTTGTGGTGCTATAATACATTGTTTAAAACTCAATTTTAAAATTTGGGCCAATTTTGACTTTTTTGATATATTTCCCTAATTTATTTCTTTTCGTTGATTTTTTCGAATATTTCAAATTTGAATTGCAGGTGGATGGAATAATGCAATTTAGTGATTCGAAAAATGTTATTCATGGTATTTGGTGTATGTTGAGTCCCTATCCACGAACTCGCATCAAATTTCGGGCATCTTCTTCACGTAACATGACGAGGAACTTGTCGGAAAAGTGTTTTTAAATTATATAAAATCCATACGAAGTCCGAAAATCATGAAACTTGTCGAGGTGTCATGTTATCGCATGTGTAGGCTATGGTAAAAAATTAAGAAGGTTTCGAGCAAGTTATGACGTCGCACGAGCTCCAGCCAGCCCATATGCACACGGCCTTCTCCAGCACTGCAGCAAGTCCATGCACTCCAGGTAATTCCTGTTTTACTCGTCGTACGTTGATATTTACACACCTAAATTAGATTTGCATTACTGATATATTGGAGTGAAATATTGCAGGCCGAGCTACAAGAAACAAAAAGGCAAAGTCAAGAGCAGAACGCGGAACTGACCACACAGCTCCAGGCCCAGCAGGTCGCATTCGAGGCCGCGCAGAAGCAGATAGCGGAGATAATGGTGATCATGCAAAGTCTTGGGCAAGCATCGGGTGTACCTGTGCAGTTTTCAGCTCCTCCACCTCCTACTCCTGCAGCTACTCCTGTAAGTATGAAAGTTCACTTTTCGCTTGTGCTTTGCATGTATGTCGGCCTTCGTGCCATTGTGGATGTCGGCGTTCGTGCCGTTGTGGACGTCGGCGTTCGTGCCGTTGTATCTTGCAGGTTTTGGAAACCTCCCCGTGCAGAGGAGGTGCTGCCGAAATTTTCAATTGAGTCTAATCTTTTTGTATTCCTAGATTACTAGATGCAATCTCTAAGTTCCAAAACTGTTTTCCCGGATTACTCACACATGCAATCTCTGCTCCTTTGTAGTGTGTCACCGGGTGATCCCGCCTTTCCTTCACCACCGTCTCATAGGCTACCTTGATGAGGACTAGTGCTAGGTGATGTGGTTGGACTTTATTGTAATATTTGTGGTTTATGATTCTGACTTGTGCTTGGATTTCATGAACTTGTCGTAATAAACATGTGAATGATGATGAACATGTGACTTGTCGTTGTAATATATTGTGATTTGTGGTTCACAATTATGGTTGTGATATATTGTGAGAAAATGGGTTCTGTGTGATATATATATGTAATGGTTGATATATATATGTATATATATGAAATGCTTGTGTCGATGGAATGCAAAAAACAAAAAAAATTAAATTTCTGCCTCTTTGCCGAGGGTAATGACCAAGGCCCTCGGCAAAGAAGGGTCCTTTGCCGAGGGCCGTCCCATTGCCCTCGGCAAAGATTCATTGGAAAAATTCTGGAACATTTCTTTGCCGAGGGCCATGGTTGGAGGTCCTCGGCAAAGACTTTTTTTAAAAAAAATAAAATTTCTTTGCCGAGGGCCTGCGGGGAAGCCCTTGGCAAAGATTTTTCAAAAAAAAAAGAATAATTCTTTGCCGAGGGCCATCCCATTGCCCTCGGCAAAGATTTTTTAGAAAAATTCTGCAACATTTCTTTGCCGAGGGCCATGGTTGGAGGCCCTCGGCAAAGATTTTTCAAAAAAAAGAATAATTCTTTGCCGAGGGCCCCCGGAGACGGCCCTCGGCAAAGACTCCGTCCCAGGCGCCGGCGCCGTGATGGCTGCTTTTCTTTGCCGAGTGCCGATCCAGCCCTCGGCAAAGGCTTTGCCGAGTGCCCGATAAAGGGCCCTCGGCAAAGACCCTCTTCGCCGGCTCAAAATTCCCCGAGAGCTCTTTGCCGAAGACCGCCCTCGGCAAAGCCTTTGCCGAGGGTTAATGGGCCTTTGCCGAGGGCCTCAGGCCCTCGGCAAAGAGGCCGTCTCCAGTAGTGAGTGTTGAATGTCGTCCTACACGAAGACAATTTTAATTTGGAAAATTGCACACTATGGAAACCGGCTATATTGACTTGCAGGGACGTAAATTTCATTATGATGAAAGATGATATATTTAAACCATTATACAAATCATAAAAATTAAGATATTTCATTCATCAAATGAGAAGGTAGTTTACCCAGGAAAACACAGTGATTTTTAGTATTGTTCTTCTTGTGCGGCACATTTTTATAATATATCTGTATGAAAATGTATTAAGAAAATAAAAAGAGAAGTCATTGCTGCATTTCAAATGGTGCAATGGCACAGTTGACCTGTCGTACATGCATGGCAGGCTGGGCCAAGCTGGGTTCATTTAGTTAGCTATATATAGTTGTCCTAATTACCAAATATACAGTACCATGAAGCAGCAGTCAGTGACCATTGAAGGCATTCCTGCTTGATCATAAGCATTCTTCACCGAATACCCTTTTCAAGTCTAATTACACCAATTTAGTAATAAACACCTCCATTGTTACTCTTGGATCCTCAAACTCTAACGGATTGTATTAAGAGCACTGTGCAGATTGATGAAAGACAACAAATATGTTAAGCTTGAGATTTGAAAAAAGGCAGATAAAAATTGGCAGCAGCCTAAATACGGAATATTCATATAATGCAACAGCCTAAAAAATTGGCAGCAGGATAGGAACCAGGAAGAACAGCAGAGGATTGGAGAAGGAAGTTTAGTTTGGATGAATGATTAGATAGAGCTGATTGTTTTTTGAGAAAAACAGGAGGGTGCAAGCCCCTACTGTCTTTTTGTTATAATTAAAGAAGTGTTCACAACAAAGATTATGAAACATAGAAAGTTACAAAGAAGATTAAAGCTATTACAAATATGCTTCTAGCCATTGACTAATTGAGGGTACATAAGCTTTCTTTATTTTATATATTGGTTCAAACTCGCCAGTACCCTGTTACTCTCTTAACTTCTTGTTCCAGTTTGTTGACAGGGCTTCCAATTGCTTCGTCCTGGACCGCTCCATGGAGTGTAACTAATCCTCCAATCTACTCAGCCTATTTTCCTTGCTGATGTTATGGAGCATGTAATTTGCAGTTGGCAGAGGGGCAAAAGCCAGCAATACTAGCTAGCCCTAATTGAGCGCTGTTTTCCAAGAACACCTGATACCTCCCATGCCTAAGACCTCGATCTGGACCAATACACGTTGAATGGCATGTAACCCATGCCTGTTCTGTCCAATGGTTTGTGTAGTGTGAACTGGGAATTATATGTAGCAACAACTGAAGAACTAGAGAACAAGCCTGTTCGGCTTATGTTGGATGATAGTTGTTGCTCATTGCTCTTTTATATTCCTGTACTCCTGAAATGGAACAGTCCCCACACTTGTCATTCATGATAGTCTAGGCCCAAGGCATCATACGCGGCATCACCTACCCCTGCACGACTTGGTTGCTTCAGTGTTTTCTCTGTGGGGCAAGCTTGATGAGTTGTTTTTAGTTGTTTGTTTTCCATTTCACAGTTATAGGATTTTTGCCCTCTGTTTTCCCTTAAAAACTAGGTTGATCTCTTCTTTCCCTTCTAAAAAATTATGGCAAAGATGTTGCCATCCTTTTGAACAAAAAGTATTGACATTCATTTTGTGGATTCGTATAACAGCACATCATCTGAAGAGACTTGTTGATGAATGAATTAAGGTCTCCAATACACAATATCACATCACAATTTTATATGCTAGCTACTTGTAGCATTTAATTATTGCGTTGTTGGCGACCAAGTGACCCGCATATCCTATGGTGCGTCTCAGTGGCCTTTGAGAGCACTCGGCATCCTATTGTGTCACTTGGCATCCTGTACTCTGCTACTCAACACTGAACCCCAACATTCGGCACTAGAGCAATACAACACCCACATATACTAGAGGTAGGGCAGCGCATATCCCACCATAACCAGTATAATCTTTTGGGTCCAAAGTACTAACCTTCTTATCTACAATGCATGATTACCTGATTCATTATCAGTGGTAAAGGAACACCCACAAACCATGTGCTAGGTAGGGGCCTTTTGTGTGCAGATTCATGGATCAGATGGGTTTCTTTACCATCACCACCGACTGGGTCCAGCGCTAACGTGCAACATGACTTGGTGCCCCTCACTGACCCGCTGCATGCTCGTCACCCCACAGCCTCCCTCACTATCCTGCGAATTGACTCGACGCATGCCTTGTGGCATGATTCACTGACCCACGGCGTGACTCAACGTCATGCGACGTGACTCGGCATCGAGTCGCATCCGTCGTTGACCACCGCTTGAGTCCACATCCACAGCATCAATCACTGTCCCCACTACGACAGATATGAGATTTAGTCCCGGTTGGGAACCAGCTTTACTCCTGGAACCAGCTTTACTCCTGGTTTCCCAACCGGGACTAAAGGTGATGTTCTTTAGTCCCGGTTTGCCACAACCGGGACTAAAGATCCTCCTAGCTTTAAAAAAAATAATGCCTCCCACCGCTGCGCCTTGTGAGATTCGAACCCAAGACCTCAAACACTGCCTCGCACGTAGCTTACCACCCCACCTACACAATACATCTAACAATGGATGGGATGCTTTCCTTTTGAACTAACCCATCCGGGGACCTTTAGTCCCGGTTGGTGTTACCAACCGGGATTAAAGGGTCCTTTAGTCCGGGTTGGTGTTACCAACCGGGACTAAAGGGTCTACCTTTAGTCCGGGTTGGTATTACCAACCGGGACTAAAGGTTGGAGGACTTTTAGTCCCGGTTTAGCCATTGGGCAGGGACCTTTAGTCTCGGTTGGAGACACCAACCGGGACTAAAGGCCTTCTAGTCCCGGGGGCAAAAAATGCCGAGGCTAATGCCAAATTAGGACATCGTTCTAAAGTCTGTTCTCTAGCGGTGCCCACGGCGTGACTCAACAGCCTGCAGCCTCCCTTACGGCTGTCCTATGGCAGTCTGCAGCATCACTCGGCGTCTCGCCGCGTGACATGATATAACACAACATCACCGGGGAAGACAATTTTGAAACCTCATCCTACATGAAAAACAATATTGGGAAATCGTACACTAGGACTGCATTCTGCAGGAATATGATATCTTGAAATCATGCACTTTTTCATATATTTCTTCATTTCGAGGCATATGTTTGTAATATATCTGTTAACAAAATGTATTAATAAAAACAAAAAATTATATGAAGCACACCCGACTTGTCATACATGCCTGGCTGGCCGAGCTGGGTTCATGTGTTTAACTATAGTTGTTTTAGTTATTATCGACTATCCAGTAGCATGAAACAGCAGTCTTATGCAGTTCGTAGTATCATCCAAAGGAAGAAGAAGCGATGGCTTGTAGAAAGATTAAGATTTAAGAAGTGATGGCTCATATTACGCAGCTGGCCGGGCACTGAATCCTCCTTGTGGAGGAACATATGGTATTTATCAGTCTTTACATTCTCTTGAGATTGGCACACCAAACGTTCTGCAGTATATTAATATTACCCGTCCTCTGAGTACAGATTCCAGATGCAGCCATGCTGTGGAGAACAGTAACCAAGAAATCCTGCTTCATCATAAACAACCTTGACGAACTGATAAACTGGGCTACCACTGACTCAAGCATCATTGCTCGGTCGGCGGTGATATAGCTGTTTTCCATGGGCTTCTGATACCTCCCAAGTCTAGCTAGCTAAGACATCGATCTGCACCAACACATGTTGAATGTAATGCAACCCATGTCTCTTCTGTCCGAGGGTTTGTGTAGTGGTATTTATACTAGCAACTCAAGAACTACAGAACATCAAGTATGTTTGGCTTAGGATGAATGCTAGTCATTGCTCATTGCACTTTCATATGTGTGTACACGTCAGATGGCAGTGTCCACACTTATCATTCATGATAGGCTAGGCCCAAGGCATCATACTTGTCATTACTAAAAACTGTACATCCAGCATCCTTGAGGCCTTTTTCATCAATAAAGGAGATTTGTTTCATGCTTTCTTATAGCTCCACATCCACTAGTATAAGAACCAGTTTTAGAGGTTGTTGTTTTTATTAACTAGACAAACCAACCATTGGTGAATCTTAATTGATAGTATTTACCAAGGCGGATGCATTAAGATACCCAAATACTGTTAATAGTTTCTAGAAAACAAAATAAACTAAAAATAATGTGTCTCTCAAGGTTTCAACTCATGACTTTCAGCACAAAGAACACCTCTCTATCTCTTTTTTATCAATATTCCATAATCATATATTTAATATTTCATCCCATAAATGATTTAAAATGATAAAAGTTTCAATTATAAAGTTTTAGATCTTATCGAGCTATACAATTTTGATATAGGTGTGTTCATTCCAACATACGTGCGCCACAGCAACACAGCAGATTAAGGCTCGCAGTGGTAGCTAGAGTTTGCAGTGCGTGTATATATATGGCTACTATGAGTCTGACCATCACTGGCTGGGGCGTCATGACAGGCTGGCAGGTTTAGCTTGCCTCTGCAGTCGAGCGCCTCAACGACAACCTTGGCATCCGTCCTCCAATGGCAACACAGCAGCCTGGACTCATGATGATCGAAAATTTTGAGTTTTGATATCTCTGGGTAGCATTTTTATTGCGCCATCTCAGCCAAATTGTTTCTTCATCACGAAGTCGAGTTTGAATCTTGATCCGTATTCAAACCCAACTTGGTGGGGGGCATTTGTTTTACCAGATTTTGTATAAAATTCTTATAAAAATAAAGAAGCAAGTTAAGCTTTTCCTTTACTGTCTGCGTGCATATATGTATCATCATGTGTTGAATGAAGAGGCAAAAAGATAATGAAGGAAGCTACTAAACTGTTTTATCGTCTTCCACGTGTGCTGCTCAATCAAAGAAGAGAATGTAGCTGACATGCTAGAACATGTATTTATCAAAAATGTTGCCCAGATTGAAACATTCATGCAGTTGATCATACTATACAATATATACACATCTAGTCATACTGAGGGGCAATATGTTCTTTTTACCTTCTGTTTGACACCATTAGACCTCCAAAGTAATGGCAATGTCATTTTGGGTGCCAAGATACAAGTAGTCTCTGGTAGAGAATTTCTAACTTTGAAGGACCAAGGAATATTTCATCTTCATAGTATCAAATAGAGAATTCTCTCTATATAAAACGAAGTGCCGTCATCCCCCTCTCACCAGTTTCCTCCCTACTGTTACTAGATAGTCATTCCAAACTAGTGGCCACGCACACAGGTCTCCCTCTTTCTTCTCCATCTCTGATAACATCCGCTGACCGCTGATAACATCTGCTTTTACAATCATGGTCGTCTCATGTGAATCGGTGGCACCGAGAAAAGATAGCTAGCATGGTATCCATGTTCATTCAATGCTTCGATGTTCGCAACATGAAGCTGAATAAGGAAAAGCAGCGTACACCAAACACTTCGCGCAAACAAGCCAGATCTGGGACACCTTGGATAGTAAGCTAGAGATTAACAACATCATGTACCAGCTAAGAGTAGATTGCCCACCCTCTTTGATCTATACTATATTCTGTCTCTGTGAATGTCCCCCGCGCTCACATTCTGAGCTGGATCGTTTTTCATAGTGCTTATCTTTGCGACACCTACACTTTTTCATGTCTTAATCTAGTTACCCAGTTCCTTTGACTGATATATAAGAGTAGTCCAATGTTTCGGCTCTGACTATTCTTATAATCAAGGTGATATTTACATTATTTCTTACTGGCTTACTTTAATTTCATGCATTCCTAATGCGATAATTTATTTTTGTAGTGTGCTATCTTAGTTACCAAAATCCGACGCATGCCTAATAATCGCTCGTACTACGACAGTAATAGCCACGGTATTGTCAGCCCATCAATAGTGGTATCGCTGGCACATGTAATAAAATCCATCTCTCTCTAGAGCAGTACCATATATTTGTTTTATCCAATAGAAATGTTTTTTTAAAATTTGGTTGCAATATTTTCTTAGGAACTTTGCAAATAAAAAGGTATACTTGCACAAGGGGATCACATTTATAAATGCGGCTTGCCGAAAACATTTTATTTACTGCATTTGTATACTTGTATTTTATTACAAATATTAATCGATCAACCAAACAAAGTAGAAGCGTGTACATCATTACTGAATTTTTTAGAGGTGGTCCAATCAATTTCTAGGGGTCCAATCTGCAATTGCATTTACACAAGCGTCTCTAGAAATAAGATATTTTAATAGGTGCCTACAAAAATGCTTCTAAAATTTTCTGAAGGACGTTGACATTATGGACCGTCCTTAGGAATATACTTTCAAAAGTTATAAAAAAGAAAAATTCTTGACCAAGAGGTCTGTGTTGTATTCAAGAACATCAACTGGTAAAAAATAGATGTCACATGTCACGCACATGCATTTTCAAGTGTGTTCAAAGCTGGGATCTGAATGAAGCCTAGTGTGATTCTTCATTACCATTCCAGTACATGGATGCTTCCAGTTGCCATAGAAGAACACTGCCTCTAAAACTTTTAGCGGGAAATTTTGTACGGAGGGTAGTCCACCTTAATAACCATTCATAGAAATATTGTAATACTAACCACCCATGGGAAAGGGCTCTGTCGACGAAATATGGTCGACGGTCTACCTAGGGGTATGCCCAAGGTAGTAGATTATCGGCAGACAGATGCGCAAGCTACAAACAAGATGGTGACGCAAGACAAACACGAGGTTTTATCCAGGTTCGGCCGCCGTGAAGGCGTAATACCTACGTCCTGCGTCTGATTGTATTGCTGTATGTCAATGAGAGATGTTTTTTAGAGGGGTCCCATGCCCGCCTTATATAGTCCGGGGGCAGGGTTACAGATCTGGAAACTAATCCTAACCAGTTACAATTGCCATAGGTAGCCGGATAAGGATTCCTATTCTAACCGACCAGGATCTTGCTTGATCTCTAAATCTGCCTTGATTCCATGCGCGGGACTCCGAACAGATTGGCCGGGCCGCGCATCGTCTTCTAGTGGGCCAGACCCCCTGGTTCGGGCCAGCCCAAGCCTAGCCATAAGGGTATAGGGGTTAATACCCCCACAGCTAGTCCCCGAACACCATGTATTATGCTGCGACACGCCGTTCGATCTCCTTCGACTAATGCGATCCGTCTTCATGTCATCTCCAACTGGTTGAAACATTGACCAAGCGAATGTGCCAGTATTCTGGTCAGAACAGAAAGCAGTAGACCACGATTATAGCCGAAGACTCCGGTTGTCCGAAGAATGCATGGTGCTCTAAAGAAAAAAGAAAAAGATTTCTTTCCTGATGAAGTGTGCCCACTTGTATTTCTGAAAAGAAATGTAAGTGACCCTTGTACAATAGTAATTATGGCCAACAGTCAGAGCGTAGGGGTCGATAAAATAAGCACATTCACCGCAAGGTGAAGTGTGCCCACTTAGTCCCCGAGCCTGGTAGTAGGTGACGTAGGCACGTGGTGCCAGGGTCTAAAAAGAATTCCCACTAAAGTTGAGAATCCAATCATCGTACAAGCAATACGAGATGCACCGGCAGGTGCATCATACCGATGTAGTCCCCGAGCTTGCTGGAAGGCGAGGTACCAGCCTTGTAGCAAGGTCTAAATAAATGCCTCTCAACTGTATGTGAGTACAAATCACATGTAGCCGAGGAGAGCGGTCTCCGAGAAATGTTAGGAGAGTGGTCGGGGCAGTCCCTGAGCATGAGTGTGGTCGGAACAGTCCCCGAGCACGATGGTGGTCTGGACAGTCCCCAAGCACAAGGATAGTCGCAACAGTCCCCGAGCACGAGAAGCGTGGCGAAAAACCATATGCCACTTGTACTATTATTTTTTGTATTTATTTATTTACTTTCTCTATCAAATCCAATCTGACACGTCTGGTCAAAGAAGTAGACGGGTATAGCACGTCATACTGCCTTTTTGTCTTTTCAAGCAAACAGTTGCGTAGCACCTGTAAGTAGGTGCGTCAGCGTGGGCCCTCCCACACTGGCAACGAAGAGGCGCATATATTGGCATAGATCTCGAGGCTATGAAAACAACCGTCTGCGGCGCGTGTGCACGTCTCCCAAGAATCTCGGGCAGACGAAATGGCATAACTCTTGGGTTAAATACAGTATAAGATAGGTAAGTTACTTTTTACTGAACCCCATTGCCATTCGTAGCCGCAGCCATCTTCTTCCTCTCGCCAACCCTAATACCTCCAAAATTACCACCAATCAATCCTCCGCCATTTCCTCGTTCATCAGCAAGGCCAGAGTCATGGCAAAAAGCGATGCGCAGAAGAAAGCATGAGTCATGGCGAAGGAGTGGTGGAAATCGAGAAGCAACGAGCAGACCATTGAAGACCTCGTCACCATGGGGGTACTCCACAACAAGGAGCTCGCAGGATGGCGTGCGCTAGAGGGCGAGGGGTACCCCGATCCACAACCAGGTGAGATCGTGGTGTTCGAAGACTTCTTTAAGCGGGGATTTGGGGTTCTTGTACATCCTTTTCTTCAGGGGCTCTGTCTTTACTATGAGATTGGGATTTGCAATCTGCATCCCAACTCGATCCTCCTTGTCGCCACTTTCATTCTTCTTTGCGAAGCATATGGCGGCTTCTAGCCCCATTTCGATTTTTTCCGCCATCTTTTCTGTCTGCGAAAGAAAGGAAGCGGCGGTTCGAAGATAGCCGGGGGTGTGTACCTCAACCTCCGTGATGGCATGAAAGCCCAGTACCTGCACTGCCCATGGAACACGTCGCTAGATGACTGGTACAAGAAATGGTTCTACATCCGTGAAGAGCCGAACACGATTACATTGTGCGATGTGGGGTACATTCCGGAGAAGAGGACAAGCTGGTTAGAGAAGCCTGAGCACCTAGAACAAATTCTAGAAATATTTGGAATGATCCCATGGAAAAAACTAGATGGTCTGAGCATGGTCAGGAACTTCATCAGTCGACGGATCCAGCCCTGCCAGAGGAGAGTACATCCCGGCTTTGAATATCAAGGTAGCGTAGACCCGACGAGGACGAGGCAGGAGGCGCTTGACAAAATCGAAGTCAAAGCCAGAATTGGAGAGCTATTTAACTTAGCTGATCCAAATTATGTCTGATTGAACGACATCGAGCACGCTTTCAAGCTTGCCCGACCTCCCCCAAAGGTAACTGTCTTGCCCTGTACCCGTAGTTTTATATTGTGGTAGGATAAGTGGAAACTTACTGTGTTCACCCATTTTTATTACCCAGGTTAATGATCAGGATAGAGCGACAGTGTTTGTGTCGCCACCCCCTGGAGTGGAGTGGCCACAAGGAGCTGGTCCCACCACCCAGACCGGCATCGAGATCGAAGAGGAGGACGTCGACTGGGCAGTGCTCAAAGCTGGAGAGGAGGCAGTGACCCTAGCCGCTGGTAAGCGGCCGGCTGCCCCCAAACAGCCAAAGAAGAGATCAACAACCACCCTGCTCACCTGGGGGCACTAAGTATCAATGAGCCCGAGGGGGCCCGAAGGAGAAACCGGCCAGCAAGCGTCGACAGGCGATTTTTGCCTGGTCGGACGATGATGCAGAGGAGGGAGAGGATGCAGACACCTTTCGACTTGTCCCTTGAAAGAGGAGGAAACAACTGGAGTCGATGGAGCAGGGTGTCTCCTCCGCGCCTATGGGACCCACATTGCCGACGGCGGTGAAGGATGCAGCCGGGTCGACCTTGGGAATACCTAGGCAAGGAACGCGACCGGCGACGGGAGCGACAACCCAACCGAGCACACCACTAACCACTGCAGCGCGAAGGACAAGTGGCGGAGGTGTCGGGCACCAAGGCCCAGTGACAGTGCTGGATGTAGAGGGAGACCAGGAGTCACCCGCACAGCATGTGGAGCAAGTGTGGCCGAAGAGACGCGCCTTCGCCACTTCATTTTGCGCTTCTAACATGTAAGTATTTGTAACCTTATTATAATTTAGCAATTTGCAGTGAATATGGTTGCCTTCTAAACTTTTCTCAGATGTACTAGTTCGGCGTCCACAGAAAGTCCGGACCAGCTAGCCGGAAGTTTTGTGGCCCCACCAATAAGTTCAGAGCAGACTGCCTAGCAGCCGATCACCGAGGAAGCCATAGCAGAAGATCCATCGGGGCCTCAGCAAGGGAGCAGTCAGACAACAGTCCCCGAGTAGGTGGTCGAGGGACCAATTGAGCCGGGCATGAGTGCTCCGAGCACTAGACCTGCTGAGGGCAACACTTCAGCGTCGAGGGTGACGGAGCAGACCGAGGAGCAACAACCGGAGGTGAGAGCACAACCCACATTCACCGACGGTGAAGCCCGTGGGAAGGCTTTGGTGATCGCAGAAGCTGTTGACGCCGGACCAGCACTGAGACCTGAAGAAGAGCCCAAAGAGGATGAAGTGGAGGAGGTCCTAGGCCATCCGCAGGACAAGCGACAACATGTGTATGTGTCGCGTTGGCGGAACGACCAATGGGTTGTCCATGAGGAAATTCTGGAGGTCGAAGAGACCAAGAAAGTTGAACGGTCGGCGAAACAGCTAGTGACAGAAGTGCAGGTAAGCTTCGCTTCACCCCCTGATCTCACTGTCTAGTCACAGTTGTCTTACTTAGCTATCTGCACACAGGACTTAATGAAGACCGCAAGGTACCGCAAGAAATGCTTCGACCAGATCGAGGGGATCGCTGCTAGCAAAAGGAGCTGACGGCAAAGGTGGAACGCTTGCACCAGCGGCTTGAAGCCACCAACCATGAAAAGACGGTGCAAGAGTCCCAGAACCAGAACCTGGTCATCTAGCTCAGTAATAAAGAGCGGAAAAAAATAAGTAAGTAGCCACTTTATCACAACGACTACTGACAAGTGCTATTGCGTTGTTGGTAGTAACAGCTGTAGTGCAGGATTAGAAGCCAAAGTGGTCCGTCTCCAAGAGGAGAACAGTCGTGCGGTCATGGAGTGTGATCGCCTGAAAGAGGACAACAAAAAACTAGCTTGGTGCAGCCTCCAACCATGAAGCATCTGGAGGCCATGATAAAAGACCGTGAAGGTTGGAAGGCGCAATGCTAAGAGATCACCAAGGATCGTGACACCTAGAAACACCGGTGCCAAGAGGTGGCAATGGGCATTTTGCCGGTCCTTAACCTCATCGATCCAGCGCTAGCAGAGGACGTGCCAAGGACGCCACAGCTGGGATTGATCGAGAGATGCCAAAAGGCATGGGGATGGTTCCAGGAGTTCGTGAAGGAAGCGGGTGAGTACACAGGCGCACATGTGCTAAGCATGGTACGTGCTCACTACCCCTTGATCGATCTCAAGCGCCTGGAGGCTGGATACCCGAAGGAGATAGATCCAGACAAGGCTGAGGAGCTACGGATGACCCAGCTGGACTTGTCGACGAAAATAATTGGTGACATTAACCTGTGTGGAGGCGTGACACCACCTGTACAGGGAACACCATCAACAAGTCAGCTGGAAGCACCGTCATTTTTAAGCCAACCGACGAAGCCTGCGGTCTTGACCAGCCAGGCATCGGTGGGGCCATCTTCTTCAGCTCGATCAATGCTAGAGTCTCCGAGATCCTTGCACGATGTCAGGCCCAGCGAGCAGCAGGTGCCATGTGCCCCGACCAGCCAATAGTATAGGCTATAGCTGTGGAAGAAGATGTAGTTGTGTTATTGTAAACTTGGACCTTTTCAGGCAAGCTTGTAATAACGTAACTGTATATCAGCATAAGCTTGTTTGTTTTGTAGAAAACGTATTTAAGCTTGGATATCATGTTTTTGTAACTAAGTGAGAATATGTTAGCGTTCTGTTTAGTTGTACCAGTTTAGTCGACACGTCATCCTGAAAGGCTTGTATGGCCCTGGTTTGTCTTGTGGTCGGAGTGTGAGGTGCGTAGCTTGTACACATGTAGACACACACAAGTCAAACCAGAGAGGACCTGCCGATCACCCGTAGCGTAGAGAGTAGATCCCATGCACGCGTTGGGAGGAACTAGAGACAAGGCCTGCTCCGAAAACCCGAGAAGGAATGGTGGTCAGTTTTAACTGGTTGAGTTAGAATAACAATAAACTTCGAAGTGACACATTAGAGTGGTCGGAGAAATCATAATAGCTTTATTGAATTAAATCGAAAGTACAAGAGGGGTACATATCTCAGGAGTTAAGCATAGAAACGCCTAAGCTTGTCGATGTGCCATGAATTGGGTACGTCTGTACCATCCAGGTGAGCTAACCTGTAAGATGTTGGTCGTGTAACCTCCTTGATCATGAAGGGCCCTTCCCTTGGGGTTGCGAGTTTGTGGACGCCAGTCTGATTCGTCTTCCACTTCAGGACCAGGTCCCCAACCATGAAGAACCGCTCCTTGACATTCTTGTTGTAGTACCTACGCAAAACAGCAAGGTACTTGGCTGTACGTACGCAAGAATCAAGCCGCTTCTCTTCTACACTATTCACTTCTAGCTCCCGTACTTCATTGGTGTTGTCTTCATCAAAGTTCTCTACCCATGCTGATCTGAAGGCTATATCCGCTGGGAGCACTACCTCAGTGCCATAAACCATAAAGTATGGTGATATGCCGGTATTGCGACTGGGCTGGGTTCTGAGGCCCTAGACCACGGCTGGTAACTCTTTGAGCCATCTTCTAGGAGCTTTATCATTTTCTCTATACATCCTCTTCTTAAGTGTGTGCAAGATCAAACCATTTGCCCGCTCGACCTGTCCATTAGCTCTAGGGTGCTCCACCGAGACGTATTTTACTACTGTGCTCCTTTCATCGCAGAAGTCCCAAAAGGCGTTCCCGGTAAACTGAGTACCCAGATCAGTGATGATGCTGTTGGGTATGCCGAATCGGTGGATGACCTGGTCAATGAACGCAATAGCCTTTTCTGAAGATGCTTTGACCAGGGGCATGTACTCTATCCACTTAGAAAATTTGTCGATCAGCACAAAGACGCATGTAAATTTCCTAGGGGCCGGTTTGAAAGGCTCGATCATATCCAGTCCCCAGCATGCAAAGGGCCAGGAGGCTGGTATTGTCTGAATCTCGTGTGCTGGTACATGGATTCTCTTGGCGAAGAACTAACAACTTTCATAATGGCGGACTAGCTTCTCTGCATCGGCTATAGCTGACGGCCAATAGAACCCTGCTCGAAAAGCCTTGCCAACCAGCCTTCTCGAGGCCGCGTGGTTGCCACAGGAGCCAGAGTGGATTTGGTCCAAGAGATGTTCACCATCCTCCTGGGTTATACACTTCATCAAGATTTCCTCCTTCGCGTTCTTGCGCCACAATTTGCCATCGACGAGCAGATACTGCTTACTGCGATGCATCAGGCGTTTGTTTTCTGTCCGATCAGTGTAACCGCTACCATCTGTCAAGTACTTGATGAAAGGTACTCTCCAATTAGGCTCCTTAGTGGTCGGAGGTGGTTTGGTGGTGTTTGACGTCGGAACCGTAGCCACCAATGGCTGGTCTGGAGGCTTGTCGACCGTGGAATCTTCTTCTTAGATGGAAGGCGTGAGCAGGTCTTGAACAAATACGCCATGTGGGACTTTGGCTTGGGCTGATCCTAACTTTGACAGTGCATCTGCTGCTTGATTTTTTTCTCGGACCACATGTGTGTACTCGATGCCATAGAACTTGCCTTCCAGCTTTCTGATCGATTTGCAGTATGCATCCATCTTTTCGCTGGTCGTATCCCAGTCCTTGTTGAGTTGGTTGATGACCAGAGCCGAGTCTCCATAGACATAGAGATGTTTGACACCAAGCTCGATCGCAATGCGCAGACCATGTAGGCATGCTTCATACTTGGCGGCGTTATTAGACGCCGGGAAGTAAATCCCGAGGACGTATCAGAGCTGCTCCTTGGATGCTGACACGAAAAGGACTCCTGCTCCTGCGCCGTCGATGTTGAGAGAGCCATCGAAGTACATCTTCCAATACTCGTCGGGCCCCTGAGAGGCAGGTGTGCTTAAGTCTGTCCACTCGACGATGAAATCGACAAGTGCCTGAGACTTGATTGTAGTATGGCTTGCAAATTCCAAGGAGAAAGGGCATAGCTCCATTGCCCATTTGACGATGTGCCCGTTTGCATCCTTGTTGTGAATGATGTCTCCCAGAGGGTACTCAGTCATGACCACCACGTGATATCCATCGAAATAGTGTTCCAACTTTCAGGATGTGATTAGTATGGCGTAGATCAGTTTCTAAATCTGTGGGTACCTGGTCTTGGATTCATTGAGCACCTCACTGACGAAATATATTGGTCACTGTACCTTGTAGACGTGGTCAGGCTCATGGCGCTCGACCACGATGGCAGTGGAGACCACTCGATTAGTTGCCGCAATGTAAAGCAGGAGGGTTTCGTCTTCTCTGGGAGCAGTGAGGACCGGAGGTGATGTAAGAAATTGTTTCAGCTGTGTAAAGGCAGCGTCCGCTTCCTCCGACCACTCAAACTTCTCGGATGCTTTGAGCATCTTGAAAAACGGTAGTCCTTTTTTGCCTAATCTTGATATGAAACGACTTAGGGCAGCCATGCATCCAGTAAGCTTCTGAACATCCTTCACCTTTTTGGGCAGCTTCATGTCCAAGACAACTTTTACCTTCTCTGGGTTAGGGCGTATGCCATCGTGATTGACGACGTTGCCGAGCAATATACCAGATGGAACACCAAAGATACACTTCTTTGGGTTTAATTTCCATTGGAATGTGTTAAGAGCTGCAAAGGTACGTTCGAGGTTGTCAACAAGGGTGTATGCTTCCTTGGGTTTAACAACCACATCATCAACATGAGCCTCGACGAGGTCGTCTTTTATCTCGTCTTTGAGGCAGGCCTGTATGGCGCGTTGATAGGTAGCCCCGGCATTCTTGAGCCCGAACGACATGGTCGTGTAGTAGTAGGCGTTGAAGGGCGTGATGAAGGATGTCTTGATCTGGTCGTCCTTTTTGAGAGCGATCTGGTGATAACCAGAGTAGCAATCGAGAAAGGAAAGCAACTCACAACCGGTAGTTGAATCTACGACCTCGTCTATGCGAGGTAAGGCGAAGGGGTCTTTAGGGTAGTGTTTGTTGAGATTAGTGTAATCAACGCACATTTTCCATTCATTATTCTTTTTGCGTACAAGAACCGGGTTGGCTAACCACTTCGGATGATACACTTCTTTGATAAATCCGGCTGCCAAAAGCCGTCGACATTTAAGGAGTGCTCGATCAAGTTTCAAGGTACACCGGACATGTCAGTGGGTTTCCATGCGAACACGCTCACGTTGCTCCTCAAGAACCTGACGAGTGCGTCTTCCTATTTAGGATCTAGGTTGGCCCCGATAAGGGCCATTTTGCTGGGATCATCGTCGACCAGCTAGATCGCTTTGTGCTCTTTGGACTTGATGTTCTTGCATGGGGCCTCGAGCTCTAGGATCTCCAGGTGGTTGGCTAGGGTCTTCTTGGCGTCAAGCATGGTCTCGGACATGTGAATAGAGGTCGGGAGCCTCTACTATTTTGAAGCTGTCGTCCTCACAGGTATAAGCTGCGTATACGTTGCCCCTAAGAGTTAGAACCCCTTTCTCGGTAGGCATCTTGAGCACCAAATACCTGTAGTGAGGTATGGCCATGAATTTGGTGAGTGTTGGTCGACCAAGGATAGCATGGTAGGTGCCGTCGAAGTCAGCGACTACGAAGTTGACGTAGTCAGTGCGGAAGTGGTCCGGGGTACCAAATTGCACAGGTAGCGTGATCTGCCCGAGAGGTGTGGAGCTCTGTCCGGGGAGAACACCCTAGAACTGTGCCTCGTATGGCTTGAGATCAGCCTGGGTTATCTTTAGGGCTGGCAAACTATTCTTGAACAGTATATCGATGGAACTGTCGCTGTCAATCAGCACTCTATCGAACTGAACCTTGTTGATACAAGGATCGAGAACCAGAGGAAAACACCCTAGCTCAGGTATCGTAGCCCACTGGTCCTTTCTACTGAAGGAGATCTCGCGGTGAGACCAAGGAGGGAGCCACAGATCGGCGATGAGGTTGTCAGCGTTGGCCATGTTCAAGCAAGCGCGGGCGAGCAGCTTGCGTTCTCGTTTGGTCTCAATGGACACTTTGCCTCCAATGATGGTGTGGATGCGATCGGTTGGCTTGACGTACTTGTGACGGGGATCTACGTCTTCATCGTCGTTGTCCTTGTTATGCTGCTCCCCTGTGTCGTTAGGCTTGTCGGATGTATCTGGAGCCTATTGGCGTGTGTAGATAGATTTGAGGACACGGCAATTCTCCATGGTATGGTTTGACTTGGGATGGAGCTGGTAGGGTCCTTTTAATGCTTTGGATTAGTCTTCTTCATAGTTGCGACGTCCGCCACCTTTTTTAACAGTGTTGACCTCGCCGTCGTCTTCTGAGCATGCTTGCCCCTGTAATCGTCACGGCGATTACGCCACTGATTACGGTGGTCGCAGTGGTCACGAGAATCATTGCGCTGGTTGTGGCGATCAAAATTGTCATTCTGACCGCGGTTGCCGCGGTAGTCGTCGTGGTGTGGGGGTGGTTGGAGCGTGGAACCCTTGCTGCTTCTTCGATGATTATCTTTTTAGCATCATCGGCATCCGCATATTTTTAGCAGTGGCCAGGAGCGCTGTGACTGATTCGGATCTCTTACGGAGGAGCTTGTCCCTTAGGGTATCATGGAAGCGGAGACCAGTGATGAAAGCCTCGATTGCCTCATTGTCGGAGATTGACAGGACCTTGATGCGCATCTCCGAGAAGCGTCAGACGTACTCGTGTAGTGGCTCATCTTTACGATCTCGAATCCGCTGCAGATCATATTTGTTGCCGGGTTGCTCGCAAGTAGCAATGAAGTTGTTGATGAATGCTTGCTTGAGCTCTTGCCAAGAATCAAAGTAGTTTGCCGGTATGCTGACCAGCCATTGGTGGCCTACATGGCTGACGGCGACTAGGAAGTAATTAGACATGATGTGCTCATCAGCCATGGCTGATCTGCATGCAGTTTCGTAGAGCATGACCCATAATTCAGGGGTTCTCCTTGCCGTCGTACTTCTAAAGTTTTTCGAGCTTGAAGTTCTTGGGCCATATGACCTGGCGAAGGTGTGGAGTAAACTGCTTCAAACCCGGAGGGCCGTGGGTAGTATCATATTCCATATGGCGATAGCTTTCGCGGAATGCACGATTGTTGGCTCTTTGGTTAATGTGATCACACAGATCGCATTCTCCGAGGTAATGGCAGAGATCATTATTGCCATCACGGTGATCCCGGTTGCCACCTTGGTTAACCCTGCGACCGCGGTTATCACGGCAATTATCATGGTTGTCTCGGCGGTTGTCGTCCCAGTAGTCGCGGCGGTTGTCGTCCCGGTAGTCACGGCGGTTGTCGTCCCGACCACCATCATGGCCACCGTTTCCACCTTGACGGTTGTCTGATGGGTCGTTGTTGCGTGAGCCACGTTGGTTGGGTGGCAGTGAGCGACTTGAGTACTGGCGGCTGTGGCTTGATTCGACTGAGACGGATGTAGCCCGAGCTTGATTTACAATCTCTGTGGTCTGGGCCATAGCAGCCGTCAGATAAGCTTGTATATCATCACGAACTGCCTGGGTTTCCGGGGTATTGGGTAGTCATTGCATTGTCGCCATAGCAACCGCTACGTTGGTGCTTGGGGTCTTGAAGACCTGCTTGTCCCCCACCCTGTCAAAGGCATTGTTAAGGTCGCACGGCTAGACCCTTATGCGTCGTGCCTCCTCTTTTGCCTTGGCTTTGATTTGTCGGCGATTAAACCGGTCAATATTGCGTGCTTCGCGTGCTAGCCTTTTTTGTTCTATTTCGCCAACTGTCGGTGGTTCATCATTACTGACAACATTGATCAAGTCTCCTCGCCTTGGTGGGAAGGATTAGAATCGTGGGTACCCCGAGGCGTGGTCTGAGATATCCAGATCGTATTCAACGCCTTCATTGTCATGATGCTAGAGCTTGGTGTGGACGGAGCCATTAGATGCGATGCCGGACGAGGAGCTTGAGCCACCCTCTTGAACTATGTGGACCGATCCTTCTTGATAATCCTCAATCCAGACCATGTTGACGAAGTTGCGCAGGCCGTAGGGCTGGACCTGGTAGTTCTCCATCGAGGCTTCATACTCGGAGAGCAGGAGACCCGTCGCGGGGGCTGGCCAGCGACGAACAGAGCGCCCTTCAGGAGTAGATGTGACCACAAGATCCATACCGAGTTATGTAGGATGACTGGCCCGAGCTGGTCGGGTAGATCTGTTGTGGGTAGCGGTTACCTACTCATTAGGTTGACTTTGAATTGAACTTACCAGAGCTAGGGTTTCAGCAAGTTTGGTGCCGACCCAATCGATGGAGTCGAGCAGGTCGGTGTTGTCGATCTGCCTCCCTTTGTAGAGAGGAAGCGGACGACGGGTTGTTGGCGTGGCTGAAGACGATGCTAGCATGGCCGAAGCCAGATCCACCGTGGTCGGAGCCATAGCCGATGCAGATGAAGCAATGGTCGACGCAGATTGAATCCGCGCCTCCTCCGTGGTCATGGCGATGTAGTCGTCGGAGCCAGTGGTCCAGGTGATCTGGCCGATGGTGAGTGTGAGGCCGTTCGGCACAACCATGGAACCGGGGATAATGACCATCTTGTTCGTTTGGAGAGCAGTACGCACACCCCCTACCTGGCGCGCCACTGTCGACGAAATATGGTCGGCAGTCTACCTAGGGGTATGCCCAAGGTAGTAGATTATCGGTAGACAGATGCGCAAGCTACAAACAAGATGGTGACGCAAGACAAACACGAGGTTTTATCTAGGTTCGGCCGCTGTGAAGGCGTAATACCTACGTCCTGCGTCTGATTGTATTGTTGTATGTCAATGAGAGATGTTTTTTAGAGGGGTCCCCTGCCCGCCTTATATAGTCCGGGGGCAGGGTTACACATCTGGAAACTAATCCTAACCAGTTACAATTGCCATAGGTAGCCGAATAAGGATTCCTATTCTAACCGACCAGGATCTTGCTTGATCTCTAAATCTGTCTTGATTCCTTGCACGGGACTCCGAACAGATTGGTCGGGCCGCACGTCGTCTTCTAGTGGGCCAGACCCCCTGGTCCGGGCCGGCCCAAGCCTAGCCGTAAGGGTATAGGGGTTAATACCCCCACGGACTCCATTTTCAAAGGCCATCTACAATGTAGAATGCCGTGGAAATGCAATTTTTCCAGTAGCACACTACCCCAATTTTCGACATCACTGCCGATTCAAAATCCCCCTTCACTATCGGATTTTGAACCGACAGTGGCATACGGGCAGTGATGAGGGGTTGACATCACTGCCGGTTCTTATGAACCAACACTGATGTGGTTTTTAGGAAATCCAAAAAACTGGCCGAAAAATAAGGAATTGTTTTAATTTCAGGACAGGCCCCATTGGACAGCCACACGGTCGCGCATCGCAAGTCACAAGTCACGTGATTTTTCACGTGAAAAACACATGCTTCGCGGCCACCGGCGTTGACCTCCTACTTTGTGTCTTCAGTCCCTAACCACCCCACCTGCAAGTTGTTTGTGTCCGAACGAGATTTTCATCCTATCCATTTTATGTTCATCTGATTTTAAAGTATTTGGAACCCTAAAGAAATTCAAATGAAAAAGTTGTTGACTACAGAGTTTTATAACTTTTTGACATCTACAACTTTTATTTTGGCAGTTTCTCCATCCGAGGTCGTTTACAAAATTTAAATTTCAAACTTAAGAGATTCAAACGTAGTTTTCCATGAGAGATGATTTCAAATAAAAAAGTTATCAACTACAAAGTTTCATAACTTTTTGAGATCTATGACTTACATGTTTGTTGTTTGTCCATCCGAGGTCATTTAAAAAAATCAAATTACAAATTTTTGGAAATTCAAACATAGTTTTTCTTGGCAAGTTGATTTCAAATAAAAAAGTTGTCGACTACAAAGTTTCATAACTTTTTAAGATCTACAACTTTTATTTTGGTAGTTTCTCCATCTGAGATCATTTACAAAATTTGAATTTCAAATTTTAGAAATTCAACGTAGTTTTCCTTGACAAGATGATTTCAAATCAAAAAGTTGTCAACTACAGAGTTTCATAACTTTATGAGATCTACAACTTTTAATTTGGTCATTTCTTCATCTGATAAAGTGGTAGTGATATTGTTCACAAAATTTTCATATCCCTCTTATAGTTTATGGGATATGTTCTACAACTTCTATGTTCGTGACTTTTTCAGCTGAAATCATTTTGTGTTCCAAAATAACGTTTGAAGGTGCCATTTTTTGAAATTCAAAATTCAAATAGATAAAACACAGTCACATGAAAACATGGATAAAATAATAGTTGTAAGAGCACAATAAATTGATAGAGCATAATTTTAGAATTTTTTAGGAAAAATGATCAAATTTGAAGTTAGTACGAGGGAGAAAGACTAGTTACAAGTTTTATCCAGAGATTAAAAAGAGAATTCAGAGTTATTCAACAATTTCAAAAATTAATTTTAAACAATATTTTCAAGTAGTAAATAATTTCAAATGAAAAAGTTGTCAACTACAAAGTTCCATAACTTTACGAGATCTACAACTTTTATTTTGGGCGTTTCTCCATCCGAGGTCGTATGAAAAATTCAAATTTTTAATTTTAGAAATCAAACGTAATTTTCGTTAGGTAGATGATTTCAAATGAAAATATTTGGACTTCGAAACTATCTCAAATTAAAAAAGTTTCAACTACAAAGTTGCAGATCTCATCGAGTACTACAACTTTGATATAAAATTCGTCTTCATCAGTCATCATATGAGAAAATTATAAAATTTTCTTGCAGCATATCACTGTCGGTTCAAGCCACGAACAGACAGTGATAGTATCAGTGTCAGTTCTCACTGTCAGTTCTTGGCTAAAATCGGCAGTGATGACACAATATCACTGTTGGTTCTTGACTAAAATCGACAGTGATATGAACCGACAGTGAAGACCTGAATATCAATGTCCGTTGATCCTATTACTGTTGGTTTTAGGCAAAAACCAGCAATGATAGTTTTTAAAATCCGGTCATGATGAGGTCGGCAGTGATGTCCAATTCTGTACTAGTGGCAGCTGGTAACAGGGTCAATTCATTTGGTTTTCATTGGTGGCTGAAAATCAGAATAAACTCTGAAAAATCAGGGCACTACCTTTTTCATGAGCATTTTACCTATATGGCCCTGGAAAAAATGCATCTTCCTTGTATGGTCGCGGTATAACTTACCTATATGGCCCTGAAACAAAATTTTCTTCCTTCTGTGGCCTTCCATCCATTTTTGGCACCTGACGGTGTTAAATCTATGGTAAAATGATCACTATACCCCTGGCTGAAAAAAATAAAATACCGAGTTTTGTTTGTTTGTTATACATATGGAGTAATATTACGCAAGTAAGTTCACATATAACAATACGTAATAAGACACATAATCAAGTACACAAATATATTGCAATAATAAAGTGAGCTAATCAAATGCATTAAAATTTGCAGAAATGGCATATAAACACTGGGCCAGGAATATGAAGAGCGAGCCGTGGCCAACTTAAAACGATCATTTCTATTTGATCGAGAGGATAAAAAAGAGATGTGATATATCTCTAATAATAGTCTAAATTATCTACAAATCTCATATATTCATCTCTACTCAACTACGGCCCATCAGTACAGTTTAGCATTAAGCATGCAAAATGGACAGTGTCGTCAAAGAGGACAAACAGCTTCTTGCCAAAAATTTCCTATCCGCGGAACTTGGTAGTGCTTTTATGGCCCCCCAAACCTATCAAAATGTGGACCGATAAGAACAACCAGATGATTTAAGATGGTTCCATGGAATTTGTGACAAGTAAATAATCTAAAGTTTGCTGAGTGCAGACATAGTTCATTTATCAGATGATGCTTGCTACATTCCTCTTAATACACGAATATATAATACTGAACTCACTGATACGCACCATACCATGAACTCTCCAAAACAATTCAATTGTACTGCAAACTTATCATCCACGGACATTGCAATTCATAGTACAAGATGGCCATTGCTGAGCACAATGGGAGTGACATGTCGACGAGGTCTGGGAGGCAGATGCAGTTGAAGTGAAGGCTCTACTGGTACTCAGTGCTCCCGCATGAACCTGTCAATGCTCGTAGAGCTGCTGACGCATTTGCCTCCTTCAAAGGATGCGTACGTGCCGGGCTGCTCGCTGGAGGTGGCAGCCGCGCCGGGCTGCTCGCAGGAGAGGCCGGACATGCCGTGCTGGCCGCTAGAGGTGGCAGCCGCGCCGGACCAGCACCGGATGCGCGCGCTTTCACGAGCCGGGTGGTGGCGCCTCCCCCACGGCGAGCAACGACGGGAGTAGGGCCGGGCGGAGCCAGATCCGGCGGATCCAGAGCCAGGGATCCCGGCCGCGATCCCTAGCCTCCGGCGGCGGCGCCGGTGCCCTCCACCATCCTCGGTGTCGTGCCCGCTCGTCGCACTACTACAGGATGGCCTTGTTGTCCCGGGCGGTAACGGCCTTTAGTCCCGGTTACCGCGCCGGGACAACGATCCTAGGACTAAAGGTGGAACCTTCAGTCCTGGATCATCGAGTCGGGACTAAAGAGGGACCTTTAGTCCCGGTTGGTGTTACCAACCGGGACTAAAGGCCCTCCAGCCGAGCAAACGTGGCCGCACCCTTTAGTCCCAGTTGGTAACCCCAACCGGGACTAAATGTTCCTTTTCTTTTTCTTTTTCTTTTTTTTTGTTTAATTTGTTTTCAGTTCAGTTACACATATTTGTTTAATATATAATATGTTTTCATGCACGTATTCTACGCTGCTAATATAAATACACGCACGCATATAATTACATCTAATTCTCATCTCGAGCATTATTATATTCGAATAAAGTATGAAACTATATATATATTATATATATATATGTATATATACAACACTTTCATAATCTTGTTCTCGAAAATAACGATATCAATAAACATTTAATTTACATCATTTATTCCTTAGGATCAAAGTAAAACTCGCCGTTGGGATTTAGCAATTTTTCTAGAAGAAATCCTGCTATTGACTCTTGAACTGCTTTCAGATGGTCTTTTTGCATGACCCTTTGTTTCAACCATTCAGTCTTGCATTTGAAATAAAAGGAAAAGTATTAACACACACATATATATATATATTCATTTAAAAATAAATAAAAAATTGATATATACATACTCTGAGGACATCTTCAGGAGTTCTTCTTATGTGCGCAGTGATAAATTCACAAACGTAGTATCCACACAAGTTATTACCTGGTTGCTACCGCAAACACCACTATACGAGAAGAAGATTATTCTCATCATCTCACACGTAAATTGAAGTACGATATAGTAATTAAACACGTGGGGAAGTATATATAGTACAACTTACTTGTATTTCAACTACATTAAGTGGTGCATTGCAATCCTTGCGGTGTTGCCGAATAAACTCTTTCCAAACCTTGTGCGACCAATAATGTACGATCGTTAATAAATTATGGCAAAGTCTATTCAATAATAGTTATGCGCGAGAGATCGAAATTACCCCTGGATAATGTCTATCATATCTTGGTATAGTGCCCGCTCTTTTCTCAACGAGTCCAAGATTACTAACCGACTTGAGTTTAACTCAATGACAATGAGTATCCACTGAAACCAGCATTGGTTTATACACACACGTACATGCATATAAGTTGTATTGATATTACATAAGATGTGTAGACTACTTTATTATTAACACTTACTCAAAGTTGTACGGAAAAAGTATTGTTGTCTTGTCATGCTGCTTCACGAAGAACCTCATGATATTCTTCTGTGCTTCAGATACCCACTGCTCCTTGGCAATAATACCAGTTTTGAATACGATATATGGATCAATGAAGCCAACACTGGTGTCTTGTATTCTTTGGAGCTTTGACATCTG
Source organism: Miscanthus floridulus (assembly GCF_019320115.1). Lineage (NCBI taxonomy): Eukaryota > Viridiplantae > Streptophyta > Magnoliopsida > Poales > Poaceae > Miscanthus > Miscanthus floridulus. Next base: position 83,522,682 of record NC_089594.1, on the reverse strand, counting down.
GAATCTATATATAAATATAAGTTACATGTGAGGATAATTATATACACGTACGCATGGAAAGTGAGTTTATTAAATAAAAGTAAGAATCACTTACAAACAAAAGCAGCTAATGATTGATTTGTCCAGAGCATCCATGTGGTATAGTTGATGCAATTCTTTGAAACTAATATGTAAGATGTCATCGCCACGGAAGTAATGATGGTATCTAAATCTGACAAAGATCCACTCCTCACCCCTACCACACGCCTGCATGTACCACTTGTTGAGCAAGTACATTTGCGTACCCAATTCATTCAGAGCCGCAGGGTTGTATAGACTTTTGCCAAATTTATAAGTCTTCTAGGTATTTACTTCTAGGTTCTGGATTGGAGCTTTGCCCATCAATTGATCCAAGGTTAAACCAGTATCTTCAAAAAAACCATTAAGGTCTTGAACCGACACTTCTCCAAAGTTGTCTGGTCGATAGACTTCTATGTTGGAACCATATTCATTAGCAACAACAAGATTTTGCATTGGTTGCTTCTATTGTCCGAGCTGTGGGACATCCTTCCCTGATGCTCTTTTCCTTTTCTTATCTGCATCATGTGACTTCATGAGGGAGCGGTCATAGTCTGATAGTGGCAGAGGCTTACGAAGTTCAAGCATCTTTTTCTTGTGAGCTTCGACCTTCTGCCTCAGTAGATCTCGTGGTATGTAAAAGTATGGCTTCTCCTTAAGCTTCGCTTGTCTCTGCTTTTCGATATCTATAAAAAATCTTTCAATTTTTTTGTCTTCTTCAGCTGCTATTTGCTCATCAGTATTTTTAGGAAGTATTTCTTAAGAAATAACTCTTTTTTTTGGGTCTTCTTTGCCGCTGGGACCTTAGACATCTCTGTAGTGCGTCGCTGTGGAGGGGGTGGGGGCGGTGTTGGAGACCGGCGTGGAGGCGATGAGGCCGGTGTTGGAGACCGGCGTGGAGGCGTTGGAGATCGTTGTGGAGGCGGTGGGGCCGGTGTAGGAGTTGGAGATCGTTGTGGAGGCGATGGGGCCGGTGTATGAGTTGGAGATCGCCGTGGGGATGAAGTCATCTCGCCCCCCACGACGCTGTGATGAGATGGGGAATGAATGATTGGGCTAGGCTGGGGGGAGACACTACTATAAAAACAAGTTGTGAGTCAATTATTTTCGAAGCCAATAGAAAATTAATGGAAAATAATATTTCATTCACTTTCATTCGTACCTAGGGTGAGGTAGGGGAAGCGGTGGCACCCTAGGAATGATGATGAAGCATTTGCACCGTTGAATAAATGTCTTCTCTGCTTCTCCTAGTGTCTTCTCCCCATCACCACCTTCAATGTCAAGAGGAACATTGCTGTAACCTTTAAGCACTCTATCGACCGAGATGCTAGCATATCCAGGTTGAATAACTGACCCATGGATTCTTGGTGTCTTCGTTCGGTCTATTGGAGATACAACCCCGACAGCCACCATGATTGATGCATTATTACCATCTAGAATGTGCAGCTCACATGTTGTTAGAGGCTCGGTAATGTCATCAATAGGGAAGCGCAACCCAGCGTCATCTTGAATAACTGGCAGCTCCGTGGAAGCACAACTGCTTTTCATCTGACCAACGGGGCTAATGGTGACTCATGGCATTGATTGTGATTGCATTTGACTCATTGCTAGCTGCACTTGCCTCTTGATCTCCTCCTGCATTCTTGCCTTAAGAGATTTTTCTCGTTCACGTGATTCAAGTAATGCTTGTCGTGACTCATTAACAAATTGCTCTAATACACGGATTCGGTCTGCCTCCTCATCCTTCTTTCTCTAGCGGCTTCTGTAGGTATCCTTGTCTACTGGGAATGCTTGTAGCCATGGAACCACCCCATAGCCTCTTGTTCGACCACCGTGTTTGGGATTCTCTAGGGCATATGTCAATTCATCCTTCTCTCTGTTGGGCTTGAAAACACCACTATTAGCTTCTTCCCTAGCACGAGCTAGTCTCTGTGTTGCTCTCTCAATTTTTTGGCCAAAAATTAGCTTGCCAGTGTTTGGGTCTAGGCTTCCCCCATGAGCGCAGAATGAATTCTTCGCGCGTTGAGGCCAGTTCTTCTCTATTGTTTCAGGTATGATTCCCTTAGCAGTAATCTCTGCTTCTAGGTTCTGCCACTTGGGAATAGCACTCCTATAACCACCTGATCCCATGTGATGATGGTATTACTTCTGTCGGGCATTCTGCTGATTCCACATCACACGTTCCTCACTCTCTTAAGATGTCTTGTATTTTACGAAGTCATCCCAATGGGACTCCAACTTGACAAACGCCTTAGCATTGAAATCCGGCATATCATTCTTCAAGATAAACTTTTTATACAATGTCTTCTTCCAACTCTGGAACAATGTTGCCATCTTCTTCATTGTCCAATCCCTCACTAGCTCCTTCAAAGCATCATCTACTTATAATGTGAAATGCTGAGTGATATCTCTCCAAGCTAGGTTCTTGTCACGATCAGATACAAAACTAACATTAGGAGCGGATATCTTCTGCTTCCATTCATGAGCACTAACTAGGATCCTAACCCTTACAATGAACCCGCATCGATTGACATATGTCTGAGCATGTGGTCCCAATGGTTTGCCGGTGTCGGTGTCGAATTCTGATATTATGAAACGGCCCTCTAATGGCTTTTTTGGCCCTCGGACTTTCCTACTCTTGCCGGTGGTTGATGTAGATCCAGAGACCGGCTACATGGGTAGAAACACAATGATTAACATCCACATTGGTGCCGGCGTTGATAATATCCACCATTATGTCATCATTCAAGTTATTCAGGATATCCTCATAATCAGCAAAGTACTGACTCATGTCATCTACATCCACATTGGTGCCGGCGTTGATAATATCCACCATTATGTCATCATTCAAGTTATCATCCGGAGCAGCCATTTGTATCTTCAAGATAACACATAGATAGAATTACTATGGCACATAACATATATAATTACATGTGATAACACATATAGAATTACTAAATCCAATTAAATATAATAACACATAATATTTTATAAGGATAAACAATAATAAGGTATAGGCTTTGGAATCGAATAAAAAACACTTTCGATCCAAAACACATGAAAATAAGTACATGTATATATACACGTAGAATGATACGATTTTCTCTCTCTCTCAACACATAGAAATAAGTGCATATGTATATATCTCTAGATATGGATGTGATAACACATAGAATGTCTCTCTAGATACAATTTTCTCTCTCTCTCAACACATGGAAATAAGTATATGTATATATACACATAGAAATAATTAAGTACATATGTATACATATAGAATCTCTCTCTAGATATGCATGTGATATAGATAGAATTACTAATAAAATATCCAAGTGATATATAGCTAGAATTACTAAAATAAAATATGCATGTGATATAGAGATTGAATTACTAATAAAATATGCATGTGTCAATTACTAAAACAAAATTAAATCTAACATATATATAGAGAGATAGAATATAATTACTAAATCCAATTAAATATAATAACACACATATATCTAGATAGAATTAATTACTAAATCTAATTAAACCTAACATATATACATAGATAGAATTACTAAATCAAAATTAAATCTAACACATATATAGAGAGAGATAGAATAATAATTACTAAATCCAATTAAATATAATAAACATATATACATAGATACAATTACTAAATCAAAATTAAATCTAATTAACATATATATAGAGAGATAGAATATATAATTACTAAATCCAATTAAATAAATCTAACATGAAATTAGATAAACTAGTAATAGATAACACATTTTAATCTAACATATATCAAAAACTATAATAAAAAACTATCTAAATAAAGTACTAATTAAATTTTAATACATTTAAATCTAACATATATAAAAAAACTATCTAAAAAACTAACTAAAAAACTGACAATAAACTACTGATTAAATTTTAATACATTTTAATCTAACATATATATATCAAAAACTATCTAAAAACTATCTAAAAACTATCTAAATAAACTAGTAATTAAATTTAACATACATTTTAATGTTACATATATATCAAAAACAATCTAAAAAAACTAGAAACTTTGTAAAAAAAATATGGCCGAGAGCACATCTAGCTAGCAGGCTAGCTGGGGCGGATGGCCGGCCGGGCAGGGCGTGCTGGCCGGCCACGGGGCCGAGCTGAGCACCTCGCGCGAGGACGACGTACGGCGCGGCGCAGCAGACGAGCTCGACGGCCGCTGGGCGGGGCTCGACGACGAGGCCGGGTGGGAAGTGGTCAGCGACGGAGGGTGGGCTCAGGTGCAGTGGCGGAGACGGGATGCGGTGGAGAGATAACACGCGATGCGGGCCGGGTGGATGGCACGGCCGGGCAGGGGTAGACGATGACGGCGGTGGCGGCAGAGATGAGCTCGACGGCCGGGTGGGGCTGGGCGACGGAGGCGAGATCGAAAAGTAGAAGATGAACAGAACAGGAACCGTTCGATATATATAGGCCGGGATTAAACGCCATTTAGTCCCGGCTGGTAAGCCGAACCGGGACTAATGGTCCAACCCTTCAGTCCCGGCTCGGCTTACCAGCCGGGACTAAAGGCTTTAGTCCCGGTTGGTGTTACCAGCCGGGACTAAAGGTATTTTTGGGTGGGCACCAAAATTGTCGCCCACCCTTTAGTCCCGGTTCCTGGCCTGGGCCGGGACTGAAGGCCTGAAAATTTTGGCAGCCCGCCAGAGTAATTGGAAAGGCCTGGGATTTTGATTTTGTTCTTCTTGTTTAATACTAGGTTAATCAATTAATTCTATAGCAACTTCAATACTTTGCAATATTTATTTTAAAAAATACTATTGATTAACTAATTATTTATTGTAAATAGGTAAATTTTGTAACCTAAAGTTTTTAATTTCTTTTATGAATATAGAATATAAATGTTACTAATGCTAAGTATTTTGTTAATGCAAAAATATATTTGTAACTTAAAATTAATAAAACTAATATTATTCGATAGGAAATTTATTATCACATTATTGTAACATCAATGTTTCAATTTTTTCTCGTTTTTGACCAAAATTGACATGAAATTTTTGTTGAACCTATAAAAATAAAGAAAATGTAGTATTTTTGTTCTACAACTTTTTCAAATGAAAAAATGGCCTATATAAGGATTGTAGATCTTGATGAGTTGAACAAACTTAATATTCAAAAATTTTTAATTTGAGACAATCTAGGGTTCCGAAAACTAGTTTGTAGGCGTTGAAATTTAAAAATCACAAATTTGAACCATCTAAACTTTCTCAAATGAAAAATTGATCAAAACAACAATTGTATATCTTGATGAGCTGAACAAACTTGGTATTCAAAACTTGTCAATTTGAAATCATTTAGAGTTCATAATACTAGAGTCAAAGTGTTGTTTTTCATTTGACCAAATTTGACTTGGTCAAACTTGCTCAAATGAGACACTAAATGACCTCATATGAAAAATCTCTGAATACCAAGTTTGATCATCTTAGCAAGATTTACAATTTTTACATAGCTCATTTTCCCATTTGACAAAGTTTTATTAAACACTAGTCACAAATTCTTGAATCTCATATAGACTTTCTAAAACTATGTCACACACTTGTGAAATTTGAACTACATTTTGTTCAAACTTTCTAAAATGAAAAAATGGCCTATATAAGTATTGTAGATCTTGATGATCTGAACAAACTTGGTATTCAAAACTTTTCAATTTGAGACAATTTATGGTTCCAAAAACTAGTTGTAGGCGTTGAAATTTAAAAATCACAAATTTGAACTGTCCAAACTTTCTCAAATGGAAAGTTGACCAAAACAACAATTGTAGATATTGATGAGTTTAACAAACTTGGTATTCAAACCTTTTCAATTTGAAGTCATTTATAGTTCATAATACTAGAGTTAAAGTGTTGTTTTTTCATCTGACCAAATTTGACTTGGTCAAACTTGCTCAAATGAGACACTAAATGACCTCAGATGAAAAAACTTTGAATACCAAGTTTGATCATCTCTACAAGATCTACAATTGTTACATAGCTCATTTTCCCATTTGAGAAAGTTTTATCAAACACTAGTCACAAATTCTTGAATATCATATAGACTTTCTGAAACTATGTCACACACTTGTGAAATTTGAAACATATATTAAACATATTACAATGTGAAGTCATAACATATTACATAATATCTGTCTCTAAAACATAATATACTAAACATGCATCGTTGTATCATGCGGGCACAATAGTGAATTTCTTCTTGACGTATGACCCTTGGTTATGATCTTGTTGTAACCATGGAGTGTCTTCATCATTTAACATGATGCTTGGATCTTTCTTCACTATGAAGGGTGGAATTCGGACATTTCTTTCATAATCTTCTAACATGTCTGACTTGTCTTCAATTCCCACTATATTTATTTTTCTAGAAAAAACTATGTGGCGCTTTGGCTCATTGATCATTGAGTTGATGTCTTCGTTTTTTTCTCTCTTTGATTTTGTAGACATGTCTTTCACATAGAACACCTGACTCACATCGGCAGCAAGGACGAATGGTTCGTCTTTGTACCCAATATGTTGAGGTCCACTGTTGTCATTCCATACTCTTTGTCGACTGTTACCCCTCCTTCGGTCAGCTTCACCCATTGGCACCGGAACAAAGGGACTTTAAAATTAGGTGCGTAGTCTAGTTCCCGTATCTCTTCTATGCGGCCATAATATGTTTGTATATTCCCATTTGGATCTGTGCCATCTATGCGAACATCACTATTTTGATTGGTGCTCCTTTTATCTTAGGCAACTGTATAAAATGTATTTCCATTTATCTCGTACCCTTGGTACGTGAGGATATGCCATGATGGTTGCCTAGCCAACAAATACAGTTGCTCAACAATATTGTTATCGCCTTGACATTCTTTTCACAACCAACCACTAAAACTTTCCATGTGCTGACGCCTAATCCAAGCTTCAGTCTTCCCTGGAAACTTGGATCATAAGAACTCCTTATGTATCTCGATGTACGGATGCACCAATGACGAGTTCTGAAGAACTGTGTAGTGCGCTTTATTGAAATAATCGTCTTCCATGCCGATATATATTTTCTTCCCTAAAGTTCCTTTACCACTGAGTCTCCCCTCGTGTCGCGATTCGGGAACACCAATCGGGGCAAGGTCAGGAATAAAGTCAACACAGAACTCAATGACCTCTGTTCCATAGCCCTAGGCGATGCTTCCTTCAGGCTTAGAACGGACTTTCACATATTTCTTCAAGACTCCCATAAACCTCTTGAAGGGGAACATGTTATCTAAGAACACAGGTCCAAGAATACTAATCTCCTTCACCAAATGAACTAGGAGGTGTGTCATGATATTAAAGAAGGATGGAGGGAACACCAACTCAAAGCTGACAAGACATTGAACCACATCATTCTATAGAGTAGCAAGTTCTACTGGATTGATTGCCTTCTGAGAAATTGCATTGAGGAATGCACATAGCTTCACGGTGGCTAGACATACATGTGGAGGTAGAATTCCTCTTAAAGCAACTAGAAGCAATTGCGTCATAAGCACATGGCAGTCGTAGGACTTTAAGTTTAGGAATTTCTTCTCTGGCACATTTATTATACCCTTTATATTGGAGGAGAATCCCGATGGGACCTTGATGCTGCTTAGACATTCGAACATGATGTCCCTCTCTTCTTTGCTAAGCGTGTAGCTAGCAGGACTTAAGTAATGACGTCCATCATCTGTCTTCTCTGGATGAAGGTTGTCTTGTTCTTTCATGCCCTGCAAGTCCTGGCATGCTTCAAGTGAATCCTTTGGCTTCCCATACACACCCATGAATCCTAACAGGTTCACACAAAGATTCTTTGTCAGGTGCATCACGTCGATTGCGTTGCGGACCTCTAGGACTTGCCAATAGGGTAGCTCCCAAAAGATGGACTTCATCTTCCACATGGGTGTGTGTCCCTTAGCATCTTTGGGAACAAATTCGCTGCCTTGTCCCTTTCTAAATACTACTTTCACATCATTGACCATTGCGAGTACATCTTCCCCGGTTCGGTTATGAGGCTTCTTCTGGTGGTCTGGCTTACCTTTAAAATGCTTCCCTTTCTTTCTTACTTGGTGATTCAAAGGAAGGAATCGACGATGGCCAAGGTACACGACCTTTCGACATCTTTTCAAATATATACTGTCAAGGTCATCAAAACAATGTGTGCATGCATTATATCCTTTGTTTGTCTGACCTGAAAGATTGCTTAAAGCAGGCCAATCATTGATTGTTATAAACAACATTGCTCGTAGGTCAAAGTGTTCTTGTTTGTACTCATCCCAGACACGTACACCTAGTTTATTCCATAAAACTAGAAGTTCTTCAACTAATGGCTTCAGATAGACATCAATGTCGTTGTTTGGTTGCCTCGGACCTTGGATGAGGATCGGCATCATAATGAACTTCCGCTTCATGCATAACCATGGAGGAAGGTTGTAGATACATAGAGTAACTGGCCAAGTGCTATGACTAGTGCTCTGCTCCCCAAAAGGATTCATACCACCTGTACTTAAGGCGAACCTTAAGTTTCTAGCCTCATTTGCAAACTCTGGAAATTCCCTGTCTATCGCTCTACATTGGGACCCATCAGCTGGGTGTCTCAACATATTGTCTACCTTACGGTCTTCTTTATGCCACCACAACAACTTTGCATGGTCTTTATTTCTGAACAAATATTTTAAGCGTGGTATTATAGGAGCATACCACATAACCTTGGCAGGGATTTTCTTTCTAGGACGTTGTTCACCCTCGACGTCACTAGGATCATCGCGCCTAATCTTATACCACGATGCTTTACATATCGGGCATTCATCCAAATTCTCATATTCATTGCCATGGTAGAGGATGCAGTCATTAGGACATGCATGTATCTTCTGGATTTTTAATCCCAAAGGGCAGACAACCTTTTTTGCTTCGTACGTAGTGGTGGGCAATTCATTTGGCTTCGGAAGCATCTTCTTTATGAGGTTCAATAAATTACCAAATGCCTTATTGGATACACCATTCTTTGCCTTCCACTGTAGTAATTCCACTGTTGTACCCAGCTTTTTTGCCCCTCTTCGGCCGTCGGGTATAGCAACTTCCTATGATCCTCAAGCATGCGCTCGAACTTAACTTTCTCTTTTTCACTTTCGCATTCTTGTTGTGCATCACGAATGGCATCGCCAAGAGCATCATCGAGATCATCTTCTGCCGCTACCTCTTCTTCATCTCCCCCCATTGTAGTATCATCAAAGGCACCATACTGAGCAATAATGTCATCAATGTCTAAATCTTCTCCTTCACCTTCTTCCATCATGACCCCGCTTTCTCCATGCTTAGTCCAACATATATAGTTTGACATGAAACCTGACTTAAGCAAATGTGAATGAAGACTCATTGAGCTTGAATATTCCTTTAAATTCTTACATAGGGCACATGGACAGCACATGAAACCATCCCGCTTATTTGCCTCGGCCACACCTAAGAAATAGTGCATGCCCTTAATAAAGTCTTGGGAGCGGCGATCGGCATTGTACATCCAATGGCGTGACATAATCTGCATTACACGACAAATTATGAAAACCTTGAACATAATTAAGTATTTTATTACACAATATAGATGACACACACATTGTTGATTAATTAACTAAGCCTGGCTACAACGTAAGCAATCCCAACTATCACTAAACAAACTAAAATTACAATGCACTTCAGTAACATAATTATTTCATGACCGTACGCAACTAAAACAGACAAATCATTCATCTGTTGAATATCAATAAGCTTCTCCTGCTGGCTCACTGCCTCATCATCAGCAGCCGCTACCTCAAGCGCACCCGAATTCTACATGTATGTAGCATAATCTTCCTCCCAGTACCAACCATCCCATCCATTGCCCTCCCACTGAAATTAAAGCCAAAAAATATTTTGTCAAAAATATTCAAGAAAAGCAGGTCAATTACCCATAATAATCAAATGCGTAAGAAACTCACATCGTGATCCGGGCACTTGTAGAAAACACGACCCTTGTTGGGTCCCGGTCTCTTGACTCGGTGCTCCATCACAATCTTCTGCTTACACTTGCCGCAGATAATGAGAGGGAGATCTGGCCTCAGTCGTTTCGCAACCGAACGAGAGGCCGAGGATCCGGTACCAGTTGTCATCTACTTTCTATACTTATTTTTGTAAACTAGTGTAAATTTCACATTTTCTAAAATAATATATTTAAACAAAACTAAAATTATTTATTTATCTAACTAAACCATGAAATATGTACTATGTATAATAGTAAAATACCAAACTATCAAGTGATTTTACTATTGTAAATCATCATGTGATTTTGAGCTAAAAATGACATAGAAATCATAATCAAATCCACCATATCAAGTTACTTTCTATACTTATTTTTGCAAACTATTGTAAATTTCTCATTTCTAAAGTAATATATTAAAAAAATAAAAATATTTATTTATCTAACTAAACCATGAAATGTACTACATATACTAGCAATACTAAACTATCAAGTGATTTTGATGAACTAATTTAACTTTTGTTTATCCAAACATATATGCAAATCATCATGTGATTTTGAGCTAAAAATGATATAAAATCATAATAAAGTCCAACATATAAAGTTACACATGCATCTACATCGCAAAATAAGATAAGCTACTGATAAAACATAAGAGGATTAAGTTTGTTACCTCCAAAATCGAAGAGCAACACCAATGGAGGTGGAGAGAGCAAGAACAACAGCAAGCTGAAGAACAGAGGCAGTGAGTTTGAATGGAATGGCTCGGGCTCGGGGAGGACGAAATGAGCTGGTCTATAGGCCGGGATAATTAGTCCCGGTTAGGGGGCCAAACCGGGACTAAAGATTAATCTTTATTCCCGGGGTATCACCCAAATCGGGACTAAAAGCTTTAGTCCCGGCTGGTATTACCAACCGGGACTAAAGGTTTACCTTTAGTCCCGGCTGGTAATACTAGCCGGGACTAAAGATCCCTGCCCCACGGACGACCGTTGGGATAGTAGTGTCGGTCTCGGTCTGGATAGGATGCAGCGGTATTGGCAGAAAGGCAGAAGGGCACTATAGATATTTCGCATATCAACCAGTGGGCAAACTAATAGAATACCCTAACAGACTTGACAGAAGACCATAGAAGGAAGAAAATTTTGTTTCGGGACCATACAAGTAAGTTCAAGATAAAAAGGGTGATACAAGGAAGATGCATTTTTTCAGAGCCATAGAGGTAAAAAGCTCCTTTTTCATTGGTAGTCCAAGGACCAAATGCCACATGAATTGCTTATTTCTAGAGGTGATTCATCCGTTGGCTCACTCTATTGGATTTCTAGGGGTAGCTAGAAATCACAGACTTCTTTGAAAAAAACAAATAGGGCACCTCTAAAAGTTATTTTATAGTAGTAGTAGCTTCCATGAGTTACTTCGCACCAAGTGAGCAAGATAATTTGTTACCAACTGTATTTGTCGGCTTTGTTTTCTTTTCCAAGATAGTACATGTTCTTAATGCATATCCACATGCTATTTGCTTCTGACAACAGATGAGGAACACAGGCCATCGACGAATGAAATCAGTTCAGTGCTTAAAAGAACAAGATGAGTCATAGCTCCTACTCTTGATGTTGTTACGCGATAACATAGCAGATCCGTCATCCGCCTACTCCATATATTGCATTCGATACATTTCCTTAAAAAATTTGCTGAAGTATTGTTGACAAACTCCATGGATGTTGACACGGTTTCCATAGTTCGCGGATCTTAAAATTTAAAATTTAAAAATTTGAAACAACCATGGATGTTGACACGGTTTATACCAAAGTTTGTAGTTCTCAATACAATCTACAAATTTGTAGTTGGAAAATCTTTGATTTGAATTTGTTTAAACACTCCAATATGTGCTTTAAATTCATATATTTTGAAATGTAAAATTTAGAATTTTTAAAATTCCTAGAATGTTTACATGGTTAATACCAAAGTTGTAGTGGATGATGTAATCTAGATGTTTTTGGTTGATAAATTTTTGATTTGAAGTTGTTTAGTGTCTCAAGTATCAGAGGGGCGAGCCTAAGGAGGCAAAGTCACATTTGCTGGGGCTCGGGGGCTCGGCCAACCCGCACGGATTCCTGACCGAACCGAGGCCATGGCCGAGGCACAGCCCCCGCGGCCGTCCTGACCTTGGCTCAGGGTGAACACTCATCCCATGCCAAGCCAGAAGCCACCTCCGGAATATGTCAAGCATCCAAAGCCTGACAGGCGCAAAAGCACTGCAACACCGTGAGGCACTGTCGGCTACTCCCTTTGGTCAAAGGAAGGAACTTGGCATGCCAAAGAAGAGAGGAGAAGGCTCACCCAGAGAAGACACCGTTGTGGCAAGAGCGCCTAGCCGTCATCACCGGCTGCTGCAAAGGCATTAGGGAGTGGTTGCGGTTTTGTCAGCTGCCTCAGCTACAAGACAAAGAAGGACTCAGCGGCACCAAGACGAAGAAACCCGAAGTCCGGGGAGAGAAACCCTATGACGAACCTTCCGCTTTGTACTCCCATCGCCTTGCCAATGTATAGGGAAGGCATGGGCTCCTATGGAAGGGATCAATATTAATTAGAAACCAATTCTTAGCATAGACAACTGATCGGGAGGCCGGACTACGAGGTGGCCGACCAAAGCCGAGAATGTGCTAGATCTGCCTAGTTCTCCCTCCTACATCTCTCTCGATTTCCTCCCTTGTAAGAAGTCTTAATTCAGTATTCCTAACATGAAGAACACAAAACTGCTAGACGTAGGGCTCAGACGCCTAAACTAGGATAAATTGCTCGTGTCTCTAAGTGTTTTGAGTGCTTGAACCATCGGAGGCACACGCATGGACCCCCACCGCACAAAAATGATTCTTGCTATGGTTATGAATCAACGACATAGGCCATGTTGGTGACCCTTTGCATTGCCTGTAGCTGCAGGCCCATGCAGCTTAGCCGGAGCGCTAGCAAAAGAGCATATATAAACCTACTACCCTTGTGCTGGCTCCCTTCCACTACTGGAAACCCATCCTTTGCCGAGGGCTTCTGGGTTTGCCGAGGGCTAGATCTCGGGCACTCGGCAAAGGCTCTATTTGCCGAGGGCCAGCCCTAGGAGCCCTCGGCAAAGAGGCCTTTGCCGAGGGCCTGGTCCTCGACAAAGAAACGACCCTCGGCAAAATAAATCTTTGCCGAGGGCCTAGCCCTCGGCAAATATGGCCGGATGGGTCACGGCGGCCACTGGCGTCAATCTTTGCCGAGTGCCCGCCGTCAGGCACTCGGCAAAGATTTTTTATTTTTTTTAAATTTTCTTTGCCGAGGGCCATTGGCCAGGCCCTCGGCAAAGATCCCCTTTGCCGAGGGCTAGGCTAGGCCCTCGGCAAAGATTTTTTATTTTTTTAAAATTTTCTTTGCCGAGGGCCATTGGCCAAGCCCTCGGCAATTTTTTTTTTTGGTTTTTTGAACCCAGTTTTTTTGTGGTGCTATAATACATTATTTAAAACTCAATTTTAAAATTCGGGCCAATTTTGACTTTTTTTGATATATTTCCCTAATTTATTTCTTTTCGTTGATTTTTTTCGAATATTTCAAATTTGAACTGCAGGTGGATGGAATAATGCAATTTAGTGATTCGAAAAATGTTATTCATGGTATTTGGTGTATGTTGAGTCCCTATCCACGAACTCGCATCAAATTTCGGGCATCTTCTTCACGTAACATGACGAGGAACTTGTCGGAAAATTGTTTTTAAATTATATAAAATCCATACGAAGTCCGAAAATCACGAAACTTGTCGAGGTGTCAAGTTATGGCATGTGTAGGCTGTGGAGATATCTGGGTTTTAGACATCCGACGTCACAACTTGCTCGAAACCTTCTCAAATTTTTACCACAGCCTACACATGCGATAACATGACACCTCGACAAGTTTCGTGATTTTCGGACTTCGTATGGATTTTATATAATTTAAAAACACTTTTTCGACAAGTTCCTCGTCATGTTACGTGAAGAAGATGCCCGAAATTTGATGCGAGTTCGTGGATAGGGACTCAACATACACCAAATATCATGAATAACATTTTTCGAATCACTAAATTGCATTATTCTATCCACCTACAGTTCAAATTTGAAATATTCGAAAAAATCAACGAAAAGAAATAAATTAGGGAAATATATAAAAAAAGTCAAAATTGGCCCAAATTTTAAAATTGAGTTTTAAATAATGTATTATAGCACCACAAAAAAACTGGGTTCAAAAAACCAAAAAAAAAATTGCCGAGGGCCTAGCCTGGCCCTCGGCAAAGGGGATCTTTGCCGAGGGCCTGGCCAATGGCCCTCGGCAAAGAAAATTTAAAAAAAAATAAAAAATCTTTGCCGAGGGCCCTGGATCTGGGCCTCGGCAAAGGGCCAAACCCTAAATCGGCCAGCGGCCTGGCCCAAAATCCCCGCCCACATTTCATACGCCGCTGCTGCGCGCCGCCGCCGTTGCTCGCCCCGCCGCCGCCCCGCGGCCCGCCGCAGCGCGCCCGGCCGCCCCGATGGGGGACTTCAACGTGGCGCTGGTGATTGTGGCGGCGGTGGTGAGCGTGCTGGTGCTGCTCGTCAGCGTCTACCTGCTCGTCAACTACCAGCACCCCGACGACGCCAACCAGGCCTACTTCCCCAAGCTCGTCGTCGTGCTCGGCCTCACCGTCGCCGTCCTCTCCATCCTCATGCTCCCTGCCGACGTCGCCAACCGCCAGGCCTGCCGCAAGGCCGTCCACAATGGGGCTTGCAACCTCACGCTCCCCATGAAGACGCTCTGGCTCGTCGTCTACATCGTCGACGCAGTCTTCGTCTTCCTCGTCATACCCTTCGCCATGTTCTACTACGAGGGCAACCAGGACAAGTAACCTGCTCCCCCCATTGCTCTCCTCACCCCTCCCTCCAGGATTGGAGTGAGATTCTGAATACTACTAGCATTTTAGTGTAGTTCAGTTCAAAAAAATGTGGCATCTTTTGCCCGAATCTTGTGGTGGATTCGAGCGTGTCCCTGCATTTGGGTTCGAATTCAAGCGACAGCTTTGAGCTCTGACCCTTCTTTTTTTCTTGAGTTACCAATCTTGTATCGCTACAACTGCACAGATCCGGAATTCAGTTCCCCTTGTTGCTGCCCCTCCGTGGATGGTTCTTCCTGTGCTTCATGAGCTTAGTTTAGATTTCTTTCTACTGTGTATATGTGTATTTAGTTTACACAACAAAAGATTAGTTTGTCTCCTTTGGTTTTACATTACAGTCATATATGACTATGGGAGAAAACTGTACTGCTTTTTTGATAGTTACATTGCATAGAATGGGTATGCCTTGATACAAACCTTATTTACCCTCTATTCTATACAGATCCTATTGCACAAATTACTGACCATTAACAACATGAGATGTTTACGGCTAAAATTTTATGTCATCTAGTGATCACCAGATATCATCAAGTTCCTAAGTTTCTGCAATGTCGAACCTTTTCAGTCTCGTGATGGTGTGTGTTTACCTAAGTAGGCTGATCCCATCTCCATTTTGTCGCTTCAGGACTTGTTGGTAAAGTGGACTTCACTGTCAGGCACCTATCTTCAACGGTCCAGACATTTCCAAACTCATTTTCTGGACTCTCAAGTGGCCAGCCTTGCTTTAGTCAATTGCCTCGTGTGGTTAGTCATTGATGGAAATATGGAATTACCCTTTTCGTTATTGATGACTTTTAGTCTGTTTCTGCTCTCTGTCTTTACGTTTCACTGAACGAGTACTAGTCTCTGACTCCATCTATTTTCAGTGTGCGGCTTCTACTGCACCGGCTAACTCGCAAACAACTTGGACAATGCGTGCTACCTTCCCTGAATATGTGGTTGCTCTTACTACAATCGTTGGATCTGTGTTTTTCACGGTGAGTTTAGTTTAAACTTAATGGCTTGTGTTATGGTCATTTTTTATATGTATTGCTTTGATCAAATTTGCCATATTTTTTTAGATATGGTAAGTTGAATCTGAAATATGAACACTGTGCTCTCCCCACCATTTAGTACTGCTGTAACCTGTAATCATGCTGTCATCTTTCTGCATTTTTTTTCTTCCATTTCGCTGACTATACTTTTGTTTGGTAGATATTTGGTGGTGTCGGAATTGCCTGCCTTCCATTGGGACTTATATTCTCATTTATCCGGCGTCCAAAAGCTGTAATTACACGCTCACAATATATAAAGGTGGGCCTACATTCTCATGTACACCATTTTGATCATAAAGGATGCTTGCCTCACTTGTGATCAATCTTTCTGTTGCTAGTAATTATTTGGATATCAATGCTTCCTCGAGGTTAAACATGTGCCCAGCAGGAAGCAACTGAATTGGGAAAGAAGGCCAGGGAGTTGAAAAAAGCGGCTGAAGCTCTTCACCAAGAAGAAAGAAGTGGGAACAAGGGCCGGAAATGGCGCAAAAACGTGAAGGCTTTCGAAAAGGTACACATTTTTTTTATTGAAATTGCTCTTTCCAGGCATTGATAATGTTTAGCTATTACTTCCACAAAAACAACAAACCACCATATTTAGCCTTTTACGTGTGGTGTTATAAAGTAACCCCAAAAGATTAGTTAATGGCATGTCCTTTCCTTTACAGATGTAGTCATGCTACTTCAAATACGTAAAAGCTACGTACTTAGCTATATATTTAGTGTAATGATAACAACTTAGGTAAACATTGGAGTGAAATATTGCAGCCGAGCTGCAAGAAACAAAAAGGCAAAGTCAAGAGCAGAACGCGGAACCGACCGCACAGCTGCAGGCCCAGCAGGTCGCGTTCGAGGCTGCACAGAAGCAGATGGCGGAGATGATGGTGATCATGCAAAGTCTTGGGCAAGCATCGGGTGTACCTGTGCAGTTTTCAGCTCCTCCACCTCCTACTCCTACAGCTACTCCTGTAAGTATGAAAATTCACTTTTCGCTTGTGCTTTGCCGTTGTGGATGTCGGCGTTCGTGCCGTTGTGGATGTCGTCGTTCGTGCCGTTGTTTCTTGCAGGTTTTGGAAACCTCCCCGTGCAGGGGAGCTGCTGCCGAAATTTTCAATTGAGACTAATCTTTTTGTATTCCTAGATTACTAGATGCAATCTCTAAGTTCCAAAACTGTTTTTCCGGATTACTCACACATGCAATCTCTGCTCCTTTGTGCAGCCTCCGTCCGTGGGTTCCAATCATCCCGGTAGTGCGTCACCGGGTGATCCCGCCTTTCCTTCACCACCGTCTCATAGGCTACCTTGATGAGGACTAGTGCTAGGTGATGTGGTTGGACTTTATTGTAATATTTGTGGTTTATGGTTCTGACTTCTGCTTGGATTTCATGAACTTGTCGTAATAAACATGTGACTTGTAATATATTGTGATTTGTGGTTCACAATTATGATTGTGATATATTGTGAGAAAATGAGTTCTGTGTGATATATATATATATGTGATGGCTGATATATATATGTATATATATATGAAAGGCTTGTGTCGATGGAATGCAAAAAACAAAAAAAAAATTAAATTTCTGCCTCTTTGCCGAGGGCAATGACAAAGGCCCTCGGCAAAGAAGGGTCCTTTGCCGAGGGCCGTCCCATTGCCCTCGGTAAAGATTCATTGGAAAATTTCTGGAACATTTCTTTGTTGAGGGCCATGGTTGGAGGCCCTCGGCAAAGACTTTTTTTAAAAAAATTAAAATTTCTTTGCTGAGGGCCTGCGGGGAAGCCCTCGGTAAAGATTTTTCAAAAAAAAAAAAGAATAATTCTTTGCCGAGGGCCGTCCCATTGCCCTCGGCAAAAATTTTTTGGAAAAATTCTGCAACATTTCTTTGCCGATGCCCATGGTTGGAGGCCCTCGGCAAAGATTTTTCAAAAAAAAATAATTCTTTGCCGAGGCCCCCGGAGACGGCCCTCGGCAAAGACTCCATCCCATGCGCCGGCGCCGTGACGGCTGCTTTTCTTCGCCGAGTGCCGCTCCAGCCCTCGGCAAAGGCTTTGCCGAGTGCCCGATAAAGGGCCCTCGGCAAAGACCCTCTTCGCCGACTCAAAATTCCCCGAGAGCTCTTTGCCGAGGGCCGCCCTCGGCAAAGCCTTTGCCGAGGGTTAATGGGCCTTTGCCGAGGGCCTCAGGCCCTCGGCAAAGAGGCCGTCTCCAGTAGTGTTCCTAGTAACAGTACTCTGCACATTTTATCCGGTGACCACTGCTCATCATTCTCAGTCCGTCTATCTCCAAGCCACATTAAATTGGGGTGCATTGGCGTCTCATGCATGCATGTGATGAATGGGTGCACAAGTATTATTGATGCACTCTGGACAAGAGTAAGAGTGTAAATCGGAGTGCCGTCAGTCTCTTTATCCACTTGGAACTTTCAATGAAGCCAAATGCTACTCAAGATAGCAAACACTAGCTCGTCAATAGAGCAACACTAGGTTTTCTAGGTACAAACAAAGAAAACCATTGGTGATGTACCTTTAATTTCAAGTGAACAAGTAAGCGATCTTCAAGTCTAAAAATGCAAAGCAATTGACCATAGAATCAAAAAACAGCCCTACAAAATTTCTATTCAGAAAACTAAAACATAATTTATTGCTAAATATTGAATGTGTTTTTAGAGCCTGTCAGCCTGCTGAAGTCGCTATACAGTTGCGAACTGGTACAGAGGTGATACAGTAGGGTTTAAACATGAACCGGGTTGTGTTACATGGTCTTGCGCAGCTCTCTGTGTTATAACCGGTAGTGATGGTCTCTTATGGCACCACAACCAGTCTGCAGAATAAACCCATTATGACGACTGGCAGTATCACAACCCATTTGTGGCATCTAGTATAGACATTTGGTCAGGCAAGCACAGCCATAAAACCAGTGTAGATGTGGCGGATGTAATCATCATTTCTGTTGTAATGTTTACTTATATTTTTTCCTTGTAGTCTTGTCTCGTTAAAAATTAAACTACCCAGAAGCTCTCATGTTCTTGTTCAATAGTACTCTTCATTGGGCTGTTTGGTACACCTTATAAGTTGGTTTTGGCCAAAATCTGCAAATAAATTCAAACGACACCTTTTTTGCAGCTATCAGCACACCCTAGGATGCACAAACAACCCTCGTTTTATTGGGGGCCCTTCATCCAATTCTATATAATAATAGCTAGCACTCATCCATTCTGTAATTCTCAGTATCCACTAACCAGTGACACTAGTTGCCAGACAAATTTTGGCCACCAAAAGCAGGAGAAAGAGAGGGCTTTTATTGAAGTAATATATAGCTACACATATAGGTAGTTTATGGGTTGCTAAATGAGTTCTTGCTCGTCCAGAGAGGTGTGCAAATACACTTTTGAGAATGGGTGGCATCTATGGAAGTGCTCTAACATTATCCCCCAGTGCATGTGGTGTATCATTGGAGCATCGTCTTGAAACTGATGACATACAAATGCATCTGAGATTGTTGCAGCTCAGTTGGGAATGCATATGGTGCATGGATCAGCGAACGACCTGGTGCCTACTTCTATGTGGCACAGTGTGTGCACCTCTTCCGCGTAGCAGGACTATGAGCTCCACAAACTGGCATGCAAAATGACCATGGCCAAACCACACTTGGCCCTTGTAACAACTATATTGCACCTGGGTGGGAGCAAGGAAAGATCAATAACCATTGTCATGCATATCAGTGGCATGTAAAATATTAATCATTATTTATATGTATGGTGGGCCCTACATTTTCAATTAATTAATCAGGTGGGTTCAAACTAATCTAGTGTTTTTTCTAAAAAACTAATATAGTGCTACTTTATTTTTACCCACTCTATATTGTGCACGGGCAGGTGTCTCTTAAAAGTCTGGACATATAGACAATGCAGCTGGGTCCTTGATGAAATCACCATGGTCTTCCACATCACCAACCCAAAACACTCTGGAACTAAGGAGCATAAAACGCAGAGACCTCATCCGCCTCCTCCCAGTTTTCACTCTCGGTATTCGAAACCATCTAGCCACCACATCTCCCTCTATTTTCTTCGTCGCATAGCCGTTACTGATGACTTCACCACCTGCCGTGACCTTGGTCGTCAGATTAAATGTGAATGAGTGGCACCGAGGAATGACAACTGGCAAGATATCCAGATTGATTCACCATTTCCTAGTTCACATCAGGCAAATGAGCACAGATAGGCAGTGTGGCCTGTGACCTTAACTAGCATCTTGCACAGGCATCAGCAGGGAAGTCGGTAACGTACGGATCTCTCATAGTTGGAGATTGTATATGTTGACTATAGCCCAAACCATTTACAATTATGGACGCTCGAACTGCAAACCAGACAACCCATGCAACCCACCTCTAAGTTTTGTTGGATCGGGTCAGCGTGTTGCTGGTTTCTAACAAAACAATGAGCGTAACTATCTTCTCTTATAGATCTTATATGATCATCTTATTACTCCTTAGTTTTTCAAAATGGATTAGCGCTATTATTAATATATGGTAACCATCATGTCCTAACAACCTAAATAGTGGGTAAGCACTTTAATGGGAACATGCCTGCTTTTAATTTTGTCACTTAGTTTACTTGATTCAAGCATGGGCATGGCTAGCGCCCGGACCTTCGGACGCTAGCCCCGGTCGGGACGCCCGTGCCTACACCCATTCAACTGCTGCGCCTGCACACCCGCCCCCGCATGCCGCACACAACTTCTGCACGCTCGCCCCCACATGCTGGTGCATGTACACATGCAGTTGGCGCATGCAGGTGGAGCCCACCCACGCCCGCTTCGCTTGCCCCACACGTGGGGACCGCTGTAACACCCTAAAATTTGCATAATTTTAAAATAGGAAAAAATGATTTAATTATGCATTTTTGTGAGCATTTGAAATTAGAAAAATAATAACTTTGTTATAATTAAAATCAAATATAGGTCCACATACATGTCTATGCATTCACGCTGCTGCATATTATTTTTGAATTGTGAGATTTGAAATCAAACTTCAAATTTATTTGAATTCGCATTTGAAAATTTGGTTTGGAAAATTAAAAAAGAAAAAGGAAAAGGATTTTTCCTCCCTCCCCTCTATTTTGGCTCGTTGGCCCAGGCACTGGCCCAGTTCCGCCCGCGCGGCTCCCGCTTCCCCGCAGGCCCAGCCGTTCCTGCTCTTGGGCCGCCCCGCCTCACTCCTGCTTCTCCGCAGCCAGCGGCCCAGCTTCGCCTGCGCCCCTCCTTCCCCTTCTCTCTCGCTGACATCGTGGCCCGCGTCTCCTATCTTGCTGACAGCCCGGGCCTGCTCGTCAGATGCATCTCTTCCTCCAGCTCATGTCCGAGTAGGACACTGCCGTGGCCACCGTGACCACCTCCTCTACGCCGCGCCTTGCCATGCTGCCCAAGCCGAATCGCCCTTAAATAGCAGCCGCCCGTGCCCGCGCCGTTTCTCTATCAAAGCTGAGCAAGCTGCAGCCACCCCGTGCCCTAAAACAGCGCCGCCGCAAGCTCAGAGATCCGCCGCTACCATCGGTTTGTCGCGCCTCTTCTTCTCCGCCTCTGCGACTGCCTTGCCGAGTGTCCAAGCAAGGTAAGCAAGCCCCGGTACCCGTTTTTCCTTCTTCCTCGTTTTCTACCGCCGGTGCCGTGTCGTCGATGTTACTCCGGCAGGCTCGAGCCGCCCCATCTAGCACCGCGTCACCCCCGGGCCATCTCTGCCGCCCTAGTCCCCTCCATCGTGTTTGACTCATTCTCCTCTTGCTCCCTGACCTCCTCCCGAGCCAAACGGTGGCCAGAGTCACTGATTCGCCCAACTCCGACGAGGTCCCGTCAATGGCGCCGTCGCCTGGACTCGCCGCCAGTCTTACCGTCCACTCTCTCTCTCTAGATTGTTTTCAACCGTACGATTCAAAATCTAGAGCCGATATTAGAAGATACCCCTTCGCCGCTCATTTTGCAAAAATGCCCTTACAATTATTTGGATCTTAACCCGACATCCCTAAACTTTTGTTAAAGAGCCCCTGCCTTTTGTTCAAATTGTGGCCGCAGTCCTTATTTCGGTTTAAAATCAGATTTTAATTATTTTAAATTCGAAAATCAAGTTTTATCTATTTACAAGATTGCCACTACCTTCTGTAGACCATAAAATCTTAGTTTTAACTCCGATTTCATCCGTTCAACTTGCATTAGGTTCGTAATTCCATAATCTATATGTTCATACTATTGTTAAGTATGTTTTTACCTTTTAAAATTCGACGTTAGATTTAATCTATTATTTTACTAAAGGAAATCTTGTTTAATTCATAACTTCTTTGTTTTAGCTCTGATTTTTGTGATCTTCGTGTCTATGTGTTCATAGTGAGACATAGATTCGTTTTACAAACTTTTCATCTTGATTTTATGCTAATTGGTGTACTGTTCTAATCTATAGCTTTTATTTGCTATGCATGATTGCTTCTAGATGCTTGTATGCTGCTATGATTATCGAGTATAGACAGTGAGCAATTTGTGGGTCAACAAATGTACTACTTTGACGAGCAGGATCAGCAGGAGCTTTTTGTCCAAGGCAAGTATAGCATGGGATCATCCTTGTTTCCTATTCACCTTAATACATTTAATTCATGTCGCATGTGTCACCTTGATAGTTATTCCCTAGAATTGAACTTATACCTTGTCACCTACGGGATATGCATTGGGTAGCTTTGCTAGTGCTCAATTAAACCATGATCTTGTAACTTGACTAATGGTATATGCAATAAACATTAAAATATGACTCTTTAGCAACTTGGAAATAGGGGGCTAGAGTGTTTAGCTACTTTCTAAATGCTTCAGATTCCACTCCTTAAGGACTTATATGTAAATGATCATCTAGGACTTACAGTACAGCTATGAGGGCTATATGGCTCTGGCTTGAGCTCAGTATGAGGACCTTTTGTAGCTTGTTAGTGGTTACCTTTATTGGCGTAAGAATGGCTTGTCGAATCGGGCATAGTGCGGCCTCTGTCCCCATGAGTATAGGTTGCGCGTCAATGTGCCATTGGGAAGGGGGGCTCTACATCTGTTTGTCGAGTGAATCTAATGGCCCTGACTTGTTAGATGAACCTTTGAAAGGCTTCATAGTGAACCCTGCCGACCTTCCTTGGTAGTGGGTTAAGAGGCTCGCGTCCTCGGGGTGAAAGGGTAAATCATGACTCATAGTGAAAGTGTACAACCTCTATAGAGTGTAAAACTGGTATATCAGCCGTGCTCATGGTCACGAGCGGCCTTGGAACCCTTATGGAATAGATGATCACTAAGAATTATCCGTTTATGCTATTCATTAATCATGTTTACATTGATCATGTGTTTTACTTTGGGATTGAAACAACTTGTTGCTACTCTTATGCTAAAATTGTGACAATTAAAAGCTGAATGCTGTTAAACCTGTGTCAAGCCTTTTGATCCTCTTGAACCCCGTGTTACACTTGTTGAGTACGACACGTACTTATGCTTGTTTATTTTCATTATTTGGATAAAAATCCCGGATGGGTAACAGATGGCTATGGTAATGATTACTTCCCTGAGGAATACTAGACTTGTGATTAACCAGTTGACGTCTGTGTGATTTGGAGCTTCCGCGAGAGATTTATCTTTATATTTTCGCAATATTTATGTGAAGACTTGTCTTATTATTCGTGATCTAATAAACATTTGTGATGATACTATTTATAATTTGTCGGCTTATGTGTGTGACTGGTCTCTGGGCGCATATAAGATTTTGCATCCCATTTTATCCTTAAATCGGGTGTGACAGATTGGTATCAGAGTCGTGTTGACTGTGGGACGCAAGCCTAGTTAGCAATGGTCGTTTTAGCCTCTTTTGCTTCACTCACTTTATGTTTCCCATCTCACTCTTGTTATTTGCTAAATTTTATGCTTTTTTTGCCACACTTTGTTGTGAAAATTATTGCTTCAAGTCTGACTAAATCTAATTCTGTACATGTCTCGTGCGAATAAGACCACTTGCATCAGCACTAGAGGCTACTACCCACCTTGTGGCTTGTATGAGTCCATGGAGCCAAGTGAGGAGGAGGAACACCATGAGCAAGAAGTTGACTCACCAGCACCTGCACCTACGCCTGAGCCATTCCAGGAAGAGCCTGAAGAAGAAGAACCCAGAGAAGTGGAGGTCATTGTAATGTCTGATGATGAGGAGGAGGAGGACGTCATTCAAGAGGATGATCCAATCCCTTCCCTGGGATGGACTACAAAGATCTTGTACAAGTCGAGGTGCAAATCCTCCATCTTGCATCACCGACTTATGGGGATTCTTCAGACCTACTACACTGATTGGGATGCAGCTATGGAGTATGTCTGCACCGAGCGTACACATCCTCTGGAGGACACTTATTGGAAGACCAGGATGTGCATCTCCATCAGGGACGAATAGAAGGAAGCATACCAGCTGGACTCAAACTATGCGCATCACTCTCATTGTGCCACCATGGAGGATAGCATAGAAGATGCAGCCGTTGTAGCTTGCATGGGTCTCCGTGGTCGTCGCTTAGATGATATGAAGGAGGATCAATATCGCTTCCTCCCTCGCCAACACCCTGACCTGGGATGGGCAATAATGGACCCGAAGGCACGGATCCCACTACTCAAGGGATGGTGAACTATACCTATGAATTACTAGACAAGAATCGACGGCTGGAAGATCAATTGAAGGCACAGGAGATGACCCTTAAGAGATATCGACAAGTGGTAGACGAGCAAAGGGTGTGCCTCAACCTACCAAGGATTTATGAGGACCTTCCCCATAAATTTCACCCATAGGAGTCCTTTTTATGTAATAAGACGTTAGTAGAACGGGTCAAATTGAGTCAAGTCGAGTCTAGAAGTGCGGTGTGCACTTTGGTGTGACTAGTTGATTTATTATTATGTTTATGTATGAGTTGGATTTTTGTAATGAGTGCTAGAACTTTGTGGGCATATCCGCAAGTTCCATAGTTAAGAATATTAAAGTTTGAGTCAATAAATAAATAGTTGGGTTTGGTACATCATGTTCTCTCGGATCTATTTTTCGGAGCAGTCTGCCCTTATCTCAATACCAATCTAAATATACTCAACCAAAAATTATGAATTTTTTATGGGAGCAACTACACTTAAGTATATTTCCAATTCATCTAGAATCACCCCTATACATGATCTGGTTTGTGAGATATGGCTGTTTCAAATTAAAGTTTCTACGCAGTCTAGAATCTATAACAGTTTGAGTTGTGTCCTATTTTTGCTTCACATAACGATAGAATCTGGGCATGTGTTCTGAATAAAAGTTGTAGATAATTTTTGGAACTCGAGATATGATTGTTTTACCAATCTGCTGATATTGGAACTCGTCTAGAAAATTTTTAGAATGTGTTCTAACTTGGAAATCTCTAAATTTTGAATATTTATGTTGGATGTCAGATGTCTAGAAGAGGAAGAGGCCGAGGTCATGGGGGTGTTCCCCCACATCCACCATCACCACCGCCACCAACAATTGAGCATCTTTTGGTAGTGCAGACACAGCTTATGCAAGCTCTGGCGCATAATCAGCAGAATCAACCAATTGGTGGAGCACCACGTGACAAAGCGTGGTGAATTCTTGAAGGGCCGTCCTCCAGTGTTTTCTCATGCCACTGATCCACTAGAAGCAGATGATTGGCTTCGTGCAATGGAAAAGCAACTTAACATAGCGCAGTGTGATGACCAGCAGAAGGTGTTGTACGCATTAGGACAACTTCAGGGAAAAGCCTAAGACTGGTGGGAGGCATTCGAGTATGGACTTTCCGCTAATGCTCCTCCTGTCACCTGGCAGAAGTTTAGAGAGAATTTTAGATCCTACCACATACCTGAAGGACTGATAGAGCTTAAACAGGAGGAATTCAGAGCTTGGATGCAGTGATCTATGTCCATAGCTGAGTATCGTGACAAGTTTGCTCAGTTGTCATGTTACGCTCCAAATGAGGTGGCAGTTGATGCTGATAAGCAACGCCATTTTCTCAAGGGTTTGTATGATGGTCTGCAACTCTAGCTTATGTCCAATACATACCCCAATTTCCAGACGCTGGTGAATCGCGCTATTGTTATTGATAATAAGCGCAAAGAGATGGAGGCCAACAAGAGGAGGCTTCGGGGATAGGCCTCTAGGAGTAACACCCATCCATGCACCAACTCTCAGCAAGGTTTCTAGCAGAGGTACCAGGGACCACCCAATTAGGGGAATCATGGTCAGTATCCTCAGCGCAACCCGAACTAGCAACGCCCATCGTATTAGCAGCAGAATGGCAATCAACGTTCCAAGCAGCAGGGTGGCCAGTAGACACTGTGACCGGGAGCGCCTAACAACACTTCCATGAAGACCAGTGCCCCTAGCACTCCCAACAAATGTTTCCGTTGTGATAAAGAGGGTCACCTGTCTTATAATTGCCCTGAGAAGCCAAACCAGCAGACCCCACAGAGGCAGAATAGCTATCAGAAGCCAGCACCCAACATAGGCAAGGTGAATCATGTGTCTACAAAGACGGCGCTTGCGGAACCAAAAGTCATGCTCGGTACGTTCGATGTCAACTCAACTCCTGCCACAGTTCTTTTTGATTCTGGAGCTTCGCATTCATTCATATCACAAGCATTTGTTAGGACGCATAGCATACCCTTATGTGCCATGCCAAATCCCATATTAGTAAACTCACCAGGAGGTAGTATGCAAGCTTCTTATCATTGTCTTCCAACTAGTCTATCCTTAAGGGGGGTAGAGTTTAAAGTGAGCCCCATTGTGTTCAGAACATCTGGTATTGATGTGATTCTGGGTATGGACTGGATGAAGCAAAACCAGGTAGTCATTCAGTGTCAAGAGAAGGTAGTTATTGTGACCGCACCAAATGGGGATAGAATCAGTGTCGTTGTTGTAGTACAAGCACAACCGACAGCTACAGTGAACCAGCTTGATGATCACATCAACAAAGAGGACCCAGTAGTGGATGAGTTTTTGGATGTGTTCCCTGATGACTTGTCAGGTATGCCACCTGACCGTGACATTAAGTTTATTATTGAATTATTACCTAGAACTGCACCTATAGCTAAGCGTCCATATAGAATGGGGGTTAATGAACTAGAAAAACTTAAGAAACAAATAAAGGAGTTATAGGAGAAAGGTTTCATTCGTCCTAGTTCGTCACCTTGGGGAGCACCAGTTATATTTGTTGACAAGAAGGATGGTACCCAAAGGATGTGTGTTGATTATCGGTCACTAAATGAGGTTACTATCAAGAACAAGTACCCGCTATCTAGAATTGATGACTTGTTTGATCAGTTGAGAGGTGCTTGTATTTTCTCTAAGATTGATCTTCATTCTGGTTATCATCAATTGAAGATTCATGCAACTGACATACCCAATACAGCTTTTAGTATGAGGTATGGTTTGTATGAGTACACCGTTATGTCCTTTGGTTTGACCAATGCATCTGTATACTTTATGTATTTGATGAATAAGGTGTTCATGGAGTTTTTGGATAAGTTTGTGGTGGTATTTATTGATGATATATTGGTATTCTCCAAAATGGAAGAAGAGAATGCTAAACATCTAAAGTTGGTCTTGCAAAAGCTCAGAGAACACAAGTTGTATGCTAAGCGAAGCAAGTGTGAGTTTTGGTTGAAGGCAGTTTCTTTCCTAGGCCATGTCGTCTCTAATTGTTGTAACATGGCTTTGGCGGGTGGCGAAGGCCCCTGGCAGCGGGGTGTCGCCAAGGCGTCTTCAAGCGTCTTGGGGTGGAGACCAGGCGCTGACTAGGAAATTTCCCGACCATGCTCGAGGGGTCATCGCAGACTCCGCCAAGGCCAGGCACGCATCCCGCCGACCGCTCAAGCGGGAGTCTCCGGTATTACGGGCGGAGGCAGCCTTATCTCTAAACTAATCAAACAAACGATCTTGCCTAAGTGTGCGTAGGTACTCAAGCGCAGGCGCTCGTGGTCCGCGCAAGCGCGCCAGCATGGCCCCTGCGCGGCCGGGCGGAGACCTATGGATGATGTCTCCGCCCAAACCGGCGGGGACCCTCCAAGGCGATGGCGCGCCCCTGAGGGCGGAGGCCTGCGGCCGGGCGGAGACCTGCTGGTGATGCCTCCGCCCGGACCAGTGGGGACTCTCTAAGGCAACGGCATGCCCCTGAACATGGAGGCCGGCAGCGAGAACCATGGCCCCCACGCAGCCGGGCGGAGACCCACAGAGAACGTCTCCGACCGTCCGGTGGAGGCCCGCCAAGGGAGCGGCGCGCCGTGGGAGATGAAGGCCAGCGCCGGGGACCCAGGCCTTTGGGCCGAAGACCAAGCTACAGTGGGCCGACTGCTCATGGAAGCCCATTACTTGGAAACGGTGTGGCAGGACTGCCCCGCGAACAAGAGGCTAGCGGCAGAATATTCCAGGAATGTACTGTAGCAGTTGAGGGGCATTGTAATAAATTCCGTTATGTGGTAGTCGAGTCCTATAAATAGGGGACACTTGTAACCATGGAGGTTGGTTGGTGAACGAGTTAATGAAACCATAGTTTTCCGCATCATTCCCTTACTCACCACTATCCCCCCTGTCGTTCGTATCCTGAGCCTCCGCCCGAGGCCGATCGTCAGACGGACGGAGGCCTCGGTCTACGCCACGCTGGTTGAAACCACTAGTTTCAACATTGGCGTCCACTGTGGTTGAGCCAAGGCAAACCAACAATGGCAGGGAAAAGAAAGACCACCACCAAAGCAGCAGCGACACAGGTCAATGAGGAAGGCCTAGGCGCAACATTTGTAGCGCCTACGCAACCTCACCAGCAAAGGATGACACCAGAGCAGACACCCAGGGTCAACCACCGGAACCCCAAGACCAAGAGATTCAAGATCCGGAGGCCCAACCAAACTCAGCCACAGCACCCGAGCAAGAACTGCAGCAGTTGCAAGCACAGTTGCAAAGAGCGCAACAAGAGAGGGGTAGAATGGCAACAGCATTCGTAGCTAATCAGTAAGCTATTCAAGCGTCATCACAAGCAGCAGAAATAAGGCAGCAGTTGGCAGTCCTACATGCTGAGATGCTAAGTATGCAGCATGTAGTACCAAGGATAGCATGGTAGGTGCCGTCGAAGTCAGCGACCACGAAGTTGACGTAGTCGGTGCGGAAGTGGTCTGAGGTACCAAATTGCACAGGTAGCGTGATCTGCCCAAGAGGTGTGGAGCTCTATCCGAGGAGAACACCCTAGAACTGTGCCTCGTATGGCTTGAGATCAGCCTGGGTTATCTTCAGGGCTGGCAAACTATTCTTGAACAGTATATCGATGGAACTGTCGCCGTCAATCAGCACTCTGTGGAACTGAACCTTGTTGATACAAGGATCGAGAACCAGAGGAAAACGCCCTGGCTCAGGTATCGCAGCCCATTGGTCCTTTCTACTGAAGGAGATCTCGCGGTGAGACCAAGGAGGGAGCCACGGATCGGCGATGAGGTTGTCAGCGTTGGCCACATTCAAGCAAGCGCGGGCGAGCAGCTTGTGTTCTTGTTTGGTCTCGATGGACACTTTGCCTCCAATGATGGTGTGGATGCGATCGGTTGGCTTGACGTACTTGTGACGGGGATCTACGTCTTCATCGTCGTTGTCCTCGTTATGCTGCTCCCCTGCGTCGTTAGGCTTGTCGGATGTATCCGGAGCCTGTTGGCGTGTGTAGATAGATTTGAGGACACGGCAATTCTCCATGGTATGGTTTGACTTGGGATGGAGCTGGTAGGGTCCTTTTAATGCTTTGGATTAGTCTTCTTCGTAGTTGCGACGTTCGCCACCTTTTTTAACGGTGTTGACCTCGCCGTCGTCTTCTGAGCATGCTTGCCCCTGTAATCGTCACGGTGATTACGCCACTGATTACGGTGATCGTAGTGGTCGCGAGAATCGTTGCGCTGGTTGTGGCGATCAAAATTGTCATTCCGACCATGGTTGCCGCGGTAGTCGTCGCAGTGTGGGGGTGGTTGGAGCGTGGAACCCTTGCTGCTGCTTCGATGATTATCTTTTTAGCATCATCGGCATCCGCATATTTTTAGCAGTGGCCAGGAGCGCTGTGACTGATTCGGATCTCTTGCGGAGGAGCTTGTCCCTTAGGGTATCATGGAAGCGGATACCAGTGATGAAAGCCTCGATTGCCTCATTGTTAGAGATTGATAGGACCTTGATGCGCATCTCCGAGAAGCGTTAGACGTACTCGCGCAGTGGCTCATCTTTACGATCTCGAATCCGCTGCAGATCATATTTGTTGCCGGGTTGCTCGTAAGTAGCAATGAAGTTGTCGATGAATGCTTGCTTGAGCTCTTGCCAAGAATCAAAGTAGTTTGCCGGTATGCTGACCAGCCATTGGTGGCCTACATGGCCGACGGCGACTAGGAAGTAATTAGACATGATGTGCTCATCAGCCATGGTGGATCTGCATGCAGTTTCGTAGAGCATGACCCATAATTCGGGGTTCTCCTTGCCGTTGTACTTTTGAAGTTTTTCGAGCTTGAAGTTCTTGGGCCATATGACCTGGCGAAGGTGTGGAGTAAACTGCTTCAAACCCGGAGGGCCGTGGGTAGTATCATATTCCATATGGCGATAGCTTTCGTGGGATGCACGATCGTTGGCTCTTTGGTTAATGTGATCACACAGATCGCCTTCTCTGAGGTAATGGCGGAGATCGTTATTGCCATCACGGTGATCCCGGTTGCCACCTTGGTTAACCCTGCGACCGCGGTTATCACGGCAATTATCGTGGTTGTCTCGGCGGTTGTCGTCCCAGTAGTCGTGGCGGTTGTCGTCCCAATAGTCACGGCGGTTGTCGTCTCGACCACCATCATGGCCACCGTTTCCACCTTGACGGTTGTCTGATGGGTCGTTGTTGCGCGAGCCACGTTGGTTGGGTGGCTGTGAGCGACTTGAGTACTGGCGGCTGTGGCTTGATTCGACTGAGATGGATGTAGCCCGAGCTTGATTTACAATCTCTGTGGTCTAGGCCATAGCAGCCGTCAGGTAAGCTTGTATATCATCACGAACTGCCTGGGTTTCTGGGGTTTTGGGTAGTCATTGCATTGTCGCCATAGCAACCACTACGTTGGTGCTTGGGGTCTTGAAGACCTGCTTGTCCCCCGCCCTGTCAAAGGCATTGTTAAGGTCGCACGGCTAGACCCTTATGCGTTGTGCCTCCTCTTTTGCCTTGGCTTTGATTTGTTGGCGATTAAACCGGTCAATATTGCGTGCTTCGCGTGCTAGCCTTTTTTGTTCTATTTCGCCAACTATCGGTGGTTCATCATTACTGACAATATTGATCAAGTCTCCTCACCTTGGTGGGAAGGATTGGAATCGTGGGTACCTCGGGGCGTGGTCTGGGATATCCAGATCGTATTCAACGCCTTCATTGTCATGATGCTAGAGCTTGGTGTGGACGGAGCCATTAGATGCGATGCCGGACGAGGAGCTTGAGCCACCCTCTTGAACTATGTGGACCGATCCTTCTTGATAATCCTCAATCCGGACCATGTTGACGAAGTTGCGCAGGCCGTAGGGCTGGACCTGGTAGTTCTCCATCGAGGCTTCATACTCGGAGAGCCGGAGACCCGTCGCGGGGGCTGGCCAGCGATGAACAGAGCGCCCTTCAGGAGTAGATGTGACCACAAGATCCATACCGAGTCATGTAGGATGACTGGCCCGAGCTGGTCAGGTAGATCTGTTGTGGGTAGCGGTTACCTGCTCATTAGGTTAACTTTGAATTGAACTTACCAGAGCTAGGGTTTCAGCAAGTTTGGTGCCGACCTGATCGATGGAGTCGAGCAGGTCGGTGTTGTCGATCTGCCTCCCTTTGTAGAGAGGAAGCGGACGACGGGTTGTTGGCGTGGCTGAAGACGATGCTAGCGTGGCCGAAGCCAGATCCACCGTGGTCGGAGCCATAGCCGATGCAGATGAAGCAGTGGTCGACGCAAATTGAATCCGCGCCTCCTCCGTGGTCATGGCGATGTAGTCGTCGGAGCCAGTGGTCCAGGTGATCTGGCCGATGGTGAGCGTGAGGCCATTCGGCACAACCATGGAACCGGGGATAATGACCATCTTGTTCGTTTGGAGAGCAGTACGCACACCCCCTACCTGGCACGCCACTGTCGACGAAATATGGTCGGCAGTCTACCTAGGGGTATGCCCAAGGTAGTAGATTATCGGCAGACAGATGCGCAAGCTACAAACAAGATGGTGACGCAAGACAAACACGAGGTTTTATCTAGGTTCGGCCGCTGTGAAGGCGTAATACCTACGTCCTGCGTCTGATTGTATTGTTGTATGTCAATGAGAGATATTTTTTAGAGGGGTCCCCTGCCCGCCTTATATAGTCCAGGGGCAGGGTTACACATCTGGAAACTAATCCTAACCAGTTACAATTGCCATAGGTAGCCGAATAAGGATTCCTATTCTAACCGACCAGGATCTTGCTTGATCTCCAAATCTGCCTTGATTCCTTGCGCGGGACTCCGAACAGATTGGTCGGGCCGCACGTCGTCTTCTAGTGGGCCAGACCCCCTGGTCCGGGCCGGCCCAAGCCTAGCCGTAAGGGTATAGGGGTTAATACCCCCACGGACTCCATTTTCAAAGGCCATCTACAATGTAGAATGCCGTGGAAATGCAATTTTTCCAGTAGCACACTACCCCAGTTTTCGACATCACTGCCGATTCAAAATCCCCCTTCACTATCGGATTTTGAACTGGCAGTGGCATACGGGCAGTGATGAGGGGTTGACATCACTGCCGGTTCTTATGAACCAACACTGATGTGGTTTTTAGGAAATCCAAAAAACTGGCCGAAAAATAAGGAATTGTTTTAATTTCAGGACAGGCCCCATTGGACAGCCACACGGTCGCGCATCGCAAGTCACAAGTCACGTGATTTTTCACGTGAAAAACACACGCTTCGCGGCCACCGGCGTTGACCTCCTACTTTGTGTCTTCAGCCCCTAACCACCCCACCTGCAAGTTGGTTGTGTCCGAACGAGATTTTCGTCCTAGCCATTTTATGTTCATCTGATTTTAAAGTATTTGGAACCCTAAAGGAATTCAAATGAAAAAGTTGTTGACTACAGAGTTTTATAACTTTTTGACATCTAAAACTTTTATTTTGGCAGTTTCTCCATCCGAGGTCGTTTACAAAATTTAAATTTCAAACTTAAGAGATTCAAACGTAGTTTTCCATGAGAGATGATTTCAAATAAAAAAGTTATCAACTACAAAGTTTCATAACTTTTTGAGATCTATGACTTACATGTTTGCTGTTTGTCCATCCGAGGTCATTTAAAAAAAATCAAATTACAAATTTTTGGAAATTCAAACATAGTTTTTCTTGGCAAGTTGATTTCAAATAAAAAAGTTGTCGACTACAAAGTTTCATAACTTTTTAAGATCTACAACTTTTATTTTGGTAGTTTCTCCATCTGAGATCATTTATAAAATTTGAATTTCAAATTTTAGAAATTCAACGTAGTTTTCCTTGACAAGATGATTTCAAATCAAAAAGTTGTCAACTACAGAGTTTCATAACTTTCTGAGATCTACAACTTTTAATTTGGTCATTTCTTCATCTGATAAAGTGGTAGTGATATTGTTCACAAAATTTTCATATCCCTCTTATAGTTTATGGGATATGTTCTACAACTTCTATGACTTTTTCAGCTGAAATCATTTTGTGTTCCAAAATAACGTTTGAAGGTGCCATTTTTTGAAATTCAAAATTCAAATAGATAAAACACAGTCACATGAAAACATGGATAAAATAATAGTTGTAAGAGCACAATAAATTGATAGAGCATAATTTTAGAATTTTTTTGGAAAAATGATCAAATTTGAAGTTAGTACGAGGGAGAAAGACTAGTTACAAGTTTTATCCAGAGATTAAAAAGAGAATTCAGAGTTATTCAACAATTTCAAAATTTAATTTTAAACAATATTTTCAAGTAGTAAATAATTTCAAATGAAAAAATTGTCAACTACAAAGTTCCATAACTTTACGAGATCTACAACTTTTGTTTTGGGCGTTTCTCCATCCGAGGTCGTATGAAAAATTCAAATTTTTAATTTTAGAAATCAAACGTAATTTTCGTTAGGTAGATGATTTCAAATGAAAATATTTGGACTTCGAAACTATCTCAAATTAAAAAAGTTTCAACTACAAAGTTGCAGATCTCATCGAGTACTACAACTTTGATATAAAATTCGTCTTCATCGGTCATCATATGAGAAAATTATAAAATTTTCTTGCAGCATATCACTGTCGGTTCAAGCCACGAACAGACAGTGATAGTATCAGTGTCAGTTCTCACTGTCAGTTCTTGGCTAAAATCGGCAGTGATGACACAATATCACTGTTGGTTCTTGACTAAAATCGACAGTGATATGAACCGACAGTGAAGACCTGAATATCAATGTCCGTTGATCCTATTACTGTTGGTTTTAGGCAAAAACCAGCAATGATAGTTCTTAAAATCCGGTCATGATGAGGTCGGCAGTGATGTCCAATTCTGTACTACTGGCAGCTGGTAACAGGGTCAATTCATTTGGTTTTCATTGGTGGCTGAAAATCATAATAAACTCTGAAAAATCAGGGCACTACCTTTTTCATGAGCATTTTACCTATATGGCCCTGGAAAAAATGCATCTTCCTTGTATGGTTAAAAGTATAACTTACCTATATGGCCCTGAAACAAAATTTTCTTCCTTCTGTGGCCTTCCATCCATTTTTGGCACCTGACGGTGTTAAATCTATGGTAAAATGATCACTATACCCCTGGCCGAAAAAAATAAAATACCGAGTTTTGTTTGTTTGTTATACATATGGAGTAATATTACGCAAGTAAGTTCACATATAACAATACGTAATAAGACACATAATCAAGTACACAAATATATTGCAATAATAAAGTGAGCTAATCAAATGCATTAAAATTTGCAGAAATGGCATATAAACACTGGGCCAGGAATATGAAGAGCGAGCCGTGGCCAACTTAAAACTTCGATCATTTCTATTTGATCGAGAGGATAAAAAAGAGATGTGATATATCTCTAATAATAGTCTAAATTATCTACAAATCTCATATATTCATCTCTACTCAACTACGGCCCATCAGTACAGTTTAGCATTAAGCATGCAAAATGGACAGTGTCGTCAAAGAGGACAAACAGCTTCTTGCCAAAAATTTCCTATCCGCGGAACTTGGTAGTGCTTTTATGGCCCCCCAAACCTATCAAAATGTGGACCGATAAGAACAACCAGATGATTTAAGATGGTTCCATGGAATTTGTGACAAGTAAATAATCTAAAGTTTGCTGAGTGCAGACATAGTTCATTTATCAGATGATGCTTGCTACATTCCTCTTAATACACGAATATATAATACTGAACTCACTGATACGCACCATACCATGAACTCTCCAAAACAATTCAATTGTACTGCAAACTTATCATCCACGGACATTGCAATTCATAGTACAAGATGGCAATTGCTGAGCACAATGGGAGTGACATGTCGACGAGGTCTGGGAGGCAGATGCAGTTGAAGTGAAGGCTCTACTGGTACTCAGTGCTCCCGCATGAACCTGTCAATGCTCGTAGAGCTGCTGACGCATTTGCCTCCTTCAAAGGATGCGTACGTGCCGGGCTGCTCGCTGGAGGTGGCAGCCGCGCCGGGCTGCTCGCAGGAGAGGCCGGACACGCCGTGCTGGCCGCTAGAGGTGGCAGCCGCGCCGGACCAGCACCGGACGCGCGCGCTTTCACGAGCCGGGCGGTGGCGCCTCCCCCACGGCGAGCAACGACGGGAGTAGGGCCGGGCGGAGCCAGATCCGGCGGATCCAGAGCCAGGGATCCCGGCCGCGATCCCTAGCCTCCGGCGGCGGCGCCGGTGCCCTCCACCATCCTCGGTGTCGTGCCCGCTCGTCGCACTACTACAGGATGGCCTTGTTGTCCCGGGCGATAACGGCCTTTAGTTCCGGTTACCGCGCCGGGACAACGATCCTAGGACTAAAGGTGGAACCTTCAGTCCCGGATCATCGAGTCGGGACTAAAGAGGGACCTTTAGTCCCAGTTGGTGTTACCAACCGGTGTTACCAACCGGGACTAAAGGCCCTCCAGCCGAGCAAACGTGGCCACACCCTTTAGTCCCGGTTGGTAACCCCAACCGGGACTAAATGTTCCTTTTCTTTTTCTTTTTTTTGTTTAATTTGTTTTCAGTTCAGTTACACATATTTGTTTAATATATAATATATTTTTATGCACGTATTCTACGCTGCTAATATAAATACACGCACGCATATAATTACATCTAATTCTCATCTCGAGCATTATTATATTCCAATAAAGTATGAAACTATATATATTATATATATATATATGTATATATACAACACTTTCATAATCTTGTTCTCGAAAATAACGATATCAATAAACATTTAATTTACATCATTTATTCCTTAGGATCAAAGTAAAACTCGCCGTTGGGATTTAGCACTTTTTCTAGAAGAAATCCTGCTATTGACTCTTGAACTGCTTTCAGATGGTCTTTTTGCATGACCCTTTGTTTCAACCATTCAGTCTTGCATTTGAAATAAAAGGAAAAGTATTAACACACACACACACATATATATATATATATTCATTTAAAAATAAATAAAAAATTGATATATACGTACTCTGAGGACATCTTCAGAAGTTCTTCTTATGTGCGCAGTGATAAATTCACAAAC
This sequence comes from Miscanthus floridulus, assembly GCF_019320115.1. Classification (NCBI taxonomy): domain Eukaryota; kingdom Viridiplantae; phylum Streptophyta; class Magnoliopsida; order Poales; family Poaceae; genus Miscanthus; species Miscanthus floridulus. Next base: position 83,485,823 of record NC_089594.1, on the reverse strand, counting down.
GTAGTATCCACACAAGTTATTACCTGGTTGCTACCGCAAACACCACTATACGAGAAGAAGATTATTCTCATCATCTCACACGTAAATTGAAGTACGATATAGTAATTAAATACGTGGGGAAGTATATATAGTACAACTTACTTGTATTTCAACTACATTTAGTGGTGCATTGCAATCCTTGCGGTGTTGCCGAATAAACTCTTTCCAAACCTTGTGCGACCAATAATGTACGATCGTTAATAAATTATGGCAAAGTCTATTTAATAATAGTTATGCGCGAGAGATCGAAATTACCTCTGGATAATGTCTATCATATCTTGGTATAGTGCCCGCTCTTTTCTCAATGAGTCCAAGATTACTAACCGACTTGAGTTTAACTCAATGACAATGAGTATCCACTGAAACCAGCATTGGTTTATACACACACGTACATGCATATAAGTTGTATTGATATTACATAAGATGTGTAGACTACTTTATTATTAACACTTACTCAAAGTTGTACGGAAAAAATATTGTTGTCTTGTCGTGCTGCTTCACGAAGAACCTCATGATATTCTTCTGTGCTTCAGATACCCACTGCTCCTTGGCAATAATACCAGTTTTGAATACAATATATGGATCAATGAAGCCAACACTGGTGTCTTGTATTCTTTAGAGCTTTGACATCTGGAATCTGTATATAAATATAAGTTACATGTGAGGATAATTATATACACGTACGCATGGAAAGTGAGTTTATTAAATAAAAGTAAGAATCACTTACAAACAAAAACAGCTAATGATTGATTTGTCCAGAGCATCCATGTGGTATAGTTGATGCAATTCTTTGAAACTAATATGTAAGATGTCATCGCCACGGAAGTAATGATGGTATCTAAATCTGACAAAGATCCACTCCTCACCCCTGCCACACGCCTGCATGTACCACTTGTTGAGCAAGTACATTTGCGTACCCAATTCATTCAGAGCCGCATGGTTGTATAGACTTTTGCCAAATTTATAAGTCTTCCAGGTATCAACTTCTAGGTTCTGGATTGGAGCTTTGCCCATCAATTGATCCAAGGTTAAACCAGTATCTTCAAAAAAACCATTAAGGTCTTGAACCGACACTTCTCCAAAGTTGTCTGGTCGATAGACTTCTATGTTGGAACCATATTCATTAGCAACAACAAGATTTTGCATTGGATGCTTCTATTGTCCGAGCTGTGGGACATCCTTCCCTGATGCTCTTTTCCTTTTCTTATCTGCATCATGTGACTTCATGAGGGAGCGGTCATAGTCTGATAGTGGCGGAGGCTTACGAAGTTCAAGCATCTTTTTTCTTGTGAGCTTCGACCTTCTGCCTCAGTAGATCTCGTGGTATGTAAAAGTATGGCTTCTCCTTAAGCTTCGCTTGTCTCTGCTTTTCGATATCTATAAAAAATCTTTCAATTTTTTTTGTCTTCTTCAGCTGCTATTTGCTCATCAGTCTTTTCAGGAAGTATTTCTTGAGAAATAACTCTTTTTTTTGGGTCTTCTTTGCCGCCGGGACCTTAGACATCTCTGTAGTGCGTCGCTGTGGAGGGGGTGGGGGCGGTGTTGGAGACCGGCGTGGAGGCGATGAGGCCGGTGTTGGAGACCGGCGTGGAGGCGTTGGAGATCGTTGTGGAGGCGGTGGGGCCGGTGTAGGAGTTGGAGATCGTTGTGGAGGCGATGGGGCCGGTGTATGAGTTGGAGATCGCCGTGGGGATGAAGTCATCTCGCCCCCCACGACGCTATGACGAGATGGGGAATGAATGATTGGGCTAGGCTGGGGGGAGACACTACTATAAAAACAAGTTGTGAGTCAATTATTTTCGAAGCCAATAGAAAATTAATGGAAAATAATATTTCATTCACTTTCATTCGTACCTAGGGTGAGGTAGGGGAAGCGGTGGCGCCCTAGGAATGATGATGAAGCATTTGCGCCGTTGAATAAATGTCTTCTCTGCTTCTCCTAGTGTCTTCTCCCCATCACCACCTTCAATGTCAAGAGGAACATTGCTGTAACCTTTAAGCACTCTATCGACCGAGACGCTAGCATATCCAGGTTGAATAACTGACCCATGGATTCTTGGTGTCTTCGTTCGGTCTATTAGAGATACAACCCCGACAGCCACCATGATTGATGCATTATTACCATCTGGAATGTGCAGCTCACATGTTGTTAGAGGCTCGGTAATGTCATCAATAGGGAAGCGCAACCCAGCGTCATCTTGAATAACTGGCAGCTCCGTGGAAGCACAACTGCTTTTCATCTGACCAACGGGGCTAATGGTGACTCCTGGCATTGATTGCGATTGCATTTGACTCATTGCTAGCTGCACTTGCCTCTTGATCTCCTCCTGTATTCTTGCCTTAAGAGATTTTTCTCGTTCATGTGATTTAAGCAATGCTTGTCGTGACTCATTAACAAATTGCTCTAATACACGGATTCGGTCTGCCTCCTCATCCTTCTTTCTCTAGCGGCTTCTGTAGGTATCCTTGTCTACTGGGAATGCTTGTAGCCATGGAACCACCCCATAGCCTCTTGTTCGACCACCGTGTTTGGGATTCTCTAGGGCATATGTCAATTCATCCTTCTCTCTGTTGGGCTTGAAAACACCACTATTAGCTTCTTCCCTAGCACGAGCTAGTCTCTGTGTTGCTCTCTCAATTTTTTGGCCAAAAATTAGCTTGCCAGTGTCTGGGTCTAGGCTTCCCCCATGAGCGCAAAATGAATTCTTCACGCGTTGAGGCCAGTTCTTCTGTATTGTTTCAGGTATGATTCCCTTAGCAGTAATCTCTGCTTCTAGGTTCTGCCACTTGGGAATAGCACTCCTATAACCACCTGATCCCATGCGATGATGGTATTACTTCTGTCGGGCATTCTGCTGATTCCTCATCACACGTTCCTTACTCTCTTAAGATGTCTTGTATTTTACGAAGTCATCCCAATGGGACTCCAACTTGACAAACGCCTTAGCATTGAAATCCGGCATATCATTCTTCAAGATAAACTTTTTATACAATGTCTTCTTCCAACTCTGGAACAATGTTGCCATCTTCTTCAATGTCCAATCCCTCACTAGCTCCTTCAAAGCATCATCTACTTGTAATGTGAAATGCTGAGTGATATCTCTCTAAGCTAGGTTCTTGTCACGATCAGATACAAAACTAACATTAGGAGCGGATATCTTCTGCTTCCATTCATGAGCACTAACTAGGATCCTAACCCTTACAATGAACCCACATCGATTGACATATGTCTGAGCATGTGGTCCCAATGGTTTGCCGGTGTCGGTGTCGAATTCTGATATTATGAAACGGCCCTCTAATGGCTTTTTTGGCCCTCGGACTTTTCTACTCTTGCCGGTGGTTGATGTAGATCCAGAGACCGGCTACATGAGTAGAAACACAATGATTAACAACAAATATACGTACGCATGCATCTATAAGAGATGATAGATAATCGAATATATCTCGCCAGTATTTTCTTGTGCGGCAATTTGTTGATCTTCAACCACCAGGATATTCAGGATATCCTCATAATCAGCAAAGTACTGACTCGTGTCATCTACATCCGCATTGGTGCCGGCGTTGATAATATCCACCATTATGTCATCATTCAAGTTATCATCCGGAGCAGCCATTTGTATCTTTAAGATAACACATAGATAGAATTACTATGGCACATAACATATATAATTACATGTGATAACACATATAGAATTACTAAATCCAATTAAATATAATAACACATAATATTTTATAAGGATAAACAATAATAAGGTATAGGCTTTGGAATCGAATAAAAAACACTTTCGATCCAAAACACATGAAAATAAGTACATGTATATATACACGTAGAATGATACGATTTTCTCTCTCTCTCAACACATAGAAATAAGTGCATATGTATATATCTCTAGATATGGATGTGATAACACATAGAATGTCTCTCTAGATACAATTTTCTCTCTCTCTCAACACATGGAAATAAGTACATGTATATATACACATAGAAATAATTAAGTACATATGTATACATATAGAATCTCTCTCTAGATATGCATATGATATAGATAGAATTACTAATAAAATATCCAAGTGATATATAGCTAGAATTACTAAAATAAAATATGCATGTGATATAGAGATTGAATTACTAATAAAATATGCATGTGTCAATTACTAAAACAAAATTAAATCTAACATATATATATAGAGAGATAGAATATAATTACTAAATCTAATTAAATATAATAACACACATATATCTAGATAGAATTAATTACTAAATCTAATTAAACCTAACATATATACATAGATAGAATTACTAAATCAAAATTAAATCTAACACATATATAGAGAGAGATAGAATAATAATTACTAAATCCAATTAAATAAAATAAACATATATACATAGATACAATTACTAAATCAAAATTAAATCTAATTAACATATATATAGAGAGATAGAATATATAATTACTAAATCCAATTAAATAAATCTAACATGAAATTAGATAAACTAGTAATAGATAACACATTTTAATCTAACATATATCAAAAACTATAATAAAAAACTATCTAAATAAAGTACTAATTAAATTTTAATACATTTAAATCTAACATATATCAAAAACTATCTAAAAAACTAACAATAAACTACTGATTAAATTTTAATACATTTTAATCTAACATATATATATCAAAAACTATCTAAAAACTATCTAAAAACTATCTAAATAAACTAGTAATTAAATTTAACATACATTTTAATGTTACATATATATCAAAAACAATCTAAAAAAACTAGAAACTTTGTAAAAAAAATATGGCCGAGAGCACATCTAGCTAGCAGGCTAGCTGGGGCGGATGGCCGGCTGGGTAGGGCGTGCTGGCCGGCCACGGGGCCGAGCTGAGCACCTCGCGCGAGGACGACGTACGGCGTGGCGCGGCAGACGAGCTCGACGGCCGCCGGGCGGGGCTCGACGACGAGGCCGGGTGGGAAGTGGTCAGCGACGGAGGGTGGGCTCGAGTGCGGTGGCGGAGACGGGATGCGGTGGAGAGATGGCACGCGATGCGGGCCGAGTGGATGGCATAGCCGGGCAGGGGTAGCCGGCTGGGTGGGGCTGGGCGACGGAGGCGAGATCGAAAAGTAGAAGATGAACAGAACAGGAACCGTTCGATATATATAGGCCGGGACTAAACGCCATTTAGTCCCGGCTGGTAAGCCGAACCAGGACTAATGGTCCAACCCTTCAGTCCCGGCTCGGCTTACCAGCCGGGACTAAAGGCTTTAGTCCCGGTTGGTGTTACCAGCCGGGACTAAAGGTATTTTTGGGTGGGCACCAAAATTGTTGCCCACCCTTTAGTCTCGGTTCCTGGCCTGGGCCGGGACTGAAGGCCTGAAAATTTTGGCAGCCCGCCAGAGTAATTGGAAAGGCCTGGGATTTTGATTTTGTTCTTCTTGTTTAATACTAGGTTAATCAATTAATTCTATAGCAACTTCAATACTTTGCAATATTTATTTTAAAAAATACTATTGATTAACTAATTATTTATTGTAAATAGGAAAATTTTGTAACCTAAAGTTTTTAATTTCTTTTATGAATATAGAATATAAATGTTACTAATGCTAAGTATTTTGTTAATGCAAAAATATATTTGTAACTTAAAATTAATAAAACTAATATTATTCGATAGGAAATTTATTATCACATTATTGTAACATCAATGTTTCAATTTTTTCTCGTTTATGACCAAAATTGACATGAAATTTTTGTTGAACCTATAAAAATAAAGAAAATGTAGTATTTTTGTTCTACAACTTTTTCAAATGAAAAAATGGCCTATATAAGGATTGTAGATCTTGATGAGTTGAACAAACTTAATATTCAAAAATTTTTAATTTGAGACAATCTAGGGTTCCGAAAACTAGTTTGTAGGCGTTGAAATTTAAAAATCACAAATTTGAACCGTCTAAACTTTCTCAAATGAAAAATTGATCAAAACAACAATTGTATATCTTGATGACCTGAACAAACTTGGTATTCAAAACTTTTCAATTTGAGACAATCTAGGCTTCCGAAAACTAGTTTGTAGGCGTCGAAATTTAAAAATCACAAATTTGAACCATCCAAACTTTCTCAAATGGAAAGTTGACCAAAACAAACATTGTAGATCTTGATGAGTTTAACAAACTTAGTATTCAAAACTTGTCAATTTGAAATCATTTAGAGTTCATAATACTAGAGTCAAAGTGTTGTTTTTTCATTTGACCAAATTTGACTTGGTCAAACTTGCTCAAATAAGACACTAAATGACCTCATATGAAAAATCTCTGAATACCAAGTTTGATCATCTCAGCAAGATCTACAATTTTTACATAGCTCATTTTCCCATTTGACAAAGTTTTATTAAACACTAGTCACAAATTCTTGAATCTCATATAGACTTTCCAAAACTATGTCACACACTTGTGAAATTTGAACTACATTTTGTTCAAACTTTCTAAAATGAAAAAATGGCCTATATAAGTATTGTAGATCTTGATGATCTGAACAAACTTGGTATTCAAAACTTTTCAATTTGAGACAATTTATGGTTCCAAAAACTAGTTGTAGGCGTTGAAATTTAAAAATCACAAATTTGAACTGTCCAAACTTTCTCAAATGGAAAGTTGACCAAAACAACAATTGTAGATATTGATGAGTTTAACAAACTTGGTATTCAAACCTTTTCAATTTGAAGTCATTTATAGTTCATAATACTAGAGTTAAAGTGTTGTTTTTTCATCTGACCAAATTTGACTTGGTCAAACTTGCTCAAATGAGACACTAAATGACCTCAGATGAAAAAACTTTGAATACCAAGTTTGATCATCTCTACAAGATCTACAATTGTTACATAGCTCATTTTCCCATTTGAGAAAGTTTTATCAAACACTAGTCATAAATTCTTGAATATCATATAGACTTTCTGAAACTATGTCACACACTTGTGAAATTTGAAACATATATTAAACATATTACAATGTGAAGTCATAACATATTACATAATATCTGTCTCTAAAACATAATATATTAAACATGCATCGTTGTATCATGCAGGCACAATAGTGAATTTCTTCTTGACGTATGACCCTTGGTTATGATTTTGTTGTAACCATGGAGTGTCTTCATCATTTAACATGATGCTTGGATCTTTCTTCACTATGAAGGGTGGAATTTGGACATTTCTTTCATAATCTTCTAACATGTCTGACTTGTCTTCAATTCCCACTATATTTATTTTTCCAAAAAAAACTATGTGGCGCTTTGGCTCATTGATCATTGAGTTGATGTCTTCGTTTTTTTCTCTCTTTGATTTTGTAGACATGTCTTTCACATAGAACACCTGACTCACATCGGCAGCAAGGACGAATGGTTCGTCTTTGTACCCAATATGTTGAGGTCCACTGTTGTCATTCCATACTCTTTGTCGACTGTTACCCCTCCTCCGGTCAGCTTCACCCATTGGCACCGGAACAAAGGGACTTTAAAATTAGGTGCGTAGTCTAGTTCCCATATCTCTTCTATGCAGCCATAATATGTTTGTATATTCCCATTTGGATCTGTGCCATCTATGCGAACACCACTATTTTGATTGGTGCTCCTTTTATCTTAGGCAACTGTATAAAATGTATTTCCATTTATCTCGTACCCTTGGTACGTGAGGATATGCCACGATGGTTGCCTAGCCAACAAATACAGTTGCTCATCAATATTGTTATCGCCTTGACATTCTTTTCACAACCAACCACTAAAACTTTCCATGTGCTGACGTCTAATCCAAGCTTCAGTCTTCCCTGGAAACTTGGATCATAAGAACTCCTTATGTATCTCGATCTACGGATGCACCAATGACGAGTTCTGAAGAACTATGTAGTGTGCTTTATTGAAATAATCGTCTTCCATGCCGATATATGTTTTCTTCCCTAAAGTTCCTTTACCACTGAGTCTCCCCTCGTGTCGCGATTCGGGAACGCCAATCGGGGCAAGGTCAGGAATAAAGTCAACACAGAACTCAATGACCTCCTCTGTTCCATAGCCCTAGGCGATGCTTCCTTCAGGCTTAGAACGGACTTTCACATATTTCTTCAAGACTCCCATAAACCTCTCGAAGGGGAACATGTTATCTAAGAACACAGGTCCAAGAATACTAATCTCCTTCACCAAATGAACTAGGAGGTGTGTCATGATATTAAAGAAGGATGGAGGGAACACCAACTCAAAGATGACAAGACATTGAACCACATCATTCTGTAGAGTAGCTAGTTCCACTGGATTGATTGCCTTCTGAGAAATTGCATTGAGGAATGCACATAGCTTCACGGTGGCTAGACGTACATGTGGAGGTAGAATTCCTCTTAAAGCAACTAGAAGCAATTGCGTCATAAGCACATGGCAGTCGTGGGACTTTAAGTTTAGAAATTTCTTCTCTGGCACATTTATTATACTCTTTATATTGGAGGAGAATCCCGATGGGACCTTGATGCTGCTTAGACATTCGAACATGATGTCCCTCTCTTCTTTGCTAAGCGTGTAGCTAGCAGGACTTAAGTAATGACGTCCATCATCTGTCTTCTCTGGATGAAGGTTGTCTCGTTCTTTCATGCCCTGCAAGTCTTGGCATGCTTCAAGTGAATCCTTTGGCTTCCCATACACACCCATGAATCCTAACAGGTTCACACAAAGATTCTTTGTTAGGTGCATCACATCGATTGCGTTGCGGACCTCTAGGACTTGCCAATAGGGTAGCTCCCAAAAGATGGACTTTATCTTCCACATGGGTGCGTGTCCCTTAGCATCTTTGGGAACAAATTCGCTGCCTTGTCCCTTTCCAAATACTACTTTCACATTATTGACCATTGCGAGTACATCTTCCCCGGTTCGGTTATGAGGCTTCTTCTGGTGGTCTGGCTTACCTTTAAAATGCTTCCCTTTCTTTCTTACTTGGTGATTCAAAGGAAGGAATCGACGATGGCCAAGGTACACGACCTTTCGACATCTTTTCAAATATATACTGTCAAGGTCATCAAAACAATGTGTGCATGCATTATATCCTTTGTTTGTCTGACCTGAAAGATTACTTAAAGCAGGCCAATCATTGATTGTTATAAACAACATTGCTCGTAGGTCAAAGTGTTCTTGTTTGTACTCATCCCAGACACGTACACCTGGTTTATTCCATAAAACTAGAAGTTCTTCAACTAATGGCTTCAGATAGACATCAATGTCGTTGTCAGGTTGCCTCGGACCTTGGATGAGGATCGGCATCATAATGAACTTCTGCTTCATGCATAACCATGGAGGAAGGTTGTAGATACATAGAGTAACTGGCCAAGTGCTATGACTAGTGCTCTGCTCCCCAAAAGGATTCATACCACCTGTACTTAAGGCAAACCTTAAGTTTCTAGCCTCATTTGTAAACTCTAGAAATTCTCTGTCTATCGCTCTCCATTGGGACCCATCAGCTGGGTGTCTCAGCATATTGTCTACCTTACGGTCTTCTTTATGCCACCGCAACAACTTTGCATGGTCTTTATTTCTGAACAAACATTTTAAGCGTGGTATTATAGGAGCATACCACATAACCTTGGCAGGGATTTTCTTTCTAGGACGTTGTTCACCCTCGACGTCACCAGGATCATCGCGTCTGATCTTATACCGCGATGCTTTACATATCGGGCATTCATCCAAATTCTCGTATTCATTGCCATGGTAGAGGATGCAGTCATTAGGACATGCATGTATCTTCTGGATTTTTAATCCCAAAGGGCAGACAACCTTTTTTGCTTCGTACGTAGTGGTGGGCAATTCATTTGGCTTCGGAAGCATCTTCTTTATGAGGTTCAATAAATTACCAAATGCCTTATTGGTTACACCATTCTTTTCCTTCCACTGCAGTAATTCCACTGTTGTACCCAGCTTTTTTGTCCCTCTTCGGCCGTCGGGTATAGCAACTTCCTATGATCCTCAAGCATGCGCTCGAACTTAACTTTCTCTTTTTCACTTTCGCATTCTTGTTGTGCATCACGAATGGCATCGCCAAGAGCATCACCGAGATCATCTTCTGCCGCTACCTCTTCTTCATCTCTCCCCATTGTAGTATCATCAAAGGCACCATACTGAGCAATAATGTCATCAATGTCTAAATCTTCTCCTTCACCTTCTTCCATCATGACCCCGCTTTCTCCATGCTTAGTCCAACATATATAGTTTGACATGAAACCTGACTTAAGCAAATATGAATGAAGACTCATTGAGCTTGAATATTCCTTTAAATTCTTACATAGGGCACATGGACAGCACATGAAACCATCCTGCTTATTTGCCTTGGCCACACCTAAGAAATAGTGCATGCCCTCAATAAAGTCTTGGGAGCGGCGATCGGCATTGTACATCCAATGGCGTGACATAATCTGCATTACACGACAAATTATGAAAACCTTGAACATAATTAAGTATTTTATTACACAATATAGATGACACACACATTGTTGATTAATTAACTAAGCCTGGCTACAACGTAAGCAATCCCAACTATCACTAAACAAACTAAAATTACAATGCACTTCAGTAACATAATTATTTCATGACCGTACGCAACTAAAATAGACAAATCATTCATCTGTTGAATATCAATAAGCTTCTCCTACTGGCTCACTGCCTCATCATCAGCAGCCGCTACCTCAAGCGCACCCGAATTCTGCACGTATGTAGCATAATCTTCCTCCCAGTACCAACCATCCCATCCATTGCCCTCCCACTGAAATTAAAGCCAAAAAATATTTTGTCAAAAATATTCAAGAAAAGCAGGTCAATTACCCATAATAATCAAATGCGTAAGAAACTCACATCGTGATCCGGGCACTTGTAGAAAACACGACCCTTGTTGGGTCCCTATCTCTTGACTCGGTGCTCCATCACAATCTTCTGCTTACACTTGCCGCAGATAATGAGAGGGAGATCTGGCCTCAGTCGTTTCGCAACCGAACGAGAGGCCGAGGATCCGGTACCAGTTGTCATCTACTTTCTATACTTATTTTTGTAAACTAGTGGAAATTTCACATTTTCTAAAATAATATATTTAAACAAAACTAAAATTATTTATTTATCTAACTAAACCATGAAATATGTACTATGTATAATAGTAAAATACCAAACTATCAAGTGATTTTACTATTGTAAATCATCATGTGATTTTGAGCAAAAAATGACATAGAAATCATAATCAAATCCACCATATCAAGTTACTTTCTATACTTATTTTTGCAAACTATTGTAAATTTCTCATTTCTAAAGTAATATATTAAAAAAATAAAAATATTTATTTATCTAACTAAACCATGAAATGTACTACATATACTAGCAATACTAAACTATCAAGTGATTTTGATGAACTAATTTAACTTTTGTTTATCCAAACATATATGCAAATCATCATGTGATTTTGAGCTAAAAATGATATAAAATCATAATAAAGTCCAACATATAAAGTTACACATGCATCTACATCGCAAAATAAGATAAGCTACTGATAAAACATAAGAGGATTAAGTTTGTTACCTCCAAAATCGAAGAGCAACACCAATGGAGGTGGAGAGAGCAAGAACAACAGCAAGCTGAAGAACAGAGGCAGTGAGTTTGAATGGAATGGCTCGGGCTCGGGGAGGACGAAATGAGCTGGTCTATAGGCCGGGATAATTAGTCCCGGTTAGGGGGCCAAACCGGGACTAAAGATTAATCTTTATTCCCAGGGTATCACCCAAATCGGGACTAAAAGCTTTAGTCCCGGCTGGTATTACCAACCGGGACTAAAGGTTTACCTTTAGTCCCGGTTGGTAATACTAGCCGGGACTAAAGATCCCTGCCCCACGGACGACCGTTTGGAAGGAACCTTTAGTCCCAGGGGCAAAAAATGCCGAGGCTAATGCCAAATTGGGACATCGTTCTAAAGTTTGTTCTCTAGTAGTGTCGGTCTCGGTCTGGATAGGATGCAGCGGTATTGGCAGAAAGGCAGAAGGGCACTATAGACATTTCGCATATCAACCAGTGGGCAAACTAATAGAATACCCTAACAGACTTGACAGAAGACCATAGAAGGAAGAAAATTTTGTTTCGGGGCCATACAAGTAAGTTCAAGATAAAAAGGGTGATACAAGGAAGATGCATTTTTTCAGAGCCATAGAGGTAAAAAGCTCCTTTTTCATTGGTAGTCCAAGGACCAAATGCCACATGAATTGCTTATTTCTAGAGGTGATTCATCCGTTGGCTCACTCTATTGGATTTCTAGGGGTAGCTAGAAATCACAGACTTCTTTGAAAAAAACAAATAGGGCACCTCTAAAAGTTATTTTATAGTAGTAGTAGCTTCCATGAGTTACTTCGCACCAAGTGAGCAAGATAATTTGTTACCAACTGTATTTGTCGGCTTTGTTTTCTTTTCCAAGATAGTACATGTTCTTAATGCATATCCACATGCTATTTGCTTCTGACAACAGATGAGGAACACAGGCCATCGACGAATGAAATCAGTTCAGTGCTTAAAAGAACAAGATGAGTCATAGCTCCTACTCTTGATGTTGTTACGCGATAACATAGCAGATCCGTCATCCGCCTACTCCATATATTGCATTCGATACATTTCCTTAAAAAATTTGCTGAAGTATTGTTGACAAACTCCATGGATGTTGACACGGTTTCCATAGTTCGCGGATCTTAAAATTTAAAATTTAAAAATTTGAAACAACCATGGATGTTGACACGGTTTATACCAAAGTTTGTAGTTCTCAATACAATCTACAAATTTGTAGTTGGAAAATCTTTGATTTGAATTTGTTTAAACACTCCAATATGTGCTTTAAATTCATATATTTTGAAATGTAAAATTTAGAATTTTTAAAAGTCCTAGAATGTTTACATGGTTAATACCAAAGTTGTAGTGGATGATGTAATCTAGATGTTTTTGGTTGATAAGTTTTTGATTTGAAGTTGTTTAGTGTCTCAAGTATCAGAGGGGCGAGCCTAAGGAGGCAAAGTCACATTTGCTGGGGCTCGGGGGCTCGGCCAACCCGCACGGATTCCTGACCGAACCGAGGCCATGGCCGAGGCACAGCCCCCGCGGCCGTCCTGACCTTGGCTCAGGGCGAACACTCATCCCATGCCAAGCCAGAAGCCACCTCCGGAATATGTCAAGCATCCAAAGCCTGACAGGCGCAAAAGCACTGCAACACCGTGAGGCACTGTCGGCTACTCCCTTTGGTCAAAGGAAGGAACTTGGCATGCCAAAGAAGAGAGGAGAAGGCTCACCCAGAGAAGACACCGTTGTGGCAAGAGCGCCTAGCCGTCATCACCGGCTGCTGCAGAGGCATTAGGGAGTGGTTGCGGTTTTGTCAGCTGCCTCAGCTACAAGACAAAGAAGGACTCAGCGGCACCAAGACGAAGAAACCCGAAGTCCGGGGAGAGAAACCCTATGACGAACCTTCCGCTTTGTACTCCCATCGCCTTGCCAATGTATAGGGAAGGCATGGGCTCCTATGGAAGGGATCAATATTAATTAGAAACCAATTCTTAGCATAGACAACTGATCGGGAGGCCGGACTACGAGGTGGCCGACCAAAGCCGAGAATGTGCTAGATCTGCCTAGTTCTCCCTCCTACATCTCTCTCGATTTCCTCCCTTGTAAGAAGTCTTAATTCAGTATTCCTAACATGAAGAACACAAAACTGCTAGACGTAGGGCTCAGACGCCTAAACTAGGATAAATTGCTCGTGTCTCTAAGTGTTTTGAGTGCTTGAACCATCGGAGGCACACGCATGGACCCCCACCGCACAAAAATGATTCTTGCTATGGTTACGAATCAACGACATAGGCCATGTTGGTGACCCTTTGCATTGCCTGTAGCTGCAGGCCCATGCAGCTTAGCCGGAGCGCTAGCAAAAGAGCATATATAAACCTACTACCCTTGTGCTGGCTCCCTTCCACTACTGGAAACCCATCCTTTACCGAAGGCTTCTGGGTTTGCCGAGGGCTAGATCTCGGGCACTCGGCAAAGGCTCTATTTGCCGAGGGCCAGCCCTAGGAGCCCTCGGCAAAGAGGCCTTTGCTGAGGGCCTGGCCCTCGGCAAAGAAACGACCCTCGGCAAAATAAATCTTTGCCGAGGGCCTAGCCCTCGGCAAATATGGCCGGATGGGTCACGGCGGCCACTGGCGTCAATCTTTGCCGAGTGCCCGCCGTCAGGCACTCGGCAAAGATTTTTTATTTTTTTTTAAATTTTCTTTGCCGAGGGCCATTGGCCAGGCCCTCGGCAAAGATCCCCTTTGTCGAGGGCTAGGCTAGGCCCTCGGCAAAGATTTTTTATTTTTTTTTAAATTTTCTTTGCCGAGGGCCATTGACCAAGCCCTCGGCAAATTTTTTTTTGGTTTTTTGAACCCAGTTTTTTTGTGGTGCTATAATACATTATTTAAAACTCGATTTTAAAATTTGGGCCAATTTTGACTTTTTTTGATATATTTCCCTAATTTATTTCTTTTTGTTGATTTTTTTCGAATATTTCAAATTTGAACTGCAGGTGGATGGAATAATGCAATTTAGTGATTCGAAAAATGTTATTCATGGTATTTGGTGTATGTTGAGTCCCTATCCACGAACTCGCATCAAATTTCGGGCATCTTCTTCACGTAACATGACGAGGAACTTGTCGGAAAATTGTTTTTAAATTATATAAAATCCATACGAAGTCCGAAAATCACGAAATTTGTCGAGGTGTCAAGTTATGGCATGTGTAGGCTGTGGAGATATCTGGGTTTTAGACATCCGACGTCACAACTTGCTCGAAACCTTCTCAATTTTTTACCACAGCCTACACATGCGATAACATGACACCTCGACAAGTTTCATGATTTTCAGACTTCGTATGGATTTTATATAATTTAAAAACACTTTTTCGACAAGTTCCTCGTCATGTTACGTGAAGAAGATGCCCGAAATTTGATGCGAGTTCGTGGATAGGGACTCAACATACACCAAATATCATGAATAACATTTTTCGAATCACTAAATTGCATTATTCTATCCACCTACAGTTCAAATTTGAAATATTCGAAAAAATCAACGAAAAGAAATAAATTAGGGAAATATATAAAAAAAGTCAAAATTGGCCCAAATTTTAAAATTGAGTTTTAAATAATGTATTATAGCACCACAAAAAAACTGGGTTCAAAAAACCAAAAAAAAATTGCCGAGGGCCTAGCCTGGCCCTCGGCAAAGGGGATCTTTGCCGAGGGCCTGGCCAATGGCCCTCGGCAAAGAAAATTTTAAAAAAAATAAAAAATCTTTGCCGAGGGCCCTGGATCTGGGCCTCGGCAAAGGGCCCAACCCTAAATCGGCCAGCGGCCTGGCCCAAAATCCCCGCCCACATTTCATACGCCGCTGCTGCGCACCGCCGCCGTTGCTCGCCCCGCCGCCGCCCCGCGGTCCGCCGCAGCGCGCCCGGCCGCCCCGATGGGGGACTTCAACGTGGCGCTGGTGATTGTGGCGGCGGTGGTGAGCGTGCTGGTGCTGCTCGTCAGCGTCTACCTGCTCGTCAACTACCAGCACCCCGACGACGCCAACCAGGCCTACTTCCCCAAGCTCGTCGTCGTGCTCGGCCTCACCGTCGCCGTCCTCTCCATCCTCATGCTCCCTGCCGACGTCGCCAACCGCCAGGCCTGCCGCAAGGCCGTCCACAACGGGGCTTGCAACCTCACGCTCCCCATGAAGACGCTCTGGCTCGTCGTCTACATCGTCGACGCAGTCTTCGTCTTCCTCGTCATACCCTTCGCCATGTTCTACTACGAGGGCGACCAGGACAAGTAACCTGCTCCCCCCATTGCTCTCCTCACCCCTCCCTCCAGGATTGGAGTGAGATTCTGAATACTACTAGCATTTTAGTGTAGTTCAGTTCAAAAAAATGTGGCATCTTTTGCCCGAATCTTGTGGTGGATTCGAGCGTGTCCCTGCATTTGGGTTCGAATTCAAGCGACAGCTTTGAGCTCTGACCCTTCTTTTTTTCTTGAGTTACCAATCTTGTATCGCTACAACTGCACAGATCCGAAATTCAGTTCCCCTTGTTGCTGCCCCTCCGTGGATGGTTCTTCCTGTGCTTCATGAGCTTAGTTTAGATTTCTTTCTACTGTGTATATGTGTATTTAGTTTACACAACAAAAGATTAGTTTGTCTCCTTTGGTTTTACATTACAGTCATATATGACTATGGGAGAAAACTGTACTGCTTTTTTGATAGTTACATTGCATAGAATGGGTATGCCTTATTTACCCTCTATTCTATACAGATCCTATTGCACAAATTACTGACCATTAACAACATGAGATGTTTACGGCTAAAATTTTATGTCATCTAGTGATCACAAGATATCATCAAGTTCCTAAGTTTCTGCAATGTCGAACCTTTTCAGTCTCGTGATGGTGTGTGTTTACCTAAGTAGGCTGATCCCATCTCCATTTTGTCGCTTCAGGACTTGTTGGTAAAGTGGACTTCACTGTCAGGCACCTATCTTCAACGGTCCAGACATTTCCAAACTCATTTTCTGGACTCTCAAGTGGCCAGCCTTGCTTTAGTCAATTGCCTCGTGTGGTTAGTCATTGATGGAAATATGGAATTACCCTTTTCGTTATTGATGACTTTTAGTCTGTTTCTGCTCTCTGTCTTTACGTTTCACTGAACGAGTACTAGTCTCTGACTCCATCTATTTTCAGTGTGCGGCTTCTACTGCACCGGCTAACTCGCAAACAACTTGGACAATGCGTGCTACCTTCCCTGAATATGTGGTTGCTCTTACTACAATCGTTGGATCTGTGTTTTTCACGGTGAGTTTAGTTTAAACTTAATGGCTTGTGTTATGGTCATTTTTTATATGTATTGCTTTGATCAAATTTGCCATATTTTTTTAGATATGGTAAGTTGAATCTGAAATATGAACACTGTGCTCTCCCCACCATTTAGTACTGCTGTAACCTGTAATCATGCTGTCATCTTTCTGCATTTTTTTTCTTCCATTTCGCTGACTATACTTTTGTTTGGTAGATATTTGGTGGTGTCGGAATTGCCTGCCTTCCATTGGGACTTATATTCTCATTTATCCGGCGTCCAAAAGCTGTAATTACACGCTCACAATATATAAAGGTGGGCCTACATTCTCATGTACACCATTTTGATCATAAAGGATGCTTGCCTCACTTGTGATCAATCTTTCTGTTGCTAGTAATTATTTGGATATCAATGCTTCCTCGAGGTTAAACATGTGCCCAGCAGGAAGCAACTGAATTGGGAAAGAAGGCCAGGGAGTTGAAAAAAGCGGCTGAAGCTCTTCACCAAGAAGAAAGAAGTGGGAACAAGGGCCGGAAATGGCGCAAAAACGTGAAGGCTTTAGAAAAGGTACACATTTTTTTTATTGAAATTGCTCTTTCCAGGCATTGATAATGTTTAGCTATTACTTCCACAAAAACAACAAACCACCATATTTAGCCTTTTACGTGTGGTGTTATAAAGTAACCCCAAAAGATTAGTTAATGGCATGTCCTTTCCTTTACAGATGTAGTCATGCTACTTCAAATACGTAAAAGCTACGTACTTAGCTATATATTTAGTGTAATGATAACAACTTAGGTAAACATTGGAGTGAAATATTGCAGCCGAGCTGCAAGAAACAAAAAGGCAAAGTCAAGAGCAGAACGCGGAACCGACCGCACAGCTGCAGGCCCAGCAGGTCGCGTTCGAGGCTGCGCAGAAGCAGATGGCGGAGATGATGGTGATCATGCAAAGTCTTGGGCAAGCATCGGGTGTACCTGTGCAGTTTTCAGCTCCTCCACCTCCTACTCCTACAGCTACTCCTGTAAGTATGAAAATTCACTTTTCGCTTGTGCTTTGCCGTTGTGGATGTCGGCGTTCGTGCCGTTGTGGATGTCGGCGTTCGTGCCGTTGTTTCTTGCAGGTTTTGGAAACCTCCCCGTGCAGGGGAGCTGCTGCCGAAATTTTCAATTGAGTCTAATCTTTTTGTATTCCTAGATTACTAGATGCAATCTCTAAGTTTCAAAACTGTTTTTCCGGATTACTCACACATGCAATCTCTGCTCCTTTGTGCAGCCTCCGTCCGTGGGTTCCAATCATCCCGGTAGTGCGTCACCGGGTGATCCCGCCTTTCCTTCACCACCGTCTCATAGGCTACCTTGATGAGGACTAGTGCTAGGTGATGTGGTTGGACTTTATTGTAATATTTGTGGTTTATGGTTCTGACTTCTGCTTGGATTTCATGAACTTGTCGTAATAAACATGTGACTTGTAATATATTGTGATTTGTGGTTCACAATTATGATTGTGATATATTGTGAGAAAATGAGTTCTGTGTGATATATATATATGTGATGGTTGATATATATATGTATATATATATGAAAGGCTTGTGTCGATGGAATGCAAAAAACAAAAAAAAATTAAATTTCTGCCTCTTTGCCGAGGGCAATGACAAAGGCCCTCGGCAAAGAAGGGTCCTTTGCCGAGGGCCGTCCCATTGCCCTCGGTAAAGATTCATTGGAAAATTTCTGGAACATTTCTTTGCCGAGGGCCATGGTTGGAGGCCCTCGGCAAAGACTTTTTTTAAAAAAATTAAAATTTCTTTGCTGAGGGCCTGCGGGGAAGCCCTCGGTAAAGATTTTTCAAAAAAAAAGAATAATTCTTTGCCGAGGGCCGTCCCATTGCCCTCGGCAAAAATTTTTTGGAAAAATTCTGCAACATTTCTTTGCCGATGCCCATGGTTGGAGGCCCTCGGCAAAGATTTTTCAAAAAAAAAAATAATTCTTTGCCGAGGCCCCCGGAGACGGCCCTCGGCAAAGACTCCATCCCATGCGCCGGCGCCGTGACGGCTGCTTTTCTTCGCCGAGTGCCGCTCCAGCCCTCGGCAAAGGCTTTGCCGAGTGCCCGATAAAGGGCCCTCGGCAAAGACCCTCTTCGCCGACTCAAAATTCCCCGAGAGCTCTTTGCCGAGGGCCGCCCTCGGCAAAGCCTTTGCCGAGGGTTAATGGGTCTTTGCCGAGGGCCTCAGGCCCTCGGCAAAGAGGCCGTCTCCAGTAGTGTTCCTAGTAACAGTACTCTGCACATTTTATCCGGTGACCACTGCTCATCATTCTCAGTCCGTCTATCTCCAAGCCACATTAAATTGGGGTGCATTGGCGTCTCATGCATGCATGTGATGAATGGGTGCACAAGTATTATTGATGCACTCTGGACAAGAGTAAGAGTGTAAATCGGAGTGCCGTCAGTCTCTTTATCCACTTGGAACTTTCAATGAAGCCAAATGCTACTCAAGATAGCAAACACTAGCTCGTCAATAGAGCAACACTAGGGTTTCTAGGTACAAACAAAGAAAACCATTGGTGATGTACCTTTAATTTCAAGTGAACAAGTAAGCGATCTTCAAGTCTAAAAATGCAAAGCAATTGACCATAGAATCAAAAAACAGCCCTACAAAATTTCTATTCAGAAAACTAAAACATAATTTATTGCTAAATATTGAATGTGTTTTTAGAGCCTGTCAGCCTGCTGAAGTCGCTATACAGTTGCGAACTGGTACAGAGGTGATACAGTAGGGTTTAAACATGAACCGGGTTGTGTTACATGGTCTTGCGCAGCTCTCTGTGTTATAACCGGTAGTGATGGTCTCTTATGGCACCACAACCAGTCTGCAGAATAAACCCATTATGACGACTGGCAGTATCACAACCCATTTGTGGCATCTAGTATAGACATTTGGTCAGGCAAGCACAGCCATAAAACCAGTGTAGATGTGGCGGATGTAATCATCATTTCTGTTGTAATGTTTACTTATATTTTTTCCTTGTAGTCTTGTCTCGTTAAAAATTAAACTACCCAGAAGCTCTCATGTTCTTGTTCAATAGTACTCTTCATTGGGCTGTTTGGTACACCTTATAAGTTGGTTTTGGCCAAAATCTGCAAATAAATTCAAACGACACCTTTTTTGCAGCTATCAGCACACCCTAGGATGCACAAACAACCCTCGTTTTATTGGGGGCCCTTCATCCAATTCTATATAATAATAGCTAGCACTCATCCATTCTGTAATTCTCAGTATCCACTAACCAGTGACACTAGTTGCCAGACAAATTTTGGCCACCAAAAGCAGGAGAAAGAGAGGGCTTTTATTGAAGTAATATATAGCTACACATATAGGTAGTTTATGGGTTGCTAAATGAGTTCTTGCTCGTCCAGAGAGGTGTGCAAATACACTTTTGAGAATGGGTGGCATCTATGGAAGTGCTCTAACATTATCCCCCAGTGCATGTGGTGTATCATTGGAGCATCGTCTTGAAACTGATGACATACAAATGCATCTGAGATTGTTGCAGCTCAGTTGGGAATGCATATGGTGCATGGATCAGCGAACGACCTGGTGCCTACTTCTATGTGGCACAGTGTGTGCACCTCTTCCGCGTAGCAGGACTATGAGCTCCACAAACTGGCATGCAAAATGACCATGGCCAAACCACACTTGGCCCTTGTAACAACTATATTGCACCTGGGTGGGAGCAAGGAAAGATCAATAACCATTGTCATGCATATCAGTGGCATGTAAAATATTAATCATTATTTATATGTATGGTGGGCCCTACATTTTCAATTAATTAATCAGGTGGGTTCAAACTAATCTAGTGTTTTTTCTAAAAAACTAATATAGTGCTACTTTATTTTTACCCACTCTATATTGTGCACGGGCAGGTGTCTCTTAAAAGTCTGGACATATAGACAATGCAGCTGGGTCCTTGATGAAATCACCATGGTCTTCCACATCACCAACCCAAAACACTCTGGAACTAAGGAGCATAAAACGCAGAGACCTCATCCGCCTCCTCCCAGTTTTCACTCTCGGTATTCGAAACCATCTAGCCACCACATCTCCCTCTATTTTCTTCGTCGCATAGCCGTTACTGATGACTTCACCACCTGCCGTGACCTTGGTCGTCAGATTAAATGTGAATGAGTGGCACCGAGGAATGACAACTGGCAAGATATCCAGATTGATTCACCATTTCCTAGTTCACATCAGGCAAATGAGCACAGATAGGCAGTGTGGCCTGTGACCTTAACTAGCATCTTGCACAGGCATCAGCAGGGAAGTCGGTAACGTACGGATCTCTCATAGTTGGAGATTGTATATGTTGACTATAGCCCAAACCATTTACAATTATGGACGCTCGAACTGCAAACCAGACAACCCATGCAACCCACCTCTAAGTTTTGTTGGATCGGGTCAGCGTGTTGCTGGTTTCTAACAAAACAATGAGCGTAACTATCTTCTCTTATAGATCTTATATGATCATCTTATTACTCCTTAGTTTTTCAAAATGGATTAGCGCTATTATTAATATATGGTAACCATCATGTCCTAACAACCTAAATAGTGGGTAAGCACTTTAATGGGAACATGCCTGCTTTTAATTTTGTCACTTAGTTTACTTGATTCAAGCATGGGCATGGCTAGCGCCCGGACCTTCGGACGCTAGCCCCGGTCGGGACGCCCGTGCCTACACCCATTCAACTGCTGCGCCTGCACACCCGCCCCCGCATGCCGCACACAACTTTTGCACGCTCGCCCCCACATGCTGGTGCATGTACACATGCAGTTGGCGCATGCAGGTGGAGCCCACCCACGCCCGCTTCGCTTGCCCCACACGTGGGGACCGCTGTAACACCCTAAAATTTGCATAATTTTAAAATAGGAAAAAATGATTTAATTATGCATTTTTGTGAGCATTTGAAATTAGAAAAATAATAACTTTGTTATAATTAAAATCAAATATAGGTCCACATACATGTCTATGCATTCACGCTGCTGCATATTATTTTTGAATTGTGAGATTTGAAATCAAACTTCAAATTTATTTGAATTCGCATTTGAAAATTTGGTTTGGAAAATTAAAAAAGAAAAAGGAAAAGGATTTTTCCTCCCTCCCCTCTATTTCGGCTCGTTGGCCCAGGCACTGGCCCAGTTCCGCCCGCGCGGCTCCCGCTTCCCCGCAGGCCCAGCCGTTCCTGCTCTTGGGCCGCCCCGCCTCACTCCTGCTTCTCCGCAGCCAGCGGCCCAGCTTCGCCTGCGCCCCTCCTTCCCCTTCTCTCTCGCTGACATCGTGGCCCGCGTCTCCGATCTCGCTGACAGCCCGGGCCTGCTCGTCAGATGCATCTCTTCCTCCAGCTCATGTCCGAGTAGGACACTGCCGTGGCCGCCGTGACCACCTCCTCTACGCCGCGCCTTGCCATGCTGCCCAAGCCGAATCGCCCTTAAATAGCAGCCGCCCGTGCCCGCGCCGCTTCTCTATCAAAGCTGAGCAAGCTGCAGCCACCCCGTGCCCTAAAACAGCGCCGCCGCAAGCTCAGAGATCCGCCGCTACCATCGGTTTGTCGCGCCTCTTCTTCTCCGCCTTTGCGACTGCCTTGC
This sequence comes from Miscanthus floridulus, assembly GCF_019320115.1. Taxonomy (NCBI): domain Eukaryota; kingdom Viridiplantae; phylum Streptophyta; class Magnoliopsida; order Poales; family Poaceae; genus Miscanthus; species Miscanthus floridulus. The sequence goes on along the minus strand of NC_089594.1, from coordinate 83,463,266 downwards.
CGAGTGTCCAAGCAAGGTAAGCAAGCCCCGGTACCCGTTTTTCCTTCTTCCTCGTTTTCTACCGCCGGTGCCGTGTCGTCGATGTTACTCCGGCAGGCTCGAGCCGCCCCATCTAGCACCGCGTCACCCCTGGGCCATCTCCGCCGCCCTAGTCCCCTCCATCGTGTTTGACTCATTCTCCTCTTGCTCCCTGACCTCCTCCCGAGCCAAACGGTGGCCAGAGTCACTGATTCGCCCAACTCCGACGAGGTCCCGTCAATGGCGCCGCCGCCTGGACTCGCCGCCAGTCTTACCGTCCACTCTCTCTCTCTAGATTGTTTTCAACTGTACGATTCAAAATCTAGAGCCGATATTAGAAGATACCCCTTCGCCGCTCATTTTGCAAAAAGGCCCTTACAATTATTTGGATCTTAACCCGACATCCCTGAACTTTTGTTAAAGAGCCCCTGCCTTTTCTTCAAATTGTGGCCGCAGTCCTTATTTCGGTTTAAAATCAGATTTTAATTATTTTAAATTCGAAAATCAAGTTTTATCTATTTACAAGATTGCCACTACCTTCTGTAGACCATAAAATCTTAGTTTTAACTCCGATTTGATCCGTTCAACTTGCATTAGGTTCATAATTCCATAATCTATATGTTCATACTATTGTTAAGTATGTTTTTAACTTTTAAAATTCGATGTTAGATTTAATCTATTATTTTACTAAAGGAAATCTTGTTTAATTCATAACTTCTTCGTTTTAGCTCTGATTTTTGTGATCTTCGTGTCTATGTGTTCATAGTGAGACGTAGATTCGTTTTACAAACTTTTCATCTTGATTTTATGCTGATTGGTGTATTGTTCTAATCTATAGTTTTTATTTGCTATGCATGATTGCTTCTAGATGCTTGTATGCTGCTATGATTATCGAGTATAGACGGTGAGCAATTTGTGGGTCAACAAATGTACTACTTTGATGAGCAGGATCAGCAGGAGCTTTTTGTCCAAGGCAAGTATAGCATGGAATCATCCTTGTTTCCTATTCACCTTAATACATTTAATTCATGTCGCATGTGTCACCTTGATAGTTATTCCCTAGAATTGAACTTATACCTTGTCACCTATGGGATATGCATTGGGTAGCTTTGCTAGTGCTTAGTTAAACCATGATCTTGTAACTTGACTAATGGTATATGCAATAAACATTAAAATATGACTCTTTAGCAACTTGGAAATAGGGGGCTAGAGTGTTTAGCTACTTTCTAAATGCTTCAGATTCCACTCCTTAAGGACTTATATGTAAATGATCATCTAGGACTTACAGTACAGCTGTGAGGGCTATATGGCTCTGGCTTGAGCTCAGTATGAGGACCTTTTCTAGCTTGTTAGTGGTTACCTTTATTGGCGTAAGAATGACTTATCGAATCGGGCATAGTGCGGCCTCTGTCCCCATGAGTATAGGTTGCGCGTCAATGTGCCATCGGGAAGGGGGGCTCTACATCTGTTTGTCGAGTGAATCTAATGGCCCTGACTTGTTAGATGAACCTTTGAAAGGCTTCATAGTGAACCCTGCCGACCTTCCTTGGTAGTGGGTTAAGAGGCTCGCGTCCTCGGGGTGAAAGGGTAAATCATGACTCACAGTGAAAGTGTACAACCTCTATAGAGTGTAAAACTGGTATATCAGCCGTGCTCATGGTCACGAGCGGCCTTGGAACCCTTATGGAATAGATGATCACTAAGAATTATCCGTTTATGCTATTCATTAATCATGTTTACATTGATCATGTGTTTTACTTTGGGATTGAAACAACTTGTTGCTACTCTTATGCTAAAATTGTGACAATTAAAAGCTGAATGCTGTTAAACCTGTGTCAAGCCTTTTGATCCTCTTGAACCCCGTGTTACACTTGTTGAGTACGACACGTACTTATGCTTGTTTATTTTCATTATTTGGATAAAAATCCCGGATGGGTAACAGATGGCTATGGTAATGATTACTTCCCTGAGGAATACTAGACTTGTGATTAACCAGTTGACGTCTGTGTGATTTGGAGCTTCCGCGAGAGATTTATCTTTATATTTTCGCAATATTTATGTGAAGACTTGTCTTATTATTCGTGATCTAATAAACATTTGTGATGATACTATTTATAATTTGTCGGCTTATGTGTGTGACTGGTCTCTGGGCGCATATAAGATTTTGCATCCCATTTTATCCTTAAATCGGGTGTGACAGATTGGTATCAGAGCCGTGTTGACTGTGGGACGCAAGCCTAGTTAGCAATGGTCGTTTTAGCCTCTTTTGCTTCACTCACTTTATGTTTCCCATCTCACTCTTGTTATTTGCTAAATTTTATGCTTTTTTTGCCACACTTTGTTGTGAAAATTATTGCTTCAAGTCTGACTAAATCTAATTCTGTACATGTCTCGTGCGAATAAGACCACTTGCATCAGCACTGGAGGCTACTACCCACCTTGTGGCTTGTATGAGTCCATGGAGCCAAGTGAGGAGGAGGAACACCATGAGCAAGAAGTTGACTCACCAGCACCTGCACCTACGCCTGAGCCATTCCAGGAAGAGCCTGAAGAAGAAGAACCCAAAGAAGTGGAGGTCATTGTAATGTCTGATGATGAGGAGGAGGAGGACGTCGTTCAAGAGGATGATCCGATCCCTCCCCTGGGATGGACTACAAAGATCTTGTACAAGTCGGGGTGCGAATCCTCCATCTCGCATCACCGACTTATGGGGATTCTTCAGACCTACTACACTGATTGGGATGCAGCTATGGAGTATGTCTACACCGAGCGTACACATCCTCTGGAGGACACTTATTGGAAGACTAGGATGTGCATCTCCATCAGGGACGAATAGAAGGAAGCATACCAGCTGGTCTCAAACTATGTGCATCACTCTCATTGTGCCACCATGGAGGATAGCATAGAAGATGCAGCCGTTGTAGCTTGCATGGGTCTCCGTGGTCGTCGCTTAGATGATATGAAGGAGGATCAATATCGCTTCCTCCCTTGCCAACACCCTGACCTAGGATGGGCAATAATGGACCCGAAGGCACGGATCCCACTACTCAAGGGATGGTGAACTATACCTATGAATTACTAGACAAGAATCGACGGCTGGAAGATCAATTGAAGGCACAGGAGATGACCCTTAAGAGATATCGACAAGTGGTAGACGAGCAAAGGGTGTGCCTCAACCTACCAAGGATTTACGAGGACCTTCCCCATAAATTTCACCCATAGGTGTTGGAGTCCTTTTTATGTAATAAGACGTTAGTAGAACGGGTCAAATTGAGTCAAGTCGAGTCTAGAAGTGCGGTGTGCACTTTGGTGTGACTAGTTGATTTATTATTATGTTTATGTATGAGTTGAATTTTTGTAATGAGTGCTAGAACTTTGTGGGCATGTCCGCAAGTTCCATAGTTAAGAATATTAAAGTTTGAGTCAATAAATAAATAGTTGGGTTTGGTACATCATGTTCTCTCGGATCTATTTTTCGGAGCAGTCTGCCCTTATCTCAATACCAATCTAAATATACTCAACCAAAAATTATGAATTTTTTATGGGAGCAACTACACTTAAGTATATTTCCAATTCATCTAGAATCACCCCTATACCTGATCTAGTTTGTGAGATATGGCTGTTTCAAATTAAAGTTTCTACGCAGTCTAGAATCTATAACAGTTTGAGTTGTGTCCTATTTTTGCTTCACATAACGATAGAATCTGGGCATGTGTTCTGAATAAAAGTTGTAGATAATTTCTGGAACTCGAGATATGACTGTTTTACCAATCTGCTGATATTGGAACTCGTCTAGAAAATTTTTAGAATGTGTTCTAACTTGGAAATCTCTAAATTTTGAATATTTATGTTGGATGTCAGATGTCTAGAAGAGGAAGAGGCCGAGGTCATGGGGGTGTTCCCCCACATCCACCATCACCACCGCCACCAACAATTGAGCATCTTTTGGTAGTGCAGACACAACTTATGCAAGCTCTGGTGCATAATCAGCAGAATCAACCAATTGGTGGAGCACCACGAGACAAAGCGTGGTGAATTCTTGAAGGGCCGTCCTCTAGTGTTTTCTCATGCCACTGATCCACTAGAAGTAGATGATTGGCTTCGTGCAATGGAAAAGCAACTTAACATAGCGCAGTGTGATGACCAGCAGAAGGTGTTGTACGCGTTAGGACAACTTCAGGGAAAAGCCTAAGACTGGTGGGAGGCATTCGAGTATGGACTTTCCGCTAATGCTCCTCCTGTCACCTGGCAGAAGTTTAGAGAGAATTTTAGATCCTACCACATACCTAAAGGACTGATAGAGCTTAAGCAGGAGGAATTCAGAGCTTGGATGCAGTGATCTATGTCCATAGCTGAGTATCGTGACAAGTTTGCTCAGTTGTCATGTTACGCTCCAAATGAGGTGGCAGTTGATGCTGATAAGCAACGCCATTTTCTCAAGGGTTTGTATGATGGTCTGCAACTCTAGCTTATGTCCAATACATACCCCAATTTCCAGACGCTGGTGAATCGCGCTATTGTTATTGATAATAAGCGCAAAGAGATGGAGGCCAACAAGAGGAGGCTTCAGGGACAGGCCTCTAGGAGTAACACCCATCCATGCACCAACTCTCAGCAAGGTTTCTAGCAGAGGTACCAGGGACCACCCAATCAGGGGAATCATGGTCAGTATCCTCAGCGCAACCCGAACTAGCAATGCCCATCGTATTAGCAGCAGAATGGCAGTCAACGTTCCAAGCAGCAGGGTGGCCAGTAGACACTATGATCGGGAGCGCCTAACAACACTTCCATGAAGACCAGTGCCCCTAGCACTCCCAACTAGTGTTTCCGTTGTGGTAAAGAGGGTCACCTGTCTTATAATTGCCCTGAGAAGCCAAACCAGCAGACCCCACAGAGGCAGAATAGCTATCAGAAGCCAGCACCCAACATAGGCAAGGTGAATCATGTGTCTACAGAGACAGTGCTTGCGGAACCAAAAGTCATGCTCGGTACGTTCGATGTCAACTCAACTCCTGCCACAGTTCTTTTTGATTCTGGAGCTTCGCATTCATTCATATCACGAGCATTTGTTAGGACACATAGCATACCCTTATGTGCCATGCCAAATCTCATATTAGTAAATTCACCAGGAGGTAGTATGCAAGCTTCTTATTATTGTCTTCCAACTAGTCTATCCTTAAGGGGGGGGTAGAGTTTAAAGTGAGCCCCATTGTGTTCAGAACATCTGGTATTGATGTGATTCTGGGTATGGACTGGATGAAGCAAAACCAGGCAGTCATTCAGTGTTAAGAGAAGGTAGTTATTGTGACCGCACCGAATGGGGATAGAATCAGTGTCGTTGTTGTAGTACAAGCACAACTGATAGCTACAGTGAACCAGCTTGATGATCACATCAACAAGGAGGACCCAGTAGTGGATGAGTTTTCGGATGTGTTCCCTGATGACTTGTCAGGTATGCCACCTGACCGTGACATTAAGTTTATTATTGAATTATTACCTAGAACTGCACCTATAGCTAAGCGTCCATAAAGAATGGGGGTTAATGAACTAGAAAAACTTAAGAAACAAATAAAGGAGTTATAGGAGAAAGGTTTCATTCGTCCTAGTTCGTCATCTTGGGGAGCACCAGTTATATTTGTTGACAAGAAGGATGGTACCCAAAGGATGTGTGTTGATTATCGGTCACTAAATGAGGTTACTATCAAGAACAAGTACTCGCTATCTAGAATTGATGACTTGTTTGATCAGTTGAGAGGTGCTTGTATTTTCTCTAAGATTGATCTTCATTCTGGTTATCATCAATTGAAGATTCATGCAACTGACATACCCAATACAGCTTTTAGTATGAGGTATGGTTTGTATGAGTACACCGTTATGTCCTTTGGTTTGACCAATGCATCTGCATACTTTATGTATTTGATGAATAAGGTGTTCATGGAGTTTTTGGATAAGTTTGTGGTGGTATTTATTGATGATATATTGGTATTCTCTAAAATGGAAGAAGAGAATGCTAAACATCTAAAGTTGGTCTTGCAAAAGCTCAGAGAACACAAGTTGTATGCTAAGCGAAGCAAGTGTGAGTTTTGGTTGAAGGCAGTTTCTTTCCTAGGCCATGTCGTCTCTAATTGTTGTAACATGGCTTTGGCGGGTGGCGAAGTCCCCTGGCAGTGGGGTGTCGCCAAGGCATCTTCAAGCGTCTTGGGGTGGAGACCGGGCGCTGACTAGGAAATTTCCCGACCATGCTCGAGGGATCATCGCGGACTCCGCCAAGGCCAGGCACGCATCCCACCGACCGCTCAAGCGGGAGTCTCCGGTATTACGGGCGGAGGCAGCCTTATCTCTAAACTAATCAAACAAACGATCTTGCCTAAGTGTGCGTAGGTACTCAAGCGCAGGCACTCGTGGTCCGCGCAAGCGCGCTAGCATGGCCCCTGCGCGGCCGGGCGGAGACCTATGGATGATGTCTCCACCCAAACCGGCGGGGACCCTCCAAGGCGATGGCGCGCCCCTGAGGGTGGAGGCCTGCGGCCGGGCGGAGACCTGCTGGTGATGCCTCCGCCCGGACCGATGGAGACTCTCCAAGGCAACGGCGTGCCCCTGAACATGGAGGTCGGCGGCGAGAACCATGGCCCCCACGCGGCCGGGCGGAGACCCACAGAGAACGTCTCCGACCGTCCGGCGGAGGCCCGCCGAGGGAGCGGCGCGCCGTGGGAGATGAAGGCCAGCGCCGGGGACCCAGGCCTTTGGGCCGAAGACCAAGCTACAGTGGGCCGACTACTCATGGAAGCCCATTACTTGGAAACGGTGTGGCAGGACTGCCCCGTGAACAAGAGGCTAGCGGCAGAATATTCCAGGAATGTACTGTAGCAGTTGAGGGGCATTGTAATAAATTCTGTTATGTGGTAGTCGAGTCCTATAAATAGGGGACACTTGTAACCATGGAGGTTGGTTGGTGAACGAGTTAATGAAACCATAGTTTTCCGCATCATTCCCTTACTCACCACTATCCCCCCTGTCGTTCGTATCCTGAGCCTCCGCCCGAGGCCGATCGTCAGACGGACGGAGGCCTCAGTCTCCGCCACGCTGGTTGAAACCACTAGTTTCAACATTGGCGCCCACCGTGGTTGAGCCAAGGCAAACCAACAATGGCAGGGAAAAGAAAGACCACCACCAAAGCAGCAGCGACACAGGTCAGCGAGGAAGGCCTAGGCGCAACATTCGTAGCGCCGACGCAACCTCACCAGCGGAGGATGCCACCAGAGCAGACACCTAGGGTCAACCACCGGAACCCCAAGACCAAGAGATTCAAGATCCGGAGGCCCAACCAAACTCAGCCACAGCACCCGAGCAAGAACTGCAGTAGTTGCAAGCATAGTTGCAAAGAGCGCAACAAGAGAGGGACAGAATGGCAGCAGCATTCGTAGCTAATCAGCAAGCTATTCAAGCGTCAGCACAAGCAGCAGAAATAAGGCAGCAGTTGGCAGTCCTACATGCTGAGATGCTAAGTATGCAGCATGTAGTACCAGCAACAACCTCCGCAATCCCAGCCTCCGTAGCAACACCAACTACAGCCATGCTTCAAGGTTCTACGCCAGTGATCAGCCAGCCGACAATGCCATCTCAGGTAATGCGGAGGCCTATCGATCCCAAGTCCCCACTATCTGAAGGCATACAACAGTCGCCATGGCCAACATCGTACAAGCCAATCACACTACCCAAGTTCAACAGAAAGACTGACCCCCATCAGTTCATTATGAGTTACAAGGCAGCAGTAGCCTCCGCCAGCGGAGACGATGCCGTCTTGGCAAAGTCATTTGTCATTGCAGCCGAAGGCGACGCGTTGGCTTGGTATTCTATGCTCAAACCAAGCACAATCTATTCTTGGGAGAACCTTCGGGACAAGATATTGGCAAACTTCAAAGGGCTAACAGCACAGTTGCTGACTTCCACTGATCTGTTTCAGTGCAAGCAAATGCAGGGAGAAACACTACATGACTACTTTCGGAAATTCGTGCAACTAAAGGCGAAGGCACCAGATGTCCCAGACGAGATCGCCATTGAAGCAGCGATCAAAGGCCTCCGAATTGGGCCGTTCACAGCACACTTAGCAAGAGAGAAACCAACCTCCATTCAGCAGTTGTATGATGAGTTTGAGAAGTACTGCAGATCAGACAATGACCTACGCAAGAGGCTAGAGGAGCAAGGTCAAAACAGACAACAAAACAGCAGCAAAAATTCCCAGAAAACCTATACGAACCAGAATGTATCAAATCAAAAGCCAGGCCAGGGGCAAGTGCTTAGTATCGAGGGTCAACCCCAACATGAGCAAGGGCAACAGCCAGCGCCAACACGGCCGGAGACCCAGACAAGGAACCAAGGTCGGTAAGATTACCAAGGCAAAAACTGGAACAGAAACCAAAGCCAGAAACAACGCAAGCCATATTGCGTCTTTCACGGTGAAAGCATAGGCACAGCACCAAAGATTGTCCGAAGACAAAAGAAACACAAGAAAGGATGAAGAACAAGCAGACTGCCCAACCTCCGACACAGCAGAGCGCAAGAGAGGTCAACACCACATACACAACTGGCCACCAGTAGTACTGCCCAATGTACCCAGTGCTAAACGCAACCCAAATACATCCCTCCACACTGTCCTCTGCCTATTACCCAAACTTCCTACCAGCATGGCGGTCATCACCCTCGCAGCAGCCTCCGGCGAGCAACTATAGGTCGGAGGCAAGCTTGACCTACATAAACCCAAAATCTCCCCATATAACCTACCTCAAAACAAACCCACCGGAGCAAAACCGAATAAGGTTCGAGCCTCCGCAGCCACAGCACTACATGCAGCAACTGCCTCCGCCACCACCACACAACCAACCCGCAACACCAAAAAATGAGCCAAACCCAGAAAACCAAGTCAACCCTCATGGAGCACTGCCAACAATAGGCATGATATTGCCAATCGCCGGAGGATCATCGATGGAGTTTCAAACGAAAAAGCAGAAAAAAGATCACCTCCGTCTGGTAAACAATGTAGCAGTCCAAGGCCCGGTGAAACACATAGATTGGTCTAGAGTCCCAATCACCTTCACAGAAGAAGATCTCCAGCTAGAGAGCTACCCTCACACAGATGCAATGGTGATCAAGACAAACATAGCAGCATGGGAGATAAGCAGAATACTGGTCGACACGGGCAGCTCAGCAGATATCATCTTCGCAAATACATTCGACTAAATGAAGCTCAGCAGAAATCAACTACAACCCTCCGAATCCCCTTTAATAGGATTCAGAGGCAAGCAGATACAAGCATTAGGAAAAATCTCACTCCTAGTGTCGTTCGGAACCCAAGCGAATGCCAGAACCGAGTACATAACCTTCGACGTTGTCGATCTGTATTACCCATACAATGCCATCTTGGACAGAGGATTTACAACCAAATTCAATGCAGCACTACATATGGCCAACCTATGCATGAAAATACCAGCACTCCATGGTATTATCACAGTTCGAGGCAGCCAGAAAGAAGCAAGAAACATAGAGAAAGCTATCTATAGAGCCCAAAGAAACATCAATGCAGTCGAGTCGGCGAACAAAGAACTAGAGCCTCCGGACATGCCCAAAGGAGAAACAGATATGGCAGGTCAAGAAGAGACAAAGCTGATCCCTCTAGAAAAAGAGTTACAGGACAGAAAAGTAACAATCAGCTCAAAATTGTGCAAGGCAGAAGAGGAAGAGCTCATGGCAACCCTAGTCAAAAATAAGGACATCTTCGCCTGGTCAGCCTCCGACCTCCAGGGAGTCAGCAGGGACATCATACAGCACGAACTGGATATCAACGAAAACATGAGACCAAGAAAGCAAAAACAGAGAAAAATGTTAGAGGATAGAATCCTGGCAGCAAAGGCGGAGGTGCAAAGACTGCTAGATGCAAAAGTGATCAGGGAAGTCAAGTATTCAGAATGGCTTGCAAACGTAGTCTTGGTACCAAAGAAAAATGGCAAAATGAGAATGTGCATAGATTTCACAGATCTGAATAAAGCTTGCAAGAAAGACCCTTTCCCATTGCCAAGAATAGATGCCTCCGTCGACAAGGCAGCCAGATGCCAGAGGTTCTCCCTCCTCGACTGTTTCTCTGGGTATCACCAAATTTGGATGAAAAAAGAAGACGAAGACAAGACAAGTTTCACCACCCCATTCGAGACATACTGCTACACCAGAATGCCGGAGGGACTAAAAAACGCCGGAGCAACCTTCGCCAGAATGACAAAGGAGGTTTTGGGATCACAGCTAGATAGAAACATCATAGCCTATGTCAACGACATAGTGGTCATGAGCAAGAACAAGGATGATCATGTCTCCGACTTACAGGAGACCTTCGCCAACCTCAGGACAGCTAGCCTCTGCCTCAACCTAGAGAAATGTATATTCAGTTACAAAAGGGAAGATGCTCGGTTATATCATAAGCAGCGAAGGCATCAAAGCAAACCCGGACAAAACCAGAGCAATAATGGCAATGGTAGAGCCCAAAAACAAGAAGGAAGTACAAAAGCTAATGGGAAGAATAACAGCGCTCAACAGATTCATCTCAAAATCAGCAGAACGCAGCCTACCCTTCTTCCAAGCCCTGAGGGGTGGAGACAACTTCGAATGGGGGCCCAACCAGTCGGAGGCATTTCATGACTTGAAAGAGTATCTGGCAAACTCATTGATGGTCTCCGTCCAGAATTGGACAGCCACCTATTGCTGTATGTGGCGGCCTCCGACCATGCAGTCAGCATAGTTTTAGTCCACGAGCTAGAAAAAGAATCAGGCAAAACTCAAAAACCAGTTTATTTCATCTCAGAAGCATTGTCCGGAGCCAAGCTAAACTATACAGAGGTAGAAAAAGTCGCCTACGCAGTGCTGATGGCATCAAGAAAACTAAAGCATTACTTCCAAGCCCGCAAAATCTCAGTTCCAACATCTCTGCCACTACAAGACTTGCTCAGAAACAAAGAAGCCTCCGGCAGAATAGGCAAATGGGCTACAGAGCTATCACAGTTTGGAATCTCATATATCCCCAGAACAGCAATCAATTCACAAGCATTAGCTGATTTTGTAGCAGATTGGACACCTCCGATAGAGCCCAAGACGCAACCAACAGCTCAAGGCTGGATAGCATTCACGGATGGAGCCTGGGGCCAAGCCAGAGCAGGAGCCTCCGCTATCCTCATGGGACCTTCCGGCGTCAGACTGAAATACGCAGCAAGGCTAGAGTTCAAATCAATAAACAACATAGCAGAATACGAAGGCCTGATACTAGCGCTGAGCAAAGCAAAGGCCCTAGGGGCAAAAACATTGATAGTCAAAATAGATTCTCAAGTGGTCACTGGCCAAGTAGAGAAAGAATACACAGCAAAAGAGCCAGAACTCATCAAATACCTATCCGTTGTTAGAAATTTGGAGCGGAGATTCGAGGGTTTCACCCTCAAGCACATCCCAAGATCAGAAAACGTAGAGGCAGATGAATTGGCAAAGGCTGCGGCAAACAACCTGCCACTGCCTCCAAACACTTTTTACCAGATCTTGAAGGCTCCGGCAACTGCGGAGACATCCAAGGCACCAAAACCCATACTACACCTACAAAATGAAGATTGGAGAAAGGTGATAACAGAATTCCTAGAAGACAAAACAACCGAAGAAGATGAAGCAAAAGCAGCAAGAATACAAGCCAGGGCAAGAAATTACACAATCGTAAATGGCGTACTGTACAAGAAAGGAGTAGTCCAGCCTCTCCTCAAATGCATATCACAGAGCGAAGGCATAGAATTGCTTCAAGAAATACACTCAGGAATTTGCGGGTCACACATTGGCTCCAGAGCTTTATCAGCAAAGGCAATAAGGCAAGGCTTTTATTGGCCAACACACATACAAGACGCAGAGCAGACAGTCAAAACATGCAAAGCATGCCAAACTTTCTCTCTAGGATAGTCAAAACCATCGTCGGAGACCCAGCTTATACCTCCAATATGGCCACTGCAAAGATGGGGGATGGACCTGGTCGGCCCATTACCTCCATCCCAAGGAGGAAACAGATTCGCAGTAGTGGCAGTGGAATATTTCACAAGATGGATAGAGGCAAAGCCGCTGGCGAAGATAACCTCAGAAACTATCAGAAAGTTCTTCTGGCAGAACATTGTTTGCAGATTCGGTGTACCAAGGATCTTGACAGTAGACAATGGAAAACAATTTGATTCAGAGAACTTCAAAGAATTCTACAAAAGCATAGGGACAAAATTAGCCTTCGCCTCTGTATACCACCCAGAGTCCAATGGAGCAGTGGAAAGAGCAAACAGAATAGTCTTTTCAGCAATATCAAAGACACTGCTGGGCCTACGCAAAGGAAGATGGATAGATAAATTACCTAGAGTTATTTGGTCACACAATACATCCGTCTCAAGAACAACAGGATTCACACCATTCAAACTGCTTTATGGAGAAGAGGCCATGATGCCAGAAGAAATAAAGCATGAAAGCCTCCGCACAACAAGTCAGCTGATGTAGCAAGATGAAGAATATGCAAAAGAAACAATAGAAGCCACCAGACTAGAAGCAGTCCACAACATTGCAAAATATCAGTCATAAACCAAGAAGTGGAGAGACTCTCAGGTGGTAAGAAAAGACATAAAACACGAAGACCTCGTACTCAGGAGAAAACCAAACGCACAACTTGTTGGTAAGTTGCAACCAAAATGGGAAGGCCCATACACAGCAACGGCAGCAGGCCGACCTGGTTCTTTCCACTTGACTGACAGCGAAGGTGTCACGACAACCCACACATGGAATATCGACAGCCTTCAAAGATACTACATCTAGGCAATGTACCAAAGGGCAACCTCCGCAAAATATAAGCGGAGGCCCCTACATGCAATTACCTTAGTTTTTTTTACTTCATTCAAAACAAAATGTAAAAGAGCCTGCACTCTTTTCCTCACAGGGGAACTCCAAACGGAGGTGAGGTTTTTAACGAGGCAGGCTCAATGTAAAAATCCTCTACAAGTATAAAGAGGTAATTCCCCAAAAGAACACCACAAAGAACCCAAAACCGAAAGCGGCCAGCTATGGCGCCGCAATATTCGGTAAACAAAAAAAACAGGTCCTTTCAAACCGCCAGCCATAGGCAAGGGCAATTTGAAATGACCTCTATGGCCAAAAAGGCCTTCGACCCTTGACAAAGACCTGACCAAAGTCAGGCATCAAGGCAAAAATCCTTGGCCAAAAAGGCCTCCGACCCTTGACAAAGACCTGACCAAAGTCAGGCATCAAGGCAAAAATCCTTGGCCAAAAAGGCCTCCGGCCCTTGACAAAGACCTGACCAAAGTCAGGCATCAAGGCAAAAATCCTTGGCCAAAAAGGCCTCCGACCCTTGACAAAGACCTGACCAAAGTCAGGCATCAAGGCAAAAATCTTCGGCCAAAAAGACCTCCGACCATTGACAAAGACCTGACCGAACTCAGGCATCAAGGCAACAACCTCGGTGGAACAGCCCTCCGAGAACAAAAAAAAACCTAACGTCAGGGGAAACAAAATCGTGGCGCCAGAACTAGGAAAAAGGTCTCCGCTATCTGAAATAGGAAAAATAGAAAGTGCCTGACAAAACACTACCACCATTGCGGCGCCAGGCCTCTTTACTTCAAAGATCTCTAGAAGAACGATTAATTCAGGCAACATATAGGCCATTAAAGCCAAGATACGTTCCACCTAACAACATACAAAAATGCTAACGCCCGAAAGCTCCCCCCATTATAAAAACAGATTCCCCCCGTGCCCTTGAGAAACTCAGTCAGCATAAGGCACAAGAGCGCAAGGGGGGAGCAAGGCATAGTGCAGGCAAAAGCAAAAGCAATAGCCATGGAGGCAGGGGTCTCCTTAGATATCCAAATTGGCCATAGATATTGTACGAAAACTCGTAAAGTCAGAGGCAACGGTAGACAGTCAGAGACAGTGGGAAAAGAGAGAGGGCCACGGCACGGTGATGAATAGCAAAGGCCTACGGGAGCAGGGGGATATCGCACGAAAACTCGTAACATCCCCCTGACACAGGAGACCTAACCTACCATCTCCAAAGATCAACCTAGTCCCACGGGTGTGCAGCGTCGGAGACCCACGCCTCCAGACAGCTAAAACACCCAGCTAAAGAAATATCTAGAGTCTCCGCCGTCTGCACAAGCTGCGCCAAACCCCTAGCCGGATCAAACGACGAATCAGCAAACCTCGCCAGGCGGACTTCAAGTACGCCTCCGCCGGTCGAAAAGCTGCGGGGACTTCCGCCCCGGCCATCAAGTAAACACAGAGAATGAGAAAAAATGGGGCGAAGGTCCTAGCCACCACCTCTGTATCACGCTCGATCGCCCAAGCAAAGGACAACGATGCGCGAGCTCAGGACTAGACAAGATATGTAAACAACCACGACGGGCTCAAGCCACCGCACAAACAATCAAGAAAGTGAACCTGTCTTGCATTCCATAAAGCGTCGAGAAACATTCTTACAGGACACCAACTTGAAATAAAATCCTAACTACTGTGGCGGAGGTCCGCGCCAAGCGAGCGCGCGAGTAAACCCCGCGCGCTCGTCGTCTATGTCAAACCTAACCGACTCAAATACATCGTGCGCAATGCTGCGGGGGAAGGCCGAACGCCAATACTCCCAAAGCTCTCCGCTCACGTAAATACCGTCGTTGTAGAGAGTCAAAGGAGCAACGTCTTGCGTAGGCTCCCGATTCGGAACCTGCGCAAGGTTAAAATTTTGCACAAAACCATTTAGAACAAAATAAACTTTATTCACAAAAGCCCAGTTGGACTGCGAGGTACATGCTAGAATAGCTAAATGCGACAAAGAGCCTAGACCTCCGGCGCATCAGCCACGGCGGAAGTCCCTAGAGCGGAGCTCACATCAGCGGTGGGCGGGCACGGCGCCTATGGCCTCTGACCACCGACTCCGCCGAACGTAGATCCCCCCAGAGCGCCACCAGCAGTGGAGGCACCAACCGTAGTCGCCGAGCACGGAACCGATGGAGGCCTGCCCGCAAGACCCTTCTGCGCATCCTGCAACGTAGGCTAGAATGTTAGGGGCAAAAGCAACGAAAAAAGGAGAAAAAGGGCGACTACAAAAACTGTAAGTACCTTCGCCCTCTTGTCCTCCACCAGTTTCCGGGCAGCAGATCTCCCAAATGGAGCCCAAAAGTGCCCGATGAAATTTCTCAAGGTTTTTCGCAAACCAAGAGAGGTCTCACCGAGCTCCTCCGGACCAGGCAGCGCCCCCTCCGGAATACTTTCGGTGTGCGTACACCCGCCACGTGCC
Organism: Miscanthus floridulus; assembly: GCF_019320115.1. NCBI lineage: Eukaryota > Viridiplantae > Streptophyta > Magnoliopsida > Poales > Poaceae > Miscanthus > Miscanthus floridulus. Next base: position 83,447,905 of record NC_089594.1, on the reverse strand, counting down.
AAAAGTTTGGCATAGTTCGCCACTCTCGCTAGTGCCCCGTAGTCCGTGCAACCATTAATCAGACTAGGGAGCTTCGCAAGATGATGCTTTAGCCAGGAAGCGAGGGCGTACACGTTGTCTTCTTCTAGAGGAGCGGAGGTCTCGCCTCCAAGCTCGGCGATGGTGGCCCGGTAGTGACCAACGGTCGCAGCAAGGACTCCTTTGACCGAGTCCAAACGCCGCATCGTCAGAGAAAGTTGCTCCCTCACCGCTGATGTAGACTCCTTCTCGGAGGCAAGCTCTCGCCGGAGACCCTCGGCCAGCTCATTCGCCCTATGAGCCTGCTCGATGGACAAAACCTCTGCCTCCTGGGCCTTGGCGAGATCGACCCTCAAGCCATCCTTTTCTCGCTCCTTCTCCGTCAGAGACAGGCAGAGAGCTGTGAGAGAGTCCGACAGACCCCCTTTTTCACCTTCTAGGCGCTCGATCTCCACCTTGAGCGCTTCGATCGTGGCATCATGATCAGAGACCTCGCGGGTGCAGCGCTCTTCCATAACAATGCCCGTGTGATACCCCTGCGACAAAAAAAACCCAAAGCGATCAACAGCGGAATCAAGAACAAGTCTAGAAACGAGCGTACACAAAAAATTATAAAACAACGAAAGGGGCAAAACCGTCGGAGGCGCACCAGGCTCTGGTGTTCCAGGTGAATGCGAAGAAGCTGGAAGAAATCCATATCCCTCAGACGTTGTTTGAAGCGATCTGTTCAAAGAAGAACAAACAAACAAGAAACGATGAGGTGAGAAAAGCAAATCTCACGTTAAACGCACCAATAGCCAAAGACCACCTCCGACGTCTCCAAGAACGGCAAGATAACACTCCTCCCAACCTGAGATAGAAGTGTCGGAGGAGCCTATGTAAAAAAACACAACAGCAGCTTAGGTTGGAGGGCAGATCACAAACAGACCAGATGATGATCAAAATGAAAACATTTTTACTTACTCGGACCCGGCGCCGTCAACCCCGGTTGCCCCGGACTGAACCTAGCACCAGCGGCAGCTGCTTGCTCCTCTAGGGTGAGAAGTCCAGCCATGACATCACCTACAAAGCAGCAGGTGCATAGTATTGGCACTTAGCACAACACGCAAAGGAATGAACTGGGCGAAGACAATAAACATAAGGATGTGCACCAAATGAGCTTACTCATAAAGAGCCTAGGCAGAGCAGCTTGCCGCACCCTCTGAGCAGAAGTCTCTGCCGTATCGTGTGGCAAAGGCCCAAAGGGGGGGACTTCCCCAGCCAGCGGCCCGGTGGGCGGAGGGCTCGAAGAAGGCCGAGCCGCCGGAGCCTCCTCAGCAAGAGCGGCCTTCAGCCGCCCTATGTCGACCGTAGGTACGGGCGAAAGCGCGATAGTGGCAGAGGGCGAAGGAACACGTCGCAGGATGGCCTCCGTGTCCTCTTCAGAGCTTGAGCACAGCCCGCCAAGAACACTGGGCATAGGCTCGGCGGCGCTATCCTCTGGCCGTTCGCCGATGCTCGTAGCACCATGCGAGGAGCGTGCCAGGACAACGCCGGTCTCCGGACGCCCGGCACCGCTCACCGCCTCGCCTGTCGGACACACCGGAGCTACGGGAGAGCCGCGATCCCCTCCGCTCGCACCTCAAGCGTCCACTGATGGGGTGGAGGAGCTCTCAATGTCTTCGCTGCCGGCGGAGGCAGCACCCGCACTACCAGTGGAAGACAAGGCCAGCGCGATCAGCGGTGCTCCACTTTTCTTTTTCTTTTTCACAGGTGCCCGAGATACGGCGGCGCCCTTCCTCTTTTTGAACTCGGCCTCCACTGTAACATTCTTTGCGTAGGCCTTCTTCTTCTTCTTTTCAATCGAGGCTAGGACCTCAGCAGGAACCTCGCGCTCTCGGTATATGATACCGACCTCCTCAAAAACTCGATTGAGCCGTGGCATGGTGCCTGCCATAGCCATCTGAGACATGTACTCACACTCGAAAATCTTACCAACCAATCCTATGGCGGCCTCCTCGACTTCGGAGATGAAACCGTCCTCCATCACCCTCTCCCCCAAAGACCGACCGAAGCAGGGGAATGGAATCTCGGCCTCTGCCCCGAAAATAGGAACCTTGACCTGTTCCAGCTGAAAAGCTAGGTTGTTTTTGCCTAAGGGCCAGTAGTTGGAGGCCATGATCTCCTCCACCAGATCATGACCACCAGAGTAGTGGCACGCTGCCGCAAAAGCCTGATCACAGGCCTCCCACGTCAGAGACACCTCCTCCGGCGGATCCACACGCGTGTGTGGTGCCATCTCCTCCATCTGAGAAGTCAGTGGATACTCCGAGACTTCCTCGCCATCCTCGGTTGTGCTACGGACCCCATAAGTCTTCACGTAGAACCATTGCTCGAGCCAGCCGCGGTCCCACTTGCCCTTCTAGCAAAAAGAGATCTCCAGGCGGTCCACGCCTTGGTTCCTCTTAGACATGAAAGTGCAACTACCGTACTGATAGGTCACTTCCACCTCCTTGCCATCTCACACCTCCTCCTTCTTCTTCGGCTGCTTCTGCAGTTCATAGTATGTGCAAAAGGTGTCCACATCTAGCTCGGCACCGTAAGAGACGCACGCCCAGCAAAATTTGCTAAGTGTCAGGAAAGCAGTGGGAGTCAGATGATGGAGCTGAACATTGAAGGTCTCCAACACCCGGTGAAGGAAGGGAATGTAAGGAAACCAGAGGCCGCAGGTGAAGAAGTCCCGAAAGACCACCGCGTATCCTTATTCTGGCTCCGGAACAGTCTGACCCGGCAGAGGGATCTTCACCCTGGAAGAAGGAAAACATGACTCCTTCAGCATCTCCGTGATTGCCTCCTCAGTAATAGAGGATGGGCCGAAGTCCCAAGATTTTATCGCCATGTCTCCGGAGTCCACGGCGACTAGGTCTCCGATAGACGCAGAGACGCTCCCCAAATCCTCCTCCACCAGTTTTTCCAACTCCAACGTGGAGGCAGAGGCAAGCATGCACTCCTCAAAGCGTGCACCCCAGCCGATGGCCCTAATGCCGAGAAGGTGGCGGTAGGGTCCAGAGAAGGCGGGCCGGTGAGTTTGGGTGGAGGTGGAAAGGAAAGCCACCGTGACTGCAACCTAAGTGCGAGACGCGAACAGAAAGACGGAACGAGCAAGGGCAGCAAGAGGCGAAAGCGAAGTGGGCAGAGAGCGTTTTCTCGAACGCAATGAAAGCGAGTGAGCGGTGTGGGGGGGGGGACCCCACCGCCAAAAGCACCCTTATATAGGCAGCGGGCAGGCGGCCCGACTCCTGCCACAAAACGGTCATCTCCGGAAGTTTCGCCCGCTGCACAACAGTCACCTCCGAAAAAATTGCGGGGAACGCAACAGACACTGACACAGCGGAAATGGCCGCAACGTAGGGCAACGGCTACATTTGCCGCCCAATGGCTACTCTCAACGAGACCAACGGCTCCGCTAGAGTGGGCCTAGGGGGAAGTAGCGGGGCCTCACTCAAAGACACCGAAGGCGGCCTCCGCCCCCGCGGACGCCTTCGGCTAAGGCGTTTTGAGCTCACGGCATGCTCCAGCGAACCATGGTCTCAAAAGGGGGGAACTGTTGTAACATGGCTTTGGCGGGTGGCGAAGGCCCCTAGCAGCGGGGTGTCGCCAAGGCGTCTTCGAGCGTCTTGGGGCGGAGACCGGGCGCTGACTAGGAAATTTCCCGACCATGCTCGAGGGGTCATCGCGGACTCCGCCAAGGCTAGGCACGCATCCCGCCGACCGCTCAAGCGGGCGTCTCCGGTATTACGGGCGGAGGCAGCCTTATCTCTAAACTAATCAAACAAACGATCTTGCCTAAGTGTGCGCAGGTACTCAAGCGTGGGCGCTCGTGGTCCGCGCAAGCGCGCCAGCATGGCCCCTGCGTGGCCGGGCGGAGACCTATGGATGATGTCTCCGCCCGGACCGACGGGGACCCTCCAAGGCGACGGCGCGCCCCTGAGGGCGGAGGCCTGCGGCCGGTCGGAGACCTGCTGGTGATGCCTCCGCCCGGACCGGTGGGGACTCTCCAAGGCAACGGCGCGCCCCTGAACGCGGAGGCCGGCAGCGAGAACCATGGCCCCCGCGCGGCTGGGCGGAGACCCGCAGAGAACGTCTCCGACCGTCCAGCGGAGACCCGCCGAGGGAGCGGCGCGCCGTGGGAGATGAAGGCCAACGCCGGGGACCCAGGCCTTTGGACCAAAGACCAAGCTACAGTGGGCCGACTGCTCATAGAAGCCCATTACTTGGAAACGGTGTGGCAGGACTGCCCCGCGAACAAGAGGCTAGCGGCAGAATATTCCAGGAATGTACTGTGCAGTTGAGGGGCATTGTAATAAATTCCGTTATGTGGTAGTCGAGTCCTGTAAATAGGGGACACTTGTAACCATGGAGGTTGGTTGGTGAACGAGTTAATGAAACCATAGTTTTCCGCATCATTCCCTTACTCACCACTATCCCCCCTGTCGTTCGTATCCCGAGCCTCCACCCGAGGCCAATCGTCAGACGGACGGAGGCCTCGGTCTCCGCCACGCTGGTTGAAACCACTAGTTTCAACACTAATGGTGGAATAGCAGTAGATCCAAGCAAGGTGAGAGATGTGTTGAATTGGAAACCACCAACCAATGTGGGAGAGATTCATAGTTTTTTAGGATTGGCTGGATACTACAGAAGGTTCATAAAAGGTTTTTCTAAAGTTGCCAAGCCTATGACAGCTTTGTTGGAGAAAAATGCTAAGTTTGTGTGGTCTGAGAAATGCCAGGCTAACTTTGAAGAATTGAAGAAAACATTGACTACTGCCCCAGTGTTGGTTTTGCCAGATTTGAACAAGAGCTTTTCTATCTATTGTGATGCATCTCGTCAAGGTCTCGGATGTGTTCTTATGCAAGAAGGCAGAGTAGTGGCTTATGCATCCCAATAGTTGAGAAAGCATAAGCTAAACTATCCTACTCATGATTTGAAGTTAGCAGCAGTGGTTCATGCTCTAAAAATATGGAGACACTATCTTAACGGACATAAGAGTGATATCTATACTAATCACAAGAGTTTGAAGTACATATTCACTCAGACAGATCTGAATATGAGACAACGTCAATGTGCCATTGGGAAGGGGGGCTCTACATCTGTTTGCCGAGTGAATCTAATGGCCATAACTTGTTAGACGAACCTTTGAAAGGCTTCATAGTGAACCCTACTGACCTTCCTTGGTAGTAGGTTAAGAGGCTCACGACCTCGGACGAAAGGGTAAATCATGACTCATAGTGAAAGTGTACAACCTCTACAGAGTGTAAAACTAGTATATCAGCCGTACTCACGGTCCCGAGCGGCCTTGGAACTCTTATGAATAGATGATCACTAAGAATTATTGGTTTATGCTATGCATTATTCATGTTTACATTGATCATGCGTTTTACTTTGGGATTGAAACAACTTGTTGCTACTCTTATGCTAAAAATTGTGACAATTAAAAGCTGAACGCTGTTAAACCTGTGTCAAGCCTTTTGAGCCTCATGAACCCCATGTTACACTTGTTGAGTATGACACATAGTTACGCTTGTTTATTTTCATTATTTGGATAAAAATCCAGGATGGGTAACAGATGGTGATGGTAATGACGACTTTCTTGAGGATTACTAGACTTGTGGTCAACCAGTTAACATCCCCGTGATTTAGAGCTTTCGCGAGAGATTTATCTTTATATTTTTGCAATATTTATGTGAAGACTCTGTCTTATTATTCGTGATGTAATAAACACTTGTGATGATACTATTTATAATTTGTCGGCTTATGTGTGTGACTGATCTCTGGGCGCACATAAGATTTTGCATCCCATTTTATCCTTAAATCGGGTGTGACAACCGTTGTGCTCGCGGGGACCGCCTTTGCATGTGCCCACTGCCTATGCCTGCTCATGTTGCAAGATTAAGTACTTCTACAACATATGTCTAAAACAGTTGAAACATTACAGCTTACACTTGCAACATATGTGTATAGCAACTGCAATATATGCAACATCTAGATAAAACATTTGCAACATACGTCTGAAGCAAATAAAACATTTTGAGTAGACGCTTGCAACATATGTGTATAGCCACTAAAACATATACAACATCCACATATAACACTTGCAAAACACGTCTAAAATAGATGAAATACTTGAAACATACACTTGCAACATCCTGATGAAACACATGCAACATCTAGATGTAACATACACCTGAAACGCATGAAACATACGAAGCTCGATGCCATGGAGTGATGAAAAATTTTGGGCCAGAGCTCAGCTACCATGCAGATGTGGGCCTGCGCTCGTCTCACAAACAAGCAAGCGGCATGGCCAGCCTTGCAGCTGGCTAAGCGCCTAAGCTGGTCGGCCAAAGCAACAACACGGTAGGCAGCATGCGGCAAGGGTAGCTTGTCCTGGGCGCAGACAACACACAGAGAGAAAAGAGCGGCACGGCAAGCAGTAGCAGGCCTAGGCGCTAGGCAACAGAGGGCAGGCGCGGCAGGGAGGTCTACGGCCCTAGGCGTGTGCGGCTAGGGGCCTGGTTGGCTGGTCCAGCCAGGAGCAGACGCTGCAGGCTGCCAGTATGAGTGGCCGCACGCGCTCCCACCTGACGTAACTATGCACCCCTCCTTTTTTCCTTGGGCGTAACGCGTGCAGGGGTAAATCCGTCCGAACGGATGTACGCCCTCAACGAAGCATTACCATTCAAGCATGCAATTTACTGTTCAAGCTTCGATGCTCAATTTACTTTCCATAAAACCTTAAAATAAATAAATCAATCATTATATGTTGTTTATTGAGTCTTTGAATATTTTTCATTATTCCACATTATTCCACGTCAAACAAAATATTATGAATTTTAATGTACATTCATGTCATGCACCCGTAACATGCTGCTTCATGGCCAATAACCCCCTGTGAATTGTTAGAATTCGTATATGATTAGGGATGAAAACGGTACGGATATTTTCCGACCGTATTCGAAACCGAATCCGTTTAGAGGGGTTGAGATCTGTCCGTATCCGAGTCCGGATATCCAACATCCGATACTGTATCCGTATCCGAATACTTAAATCGCATATTTATGATGTCGATATCCAATCGTATCCTATCCGACATAGTTGACACTATCCGTATTCGAATCCGAATCCGGACAAAAATATGAAAACAAATGCAATATCGGTGATATCCGTCCGTATCCGATCCGTTTTCATCCCTAATATGATACACTTAATAACAATAATTTCACCACAGATAAAGCAGTAACTCTGGATTCTCACAGGCACCATTTCGTGTGGATCTCTGGTGGGGCGGAGGCGGCCAATATCTGGTGGGGTGGTGCCGGATTCGAGGCAGCAGCTGCTACCGGATTTTGCCTCCATGTTCTGTCAGTTAATATTTTCTATTTTTAATCGATTTACAGCAATACTGGTCTGCCTCTCAGAATATTGTGATGACTCAGAAGTTTAGTTGCATAGGTGGTGGTATTTCTATGCCTCTGTAAATGTCTGATGAACACAAACTGTGTGGCAAAGGCAGACACACTGCACGCCTCTGATAACGCTGTCTGCCCGACTCAGAAAATGTGTTATGTCGTAGTGTCTATAGATGTTGGCTAGGCAATTTTACGCTCAATATGAAATAGGAAGTCAAAGGAAACTATATCGCAAAGAACCCAACGAGAATAAAAGCATCGTGATATATATAACCGGCCTGAATAGATACGTGGTGGACCAGGGATGTCGAATTGTTGATGGGACCCAGCACCTTAACAATCATGCATTTGTCATGCTCAGCCAACCCTGGCAGTTACATTCATGAGCCATTCCTCAGCGAGCGACCATGATATTTTGGCATCAACTCAATTTAATTCGTCTGTTTTTTTCTTTCAGCTAAAAGTACATGTTCTAATGCAACGCATGTTCTTGACAATTGCAGTGTAGAAAAATTAATAGCTCTATGGGTTCGTGCTACATATTATTGCCTAGTACCCAACTAGTGCTTGCTACATATTATTGCCTAGTACCCAACTACTCACTAGAGCTTCTCTGCCTCTCGTTTTTTTTTTCCCATTTCCTCTCTCCCATTCTTTAACAATGAGAAAACTGCACGGTGAGAATGGGGAAGCATGCAGGGAACACTAGATCAACTGTGCTTGTGAACAGAAATGGGTGGCACCGAGAAAAGAATGCTAGTGTCATAGCGATGGTAAATAAATTGGACAGACACCAGAATATAATGATTGAGTCCGGAAGTTGCAAGCTGACATTTTGATGGTGCATCAGGTTTGGAAAATGCTACTGGTAGGCTTGGTCTATCGGATGCAACACAGTGAAAATCTAAACTTTCCGGTAGAGTGTCTGCTGGGTTTCCTGTAAATAGATGTCAAAAGTTTTATTTATTTAAAAAAAAGTATTTCATCTGCCCCTGCCCGATAAAAGCAATTGGTTAGACTATTGAATAAAAAATCAGTATGTTCTCTCTAGTCATTGTTTTTATGACTTTTCTGTAATCTCTTCTAGACCTAGAATTTATTGTTCTTCCTTCGGTTGAGAACATCATAGCTGCCCAGCCAATGCCAGTATAACCTAATAAGGTGCACCACCCATTGGCCGTTTCATCTCATTATCGAAATGATCAGCACATCGCTGTTGACATGTGACAGCTATTCAGGTGATCAAGTCAGTTTTATCTCATTGAATATCTGCATGCCAAGAGTTCTCGTGTCCTGGTACCCACATTGCATATATACTATGGAAAAAGTCTACTTAAGCCCCCACCTATCATACTTGGTCTACTTCACCCCCTTAACTATGAAACCGTCTGTTTTACCCCCTGAACTATCTAAAACCGTTTTAGATAGTTCAGGGGGTAAAACAGACGGTTTCATAGTTGAGGGGGTGAAGTAGACCAAGTATGATAGGTAGGGGGGTTAAGTAGACTTTTTTCTTTTTTTTATTTAATCAAGAACTTGTGATCGGAAAGCTCCCAACATCTCCCATGCCTACCATAGGTCGATCGTCAACCAGAGGAGTGGCATGCCCAAACAACTCTTCCCTCATGTAACGTTCAGTTTTACGTCAAAGTGCACTTTGTGGGATAATCGTGAAGATTTTGACTCATATAAAAGTGCGCAGGGTGTCTTTGTTTTTTTCCTTTTTGTTAAATTTTCATGTATTTCACCTTGTGTTGTAACATGGCCACCGCGAGTGGCGGAGACCTACGCAGTCAGCAGGTTACGAGGGCATCTCTGACCTGTTACCAAAACGGAGGTTGTGCTCCCACGCCTCCAAACCCGGGAAAGAGAACGGTTTGTTAGATTGAGCTTGCAGGTTGCGGACAGCGGCCCTGGCGCGGTCTCCGCCCGGCCGGCTCGCAGGCGTCTCCGGCCGATGGGGCGGAGGCCGCTCCGCTAGGAGACTAATTAAATGCCAACATTGTTTGAGTATGTGTAGGTAACCGGATGAGGGCGCTCATGGACTGCGCGGGTGCTCCAGCATGGTCTCCGCCCGTCGGGGCGAAGACCCAAGCAGGAGGCCGGCGATCCTAGGCGATCGACGGCGCGGGCGCCCCAGCATGGCCTCCGCCTGTCGAGGCGAAGACCCAAGCAGGAGATCGGCGATCCTGGGATGTCGGAGGTCTACGGCTTCGGCACTCCCAGAGGCGGAGGCCCGAAGGCTCGTCGCCGGATCCTGAGGCTAGACGGGGCGGAGACCTACGGCCGAGGTCCTAAAGCCCATCGCCGAGTCCTGAGGCCCGATGGGCCGGTTGATCATGTAGGCCCAGTACCAGATGGCGGCATGGCAAGATTACCCCCGAGACGGAAGGCAAGTAGAGGAATATCCTAAGAATGTACTGTAGCAGTTGAGGGATACTACTGTAAACTCTGTAAAAGTGGTAGTTGAGCCCTATAAATAGGGAACACTTGTAACAGTAAGGGGGGTTGTTGCATGAATTAATGAAACCCTAGTTTTGCGTGCCATTTCCTTACTCGCCCACCTATCGCGCCTGTTTCCCCGTGCTTCCGCCCGGGGGTGCGGCGTAGCAGGCGGAGGCATCTACCTCCTCCACACTGTCTGAGACCGCTAGTTTCAACATTGGCGCCCACCGTGGTTTGGCCGAGGCAAACCAACGATGACAGGGAAAAGAAAAACCACCACCAGAGCAGCAACGACCACGGGTCAGAGAGGAAGGCCTAGGCGCACCACTCGTAGCACCTACGCAACCTTGCAGTAGAGGATGCCACCAGAACAGATGCCCAGGGTCAAGCACCGGAAACCCAAGAACCAGATATTCAAGATCAGGGGGCCCAACCAAATTTAGGCACAACACTCGAGCAAGAACTGCAATAGCTGCAAGCACAGTTGCAAAGAGCGCAACAAGAGAGGGACAAAATGGCAGCAGCATTCGTAGCTAATCAGCAAGCTACTCAAGCGTCAGCACAAGCAGTAGAAATCAGGTAGCAGTTGGCAGTCCTACACACTGAGATGCTAAGTATGCAGCATGCAGTACCAGCGTCAACCTCCGCAATCCCAGCCTCCACAGCAACAACAAACGCAACCATTCTACAAGGGCCTCCGCCAGTGATCAGCCCGACCACGATGCCATCTCAGGTGATGCGGAGGCCTATCGATCCCAAGTCCCCACTCTCTGAAGGCATACAACAGTCGCCATGGCCAACGGCGTACAAGCCAATCACACTACTAAAGTTCAATGGAAAGACAGACCCCCATCAGTTCATTATGAGTTACGAGGCAGCAGTAGCCTCCGCCGACGGAGATGACGCCGTCTTGGCAAAGTCATTTGTCATTGCAGCCGAAGGTGACGCGTTGGCTTGGTATTCTATGCTCAAGCCAAGCACAGTCTATTCTTGGGAAAACCTACGAGACAAGATATTAGCAAATTTCAAGGGGCTAACAGCACAGTCGTTGACATCCACAGATCTGTTCCAGTGCAAGCAAATGCAGGGAGAGACACTACACGACAACTTCTGGAAATTCGTGCAACTAAAGGCGAAGGCACCAGACGTCCCAGATGAGATCGCCATTGAGGCAGCGATCAAAGGCCACCAAATCGGGCCGCGATCCCCTCCGCTCGCACCTCAAGCATCCACTGACGGGGTGGAGGAGCTCTCAATGTCTTCGCTACCGACAGAGGCAGCACCCGCACTGCCAGCGGAAGACAAGGCTGGCGCGATCAGCGGGGCTCCGCTTTTCTTTTTCTTTTTCTCAGGTGCCCGAGATACGGCGGCGCCCTTCCTCTTTTTGGACTCGGCCTCCACTGTAACATTCTTTGCGTAGGCCTTCTTCTTCTTCTTTTCAATCAAGGCTAGGACCTCAGCAGGAACCTCGCGCTCTCGGTATATGATACCGACCTCCTCAAAAACTCGATTGAGCCGTGGCATGGTGCCTGCCACAGCCATCTGAGACATGTACTCACGCTCGAAAATCTTACCAACCAATCCTATGGCGGCCTCCTCGACTTCGAAGATGAAACCGTCCTCCGTCACCCTCTCCCCCAAAGACCGACCGAAGCAGGGGAATGGAATCTCGGCCTCTGCCCCGAAAATAGGAACCTTGACCTGTTCCAGCTGAAAAGCTGGGTTGTTTTTGCCTAAGGGCCAGTAGTTGGAGGCCATGATCTCCTCCACCAGATCATGACCACCAGAGTAGTGGCACGCTGCCGCAAAAGCCTGATCACAGGCCTCCCACGTCAGAGACACCTCCTCCGGTGGATCCACACGCGTGTGTGGTGCCATCTCCTCCATCCGAGAAGTCAGTGGATACTCCGAGACTTCCTCGCCATCCTCGGTTGTGCTACGGACCCCATAAGTCTTCACGTAGAACCATTGCTCGAGCCAGCCGCGGTCCCACTTGCCCTTCTAGCAAAAAGAGATCTCCAGGCGGTCCACGCCTTGGTTCCTCTTAGACATGAAAGTGCAACTACCGTACTGATAGGTCACTTCCACCTCCTTGCCATCTCGCACCTCCTCCTTCTTCTTCGGCTGCTTCTGCAGTTCATAGTACGTGCAAAAGGTGTCCACATCCAGCTCGGCACCGTAAGAGATGCACGCCCAGCAAAATTTGCTAAGTGTCAGGAAAGCAGTGGGAGTCAGATGATGGAGCTGAACATTGAAGGTCTCCAACACCCGGTGAAGGAAGGGAATGTAAGGAAACCGGAGGCCGCAGGTGAAGAAGTCCCGAAAGACCACCGCGTATCCTTATTCTGGCTCCGGAATAGTCTGACCCGGCAGAGGGATCTTCACCCTGGAAGAAGGAAAACATGACTCCTTCAGCATCTCCGTGATTGCCTCCTCAGTAATAGAGGATGGGCCGAAGTCCCAAGATTTTATCGCCATGTCTCCGGAGTCCACGGCGACTAGGTCTCCGATAGACGCAGAGACGCTCCCCAAATCCTCCTCCACCAGTTTTTCCAACTCCAACGTGGAGGCGGAGGCAAGCATGCACTCCTCAAAGCTTGCACCCTAGCCGATGGCCCTAACGCCGAGAAGGTGGCGGTAGGGTCCAGAGAAGGCAGGCCGGTGAGTTTGGGTGGAGGTGGAAAGGAAAGCCACCGTGACTGCAACCTAAGCGCGAGACGCGAACAGAAAGACGGAACGAGGAATGGCAGCAAGAGGCGAAAGCGAAGTGGGCAGAGAGCGTTTTCTCGAACGCAATGAAAGCGAGTGAGCGGTGTGGGGGGGGACCCCACCGCCAAAAGCACCCTTATATAGGCAGCGGGCAGACGGCCCGACTCCGGCCACAAAACGGTCATCTCCGGAAGTTTCGCCCGCTGCACAACAGTCACCTCCGAAAAAATTGCGGGCAACGCAACAGACACTGACACAGCGGAAATGGCCGCGACGTAGGGCAACGGCTACATTTGCCGCCCAACGGCTACTCTCAACGAGACCAATGGCTACGCCAGAGTGGGCCAGGGGGGAAGTACCGGGGCCTCACTCGAAGACACCGAAGGCGGCCTCCGCCCCCGCGGACGCCTTCGGCTAAGGCGTTTTGAGCTCACGGTATGCTCCGGCGAACCATGGTCTCAAAAGGGGGGAACTGTTGTAACATGGCTTTGGCGGGTGGCGAAGGCCCCTAGCAGCGGGGTGTCGCCAAGGCGTCTTCGAGCGTCTTGGGGCGGAGACCGGGCGCTGACTAGGAAATTTCCCGACCATGCTCGAGGGGTCATCGCGGACTCCGCCAAGGCTAGGCACGCATCCCGCCGACCGCTCAAGCGGGCGTCTCCGGTATTACGGGCGGAGGCAGCCTTATCTCTAAACTAGTCAAACAAACGATCTTGCCTAAGTGTGCGCAGGTACTCAAGCGTGGGCGCTCGTGGTCCGCACAAGCGCGCCAGCATGGCCCCTGCGTGGCCGGGCGGAGACCTATGGATGATGTCTCTGCCCGGACCGACGGGGACCCTCCAAGGCGACAGCGCGCCCCTGAGGGCGGAGGCCTGCGGCCGGTCGGAGACCTGCTGGTGATGCCTCCGCCCGGACCGGTGGGGACTCTCCAAGGCAACGGCGCGCCCCTGAACGCGGAGGCCGGCAGCGAGAACCATGGCCCCCGCGCGTGTGGCAGAACCTCTTAAGTTATAGGGCCCACATGCACCTGTCACTGTCCGACGACCTTTGACATTTATGCATATGTTTCCAATAACTTAAAATGACTGTCGGGTGTCCTCGGGGAACCCCGAATCATCCACGATTTCCGAGCAGGATCATGTTACTGAGTCAATGCAGTATTACAACATTTATTCAAATATCAAAACCAGAGTAAAAACAGCGGAAGTCTTACAATAACATAGTTTACAAACAGTTGTTTCAAACCTTACAAACTAAGTTCCATAATTATTACAAACCATAGTAGTAGTAGAGTGGCATAACTAACATATACTTAACACACAACATAAACATCCTGCCCAAGGATCACACATTTAATTCTCATCGTCAGAACGAACGATAGTCATGCAGCACGATCCAAAACAGATCTGCTCATGAGGCTCACCTGCAACAAGGGGTCAACGAACCCTGAGTACAAAGGTACTCAACAAGACTTATCCGAAATCTTAACTGATAAACTCAGTAATGCAGGCTCAAGGATTCAAGGTATAGCTTTAACAATGATCAAAGTTCTTTTGCGTAAAAGCTCGTTTAACAACATTCTTTATATAGAAAACTTCTCTAGAATTATATACAAAGCTGACACGATCCGCACTGAGATCATGAAACTTCATATCCAACATCTTCACAAGCCTTATTTAAGTTCTGGTTATTAATTCTACGATGATGAACAGTGAGTTGAGTCTCCATAACCGAGGAGCAATGACGATTCGAACCGATTAAAACCCAGCTGGGGATTCCAGACCACACGACATATGCAGGTCCCCGACCTACATATACCAACCTACCCTCGGATCCTCTAAAACAAGAACGGGTCCGCGCCACCCGAGAATACAGCACACCTCAAATCCGGCCACATTCCAGCCACGAGGGTACACGCTATTCCCGCCATCTCTCCACTCCTAGTGCGCGAGTAGCCATTCTCGTAATAGAATTGCCAAGTTCAGGCTTACCGGAGTATGTGGTTAGTACTACAAATTCTCACCTCATACAATTCAACAACGGACGTGCCTTAATCGACACAGGCGGAAAGAACCCGCTCACAAGACCTCCATGTCTTATGGCTCACACTCACCGAGTCCGCCCGGTCTAGATTTATTACTCCACATTCCCATATCACATGTTAACATAGTTAACCAGTGTTCCATTTGTAACTTGCAGGTGGTAGGTAGTTACCCGACCTTCATCGTTCTACGCATGGCTAAGCAAGACTAGGCATATACGAGTTTAAAACTGGTAATATGGTAAATATGGAATAACAAGGGTGGTAATGCACCAATTAGGCTTTTACTTAACTCCTAATCACTTAATGCAATAACAGAAAGCAAAAGCGAAATTAATTTATAAAATACAAGGTAGGGTTGTATGCATCCGGGGCTTGCCTTCATTGACGGAAAAGTCCGGTTCCTGCGACGTTACACAAGTATTCGACCCGACCTCAACAGACAGATTAACCTCTTCAACAGCTTGATTAACTACCATGTTTTCACCTTCATTCACTACACGTAATAACAATGCCATGTTTAACATGATGCGGAATTCGAAACATGATGCTCGATGAGGGATGAAAAATTAATAATTTGAATACAACTTTCCTTCGCGGTACAGTTGTAAGTCAAACAAACTAATTCTTTTTCGTAAACACATACATCAACTGCCAAGGATCATTAACAACAAATGACCCAAGGTCATCACTCAATCCAAAATTTCAAACAAAACCTAAATCACTAAAGGTTACTATTTGCTTTTATGAATTAATTATTTAATTCAAAATTATGAAATAAATCAACTTATTCTAATTGAGCTCAAAATTTTAGTACATGTTCATTACATGTTAACTAAGTGGCAAAACAAATTTCATAATTTTTGGATAAATAAATAAGCCTAGAAAAATCCTGGAAATCCATTTATGAATAAATTGAGCAATTTTTATCACATTTAAAACTTACTGAAAAACACTATTTCATATTTTTCTTAAATACTATACATCTCAGAGAAGTCACACAAAAATTTTCATAATTTTTGGAGCTCTAAATAAATCTACACAAAAATAACAAAAACATACACTATTCATTCAAATCTGAAAATAGAAAAATCCATTTGAACGCTGAGTCACTGACATCGGACCCCACCTGTCATCATCTACCTCCCGCGTGTTGACTACGACGACGATGGCGCTGACCGGCGCAAACTCACCGACGGTGAGTCCAAAGGCGACGGTCAAGGTACCAAAATGACCACATCATCACGGCGCATCGACTGAAGGCACTAGCTAGACGAATTACTACGAGTTACGAGCTTGGCGTCGGCCATGGCGGATGCGGTGGCTCGGCGACGTTACGCCGGCGAAACGAAGCCGAAAACGGAGAAACAGAGGGCATGGGAAGGTCCAGTAGCTCACCACGAACACGTTCAAGCAAGAATTAAGGCCGGAGAAGCAATGGTGAAGCGGGGCGGCGTTCACAGCGATCACGGCGGTGCGAGCAATAACGACGGCGGTGTTCCAGTGGCTGTGGTGGACAAAACGAGCAATCAACAAGATATTAAGCACCACGGCATCATGGAGAAGCTGAAACAACGCTTCCCGAGATACAAAGCTCACCGTAGAGTACTGGCCACGACGGCGCTCGCTCGACGGGGACTCTGCCGGCCGCGAGGAAGAAGAGCGTGGTCAGCGAGTTCTCGGCGAAATCAGCCGACCACAGTTGGCTGGGTGGATGCGCAAGAGAAAGACGGAACTGGAACGGCCTTTACCAAGACGACCGCGGCGCTAGGGAGACGGTGCGGGCTCGCCGGAGCTATGGCGGTGGTGTCGGGAAAACAGAGCAAGAGAACGGGGCCAACAGCGACGGCCTGGGCTAAATAGAGCAGCTCAGAAGCGCAAGGAAGCTGCGCTGTGGCCTTCACCGCGCCAGCGCGACGCCAAAGACGGCCACGACCGCGCCTGGAAGCAAACCGAAGGTCGCCGCCGGTGTAGCTTTGAGCGGTGAACACTGTTCATCGAAATTACAAGTTTGCCATTCGCCAAATTTCACAAATTACTCTCAAATTTTCATAACAACTCAAAAATCTCCAAACATAAAAGTTGTTCAAAATCAAAAGTTCTACAACTTTGCTTTTATAACCATCTCCTAATTCGATCTAGATTTTAAAATGAACTTTTGAATTTGAATAGGGAAATTTACCGAATTACGCCTTTTTGATTTACTCAAAAATTTTCTAAACAACTTGAAAAACTCCAAAAACAAACTTTGTATAACTTGCCAAACTCTACACTTTTGCTTTTGGGCCCAACCCCAAAATATGCTTAGATTTTGAAATGAATTTTTAGGGTAGGGTTTACATGTTGAAACGCGGGGTTTTCTCGAAAAATTCAAAACCCAGTCAAACTTTGAACTTGAGTCAAACAATATAATTCAACACTCATTACACAAATGTAAACTTGTTTTAGTAAATGCACATCAAAGTTTTCACCAAATGCCAAATGCTTTGCAATGCATATGATGACATGTCAGATTTTAACATTTAAACACCCGAGGTGTTACAATCCTTCCCCCTAAAAGAAATCTCGCCCCGAGATTCAAAGCCATAGGGTAAGTAATGGAAAAGGAAATGTGTCGCAAGAACACATACAAACTCTGTCCATAAAACAGCTAAGGTTACTTTTACAAAACACAACATGTACTACCGAGCTCAACTAACATTACTCGATTCTATATTGACGCTAAAAATTCGGGAAACTTTTCTAACAAGTAATCTTCTGATTCCCAAGTAGCTTCCTTTTCTGAATGTTGATTCCATTGTATTTTATAGAACTTGATTGTCCGTCTTCGAGTAACACGATCTTTCTGATCTAACACTCGGATAGGATATTCGGAATAAGTTAAATCCGGTTCTAGTTCCACTCCTTCAACTTCAACATTTTGTTCAGGCACTCGGAGACACTTCTTCAATTGAGAAACATGGAACACATCATGCACAGCTGCAAGATGTTCAGGTAATTTCAAACGATATGCTACTTTTCCATACCTTTCTAAAATTTGATAGGGTCCAATATATCGGGGTGCCAACTTTCCTTTAACACCAAAACGGTTAACTCCCTTCATTGGTGATACTTTCAGATATACAAAATCTCCTTTGTTAAATACCAATGGTCTCCGTCGTCTATCCGCATAACTCTTTTGGCGGGACTGAGCTATCTTCAAATTACTCTGTATTTGCCTAACCTTGTCTTCTGTTTCTTTCACAAGATCAACTCCAAAGAATCTTCTTTCTCCAGGCTCAGACCAACTCAATGATGTTCTGCATCTACAACCATAGAGTGCTTCAAATGGAGCCATTCTAATGCTTTCCTGATAACTATTGTTGTATGAGAACTCGGCTAAAGGTAAGCATTCATCCCACTTTTTGGAATAGTTAAGGACACAACACCTTAACATATCTTCAAGTACTTGATTGACTCTTTCAGTCTGTCCATCAGTCTGCGGATGATAAGCTGTACTGTACAGAAGTTTAGTACCCAACGAAGAATGCAATTGTTTCCAAAAGTTGGAGACAAACTGTGTACCCCTATCTGACACAATAGTTTTGGGTATTCCATGGAGACTCATGATTCTTGCTAAGTACATTTTGGCATATTGGATCGTAGGATATATTGTCTTGACTGGAAGAAAATGCGCTGACTTAGTGAGTCGATCTACAATAACCCATACTGAGTCAAATCCCTTTGATGTCTTGGGTAGACCAACAATAAAGTCCATGCTTATGTCCTCCCACTTCCAAGATGGAATAGGTAATGGTTGTAATTCACCAGCAGACCTCAAATGTATAGCTTTCACCTTTTGACAAGTATCACACTTTGCTATGTATCTGGCAATCTCTATTTTCATTTTAGTCCACCAAAATCTTTGCTTCAAATCATGGTACATCTTGTTACTTCCCGGATGAATGGATAACCTAGTAGCATGTGCTTCATCTAGAATTGACTGCCGCAACTCAGGAACTTTTGGTACCACCAAGCGATCCTTGAACCACAACACATCTTCATTGTCAATGCTAAAGCATTCCGCTTTTCCATTCTTGACTCTTTCCTTAATATGGGCTATACCCTTGTTTTCCTTCTGAGCAACAATAACTTGATCTTGAATAGTGACTTCAACAATTATGTTGGTCAAACTTCCTTGTTGAACTACTTCTACATTCAACTTTTCCATTTCTTGACATAAATTCAAACCCATTGTTCTCACTGTCAAACAATTGCAATAACTTTTGCGACTGAGAGCATCTGCAACCACATTTGCTTTACCAGGGTGATAATGTACTTCCAAATCATAATCCTTAATCAGTTCTAACCATCTTCTTTGTCGCATGTTCAACTCTGACTGAGTAAAGATATACTTTAAGCTTTTGTGGTCTGTATACATATGACACGTATTACCAAGCAGGTAATGCCGCCAAATCTTTAGAGCATGAACCACAGCCGCTAACTCCAAGTCATGAGTCAGATAATGTTCTTCATGTTGCTTAAGTTGCCTGGATGCATAGGCAATGACTCGGCCTTCTTGCATCAACACACATCCAATACCAATACCTGAAGCATCACAATAAACATCAAACGGCTTCTCGATGTCAGGTTGGGCTAACACTGGCGCCGTAGTCAACAGTCTCTTCAAAGTCTGGAAAGCCTCTTCACAATCTGATGACCAGACAAACTTAACTTGGTTCTTCAACAATTTAGTTATGGACTTTGATATCTTTGAGAAGTCTGGAATAAACTGACGGTAATATCCCGCCAAACCCAGAAAACTCCGAACTTGATGAACTGTGGTTGGCGGTTTCCAATCAAGCACATCCTTCACTTTGCTGGGATCAACTGCAACTCCTTTGGCTGACAAGACATGTCCAAGAAATTGCACTTCCTTAAGCCAAAAATCACACTTGCTGAACTTGGCATATAGTTGATGTTCTCTCAAGCGGGTCAGAACAATTCTGAGATGTTCTGCATGTTCTTTCTTATTCTTGGAATATACTAAAATGTCATCAATAAACACCACTACAAACTTGTCTAGCTCCGGCATGAATACTGAGTTCATAAGATACATGAAATGAGCTGGAGCATTTGTCAAACTAAAAGACATTACCAAGTATTCATATAACCCATATCTTGTGGTAAATGCCGTTTTGAGAATATCCTCAGGCTTTATCTTGATTTGGTGATATCCTGATCTCAAATCTATCTTGGAGAAAACTTTGGCTCCGGCCAGTTGATCAAAAAGCAGATCGATCCGAGGTAATGGATACTTATTCTTGATGGTCACTTCATTCAATGGACGATAGTCAACACATAACCTCAGGGTCTCATCTTTCTTTTTCACAAAAATTGCCGGACATCCCCAAGGTGAAGAACTAGGTTGGATAAACCCTTTCTCAATCAATTCTTGTAACTGAGTTTTCAACTTGGCCAATTCCTTAGGTGGCATCCTATAAGCTCTCCGAGAAATCGGAGCTGTTCCAGGTTATAACTCTATATTGAACTGTACATCCCTATCAGGTGGTAGACCGGGTAAATCTTCAGGAAACACATCCGGAAATCCACACACTACCGGAATATCTCTAATCTCTTTGACAACAGTTGCACAAATCTTACTCACTGATCTTCTTAGGGTTGGAAGTTGGATAAGAAGTTGAGAATTACTATCAGGCAAACTCACTCTTAAGGTCCTATTCAAAGCATCTATAACAGCCTTATGCTGATACATCCAATTCATTCCCAAGATTACATCTATATCCTGATCCTTAAGGATAATCATGGTAGTGGGAAAAATATGCCCACCCAGGTTTACGGGTACCTGGTATACCATCTCCTTAGTACACAGATGTCCCCCGGGCGACTGTATAAAGAAACTTTCCTTTGTTGCCCCAATCGAAATTTCATGCTTCACGATAAATGTTCTATTGATGAATGAATGCGATGCGCCAGAATCAAAAAGTATAACTGCAGGGTGATTGGCAACAGGAAACATACCCATCATCACTGGCTCCCCTTCCGGAATTTCTCCAGCTTGAATATAGAACACCCGTCCTGTCTTCCTCTCATCTTTGCCCTTCTGAGCATTCTGATTGGGATTCTTGTTTGGTGCCTGACCCTGTTGTTGATTGGCAGGAGCCTTCTGATAATTTTGATTAGCCTGCCTAGGATATGGACATTCCCTGGAGAAATGACCAGTCCTTCCACAATTATAGCACGGATAGTTGTGACCCTGGGATGTTGGAGTATTGCCACCAGGAGCATTGGTTGACTATGAACTCGGATAGGTTATAGCAGGACGGACATTTGACTGTTGCCCGGTTTGGAACTGCGGCGGACGATAAGGAGGACGATTATGATGTACTGGATGATAAATCACCCTTTGCCTCTTCGGATTTCCCCCAAAAGATCCAGACGGCACACTCTTTTTCTTTTTGAGCTCCTTGTGCTGCCGATACTTTGATTCTGAAGCAATTGCAATATTTACTGCCTCATGATAAGTGATATTGGTGCAAGTGGTCATCATAGTCTGCAACTTGGTATTCAGGCCTCTCATAAACCACCTCTTCTTCTTGACATCGGTATTGACATGTTCGGATGCATATTGGAACAGATGATTAAACCTTCCCACATACTGCATCACGCTTTGATCTCCTTGTTTCAAAGCAAGGAATTCATCTAGCTTCATAGCCATTACTCCTTCAGGGATATAATGGGCTCTGAAGGCTGTACGGAACTCAGCCCAAGTTATTGGAATGCCAGTTGGTTGCATAGCCACTAAGTTTGCCCACCAAGCACTTGCTGCTCCTCTAAGTTGTTGGGCGGCAAACGTAGGTTTTTGATACTCTGTGCATGGGATAAGGTCAAATTTCTGCTCCATGGTTCGAAGCCAGTCATCAGCCTCCAATGGTTCATCTGCCTTGGTAAACACTGGGGGTCTTGTATCTGTGAAATCAACATATGTAGCCTCCTGTCGGTTATGGTGGCGTCCACGGTTTCCGTACATCTAATTCTGATTACTCTGAGCCATCTCATGAAGCAAACGAGAATTTTCAGCCGTCACATTGACAAGTGCGGTTATAGCATCAGCTAAATTGGTTGGAATTGGTGGCGGATCAGGAATACCGTCCTCATCTTGTGAAGTTCCCGGAATAAACGAACCCCGTGTACGACGCATCTGCTCATAACAAACCAAACTTTATTCACATATCTTTATTGAATTGTACCATAGCTTACTCTAGACACATTACATGGAGCTTACTAATGTACAAACAAACCTACGGGTACGAAAACAGAACTACATAACTTAACTAGAGCTACTATTATACAACTCTCCTCCTTTCCTCAATTTCTTCAAACTTCAGGCTCGGTATCCATTCCGGAATTATTACCGCCTTCATCATCACTTTCATCGATCATTACTAATTCTTCAGGATCTTCTTCTTCTTCTTCCTCTCCCGATTCATCATCATCGGCAAGGATGACACCGGGGTCCATGGCATCAGCTTGAGGCTCATGATTTGGATTCAGTAGATTGCTAAGCCTATGAACTTCCTCATGTAGATATGTATTATGTTCTTCTAAATCTTCTACATAGAATTCTAGCTCATGAGTTCTAGCTCTAGCTACATTTTCCCTGTGCCAAGCTTCATTTCTTCCCTCCACCGTACGAACTAACATACTTTCACAGTTCCTATGCGCGGTGGTGAGCTACCTCAATTGACCCTGTAATTCACCTATTTGTATAACATCCAAAGCCCTATCTCTAGTAGATTGTGCTAACTCTACAGAAATCCTCTGTATCTCTGCCTGAGGATCAGGCCTAGTACTGCTACTGCTAGCACCATCATTTCTAGGGGCAAGTTGGTGACGAGGAACTCCTTTGGGTCCGGTGGACTTACGGGGCGTCATCTTGGCACGAGCCATACTATAGGAAACCAATTTAATCCAAGTAAGACCATTTGATCAAAATCCAAAGAGTAGCTAAGATGGATTACATTCCTCAAACCAGACTCACTACTTAACTCTAGACTAAGAGGTGAAGGAAGTAACGAGTGAATTATTCATGATGCATGAATCGTTCTTACGAACAAAAACATCAAAGTTTATAATGCATATAAACAACATTTATTTATATAGGGCATAGTATAATTACTACTCCACCACACAAAACATTTTAATCAAATAGGGAATGGTGAGAAAGAATTAAGATAAGTCAGAAGCAATTTGGACCAAATTATCAAGTTAAATTTAGTCATCCCAATTCATTTTGAAGTTTTCGTAAAACAATACAACAAAAACCTTGTAACGATCGCTCTGATACCATTCTGTGGCAGAACCTCTTAAGTTATAGGGCCCACATGCACCTGTCACTGTCCGACGACCTTTGACATTTATGTATATGTTTCCAATAACTTAAAAAGACTGTCGGGTGTCCTCGGGGAACCCCGAATCATCCACGATTTCCGAGCAGGATCACGTTACAGAGTCAATGCAGTATTACAACATTTATTCAAATATCAAAACCAGAGTAAAAACAGCGGAAGTCTTACAATAACATAGTTTACAAACAGTTGTTTCAAACCTTACAAACTAAGTTCCATAATTATTACAAACCATAGTAGTAGTAGAGTGGCATAACTAACATATACTTAACACACAACATAAACATCCTGCCCAAGGATCACACATTTAATTCTCATCGTCAGAACGAACGATAGTCATGCAGCACGATCCAAAACAGATCTGCTCATGAGGCTCACCTGCAACAAGGGGTCAACGAACCCTGAGTACAAAGGTACTCAACAAGACTTATCCGAAATCTTAACTGATAAACTCAGTAATGCAGGCTCAAGGATTCAAGGTATAGCTTTAACAATGATCAAAGTTCTTTTGCGTAAAAGCTCGTTTAACAACATTCTTTATATAGAAAACTTCTCTAGAATTATATACAAAGCTAACACGATCCGCACTGAGATCATGAAACTTCATATCCAACATCTTCACAAGCCTTATTTAAGTTCTGGTTATTAATTCTATGATGATGAACAGTGAGTTGAGTCTCCATAACCGAGGAGCAACGACGATTCGAACCGATTAAAACCCAGCTGGGGATTCCAGACCACACGACATATGCAGGTCCCCGACCTACATATACCAACCTACCCTCGGATCCTCTAAAACAAGAACGGGTCCACGCCACCCGAGAATACAGCACACCTCAAATCCGGCCACATTCCAGCCACGAGGGTACACGCTATTCCCGCCATCTCTCCACTCCTAGTGCGCGAGTAGCCATTCTCGTAATAGAATTGCCAAGTTCAGGCTTACCGGAGTATGTGGTTAGTACTACAAATTCTCACCTCATACAATTCAACAACGGACGTGCCTTAATCGACACAGGCGGAAAGAACCCGCTCACAAGACCTCCATGTCTTGTGGCTCACACTCACCGAGTCCGCCCGGTCTAGATTTATTACTCCACATTCCCATATCACATGTTAACATAGTTAACCAGTGTTCCATTTGTAACTTGCAGGTGGTAGGTAGTTACCCGACCTTCATCGTTCTACGCATGGCTAAGCAAGACTAGGCATATACGAGTTTAAAACTGGTAATATGGTAAATATGGAATAACAAGGGTGGTAATGCACCAATTAGGCTTTTACTTAACTCCTAATCACTTAATGCAGTAACAGAAAGCAAAAGCGAAATTAATTTATAAAATACAAGGTAGGGTTGTATGCATCCGGGGCTTGCCTTCGTTGACGGAAAAGTCCGGTTCCTACGACGTTACACAAGTATTCGACCCGACCTCAACAGACGGATTAACCTCTTCAACATCTTGATTAACTACCACGTTTTCACCTTCATTCACTACACGTAATAACAATGCCATGTTTAACATGATGCGGAATTCGAAACATGATGCTCGATGAGGGATGAAAAATTAATAATTTGAATACAACTTTCCTTCGCGGTACAGTTGCAAGTCAAACAAACTAATTCTTTTTCGTAAACACATACATCAACTGCCAAGGATCATTAACAACAAATGACCCAAGGTCATCACTCAATCCAAAATTTCAAACAAAACCTAAATCACTAAAGGTTACTATTTGCTTTTATGAATTAATTATTTAATTCAAAATTATGAAATAAATCAACTTATTCTAATTGAGCTCAAAATTTTAGTACATGTTCATTACATGTTAACTAAGTGGCAAAACAAATTTCATAATTTTTGGATAAATAAATAAGCCTAGAAAAATCCTGGAAATCCATTTATGAATAAATTGAGCAATTTTTATCACATTTAAAACTTACTGAAAAACACTATTTCATATTTTTATTAAATACTATACATCTCAGAGAAGTCACACAAAAATTTTCATAATTTTTGGAGCTCTAAATAAATCTACACAAAAATAACAAAAACATACACTATTTATTCAAATCTGAAAATAGAAAAATCCATTTGAACGCTGAGTCACTGACATCGGACCCCACCTGTCATCATCTACCTCCCGCGTGTTGACTACGACGACGACGGCGCTGACCGGCGCAAACTCACCGACGGTGAGTCCAAAGGCGACGGTCAAGGTACCAAAATGACCACATCATCACGGCGCATCGACTGAAGGCACTAGCTAGACGAATTACTACGAGTTACGAGCTTGGCGTCGGCCATGGCGGATGCGGTGGCTCGGCGACTTTACGCCGGCGAAACGAAGCCGAAAATAGAGAAACAGAGGGCATGGGAAGGTCCAGTAGCTCACCACGAACACGTTCAAGCAAGAATTAAGGCCGGAGAAGCAACGGTGAAGCGGGGCGGCGTTCACAGCGATCACGGCGGTGCGAGCAATAACGACGGCGGTGTTCCAGTGGCTGTGGTGGACAAAACGAGCAATCAACAAGATATTAAGCACCATGGCATCACGGAGAAGCTGAAACAACGCTTCCCGAGATCAGAAGCTCACCGTAGAGTACTGGCCACGACGGCGCTCGCTCGACGGGGACTCTGCCGGCCGCGAGGAAGAAGAGCGTGGTCAGCGAGTTCTCGGCGAAATCAGCCGACCACAGTTGGCTGGGTGGATGCGCAAGAGAAAGACGGAACTGGAACGGCCTTTACCAAGACAACCGCGGCGCTAGGGAGACGGTGCGGGCTCGCCGGAGCTATGGCGGTGGTGTCGGGAAAACAGAGCAAGAGAACGGGGCCAACGGCGACGGCCTGGGCTAAATAGAGCAGCTCAGAAGCGCAAGGAAGCTGCGCTGTGGCCTTCACCGCGCCAGCGCGAGGCCAAAGACGGCCACGACCGCGCCTGGAAGCAAACCGAAGGTCACCACCGGTGTAGCTTTGAGCGGTGAACACTGTTCATCGAAATTACAAGTTTGCCATTCGCCAAATTTCACAAATTACTCTCAAATTTTCGTAACAACTCAAAAATCTCCAAACATAAAAGTTGTTCAAAATCAAAAGTTCTACAACTTTGCTTTTATAACCATCTCCTAATTCGGTCTAGATTTTAAAATGAACTTTTGAATTTGAATAGGGAAATTTACCGAATTACGCCTTTTTGATTTACTCAAAAATTTTCTAAACAACTTGAAAAACTCCAAAAACAAACTTTGTATAACTTGCCAAACTCTACACTTTTGCTTTTGGGCCCAACCCCAAAATATGCTTAGATTTTGAAATGGATTTTCAGGGTAGGGTTTACATGTTGAAACGCGGGGTTTTCTCGAAAAATTCAAAACCCAGTCAAACTTTGAACTTGAGTCAAACAATACAATTCAACACTCATTACACAAATGTAAACTTGTTTTAGTAAATGCACATCAAAGTTTTCACCAAATGCCAAATGCTTTGCAATGCATATGATGACATGTCAGATTTTAACATTTAAACACCCGAGGTGTTACAGCGCGGCTGGGCGGAGACCCACAGAGAACGTCTCCGACCGTCCAGCGGAGACCCGCCGAGGGAGCGGCGCGTCGTGGGAGATGAAGGCCAACGCCGGGGACCCAGGCCTTTGGGCCAAAGACCAAGCTACAGTGGGCCGACTGCTCATAGAAGCCCATTACTTGGAAACGGTGTGGCAGGACTGCCCCGCGAACAAGAGGCTAGCGGCAGAATATTCTAGGAATGTACTGTGCAGTTGAGGGGCATTGTAATAAATTCCGTTATGTGGTAGTCGAGTCCTGTAAATAGGGGAAACTTGTAACCATGGAGGTTGGTTGGTGAACGAGTTAATGAAACCATAGTTTTCCGCATCATTCCCTTACTCACCACTATCCCCCCTGTCGTTCGTATCCCGAGCCTCCACCCGAGGCCAATTGTTAGACGGATGGAGGCCTCGGTCTCCGCCACGCTGGTTGAAACCACTAGTTTCAACACTAATGGTGGAATAGTAGTAGATCCAAGCAAGGTGAGAGATGTGTTGAATTGGAAACCACCAACCGATGTGGGAGAGATTCATAGTTTTTTAGGATTGGCTGGATACTACAGAAGGTTCATAAAAGGTTTTTCTAAAGTTGCCAAGCCTATGACAGCTTTGTTGGAGAAAAATGCTAAGTTTGTGTGGTCTGAGAAGTGCCAGGCTAACTTTGAAGAATTGAAGAAAACATTGACTACTGCCCTAGTGTTGGTTTTGCCAGATTTGAACAAGAGCTTTTCTATCTATTGTGATGCATCTCGTCAAGGTCTCGGATGTGTTCTTATGCAAGAAGGCAGAGTAGTGGCTTATGCATCCCAATAGTTGAGAAAGCATAAGCTAAACTATCCTACTCATGATTTGAAGTTAGCAGCAGTGGTTCATGCTCTAAAAATATGGAGACACTATCTTAACGGACATAAGAGTGATATCTATACTAATCACAAGAGTTTGAAGTACATATTCACTCAGACAGATCTGAATATGAGACAACGTCAATGTGCCATTGGGAAGGGGGGCTCTACATCTGTTTGCCGAGTGAATCTAATGGCCATAACTTGTTAGACGAACCTTTGAAAGGCTTCATAGTGAACCCTACTGACCTTCCTTGGTAGTAGGTTAAGAGGCTCACGACCTCGGACGAAAGGGTAAATCATGACTCATAGTGAAAGTGTACAACCTCTACAGAGTGTAAAACTAGTATATCAGCCGTACTCACGGTCCCGAGCGGCCTTGGAACTCTTATGAATAGATGATCACTAAGAATTATTGGTTTATGCTATGCATTATTCATGTTTACATTGATCATGCGTTTTACTTTGGGATTGAAACAACTTGTTGCTACTCTTATGCTAAAAATTGTGACAATTAAAAGCTGAACGCTGTTAAACCTGTGTCAAGCCTTTTGAGCCTCATGAACCCCATGTTACACTTGTTGAGTATGACACATAGTTACGCTTGTTTATTTTCATTATTTGGATAAAAATCCAGGATGGGTAACAGATGGTGATGGTAATGACGACTTTCTTGAGGATTACTAGACTTGTGGTCAACCAGTTAACATCCCCGTGATTTAGAGCTTTCGCGAGAGATTTATCTTTATATTTTTGCAATATTTATGTGAAGACTCTGTCTTATTATTCGTGATGTAATAAACACTTGTGATGATACTATTTATAATTTGTCGGCTTATGTGTGTGACTGATCTCTGGGCGCACATAAGATTTTGCATCCCATTTTATCCTTAAATCGGGTGTGACAACCGTTGTGCTCGCGGGGACCGCCTTTGCATGTGCCCACTGCCTATGCCTGCTCATGTTGCAAGATTAAGTACTTCTACAACATATGTCTAAAACAGTTGAAACATTACAGCTTACACTTGCAACATATGTGTATAGCAACTGCAATATATGCAACATCTAGATAAAACATTTGCAACATACGTCTGAAGCAAATAAAACATTTTGAGTAGACGCTTGCAACATATGTGTATAGCCACTAAAACATATACAACATCCACATATAACACTTGCAAAACACGTCTAAAATAGATGAAATACTTGAAACATACACTTGCAACAACCTGATGAAACACATGCAATATCTAGATGTAACATACACCTGAAACGCATGAAACATACGAAGCTCGATGCCATGGAGTGATGAAAAATTTTGGGCCAGAGCTCAGCTACCATGCAGATGTGGGCCTGCGCTCGTCTCACAAACAAGCAAGCGGCATGGCCAGCCTTGAAGCTGGCTAAGCGCCTAAGCTGGTCGGCCAAAGCAACAACACGGTAGGCAGCATGCGGCAAGGGTAGCTTGTCCTGGGCGCAGACAACACACAGAGAGAAAAGAGCGGCATGGCAAGCAGTAGCAGGCCTAGGCGCTAGGCAACAGAGGGCAGGCGCGGCAGGGAGGTCTACGGCCCTAGGCGTGTGCGGCTAGGGGCCTGGTTGGCTGGTCCAGCCAGGAGCAGACGCTGCAGGCTGCCAGTATGAGTGGCCGCACACGCTCCCACCTGACGTAACTATGCACCCCTCCTTTTTTCCTTGGGCGTAACACGTGCAGGGGTAAATCCGTCCGAAGGGATGTACGCCCTCAACGAAGCATTACCATTCAAGCATGCAATTTACTGTTCAAGCTTCGATGCTCAATTTACTTTCCATAAAACCTTAAAATAAATAAATCAATCATTATATGTTGTTTATTGAGTCTTTGAATATTTTTCATTATTCCACATTATTCCACGTCAAACAAAATATTATGAATTTTAATGTACATTCATGTCATGCACCCGTAACATGCTGCTTCATGGCCAATAACCCCCTGTGAATTGTTAGAATTCGTATATGATTAGGGATGAAAATGGTACGGATATTTTCCGACCGTATTCGAAACCGAATCCGTTTTGAGGGGTTGAGATCTGTCCATATCCGAGTCCGAATATCCAACATCCGATACTGTATCCGTATCCGAATACTCAAATCGCATATTTATGATGTCGATATCCAATCGTATCCTATCCGACATAGTTGACACTATCCGTATTCGAATCCGAATCCGGACAAAAATATGAAAACAAATGTAATATCGGTGATATCCGTCCGTATCCGATCCGTTTTCATCCCTACCTAGTCAGCCTCCGACCTCCAGGGAGTCAGTAGGGACATCATACAGCATGAACTAGATATCAATGAAAACATGAGGCCAAGAAAGCAGAAACAAAGAAAAATGTCGGAGGACAGAATCCTGGCAGCAAAGGCGGAGGTGCAAAGATTGCTAGATGCAAAAGTCATCAGGGAAGTCAAGTATTCAGAATTGCTTGCAAACATAGTACTGGTACCAAAGAAGAATGGCAAGATGAGAATGTGCATAGATTTCATAGATCTGAATAAAGCTTGCAAAAAAGACCATTTCCCATTGCCAAGAATAGATGCCTCCATCGACAAGGCAGCCAGGTGCCAGAGGTTCTCTCTCCTCGACTGTTTCTCAGGGTATCACCAAATCTAGATGAAAAAAGAAGACGAAGACAAGACAAGTTTCACCACTCCATTCGGGACATATTGCTACACCAGAATGCCAGAGGGCCTCAAAAATGCCGGAGCAACCTTTGCCAGAATGACAAAGGAAGTTTTGGGCTCACAACTAGATAGAAACGTCATAGCCTACGTCGACGACATAGTGGTCATGAGTAAGAACAAGGATGATCATGTTTCCGACTTACAGGAGACCTTCGCCAACCTCAGGGTAGCCGACCTCCGCCTCAACCTAGAAAAATGTATATTTGGAGTCACAAAAGGGAAGATGCTTGGATACATCATAAGCAACAAAGGCATCAAAGCGAACCCAGACAAAACCAGAGCAATAATGACAATGGCAGAACCCAAAAACAAGAAAGAAGTGCAAAAGCTGACGGGAAGAATAGCAGCGCTCAACAGGTTCATCTCAAAATCAGCAGAACGCACCCTACCTTTCTTCCAAGCACTAAGGGGCGGAGACAACTTTGAGTGGGGGTCCAAGCAGTCAGAGGCATTTCATAACTTGAAAGAGTATCTGGCAAATTCACTAGTGGTCTCCGTCCCAGAATCGGACAACCACTTATTGCTTTATGTGGCGGCCTCCGACCATGCAGTCAGCGCAGTCTTAGTTCACGAGTAGGAAAAAGAATCAGACAAAACTCAAAAGCCAGTCTATTTTATCTCAGAAGCACTGTTCGGAGCCAAGCTAAACTACACTGAGGTAGAAAAAGTTGCCTACGCAGTGCTGATGGCATCAAGAAAACTAAAGCATTATTTTCAAGCCCACGAGATCTCAGTTCCAACATCGCTGCCACTGCAAGACTTGCTCAGAAACAAAGAAGCCTCCGGTAGAATAGGCAAATGGGCTACAGAGCTATCACAGTTTGGTATCTCCTACGTCCCCAGAACAGCAATCAAATCACAAGCACTCGCCGATTTTGTAGTAGACTAGACACCTCCGACAGAGCTCAAGGTACAACCAACCACTCAAGGCTGGATGGCATTCACAGATGGAGCCTGGGGCCAAGCTGGAGCAGGAGCCTCCACTGTCCTAACGGCACCCTCCGGTGTAAGACTGAAATACGCAGCAAGGTTAGAGTTCAAATCAACAAACAACATAGCAGAATATGAAGGCCTGATCCTAGCGCTCAGTAAAGCAAAGGCCCTAGGGGCAAAAACATTGACAGTCAAAACAGATTCTCAAGTGGTTACTGGCCAAGTAGAGAAAGAATACATAGCAAGAGAGCTAGAACTCATCAAATACCTATCCGTTGTCAGAAATTTGGAGCAGAGATTCGGGGGCTTCACCCTGAAGCACATCCCAAGATCAGAAAATGCGGAGGCAGATGAACTGGCAAAAGCTATGGCAAACAACCTGCCCCTGCCACCAAACACTTTCTACCAGATCCTAAAGTCTCTGGCAACTACGGAGACATCTAAGGCACCCAAGCCCTTACTATACCTACAAAATGAAGATTGGAGAAAGGCGATAACAGAATTCTTAGAGGGCAAAACCACCGAAGAAGATGAAGCAAAAGCAGCAAGAATATAGGCCAGGGTAAGAAATTACACAATCATAGATGGTGTACTATACAAGAAAGGAGTAGTCCAGCCTCTCCTCAAATGCATATCGCAGAGCAAAGGCATAGAGTTGCTTCAAGAAATACATTCAGGAATTTGCGGGTCGCACATTGGCTCTAGAGCATTGTCAGCAAAGGCAATAAGGCAAGGCTTTTACTGGCCGACACACATACAAGACGCAGAGCAGACAGTCAGAACATGCAAAGCATGCCAAACATTCTCCCCCGGGCAGTCAAAACCATCGTCGGAGACACAGCTTATACCTCCGACATGGCCGCTACAAAGATGGGGTATGGACCTGGTCGGCCCATTACCATCATCCCAAGGAGGAAACAGATTCACAGTAGTGGCAGTAGAATATTTTACAAGATGGATCGAAGCAAAGCCGCTGGCGAAGATAACCTCAGAAACTGTCAGAAAATTCTTCTGGCAAAACATCATTTTTGCTTCTCCACCAGTGAAAGTCGGAGAGCTGTAAGGGAGTTGGTCAAACCCCCTTTTTCACCTTCTAGGAGCTCGTTCTCCGCTTTGAGCGCTTCAATCGCATAATCTCGGTCGGAAACCTTGCGAGTGCAGCGCTCTTCCATAACAACGCCTATGTGATACCCCTGCGATCAGAAAGAAGAAGACCAAGGCGATCAGTAATAGAAATAAAACAAAACCAATATAAAGGCGAGCATACACCAAAAAAGGTAAACTACCGAAGATGAAACAAGCTCTGGTGTTCTAGATGAACACAGAGAAGTTGGAAGAAATCCATGTCCCTCAGATGCTGTTTGAAGCGATCTGTTCAAAGAAGAACAAACAAATACAAAACCATAAGGTGAGGAAAACAAATCTCACAATGAATACACCAACTGCCGGAGACAACCTCTGACGTCTCCAAGAACCCCAAGATAGCACTCTTCCCAACCTAAGATAGAAGTGCCGGAGGAGCCTGCATAGCAAAAAAAACAACAACAACTCAGGTCAGAGGGCCGATCAGACATAGGCAATAACAGCAGACCAGGAGACGAGAAAGATAAAAACACTCCACACTCACTTGGACCCAGCGCCATTGGCCTCGGCTGCCCCAGACCAAACCTGGCACCGGCAGTAGCCGCTTGTTCCTCCAGAGTGAGGAGTCTGGCCATGACATCACCTGCAAAAGCAACATAGAATACATAAACAAATAAACCGGGCGAAGACAGTAAACACAAAAGTGTCCGCCAAACAAACTTACTCATAAAAAGCATAGGGTGGGCCGCCTACTGAGCCCCCTAGGTAGAAGTCTCCACCCTATCATGCAACGAAGGCCCAGATGGCCGGCTCTCCTTACCCCATGGCCCGGCAGGCAGAGGGCTCGAAGAAGACCGATCCATTGGGGACTGCTCTGCAAGCATGGCCTCCGGCTGCCCAATGACGGCCTCTGGCGTGGGGGAGGCAAAGCAACGGCGGGAGCAGAAGGAGCATGCCACAAGTCGACCTCCGCACCCTCTTCAGAACTTGAAGACAGCCCACCAAAAATGTCGGGCATAGGATCCGCGGCGCTGGCCTCCGGCTGTTCGGTGCCACTCGTGACACCGTGCAAGGATCGCGCCAGAGCAGCGCTGGCCTCTGGCCGCCCTGCACCGCTCACACCACCGTGCAAAGGGCGCACCAAAGCACCAGGAGAGCTGCTATCTCCACCGCCCGCGACCCGCACGTCCCTTGACGGGACGGAAGAGCTCTGGGCGTCTTCACTACCAGCGGAGGCAACGCCCGCACTACCTAATGAAGACACGGCCGGCGCAATCACCAGAGTGCCGACCTTCTTCTTCTTTTTCGGAGGTGCCCGAGCAACAACGGCGTCCTTCCTCTTCTTGGACTCGGCCTCCGCCATAACGTTCTTCGCGGAGGTCTTCTTCTTCTTGTCAATCGAAGCCAAGACCTCCGCGGGAACCTCGCGCTCTCGATAGATGATCCCAAGCTCCTGAAAAACTCGATTGAGCCGTGGCATGGTGCCTGCCATGGCTCTCCGAGATGTGTACTCACGCTCGGAAATTTTGCCGACCAACCTGATGGTGGCTTCTTCAACCTCGGAGACAAGGCCATCCTCCATCACCCCCTCCCCCAAAGACTGGCCAAAGCGGGGGAATGGAATCCTGGCCTCTAGCCAAAAAATGGGAACCGACACCGTTTCCAGCTGAAAGGGTGGATTATCTTTGCTCAGGGGCCAATAGTTGGAGGCCATTATCTCCTCCACCAGATCACGGCCCCTGGAGTAACGGCACACCAACGCAAAGGCCCATTCACAGGCTTCCCTCACCGGAGACACCACCTCCGACGGCTCCACACGCGTATGCGGCGCCATCACCTCCATCCTTGAGGTCAGTGGATATTCCTAGACCTCCGCACCATCCTTGGTGGTGCCACAGACCCCATAGGTCTTCACATAGAACCACTACTCAAGCCAGCCGCGGTCCCATTTGCCTTTCTGGCAGAATGAAATCTCCAGGCGATCTATGCCTTGGTTCCTCTTCGACATGAAGGTGCAACTACCATACTGGTAGATCACCTCCACATCCTTGCCTTCCCGCATTTCCTTCTTCTTTGGCTGCTTCTGCAGCTCGTAGTAAGCGTAGAAGTTGTCCACATCCGGCTCGACGCCATAAGAGACACATGCCCAGCAGAATTTGCTGAGCGTGAGGAAGGCCGTAGGAGGCAGATGATGGAGCTGGACATTGAAAGTCTCCAACACCCGGCGGAGGAAGGGGATGTAAGGAAGGCGAAGGCCGTAGGTGAAGAAGTCCCAAAACACCACCGCATATCCCTCCTCCGGCTCTAGAACGGTCTAGCCAGGCGGAGGGATTTTTACCCTCGAAGAAGGAAAATATGATTCCTTCAACATCTCCGTGACCGCCTCCTCAGTAATGGAGGAGGGGCCCAAATCCCATGACTTTATCGCCATGTCTCCGGAATCCATAGTGATCAGGTCTCCGACGGACGCGGAGACACTCCCCAAATCCTCCTCCAGTAGCTTCTCAAATTCCAACGCGGAGGCGGAGGCAAGCATGCACTCCTCAAAGCGTGCGCCCCAGCCGCCTGCCCTAACACCAAGAAGGTGGCGATAGGGTCTGAAGAAGGCGGGCCGACGAGTATGGGCGAAGGTGGAAAAGAAAGCCACCGCAGTGGCGACCTAGGAGGAAGGCGCAAGCGGAAAGAAGTAATGTGCGAAGGCAGCTCAGGCGAAAGCAAAGAAAGCAGAGAGCGATTTCTGACGCTGCAAGGAAAGCGAATGAGTCGTGCGGGGGGGGGGACCCCACCACCAACCCCACCCTTATATAGGCCACGGGCGGGTAGTTTGGCTCCCGCCAAACAACGGTCATCTCCAGTCAGTCCGCCTGGCACCAACGGTCATCTCCGGATAGGTTGCTTGGCGCCAACGGTCATCTCCGGATAAGTTGCAAGATGCACAACGGCAAGATTAGCAGCCAAATGGCTACTTAGACAAGACCAACGGCCACGCCAGAGCGGGCCAGGGGGGAACCGGCGGGGATCGGTCGAAGACGTGACTACACGCAGTCTCTGCCCCCGCAGACGTCCTTGCTTAGGGCGTTTTGAGATCACGACACGCTCAGGCGGACCGCGGTCTCAAAAGTGGGGAACTATTGTAACATGGCCACCGGGAGTGGCGGAGACCTACGCAGTCAGCTGGTTACGAGGGCATCTCTGACCTGTTACCAAAACGGAGGTTGTGCTCCCACGCCTCCAAACCTAGGAAAGAGAACAGTTTGTTAGATTGAGCTTGCAGGTTGCGGACGGCGGCCCTAGCGCGGTCTCTGCCTGGCCGGCTCGCAGGCGTCTCCGGCCGATGGGGCGGAGGCCGCTCTGCTAGGAGACTAATTAAATGCCAACATTGTTTGAGTATGTGCAGGTAACCGGATGAGGGCGCTCGTGGACTGCGCGGGTGCTCCAGCATGGTCTCCGCCCATCGGGGCGAAGACCCAAGCAGGAGGCCGGCGATCCTGGGCGATCGACGGCGCGGGCGCCCCAACATAGTCTCCACCCATCGGGGCAAAGACCCAAGCAGGAGATCGGCGATCCTAGGCGATCGACGGCGTGGGTGCCCCAGCATGGTCTCCGCCCATCGAGGCAAAGACCCAAGCAGGAGATCAGCGATCCTGGGATGCCGGAGGTCTACGGCTTCGGCACTCCCAGAGGCGGAGGCCCGAAGGCTTGTCGTCGGATCCTGAGGCCGGACGGGGCGGAGACCTACGGCCAAGGTCCTAAAGCCCATCGCCGAGTCCTAAGGCCCGATGGGCAGGTTGATCATGCAGGCCCAGTACTAGATGGCGGCATGGCAAGATTACCCCTGAGATGGAAGGAGAGTAGAGGAATATCCCAAGAATGTACTATAGCAGTTGAGGGATACAACTGTAAACTCTGTAAAAGTGGTAGTTGAGCCCTATAAATAGGGAACACTTGTAACAGTAAGGGGGGGTTGGTGCATGAATTAATGAAACCCTAGTTTTGCGTGCCATTTCCTTACTTGCCCACCTATCGCGCCTGTTTCCCGTGCCTTTGCCCGGGGGTGCGGCGTAGCAAGCGGAGGCCTCTACCTCCTCCACACTATCTGAGAGGCGGAGGCCTCTACCTCCTCCACACTATCTGAGACCGCTAGTTTCAACATTGGCGCCCACCGTGGTTTGGCCAAGGCAATCAACGATGATAGGGAAAAGAAAAACCACCACCAGAGCAGCAACGACCACGGGTCAGAGAGGAAGGCCTAGGCACACCACTCGTAGCACCTACGCAACCTTGCTAGCAGAGGATGCCACCAGAACAGATGCCTAGGGTCAAGCACCGGAAACCCAAGAACCAGAGATTCAAGATCCGGGGGCCCAACCAAATTCAGGCACAACACTCGAGCAATAACTGCAACAGCTGCAAGCACAGTTGCAAAGAGCGCAACAAGAGAGGGACAGAATGGCAGCAGCATTCGTAGCTAATCAGCAAGCTACTCAAGCGTCAGCACAAGCAGTAGAAATCAGGTAGCAGTTGGCAGTCCTACACGCTGAGATGCTAAGTATGCAGCATGCAGTACCAGCGTCAACCTCCGCAATCCCAGCCTCCGCAGCAACAACAAACGCAACCATTCTACAAGGGCCTCCGCCAGTGATTAGCCCGACCACGATGCCATCTCAGGTGATGCGGAGGCCTATCGGTCCCAAGTCCCCACTCTCTGAAGGCATACAACAGTCGCCATGGCCAACGGTGTACAAGCCAATCACACTACCAAAGTTCAACGAAAAGACGGACCCCCATCAGTTCATTATGAGTTACGAGGCAACAGTAGCCTCCACCGGCAGAGACGACGCCATCTTGGCAAAGTCATTTGTCATTGCAGCCGAAGGCGACGCGTTGGCTTGGTATTCTATGCTCAAGCCAAGCACAGTCTATTCTTGGGAAAACCTCTGAGACAAGATATTGGCAAATTTCAAGGGGCTAACAGCACAGTCATTGACATCCACATATCTGTTCCAGTGCAAGCAAATGCAGGGAGAGACACTACACGACTACTTCCGAAATTTCGTGCAACTAAAGGCGAAGGCACCAGACGTCCTAGACGAGATCGCCATTGAGGCAACGATCAAAGGCCTCCGAATCAGGCCGTTCATAGCACACCTAGCAAGAAAGAAACCAACTTCCATACAACAGTTGTATGACGAGTTCGAGAAATACTGCAGATCAGACAATGACCTCTGGAAAAGGCTGGAGGAGCAGGGTCAAAAAAGACAGCCAAACAGCAGCAAAAACTCCTAGAAGAGCTATACGAACCAGAATGCATCAAATCAGAAACCAGGCCAGAGGCAAGTGCTCAACATTAAGAGGCCGGCGATCCTGGGCGATCGACGGCGCGGGCGCCCCAGCATAGCCTCCGCCCGTCGGGGCGAAGACCCAAGCAGGAGGCCGGCGATCCTGGGCGATCGACGGCGCGGGTGCCCCAGCATGGTCTCCGCCCGTCGAGGCGAAGACCCAAGCAGGAGATCGGCGATCCTGGGATGCCGGAGGTCTACGGCTTCGGCACTCCCAGAGGCGGAGGCCCGAAGGCTCGTCGCCGGATCCTGAGGCTAGACGGGGCGGAGACCTACGGCGGAGGTCCTAAAGCCCATCGCCGAGTCCTGAGGCCCGATGGGCCGGTTGATCATGCAGGCCCAGTACTAGATGGCGGCATGGCAAGATTAGCCCCGAGACGGAAGGCGAGTAGAGGAATATCCCAAGAATGTACTGTAGGAGTTGAGGGATACTACTGTAAACTCTGTAAAAGTGGTAGTTGAGCCCTATAAATAGGGAACACTTGTAATAGTAAGGGGGTTGGTGCATGAATTAATGAAACCCTAGTTTTGTGTGCCATTTCCTTACTCGCCCACCTATCGCGCCTGTTTCCCGTGCCTCCGCCCGGGGGTGCGGCGTAGCAGGCGGAGGCCTCTACCTCCTCCACACTGTCTGAGAGGCGGAGGCCTCTACCTCCTCCACACTGTCTGAGACCGCTAGTTTCAACACCTTGAGTGTTGTTCCTCTGTGA
Source organism: Miscanthus floridulus (assembly GCF_019320115.1). Lineage (NCBI taxonomy): Eukaryota > Viridiplantae > Streptophyta > Magnoliopsida > Poales > Poaceae > Miscanthus > Miscanthus floridulus. The sequence goes on along the minus strand of NC_089594.1, from coordinate 83,409,644 downwards.
CATATACAATAGCTCCCACTTTAATCTGGGTAGTGCAGGAACATTACCAAATGGTTAAATAATTTAGCCTGACATAAACATTTTATTGTACCAAAATCCCTGGACACCACTCCTCAAGGTATCTTGTGCCGCAAAGATATGATTGTCCAAAAATTAGTTGGATTGGAATACATTACTTCCACTTATTGCTAATGTTGTCCAGATTTAAAAGATAGCAATGATTTTTGTTTGAACATGAATGTAAATGGACAGTTGTAAGTGAACTCTCATTACCTTGCCAGGGTATTCACAATGATGTTCCAAACAACAATAACGACTGTCCAGATTTAAGAGATACCAATGATTGTTGGTATGTTTTGATTGACATAAAATAGCTCATCTGCATAGTCGTTCTGAGCTGGTGGTTTCCATGGGACCATGGAGTTCTAACACACACAATTACGGCTGCATGAGAAGATGCAGGTTTGCCTATATACATGTTACGTGGAGCTTAGTTTTTCTTTTTGTTTTGTTTCCATGTCGCTCAACTTATTTGTTGCTTTATATATAGAGGCACAAGTAAATTCATCGGTTTTTAAACTGATTGATTCTCATTTAATATTCATATCCTCTCCTGCATTAATGTTTTCAAATCTCTTTATGAAAGGTTTTATATCTGTCGATCGGCATTCAAACAAATATGCATGACACTATATATCTGTTTCAACAAATCCTGTTAGTGCTATCTCAATGGGAGCATGCCTAGCTCGATGGTCCCCAAACCCTCGCCATGCTCCTGAACCACAAGATTACCTACCATAGTTTGAGGGGAATAAAAAAAGGAATACATGCCCTTGTCCTCCTTTGCTATTTTACACTATTGGCATTTTGATCCAGCATGCAGCAACCAGATGTCCCCCTATATTCTCCTTCAACGAGCCACCATCGATGACATGGCTATGGCTGCATGTGACGACCTTCGCATCGCTCATGTGAATGGGTGGCACCGAGGAAAGAGAGCAGGCATGGCATCTGAGTTCACCATATTGAAACCTACAGTAGCCTCTGATCATTATCAAGCAATTTACCTAGAAGATCATGATAGAGTTCTGAATCCTGTGTGAAATAATTATGGCAAAGACAAGCCTTGCCCCATATCTATCCCTGGCGGCTGGTGCACCAAGAACAGCGCGCAAGCTTCACCCTGTATCTATTGGTTCAACATAGGGCCCTGCTTGCTGTCAATTGGCTTATCAGTGATCAGTTCATATATAGTTCAAACCAATGGATCCATCAATAGCAAAACAGCATCCAATTAATGATCTACTAGGAACGATTTTCATAGTGTTCGTACAAGTTCAATGACTTTGGGATCAAAAGTTTCTAGAACTATCTTCTACCACTACACCAAAATCGAATTTCCTTGAGGGTCCACAATTTCCTTGAGTGCCCAAATCCAACCGCCAAGGAATTTATCATTTCCTAGGGAGTTGTATTAAACCGCCAAGGAAATGTGTATCCTTGGGGTTTCCACTCGGCCTCCAAGGAAATATGCAACTTTTCTTGAGTGTTGTTGTGAGCCACCAAGGAAAACACCATTTCCTTGACTGTTCTTGCAAACTAACAAGGAAAACACTTTTTTAACACTACTACACAAAATCTTTTGCGTAGCGTTTACCAAATGCCCTCGGAGGCGGGCGGCCTGGTTGCCCGCCTTGGTTATTCGAGGCAGGGCAGCTGGGCCAGCAACCGCCTCGTTAAATCATTAACCGAGGCGAACATTCTAACCCAACCGCCTCGTTAAATCATTAACCGAGGCGAACATTCTAACCCAACCGCCTCGGTAAATTAGGCTCAGCCTGCTAGCCCACAGCAGCCCACTACCACCTCGAATATATAACTACAACTTAGGGTTTCTCACTTCTCGGTCTTTATCTCCCTCCTTCCCAGCCTTCACTCTCACCTGAGCGCGCGGCGCCCCCTCCCCTCCTCTCGCGAGCGGCGGGCAGCGGGCCCCCTCCTCTCCTGAGCGCGTGGCGCGCAGGCAGGGCAGTGCCCCTCCCTCTCCCCCGTGCCGGGCAGCTCGGCAGCCCTCCCTTCCCGGCGACACGCCCCCTCCCCTCCCGGCGGCGCGGTCCTTCCCCTCCCGGCGGCGCTCACCACCGCTCTCTCTCTCTCTCTCTCTCTCTCTCTAGGCTACCAGATACGATGAGGAGGCCGGCCACCGCGCCTAGATCCAGCCTGAAGGAGGCCGGCCGTGCATCGATCTGAGAGTTGGCGGTATGTTTCTCACGCTCTCTCTCTCCTCTCTTAGTACATCTCACTCTCTCTCTCTCTCTCTCTCTCTCTCTCTCTCTCTCTCTCTCTCTCTCTCTCTCTCTCTCTCTCTCTCTCTCAAAGGCTATCAGATCCGGTTGTGGTGTTCGTGGCGGCCGCTCCCCCAACCTCTGAGTAGTCGATGGCGGCGGGCGTGGATCCAGCGACCCACGGTGGCGGCGGCCATAGATCCAATGAGTAGCAGTGGAGGCGGCGTTGTGGAGGTCCTCCAGGAGGCGGCGAGCATCTCCGACCGACGACAAGCATCCAGGCGGTGGCAGATCGAGCACCCCCCGCTGTGGCGGCACACGGAGCAGGGCGTGCTCCCCCAGAGGTGGCGACGGATCCGGCAACACGAGGCCCAGATCAAAGCCTGATTGGGCTATGGGGTTTTTTCTTTTTTTTCATTTGATTAACCGAGACGGGCAGCCAACCGCCTCCGTTAAGGCACGATTTACCGTGACCTTTCGGCGGAGGCGGTTGGGAAAACAGCCTTGATTAATCCAAAATGCCCGCTTCGGTTAAGTTTTGTGTAGTAGTCTAAAAATCAATATTTTTTATGAATTTATCAAATGATCTCAGATGTAGAAATGACCAACACCAAAGTTATACTCGAAAACGTCTAAAACTTTCCCATTCAAACTTTTTTCATTTGAATTCGTTTCGGGTGTCAAATATGCGTTACAAAATTCACTAGACTAAATACAAAAGCAATGCATTAGCTACTAAGTCACAAATGATTTCAAGGTGCAGTGGTAAAAAAGTAACTATGTGAAAGTTAGGGTTGTGAGTTCCAAACCTAGTAGCCGTAGGGTTTTGAGATTTTTGAACTTTTTTTGACATATTTTCTTGGCGGTTGACATATTTCCTTGGTAGTTACTCACCCCTAAGAAAACAAATTTCCTTGACTGCCGACTCATTTTCTTGTCATTGGCAATCTAGTGTATGTCCATATTTTTCTTTGCGGTTGGTAGTCAAGGAAAACTTCCTTGAGGGTCCTTGCCATCTAGCCTTGGCGGTTCATGCTTGACGATTGACCGCCAATAACTATTTCCTTGGCGGTTTTTCTATATTCCTTGGTGGTTTTTGGCCGCCCAGGAAATTTGGATCTGTGGTAGTGTACGGATCGGATATATTCAAATTAATGTGACAAAGTAAAGCAGCAATGTATTAAAGTAGAAAGCTGATGTTAGAATTAATAACTTTTCCCGGATGATAATAATTATCCTACTTACAGAACAACTAATCCATACTTAGCACTTAATTATGGCTTAATTAATCTTAGCCTGACTGAAGATGCCCCTAGGGGCTCGAGGATCTTCACCTGCTGGATGCAGGCATACTGCTATCAGATGTAGACTTGCGGTTCTAGGTGTCAACGTTGTTGTCGTGGCAGTGGTGGTGGAGGACGAGAGCGCTGGCACCAGGGTGGCCGGTGGCTGGGTCCTGATCTTCAGGAGGTGCACCGAGCTTACCTTCACCATAGGTGGTTAGTGTGGCTAATCAAGGTCTTTTTTGGTTCTTTAAAAGGAGGACCATTCTTACTCAAGGTAACCTCGCTAGAAGGAACCGGAACGATGGTAAATTTTGTTGTTTCTGTAGTAAATTAGAAACCATTCAACACCTCTTTTTTAAATGCTGTTATGCTAAATTCCTATGGCTGTTGTACATATTGTGTTTGGTGTTATGCTTCCATTGAGCGTGTGGACCATTTATTCAATAGATGGCATAAGCAAGGCGGGAATCAATATAATTTTTTGTTACTAATTGGTGAAACTGCTTTTTGTTGATCTATACGGCTAACAGGAAATGACATATTTTTTTATAAACCTCTGACTAAACATATTTACAGGTTCTATTCAGGGGGACACATTGGCTCTGCTTGGCCCAATTACAGCGTCAGGATGAGGAAAAGAACTGGATCATACAAGCCTGCCGTAAGCTGGAGTCTGCATTGATGGCTTTTTTACTTCCGTGGATGGTCGTTTACCTTTAAACTGGTGTTTTAATCATTTTTTGTCTGTGGAGTTGTGTGAGATTGTTTTGAGTGGTCAACTTTGTAATAAGTGGAGTCTGATTCCTCCTTTGAGAGGATGAAGCCAGATGATATTTTCCATTTATCTAAAAAATGAATGTGCATATATATGCATGTACAAGACTATTGTTAATCTGCACTATTGTTAATTACTAATTAGTGCGTGCTTTTTCTAATGGAACTGAAGGTGTTCAGTCCAACAATGTCCACAAAGAGGCTTGTCCATAACCATGAGTCCGCACATCGTTTGGCTTTGCTAGGAGGGGATGCGGCAGCAGCGACGTATAGGAGGATGGAGGCTGCGCGAGCAACCCAGAGGTTTGTCGTGATGGCGGCCGTCTGTGTCTGAGCTTGTGGTGGCGACTATAAATAATGATCACACTACCGCTATGAATGTAACATGTCAGTACACAAATATGTGAATTACGGAGTGCAATACAAATAAGCAAAAAAGGACATAGGGTATCATGAATCATGAAATAGGAGAGTCTAATAGCTTGCTTAATCATTCATAATACAATAGAATCTTAAAATTCAGATGAAATAGAAACTAAATTATTTTTGCAAACTGTGGCTGCGTGCTTCTGTGACTTTGTGCAGTCTGTGGTCTATGGTGAACTGGGATTTGCTGTGCCGTACTGCAGTAGCCCCGTAGCCGGAGATGCGCTGCTAGCCTGCTACTCGCTGGCCGGCAGCCCTGCGGTGTTGCACTGCAGACATGCAGCTGTCAGGTTTGATCAATTCTTGCGTCGTCGTATCGGAGAGGGACTGATGTGAGAAAATCGCTTCGATTTCCGAGTAAGGAGCATCAGGTTTGATTAATTCTTGCGACTTTCCGGCACAGGTGTACAAGCCACAACACAGCAGAGTCTACGGCCAAAAATTCTAATTGGTAATTAATGGACTTTGGGCCAAAACTACAAGGTGGTTCAGGGCCCACTGGGACCACCCTTTAGCTCCAGTGGACTCTTTGTGTGTGAAGCATAAAACAGGGCAGCAGGGCGCCGTCGTCCTCCCCTCCCAATTCATTTCAATCCAGGAACAACCCTTCCCACCATCCATCTCTGTCTTCAACATCTCCCAAACCATCACAGATGATATGGCCGTGGCTGCGGTGTCCTCCGTCTCTTATGTGAATGGGTGGCATCGAGAAAAGACAGGTTGCATGGCACTGGTGTGAGTTCACCATACTGCACAGCGTGCCTGTGAGCACAAGATGGCTAGCCATCATGAACTGAAGATCTTCATAATGTTCTTGTAGGAAGCAGTCAATGAATCTCTAGCATCGTCCCAATGGATCATAGCAAACAAACTGCTTGGTGAAGTTGTAAGGACAACCAAGATTCCACATGCATCATATACCTTTCATGGACCAAAAATGCGATGCCACATGCGTCAAGAAAAAAAGAAAGAAAATGCGATATAGTGTTTCAACTTTAGACTTTATTGTTCATGTACTATGCAAATCTGCTAGCAGCCCATGTGGATCTCAAGGTAACCCTTTGCATTGCCTGTACTAGGCCCATCCAACTGAGCCTGAGTGCATGAGGAGCATAAAACAGAGTGCCCCTCCTATTGTTGCAACAGTCTCCACATTTTAATCTGGTGACCAGAGCACATCTCTTCCTTTATCTTGTCTGTTGATCTCCAAGCCTCACTGCACAGCACCAGCTCTTGCGGTCTCATGCATATGCATGTCAGTTGGTGGAACCAAGAAAAAGATCTTGCCATGTATTCCGGTGCATTCGTGGTTTGGATGTTCACATCATGGATGTCAGCATGGTCTTGCAGTGTATCCTAAACACCTTGTGCCAGTAATACAAGTGTGTTCAGGACAAGCTACCCGTCCGGTGTCTAAACACCTCGTGCCAGTAAATTCAATAATGTTTGGTCGATGATTATTGCTAATTACTAAGGCGTAAAATAATATTGTCATGTCTTACTAATATTCTTGTCATTCGTATGTAGGAGAAATGTGCTATCTTGATTACCGGAGTCATGCATTTCAAATAGCCTATGGTTCTACCAAACCTATTAATTAGTAGCCCATCAATAGTGGTATTTATCCAAATGCATTGGGAGCGCGGCTTGAGATAGTTGCCGGACGTAAAGGAATAGCGTGGGGTCTTTATTCAAACTAGGCAGGTAGGCGCGCTTCGCCGCGCCTGTATAGGGTGAGCTGGTGGCCTATGCGGTTTAGATATAGTAAAATGTTGGCTATAGTATTTTATTAACTTACATATGAACAACAGAGTGAAGTGCTGTTTTATATTAACTCAAAATTACGTTAGTTATTGATACAAAAAAAATTGCATTAGTTATAAGTCAGATATTGCCACACAAATGTACAGGCTCTTAGAGGAAGGGAAAATAGTTGTAAATGAGGTAGCATCATATTATTGTCACACAAACAATCCAAACACGTATACAAAAGTACAACTGCTCATGCTGCTTATTGGAACCTCATGTTAGAATTAATTATTTAGCTAGTGCAGAAACTATTGCATTTCTTTGTTGTTGTCCCAATGTTCTCTCTGCAACATTCTTTTTTCCATCGGCAAATTCAGGTACACTTGAGAACATGCAGATTTTTTAAACAACCAAACTTTCATGGTCATACAGAGTTCAGATGAGCAGCTCAAGATCTTTGACAATAATTTCGGTACCTGTAGGGTCCCAGTTAAATTCACTTTCAGTTTCTGTCCCACTTTCTACTCATCTAACTCACTTAAGATCTTGTGAGTTTTTAAAAAAATATATATATATACCGCGGTTTGATCAGTTTGCAAAATGTGTACCTCCCAGCTGTAAGATCGTTCCTTAACTTGTACGCTTCAAAAAAAATGTTAGAGAAGAATTAGCACCACAAACATATACCCCAAGCAAAACAGCCGGTCTCTATTGGCGTACCTTCAATCTGCGAACTGCATTCTTATGTAGACAGGGATTTGCCAGATCATTTTAGGACAGGTACACTGGAAACAATGATATATGACTGAAGCACAAAGCAGGCCAAGGCAGGAGTGACGTGAAACAGAAGGCATCAATTTTATTGGACCTAATCCCCGCTCGATTGCACCCCCTGCAAGTCCGAAGACCGGTGAAAAAAAATGGATATGATGAATTTTGTACATGGTTCAGTTCCGTGCATACCATGAAGCAGCGTGAGCGGTGTCAAATCTATTTGTATTGGCCAAATCAGGCAAATGGCTAGATCAGGCATGATTCAAGGCAATGAACGGAAGAATTATATGAAATAACCTGCAATCTGCTCACCTAACCACATTAGGTTGTCCCAACCCCAGCATTTAAAAGGTCTAAGAAGCATATTGATTGGTCGCTCAAAGAAAGAGATGCAATTGGTGTACTGACCAGATCTGGGAGTCCCGGTTACAGGTGATGTAGTGAAGCGAGCTGCGGGAGCATTGGCTGGTCTGCGGCTGTGGCAGTTGTGATAGGATCTTGGCATAAGAAACAAACTATCTCAGTTAAAGAAAGAAACACATTTTTTAGGTTTGACATAACAAATCATATAAAATAATTTATGCAAATGTCAGGTACGGCGCAGGCCATTGCTAGCTGTTGCTGATCATTATGAATGGCCAAGAAAATACAGGTTCAGCATAGCATATGGCAAACCTGGTGACCAACACGTGCATAATATATGACACTTTATATCAGTCATGACTCATCACATTGAGAAAGCTTATAATCAAGCTAGATTTAATGGTTTTGAATACTAAAGATCACAAAAGAAAACATCATGCCTTGCATTAAATACAAATAAAATGTAGAAAAATTTATAGCATGGCCCTGAAAGGAACCAATGAGCGTGAAAGGTCTGTGCATATGTAATAGATAGAGAAAATTGTGAAGTCGTAACTAACAGCATGAGAAATTCAGGTATGATGTTCACACTGCAAACCTTTACTGCTCATTTAAGATTAAATCCATAACAACCAAAACTGAAGTATGCATTAGATAAAAGTGTCATATTCTATTTACTTCCTATACACCATGGCAACAAAAATGTTTTGCAGCTTTGAATCTAGTTTAAACAATTGCTACTAAAGCAGAATTGAAACGCATTGGAAAAAGAGGAGCAGGAATTTCATAATAGATCAATTCAGCATAGTAAAGCATATATGATTGTAACGAAACTAAAAAAACTAAAAACCAGAAGAAATTGCTGTAATTGTTATCTAAATCATGCCAACCATAAATCAAAATGCTCACTTCCTTGTATCAAATGCTGACTTGTACAAATTGTGATCAATTATCAAATCAGTGTTCCAGAATCATAATCCCAGTAGTACATGTACATGCCTTCAGCTATGAGCAAAAGCAAACAACCACAAGAGAGGAGAGAGAAAAAACACTCACCACTGTACCCGCCTCCAGTTTCATCATCGCGGATGAACCCAGGTCACGTCATGGTGTAGTCTACAGCGTCGGCGGCGTATACGCGCACTGGAGCCTATCCGTCGTGCGCGCGTATAAGACTGCGGGCCGCGCCGCTCGCTGGGCCCGCACGCACACCCGGGCACTGCTCGCACTGCCGATCCGCTGTGCGCACGTGTACGGCCACGGGCACGGCTCGCACACCCAACCGAAGAACATAAGACCACGACGCCGTGGCCACCGGTGTAGGGCTGTGCCGTGCGCGTATGGAGGCGAGACTCCGGGAGCTGGGAGCCCCCGGGAGACGGGCTGCGGCGGAGTCACAGCAGGTGAGGCTAAGACCGAGGCGTGGGAGGCGACCGGCCACGCCGCCACGAGATCCTGGGGCCGAGGCCGAGGCCGAGGCGAGCGACCGCGGCTTGAAATAGCGGCGACGGGAGGACGACGGCCTCCGTAGCAGGCGCGGCCTACGCGGCGCGAGAGCCGGCACCGGCCGCCACGTCGCCCCCCATCACCTCTGCCTCCCTCAGCCGATCCCTCCTCCTTCCGAGAAGGCCGCCAGGCACCCGGCGGGGGAACGGGAGGAGGTGAAGCGGATCTGTGGGAGGAAGGCAACAGAGAGGCAGCTGGCGGCATCCGGGAGCGCGGCGGCCGATGGGGACGAAGCGGAGGCGTCGAGGCGTGAGGCGTTTTTCTTTTGACGGGTGCCGAGGGAGGGGAAGAGGGACAAAGCGGAGGCGTCGAGGCGTGAGGTTTTTTTTTTCTTTTTTATTTTTTTGGCCAGAGGCCCCCGCGGAGCGTTGAATGGACTGGGAGACAAGGAAAAGGAGGCGGACACACGCAAAAGGATGCTAGGAGCTTTATGGAGTTTCATATGCTCTACACCTTGTAATAAATATCTGAATTCTACATCCAATGGTACTCTATAGAGTAACAAAAATCCAGACATACGAGCAAGCACTCACACACCATGCATGGTCCACGAGCTCTCTCTGTTATCTTCCAACTCAAAGCCATAATATATTATAGGTCTAAGGAATTCGGATCCCACTATGAAAATGAAACAAGTGCATGTACTAAGCCTAATCCAGCACAGGGAAGAGTAGTAGCTTAATGTACATCAAACACTAGAAACTTTGTGATGTATGTCTGTTGGTTCAATGTGGGACCAGCGTGATTAATATGCTGCTCAGTTCATTGTTCAATTAATGGACGGATAAGTAAAGTAACGCAGGTCTCTACACCCCCCCCCCCCCCCCCCCCCCCCCCCCCCGAAAGTGAGAAGAAGAAATGTGGTACCCTGATCGACGTAATCATGTAACATGAAGGGATGTCAATATCATTGCCTGTGCTAGTAAAGTGAGGCAACGGCATGGTGAGATAAGTTTTCATAAACAGTCTCCTATGCCCTATACTTATAGCTGAGCCAATGCTGACGCAGCTAGGGTCCATTATTCTGAAACCAACATGGTTCTGAGCCATCACTTTAACTTATATATCCACAGCCCGATGAGCTTAAAGCGGAGTGCCCTCGATCCCTCCTAGCTTCAACTCTAGCTAGGCATTTCAAGCCGGAGACCACGCATATTCTGTCTTTATGTCTGTGCGTGCGCGTGTGTGTCTCTCTTCTTTGTTTCTCCTACACTACTACAGAATGGACCTGTTGTCCCGGGCGGTAACGGCCTTTAGTCCCGGTTACCGCGCCGAGACAACGATCCCGGGACTAAAGGTGTCACCTTTAGTCCCGGGTCATCGAGCCGGGACTAAAGAGGGATCTTTAGTCCCGGTTGGTGTTACCAATCGGGACTAAAGGCCCCAGCCGAGCAAACGTGGCGCACCCTTTAGTCCCGGTTGTTGGTAACCCCAATCGGGACTAAAGGTTTTTTTCTTTTTCTTTTTTTTTAATTTGTTTTCAGTTCAGTTACACGTATTTGTTTAATATATAATATGTTTTTATGTACGTATTCTACGCTGCTAATATAAATACACGCACGCATATAATTACATCTAATTCTCATCTCGAGCATTATTATATTCGAATAAAGTATGAACCTATATATATTATAGATATATATATGTATATATACAACACTTTCATAATCTTGTTCTCGAAAATAACGATATCAATAAACATTTAATTTACATTATTTATTCCTTAGGATCAAAGTAGAACTCGCCGTTGGGATTTAGCACTTTTTCTAGAAGATATCCTGCTATTGACTTCTGAACTGCTTTCAGATGGTCTTTTTGCATGACCCTTCGTTTCAACCATTCAGTCTTGCATTTGAAATAAAAGGAAAAGTATTAATACATATATATATATTCATTTAAAAATAAATAAAAAATTGATATATACGTACTCTGAGGACATCTTTAGGAGTTCTTCTTATGTGCGCAGTGATAAATTCAAAAACGTAGTATCCACACAAGTTATTACCTGGTTCCTGCCGCAAACACCACTGTACGAGAAGAAGATTATTCTCATCATCTCACACGTAAATTGAAGTACGATATATTAATTAAACACGTGGGGAAGTGTATATAGTACAACTTACTGGTATTTCAACTACATTAAGTGGTGCCTTGCAATCCTTGCGATGTTGCCGAATAAACTCTTTCCAAACCCTATGCGACCAATAATGTACGATCGTTAATAAATTATGGCAAAGTCTATTCAATAATAGTTGTGCGCGAGAGATCGAAATTACCCCTGGATAATGTCTATCATATCTTGGTATAGTGCCTGCTCTTTTCTCAACGAGTCAAAGATTACTAACCGACTTGAGTTTAACTCAATGACAATGAGTATCCAGTGAAACCTGTATTGGTTTATACACACACGTACATGCATATAAGTTGTATTGATATTACATAAAGTTGTACGGGAAAAGTATTGTTGTCTTGTCGTGCTGCTTCACAAAGAACATCATGATATTCTCCTGTGCTTCAGATACCCACCGCTCCTTGACAATAATACCGGTTTTGAATACGATATAAGGATCAATGAAGCCAACACTGGTGTCTTGTATTCTTTGGAGCTCTGACATCTGGAATCTGTATATAAATATAAGTTACATGTGAGGATAATTATATACACGTACGCATGGAAGTGAGTTTATTAAATAAAAGTAAGAATCACTTACAAACAAAAGGAGCTAATGATTGATTTGTCCAGAGCGTCCAAGTGGAATAGTTGATGCAATTCTTCGAAACTAATATGTAAGATGTCATCGCCACGGAAGTAATGATGGTCTCTAAATCTGACAAAGATCCACTGCTCACCCCTACCACACGCCTGCATGTACCACTTGTTGAGCAAGTACATTTGCGTACCTAATTCATTCAGAGCCGCAGGGTTGTACAGACTTTTGCCATATTTATAAGTCTTCCAGGTATCAACTTCCAGGTTCTGGATTGGAGCTTTGCCCGTCAATTGATCCAAGGTTAAACCAGTATCTTTAAAAAAAGCATTAAGGGCTTGAACCGACACTTCTCCAGAGTTGTCTGGTCGATAGACTTCTATGTTGGAACCATATTCATTAGCAACAACAAGATTTTGCATTGGTTGCTTCTGTTGTCCGAGCTGTGGGACATCCTTCCCTGATGCTCTTTTCTTTTTCTTACCTGCATCATGTGACTTCACGAGGGAGCGGTCATAGTCTGATAGTGGCGAAGGCTTACGAAGTTCAATCATCTTTTTCTTGTGAGCATCGACCTTCTGCCTCAGCACCTCTTGTGGTAGGTAAAAGTACGGCTTCTCCTTAAGCTTCGCTTGACTCTTGTTTTTGGTATCTATAAAAAAATCTTTCACTTTTTTGTCTTCTTCAGCTGCTATTTGCTCATCAGTCTTTTCAGGAAGTATTTCTTGAGAAATAACTCTTTTTCTCGGGGTCTTCTTTGCCGCCGGGACCTTAGACGTCTTTGTAGTGCGTCACTGTGGAGGGGGTGGGGGCGGTGTTGGAGACCGGCGTGGAGGCGATGTGGCCGGTGTTGGTGGAGATCGGCGTGGAGGCGTTGGAGATCGTTGTGGAGGCGGTGGGGCTGGTGTAGGAGTTGGAGATCGTTGTGGAGGCGATGGGGCCGGTGTAGGAGTTGGCGATCGCCGTGGGGATGAAGTCGTCTCGCCCCCCGCGACGCTGTGATGAGATGGGGAATGAATGATTAGGCTAGGCTGGGGGGAGACCCTGCTACAAAAACAAGTTGTGTGTCAATTATTTTTGAAGCCAATAGAAAATTAATGGAAAATAATATTTCATTCACTTTCATTCGTACCTAGGGTGAGGTAGGGGAAGCGGTGGCGCCCCAGGAATGATGATGAAGCGTTTGCGCCATTGAATAAATGTCTTCTCTGCTTCTCCTAGTGTCTTCTCCCCATCACCACCTTCAATGTCAAGAGGAACATTGTTGTAACCTTTGAGCACTCTATCGACCGAGACGCTAGCATATCCAGTTTGAATAACTGACCCATGGATTCTTGGTGTCTTCGTTCGGTCTATTGGAGATACAACCCCGACAGCCACCATGATTGATGCATTATTATCATCTGGAATATGTAGCTCACATGTTGTTAGAGGCTCGGTAATGTCATCAACAGGGAAGTGCAACCCAGCGTCGTCTTGAATAACTAGTAGCTCCATAGAAGCACAACTGCTTTTCATCTGACCAACGGGGCTAATGTAACACCCAAAATTTGTCTCTTTTGGAAAATAGGTTTAAAATGATCTAATTCTGTATTTTGTGCTCATGAAATGTAGAAAATAAATAAATTTCTCATGAGTTTAAAATTTATCATAAAATAGTAACATGTATGTGCATTCATGTCGCTGCATATTATTTTGTGAATGTGTGGTATTAATCAACAATTTCAAAGGAAATTGAAATTTGAACTGAAAATGTTTTGGAAAAGTTGTTTGGAAAATAAAAAGAAAAAAAATATATGAACATCTCCCTCCTCTCTCTCATTTCGGCCTGCTGGCCCGGCTTCCCAACGGGCCGCTCCCCTCTCTTCCTTCCCCTCCTCCCATTCTCCTTCCTGGGCCGGCCCAGTCCAGGCGGAACCGCTGCCCCGCGCCAGCCGCCTGCCGCGCGCCCCACGCCGGCCCAGCCGCGCCGCCTGCCGCGCGCCTCGCTCAGCCCAACAAGCCACGCCAGCCCAGCTTGACGCGCGCAACCGCCGCCGCATCATCCTCGCGCCCGCAGCCGCTGACCGCCCGGGCCCGCTTGCCAGCGTTTTCCCCTTCCTCCAGCAACCGCTGCGCCGGTCAAGCCGCTACGCAACCGCGCCCACGTCGCGCGTCGTGGGAGCCCTCCCCCGCTCCCCGGCCTCGTTAAAAGGGAACCGTGACCCCCGCTAGTCCCTCTGCTGCCTTCCCCGCCTCTTCTTCGCATTCGCCGAGCGCAGCAGAGGCTACAACCGCCGCTCCGTGGATGCCGTGGTCCGCCGTCTGCCATCCGCGTCGTCCATAGTCTTCGAGCCGCCGTCGACTTCGATTCTCCCCGCTGTGAGCTTCGCCGTGCTCCCCTCTATCTTCCCACGCCATTATTTCCTTGTTTCACTGCTTCTAGCGCTCTAGCCGTGTGTGCCGACGACAACCGCACCGCCGGCCATGGCGACCACCGCCTCGGCCGCGACCTCCGGCCGCCAAATAGGCCTAGATGAGATCCCATGCTTCCCCGCTAACCCTCGGTGCCCTTGGTTCTTCGAATCGTGGCCTGTAGCCACCGAACCGAGCTCGCCGACGTGTTTCTTGTCGCCGGCAATGGAGCGCCGCCGCTGGAGTTACTATGCCGGCCGCCGGCGCCCCTTTTCTCTCTCCCTCCCATCTGTTCCGGGCCGTCCGATCTGGATCTAACGGCCGGAAATAGAAGATACCCCTTCGGGGGTAAATTTGCTAAAGGGCCCCTGGATTTTTCTAAGTCCTAACCCGCCGTCCTTAGCGTATTTACCCGAATGCGCAATTCCGATTAGAAAGCGTAAACCTCACTGTTTAAGTCAAAAGTACGCTTTCAGTATTTACAGAAATGCCATTCGAACTGTTTCGCTTATAGAATTGTCGTTTTAACTCCAAATTGATCCATTCAAATCGCGTTAGCTTCGTAATTTCATAAGCTACATGTTAGAGCTACTGTTAGTCAAGTTTGGAACTTTTTAATTACATGATTAGAATTAATTAAATATAGGGCTATTGAAAAACCCGTTTTAATCATAACTATCGTATTTTAGCTCCGTTTTTCGTGAACTTCGCGTTGGCGTGATCGTAGCGAAACGTAGATTAGTTTTACAAATATTTTATTTTGATTTCAATACTGTTGGTGTACTGTTCTAATGATAGGAATGTTTGCTTTGCATGAATGCTTTTGGAATGTTGTATGTTGCCGTGTTGGTCGCGTTCAGACGGTGAGGAAAACGTTGGAGACCAAGAACTCTTCGACGACCAGCAGGACCAGCACGAGTTTGTGAACCAAGGCAAGTATAACATGGGCCTTCCTTGATGTCCTATTTCACTTTAATCAATTACTCATTTGCATGTGTCTAAATTTGATACCCGTAAGGACATCCTAGTGATTGTTTATCCTGTTTCTTGTCTCCTATGGGTTAAATGCATATGGGTAGATGGCTAGTGCTCTAACTGAACATGATATACATATTGATGAATGATACTATGGAACAAAGTGAGTAACATGAATGATAACAACTGTTCCATAGGGCGAAAGTGCAAATGACCTTTGTTCATGTTGCTCCCGGCCCTCCATAAGGACTTATCTGTCGGCAAAAGCTGGGACTGACAGTGCAACCGGGAGAGTCATATGGCTCTGACTTTAGCTCAGTAATAGGATCTTTCCTAACTAGTTAGAGGTTACCTTTTTGGCGCAAATGGGGCTTGCCACTTTGGATATAGGGCTGCCTCTGTTCCTATGAGTATAGCCGCGATGGATTTGTGCCATAGGAAAGGGGGGTCCCTACATCTGCCTGCCAAGGAAACCTAGCGGCCCTAACTTGTTAGGGAAACCTATGAAATGACTTCATAGTGTACCCTGCCCGTTCACCTTGGAAGTGACATGGGAGTAATTAACCCGGGCAAATGGGGATCACGACTCGCGGTGAATGTGCACCACCTCTGCAGAGGGTAACAAACTATTATAACAGCCGTGCTCACGGTTACGAGCGGCCCGGAAAACTCACAGAATAATTGGATGCTTGATGACGATCAATTAAGTTGATCTATGATGAATTATGGTAATCTTGACCCCGTTATATGTTCTTATGGGAATTAATTGGGAGCTTAAGCATAACTTGATAATACTTGAGAATAAAAGTTTGACCTACTAAAAATGCTAACTGCAGTAAACCAGAGTCTATCCTTTTGAGCTTCATAACCCCATGTTAGCTTGCTAAGTACGGAATGTACTTACACTTGTTTATTTTCTTTACTTGGATAAAAATCCCGGATGGGTAACAGATGACAACGGGTATGAGGATTTCCCGGAGGATTATTAGGCTTGTGGTCAACCAGTTGACCTTCCCTGTGATGACGGCCAGGAGAGTTCATTCTATTTTTATTATTCCGCTGTGATGTATGAGACTAAGTTCGATTATAACTCTGATGTATGTGATACTGTGATGATACTATTGTAATTTGTCAGCTTGTGTGTGTGATTGAATCCTGGGCACACACGAGTTTAGTGCATTCAATTTTATCCTTAAAATTGGGTGTGACAAATTGGTATCAGAGCCGTGTTGACTGTAGGACGCAAGCCTAGTTAGAAAAAGGTCGTTTTAGCAGCTTTGCTCCTCTGGTTTCTTGCTTACTGACTTATCCTTGTTATTTTATTAAAACATTTATGCTTTTCATACCTTAATCTATTATTTAAAATTGTTGATTCTAATTTCATCTCACTTTAAATCTATAGATGTCTCATAATCCGAAGACTGCTCGACTCAGCACCGCCGGCTATCGTGCCATGTTCACCCCGCGTGCCCCACCAGCGGAGAGGGAGATTTTGATCATCTCCGACGGCGAGGAGATGGCTACACCGACGCCTACACCTACTCCTACACCAGTCGCTGTGCCCATCTACCCCGTGGTAGCTACACCTGAGGAGTCGACGGCTACTTCCCCCACACCTGCACCCGCCCCAGCTGCCCCCGTGGAGGACGAGGAGATTGGCTGGAAGTGCAAGTACTACTTCAAGCCAGCTCCAGAGACAGCCTACTACCACACTCTTCTCACCCATGTGCTGGACGACTACTTCCCTGACTTGCACGCCTCCATCAGCTATCACTGCGCCGAGTACAAGCACCCATTGGAGGCTACCTTCTGGAAGGTAGAGCTGGTGGTCACCGCATGGAATGATATCATCAATGGACATGAGGTGGAGACTGTCCACAGTGCCCCTGCCAGGAGAGCCCATGCTTTGGATGGCATGGAGGATGCAGCACAGAATGCCTACATCCACTACCATGGTCGTCGCTTCGAGGCCATGAGGGAGGATCGCTTTAGGTTCCTTCCTCGAAATGATCATGAGGGTGTTTGGCAAGTTTTGGCTCCACCAGAGAATGACCTAACTCTGGAGGCAACGGTGCAGCATGTCCACGCTATGCAGGGAGTGGATGATGAGATCAAAGGAGAACTACGTGCATCTCAGAGGGCGCAGAGACGTCTGCAGAAACAAGTGGATGAACTTCGAGCACAGCTGGGACAGCCTTCCATCTACAAGAAGAAGCGCCGTTCTTTCACCATGATTGACACCGCTCCATAGGTGTTAGGTGCCTTGATCTAGATTACCACGTCGTTAGTTCGTGTCCTTATTTAGTCTTGTTGGTCTTGTGAACTTGGTTGTTTAGATGTTTGATTTGTGAACTTGGTTGAGTTGGTATTTTGCTTGATTGCTGGAAGTTTGTGGGCATGTCCACAACTTCCTTAGATTGGAACTTTAAATTTTAGAATGAAATCTTAATGCAGAAGTATCATTTTATCTTATCTCTGCTGTGCTGACTTCTGGAGCAGCCTGTGTTCTTTATCTGGTAACTCGAAATCTGGGATGATAAAAATTCTGAAATTTTTGTGGAGATAACTAGACCTCTGTATCTTTCAAGTGTCTTTGGAATCACGTCAATAGCTATTCAGGTTTGGGAGATCTAATTGGCACAAGTTGATGTTCCTGCGCTGTCTGGAACTCAGAACAGTTTCGGTTTAGCTCTATTTTTGACTAGGTGTGAGTTCGAATCTATAAAAGTGGTCTAAATGAAAGTTGTAGCTGATGTCCTAAGCTTTCTAACGAATCTTGGTGCACCTCTGTTGGATCTCTGAAACTCGAGTTATAACAGTTTTACTGAACTGCCGAATTTGAGTCTTGCCCAGAAAAATTTCAGCATTGCTTCATATCTCTTGTAAGTTCTCTATAATTGGAAAAATCTCTAAATTTTGCACATTTGTTGGACAACAGATGGCCGCAAGAGGAGGAAGAGGCAGAGGCCGTGGTCGTGGGCGTGATGCTCTTATGAATCCACCACCGCCACCTGTGACCATGGAGCAGATCTTGGGAATGCAAGCGCAGCTGATGCAAGCTATGATGCAGCGTTTGGACAATGAACATGCAAGAGGTCCACCGCCTGTCCAGGTTAGAGATAAGCGTGGAGAGTTTATGAAAGGTCGTCCACCGGTGTTCACACATGCCACAGACCCTATGGAGGCCGATGACTGGTTGCGTGCTGTGGAGAAACAACTGAACATAGCACAATGCAATGACCTGGAGAAAGTGTTGTATGCTTCCGGGCAACTCCAAGGAGCTGCTCAGGATTGGTGGGAATCATTTCAGTTTGGACGTCCCAACAATGCTCCTGATATCACTTGGCAGGAATTTAAGGACAGTTTCCGATCATACCATATTCCTGATGGACTAGTGGAACTGAAGCAGGAAGAATTCAGATCTCTCAAGCAAGGATCAATGACTGTGGCGGAATATCAGGACAAGTTTGCACAACTATCTCGCTACGCTCCTAATGATGTGGCGGATGACAAGGATAAGCAACGCCGTTTCCTCAAGGGACTCTATGATGGACTGCAGCTCCAGCTGATGTCTAATACTTATCCTAACTTCCAGTCTTTGGTGAATCGCGCAATCGTGATTGATGATAAGCGCAAGGAGATGGAAGCTAAGAAGAGAAGGCTCCAAGGGCAAGCTTCTGGAAGCAACACTCGCCCGCGTGCTTATCCCCAGCAAGGTTTCCAGCAGAGGAATCAAGGACCAACTCATTAGGGAAACCGTGGTCAGTATCCTCAGCGGAACCAGTTCCAGCAACGCCCTCAGTTTCAGCAACAGTTTGGAAATCAGCGTCCCCCGCAACAGACTGGCAATCCTGCAACATGCCAGGGAGTGCCTAACAATGCTCCTGTGAAGAGTGGTGCACCCAACAATCCTAATGCCTGTTACCGATGTGGAGAAGTAGGTCACTATGCTCATCAGTGTCCTAAGAAGCAGAACCAACAAGCCCCTCAGAACCAGGCCAACAATCAGAAGTTCAACGCCCGACCACCTCTCATAGCAAAGGTGAACTATGTGTCATCTGATGCAGCTCAGGAGACGCCTGAGGTCATGTTGGGTACGTTCAGTGTCAACTCTATTTCTGCTACCGTACTTTTTGATTCTGGTGCTTCGCATTCTTTTATCTCCCAAGCTTTTGTTAGAATGCATAGCATACCTTTGTGTGCCATGAAAAACCCAATACTAGTGAATTCCCTGGGAGGTAGTATGCCCGCTTCTTATTGGAGCCCCTCAACTAGCATTTCCTTAAGGGGGGTAGACTTCAAGGTGAAGCCTATTGTTTTGAGAACGGCAGGAATTGACCTTATCCTGGGAATGGATTGGATGAAACAACACCGGGCAGTGATACAGTGTCAGGAGAAATCTGTGGTTGTGACATCACTCAAAGGGGATAGAATCTGTGTAGAAGTAGTAGTGCAAGCTCAGCCTACAGCCACAGTGAATCAGCTAGATGGTGAAATCAATGAACAAGATCGTGTCGTGGAGGAATTTCCGGATGTCTTCCCCGATGACTTGCCAGGTATGCCACCTGACCGAGACATTGAATTCATTATTGAATTATTACCTGGAACTGCACCAATAGCTAAACGTCCGTATAGAATGGGAGTTAATGAATTAGAAGAGCTTAAGAAACAACTAAAAGAGTTGCAAGAAAAAGGTTTCATACGCCCCAGTTCTTCCCCGTGGGGGGCACCTGTGATCTTTGTGGATAAGAAGGATGGTAGTCAACGGATGTGTGTGGATTACCGCTCACTTAATGAGGTTACCATCAAGAATAAATACCCTTTGCCTAGGATAGATGATTTGTTTGATCAGTTGAGAGGAGCTCATGTGTTCTCCAAGATTGATCTCTGATCTGGTTATCATCAGCTTAAGATTCGGAACTCGGATATACCCAAGACAGCATTTACTACACGGTATGGATTATATGAGTACACCGTTATGTCTTTTGGATTGACCAATGCACCTGCATACTTCATGTATTTGATGAATAAGGTGTTCATGGAGTTTCTGGATAAATTTGTGGTAGTAGTCATAGATGACATACTAATATTCTCCAAGACTGAAGAAGAACATGCGGAACACATAAGGATGGTTTTGCAAAAGCTTAGAGAACACAAGTTGTACGCTAAACGGAGCAAGTGTGAGTTTTGGTTAAAGGAAGTCTCTTTTCTAGGTCATGTTGTCTCCAACGGTGGAATAGCAGTGGATCCAGGCAAAGTGCAAGATGTACTGAATTGGAAACCACCAACTACTGTAAGTGAGATTCGAAGCTTTTTGGGATTGGCTGGTTATTACCGAAGGTTCATTGAAGGCTTTTCCAAGCTAGCCAAGCCTATGACAGCTTTGTTGGAAAAGAATGCTAAGTATGTATGGTCGGATAAATGCCAGGCAAACTTTGAAGAGCTAAAGAAGAGATTGACTACAGCTCCAGTGTTAATTTTGCCCGATTTGAACAAGAACTTCTCTATATACTGTGACGCATCCCGTTTGGGTCTTGGATGTGTGCTTATGCAAGAAGGAAGAGTGGTTGCATATGCATCTAGACAACTAAGAAAGCATGAGTTGAATTATCCTACTCATGACTTAGAATTGGCAGCTGTGGTTCATGCTTTGAAGATCTGGAGACATTATCTGATAGGACATAAGAGTGATATCTATACTGATCATAAGAGTTTGAAGTATATATTCACCCAATCAGATCTGAATCTAAGACAACGTCGTTGGTTGGAATTGATCAAAGACTATGATTTGGAAGTGCATTATCACCCGGGAAAGGCAAACGTCGTAGCTGATGCACTTAGCAGAAAGAGCTATGCCAATGGAATTCAGACAACACATATGTCAGCAGAGTTGTGTGCTGAAATGGAGTATCTCAACTTGAGCCTGGTCACTAATGCAATGGAATTGGTAATAGAGCCTACACTGGAGCAGGAGATACGCAAAGGTCAATTGGAGGATGAAAAACTTAAAGAGATAGCAGAGAATGTAGTGCTTGGAAAGGCACCCGGATTCAGAATGGATGAGAATGGAACTCTTTGGTTCGGAAAACGGATATGTGTACCGGAAGTGAAAGCTATCCGTGATGCAATTCTACAAGAGGCCCATGAGTCTGCTTATTCTATACATCCCGGAAGTACCAAGATGTATTTGGATCTCAAAGAAAAGTATTGGTGGTATGGTTTGAAGAGAGATGTGGCAGAATATGTGGCTTTGTGTGACACTTGCCAAAGAGTGAAAGCTGAGCATCAAAGACCTGCAGGGTTACTACAACCAATGAAGATCCCTGAATGGAAATGGGAAGAAGTTGGCATGGATTTTATTGTAGGATTACCCCGCACTCAAAGAGGTTATGATTCAATATGGGTAATAGTGGATCGACTCACCAAGGTCGCTCACTTTTTACCAGTCAAGACTACTTATAATGGTGCGAGATTAGTAGAGTTATACATGGAACGAATAGTGTGCTTACATGGTGTTCCCAAGAAAATTGTGTCGGATAGAGGCACCCAATTTACATCGCAATTCTGGCATAAAGTACATAGATCTTTGGGAACAAAGTTGAATTTTAGTTCTGCTTACCACCCGCAAACTGATGGACAGACTGAAAGGATCAACCAGATTTTGGAAGATATGTTGAGAGCCTGTGCACTTCAGTATGGTGATAGTTGGGATAAGAGTCTGCCTTACGCAGAGTTCTCGTACAACAATAGTTATCAAAAGAGCCTCAAGATGGCACCTTTCGAGGCATTGTATGGACGTAAGTGTAGAACGCCTTTGTTCTGGAATCAGACTGGAGAAACTCAAGTGTTTGGTCCCGATGTTCTTAGAGACGCGGAAGAACAAGTGAGAATGATTAGAGACAATTTGAGAGTAGCTCAATCTCGACAGAAGAGTTACGCTGATACCCGCAGAAGAGAGCTGACTTTCGAGATTGGTGATTATGTGTATCTGAAAGTGTCACCAATGAGAAGTGTGAGAAGATTCAATATGAAAGGAAAGTTAGCCCCAAGGTATATAGGACCTTTTAAGATCCTAGAGAGACGTGGAGAAGTAGCTTATCAGTTGGAACTGCCTGAGAGCTTGTCCGGTGTGCACGACGTATTCCATGTTTCCCAGTTGAAAAAGTGTCTGAGGGTACCAGAAGAACAAATTCCTTTGGAGGAACTTGTTGTCAAGGAAGATCTTACTTATGAAGAGTATCCGATAAAGATTTTGGAAACTGCCGAAAGAGTTACGAGAAGCCGAACAGTAAAGATGTGCAAGGTGCAGTGGAATCGTTATACAGAGGATGAGGCTACTTGGGAAAGAGAAGAGGATCTGAGAAAGACCTATCCCCAACTGTTTGAGTAAGCAATCAACCGAATCTCGAGGACGAGATTCATCTTAAGGGGGGTAGAATTGTAACACCCAAAATTTGTCTCTTTTGGAAAATAGGTTTAAAATGATCTAATTCTGTATTTTGTGCTCATGAAATGTAGAAAATAAATAAATTTCTCATGAGTTTAAAATTTATCATAAAATAGTAACATGTATGTGCATTCATGTCGCTGCATATTATTTTGTGAATGTGTGGTATTAATCAACAATTTCAAAGGAAATTGAAATTTGAACTGAAAATGTTTTGGAAAAGTTGTTTGGAAAATAAAAAGAAAAAAAATATATGAACATCTCCCTCCTCTCTCTCATTTCGGCCTGCTGGCCCGGCTTCCCGACGGGCCGCTCCCCTCTCTTCCTTCCCCTCCTCCCATTCTCCTTCCTGGGCCGGCCCAGTCCAGGCGGAACCGCTGCCCCGCGCCAGCCGCCTGCCGCGCGCCCCACGCCGGCCCAGCCGCGCCGCCTGCCGCGCGCCTCGCTCAGCCCAACAAGCCACGCCAGCCCAGCTTGACGCGCGCAACCGCCACCGCATCATCCTCGCGCCCGCAGCCGCTGACCGCCCGGGCCCGCTTGCCAGCGTTTTCCCCTTCCTCCAGCAACCGCTGCGCCGGTCAAGCCGCTGCGCAACCGCGCCCACGTCGCGCTTCGTGGGAGCCCTCCCCCGCTCCCCGGCCTCGTTAAAAGGGAACCGTGACCCCCGCTAGTCCCTCTGCTGCCTTCCCCGCCTCTTCTTCGCATTCGCCGAGCGCAGCAGAGGCTACAACCGCCGCTCCGTGGATGCCGTGGTCCGCCGTCTGCCATCCGCGTCGTCCATAGTCTTCGAGCCGCCGTCGACTTCGATTCTCCCCGCTGTGAGCTTTGCCGTGCTCCCCTCTATCTTCCCACGCCATTATTTCCTTGTTTCACTGCTTCTAGCGCTCTAGCCGTGTGTGCCGACGACAACCGCACCGCCGGCCATGGCGACCACCGCCTCGGCCGCGACCTCCGGCCGCCAAATAGGCCTAGATGAGATCCCATGCTTCCCCGCTAACCCTCGGTGCCCTTGGTTCTTCGAATCGTGGCCTGTAGCCACCGAACCGAGCTCGCCGACGTGTTTCTTGTCGCCGGCAATGGAGCGCCGCCGCTGGAGTTACTATGCCGGCCGCCGGCGCCCCTTTTCTCTCTCCCTCCCATCTGTTCCGGGCCGTCCGATCTGGATCTAACGGCCGGAAATAGAAGATACCCCTTCGGGGGTAAATTTGCTAAAGGGCCCCTGGATTTTTCTAAGTCCTAACCCGCCGTCCTTAGCGTATTTACCCGAATGCGCAATTCCGATTAGAAAGCGTAAACCTCACTGTTTAAGTCAAAAGTACGCTTTCAGTATTTACAGAAATGCCATTCGAACTGTTTCGCTTATAGAATTGTCGTTTTAACTCCAAATTGATCCATTCAAATCGCGTTAGCTTCGTAATTTCATAAGCTACATGTTAGAGCTACTGTTAGTCAAGTTTGGAACTTTTTAATTACATGATTAGAATTAATTAAATATAGGGCTATTGGAAAACCCGTTTTAATCATAACTATCGTATTTTAGCTCCGTTTTTCGTGAACTTCGCGTTGGCGTGATCGTAGCGAAATGTAGATTAGTTTTACAAATATTTTATTTTGATTTCAATACTGTTGGTGTACTATTCTAATGATAGGAATGTTTGCTTTGCATGAATGCTTTTGGAATGTTGTATGTTGCCATGTTGGTCGCGTTCAGACGGTGAGGAAAACGTTGGAGACCAAGAACTCTTCGACGACCAGCAGGACCAGCACGAGTTTGTGAACCAAGGCAAGTATAACATGGGCCTTCCTTGATGTCCTATTTCACTTTAATCAATTACTCATTTGCATGTGTCTAAATTTGATACCCGTAAGGACATCCTAGTGATTGTTTATCCTGTTTCTTGTCTCCTATGGGTTAAATGCATATGGGTAGATGGCTAGTGCTCTAACTGAACATGATATACATATTGATGAATGATACTATGGAACAAAGTGAGTAACATGAATGATAACAACTGTTCCGTAGGGCGAAAGTGCAAATGACCTTTGTTCATGTTGCTCCCGGCCCTCCATAAGGACTTATCTGTCGGCAAAAGCTGGGACTGATAGTGCAACCGGGAGAGTCATATGGCTCTGACTTTAGCTCAGTAATAGGATCTTTCCTAACTAGTTAGAGGTTACCTTTTTGGCGCAAATGGGGCTTGCCACTTTGGGTATAGGGCTGCCTCTGTTCCTATGAGTATAGCCGCGATGGATTTGTGCCATAGGAAAGGGGGGTCCCTACATCTGCCTGCCAAGGAAACCTAGCGGCCCTAACTTGTTAGGGAAACCTATGAAATGGCTTCATAGTGTACCCTGCCCGTTCACCTTGGAAGTGACATGGGAGTAATTAACCCGGGCAAATGGGGATCACGACTCGCGGTGAATGTGCACCACCTCTGCAGAGGGTAACAAACTGTTATAACAGCCGTGCTCACGGTTACGAGCGGCCCGGAAAACTCACAGAATAATTGGATGCTTGATGACGATCAATTAAGTTGATCTATGATGAATTATGGTAATCTTGACCCCGTTATATGTTCTTATGGGAATTAATTGGGAGCTTAAGCATAACTTGATAATACTTGAGAATAAAAGTTTGACCTACTAAAAATGCTAACTGCAGTAAACCAGAGTCTATCCTTTTGAGCTTCATAACCCCATGTTAGCTTGCTAAGTACGGAATGTACTTACACTTGTTTATTTTCTTTACTTGGATAAAAATCCCGGATGGGTAACAGATGACAACGGGTATGAGGATTTCCCGGAGGATTATTAGGCTTGTGGTCAACCAGTTGACCTTCCCTGTGATGACGGCCAGGAGAGTTCATTCTATTTTTATTATTCCGCTGTGATGTATGAGACTAAGTTCGATTATAACTCTGATGTATGTGACACTGTGATGATACTATTGTAATTTGTCAGCTTGTGTGTGTGATTGAATCCTGGGCACACACGAGTTTAGTGCATTCAATTTTATCCTTAAAATTGGGTGTGACAGCTAATGGTGACTCCCAGCGTTGATTGCGATTGCATTTGACTCATTGCTAGCTGCACTTGCCTCTTGATCTCCTCCTGCATTCTTGCCTCAAGAGATTTTTCTTGTTCACGTGATTCAAGCAATGCTTGTCGTGACTCATCAACAAATTGCTCCAATGCACGGATTCGTTCTGCCTCCTCATCCTTCTTTCTCTGGCAGCTTCTGTAGGTATCCTTGTCTGCTGGGAATGCGTGCAGCCACAGAACTGCCCCATAGCCTCTTGTTCGACCACCGTGTTCGGGATTCTCTAGGGCATATGTCAATTCATCCTTCTCTCTATTGGGCTTGAAAACACCACTATCAGCTTCGTCCCTAGCACGAGCTAGTCTCTGTGTTGCTCTCTCAATTTTTTGGCCAAAAATTAGCTTGCCAGTGTCTGGGTCTAGGCTTGCCCCATGAGCGTAGAACCAATTCTTCGCGCGTTGAGGCCAGTTCTTCTCTATTGTTTCAGGTATGATTCCCTTGGCAGTAATCTCTGCTTCTAGGTTCTGCCACTTGGGAATAGCACTCCTATAACCACCTGATCCCATGCGATGATGGTATTGCTTCTGTCGGGCATTTTGCCAATTCCTCATCACACGTTCTTCACTATCTTGAGATGTCTTGTATTCTACGAAGGCATCCCAATGGGACTCCAACTTGACAAACGCCTTAGCATTGAAATTCGGTGTAGCATTCTTCAAGATAAACTTTTTATACAATGTCTTCTTCCAACTCTGGAACAATGTTGCCATCTTCTTCATTGTCCAATCCCTCACTAGCTCCTTCAAAGCATCATCTGCTTGTAATGTGAAATGCTGAGTGATATCTCTCCAAGCTAGGTTCTTGTCACGATCAGATACAAAACTAACATTAGGAGCGGATATCTTCTGCTTCCATTCACAAGCACTAACTGGGATCCTATCCCTTATAATGAACCCACATTGATTGACATATGTCTGAGCATGTGGTCCCAATGGTTTGCCGGTGTCGGTGTCGAATTCTGATATTATGAAACGGCCCTCTAATGGCTTTTTTGGCCCTCGGACTTTCCTACTTTTGTCGGTGGTTGATGTAGATCTAGAGACCAGCTACATGAGTAGAAACACAACGATTAACAACAAATATACGTACGCATGCATCTATAAGAGATGATAGATAATCGAATATACCTCGCCAGTATTTTCTTGCGCGACAATTTGTTGATCTTCAACCACCGGCATATTCAGGATATCCTCATAATCAGTAAAGTACTGACTCGTGTCATCTACATCCACATTGGTGCCAGCGTTGATAATATCCACCATTATGTCATCACTCAAGTTATCATCCAGAGCAGCCATTTGTATCTTCAAGATAACACATAGATAGAATTACTATGGTACATAACATAAGTACATGTGATAACACATATAGAATTACTAAATCCAATTAAATATAATAACACATAATATTTCATAAGGATAAACAATAATAAGGTATAGGCTTTGCAATCTAATCAAAAACACTTTCGATCCAAAAACATGGAAATAAGTACATGTATATATACACACATATAATGATACAATATATTTTCTCTCTCTCAACACATAGAAATAAGTGCATATGTCTATATCTCTAGATATGCATGTGATACACATAGAATGTCTCTCTAGATACAATTTTCTCTCTCTCTCAACACATGAAAATAAGTACATGTATATATACATATAGAAATAATTAAGTATATATGTATACATATAGAATCTCTCTCTAGATATAATATATATAGAGAGAGATATAGAATATATTATTACTAAATCCAATTAAATAAATCTAACATGAAATTAGATAAACTAGTAATAGATAATACATTTTAATCTAACATATATCAAAAACTATAATAAAAAACTATCTAAAAAACTATCTAAATAAAATACTAATTAAATTTTAATACATTTAATCTAATATATCAAAAACTACCTAAGAAATAACTAAAAAACTAACAATAATAAACTACTAATTAAAATTTAATACATTTTAATCTAACATACAGCCGAGACTTTGTAAAAAAATCTAAAAAGCATGGCTGATCGAGAACAAGCAGAGTACTCGACGGAGGAGGAACGGTGGGCGCGCGGGAAGCGTCGGCGACGGAGGGTGTGGTCGGGTGCGGCGGCGGAGACGAGATGCGGCGTTGCGGGCCGGGAGAATGGCGTGGCCGGGCGGGGGTAGACAACGACGGCGCGGCACAGACGAGCTCGACGATGGCGGATGGCGCGACCGGGCGGGGCTGAGCGACGGAGGCGAGATCGAAGATGAACAGAATAGACGTTCGATATATATAGGCCTGGACCCTTTAGTCCCGGCTGGTAACACCAGCCGGGACTAAAGGACATTTAGTCCCGGCTGGTAAGACCAACCGGGACTAAAGGGTTGGACCTTTAGTCCCGGTTGGTCTTACCAGCCGGGACTAAAGGTATTTTTGGGCGGGCACCGAAATTACCGCCAACCCTTTAGTCCCGGTTCTTGGTCTGGGCCGGGACTGAAGGCCTAATATTTTTGGCAACCCGCCAGCGTAATTGGAAAGGCCTGGGATTTTGATTTTGTTTAATACTAGGTTAATCAATTAATTCCATAGCAACTTCAATACTTTGCAATATTTATTTTAAAAAATACTATTGATTAACTAATTATTTATTATAAATAGGAAAATTTTGTAACCTAAAGTTTTTAATTTCTTTTATGAATATAGAATATAAATATTACTAATACTAAGTATTTTGTTAATGCAAAAATATATTTGTAACATAAAATTAATAAAACTAATATTATTCGATAGGAAATTTATTATCACATTATTGTAACATCAATGTTTCAATTTTGTCTCGGTTTTTGACCAAAATTGACAGGAAATTTTTGTTGAACCTATAAAAATAAAGAAAATGTAGTATTTTTTGTTTTACAGCTTTCTCAAATGAAAAATGGCCTATATAAGGATTGTATATATTGATGTAATTAACAAACTTGGTATTCAAAACTTTTCAATTTGAGACAATCTAGGGTCTCGAAAACTAGTTTGTAGGCGTTGAAATTTAAAAATCATAAATTTGAACCATCCAAACTTTCTCAAATGGAAAGTTGACCAAAACAACAATTGTAGATCTTTTTGAATTTAACAAACTTGGTATTCAAAACTTTTCAATTTGAAGTCATTTAGAGTTCATAATACTAGAGTCAAAGTGTTGTTTTTTCATTTGATCAAATTTGACTTGGTCAAACTTGCTCAAATGAGACACTAAATGACCTCAGATGAAAAAACTTTGAATACCAAGTTTGATCATCTCAGCAAGATCTACAATTGTTACATAGCTCATTTTCCCATTTGAGAGATTTTTATCAAACACTAGTCACAACTTCTTGAATCTCATATAGACTTTCTAAAACTATGTCACACACTTGTGAAATTTGAACTACATTTTGTTCAAGCTTTCTCAAATGAAAAAATGGCCTATATAAGGATTGTAGATATTGATGAGCTTAACAAACTTGGTATTCAAAACTTTTCAATTTGAGACAATCTAGGGTCCTGAAAACTAGTTTGTAGGCGTTGAAATTTAAAAATCACAAATTTGAACCATCCAAACTTTCTCAAATGGAAAGTTGATTAAAACAACAATTGTAGATCTTTTTGAGTTTAATAAACTTGGTATTCAAAACTTTTCAATTTGAAGTCATTTAGAGTTCATAATACTAGAGTCAAAGTGTTATTTTTTCATTTGACCAAATTTGACTTGGTCAAACTTGCTCAAATGAGACACTAAATGACCTCAGATGAAAAAACTCTGAATACCAAGTTTGATCATCTCAGCAAGATCTACAATTGTTACATAGCTCATTTTCCCATTTGAGAGATTTTTATCAAACACTAGTCACAACTTCTTGAATCTCATATAGACTTTCTAAAACTATGTCACACACTTGTGAAATTTGAACTACATTTTATTCAAGCTTTCTCAAATGAAAAAATGGCCTATATAAGGATTTTAGATATTGATGAGCTTAACAAACTTGGTATTCAAAACTTTTCAATTTGAGACAATCTAGGGTCCCGAAAACTAGTTTGTAGGCGTTGAAATTTAAAAATCACAAATTTGAACCGTCCAAAGTTTCTCAAATGGAAAGTTGACCAAAACAACAATTGTAGATCTTTTTGAGTTTAACAAACTTGGTCAAACTTGGTCAAATGAGACACTAAATGACCTCAGATGAAAAAACAATTGTGAAGTCATAACATACTACATAATATCCGTCTCTAAAACATAATATATTAAACATGCATCGTTGTTTCATGCGGGCACAACAGTGAATTTCTTCTTGACGTATGACCCTTGGTTATGATCTTGTCATAACCATGGAGTGTCTTCATCATTTAACATGATGCTTGGATCTTTCTTCACTATGAAGGGTGGAATTCGGACATTTCTTTCGTAATCTTCTGACATGTCTGACTTGTCTTCAATTCCCACTATATTTATTTTCCCAGAAAGAACTATGTGGCGCTTTAGCTCATTGATCATTGAGTTGATGTCTTCGTTTTTTCCTCTCTTTGATTTTGTAGACATGTCTTTCACATAGAACACCTGACTCACATCGGCAGCAAGGACGAATGGTTCGTCTTTGTACCCAATATTGTTGAGGTCCACTGTTGTCATTCCATACTCTTTGTCGACTGTTATCCCTCCTTCGGTCAGCTTCACCCATTGGCACCAGAACAAAGGGACTTTAAAATTAGGTGCGTAGTCTAGTTCCCATATATCTTCTATGCGGCCATAATATGTTTGTATATTTCCATTTGGATCTATGCCATCTATGCGAACACCACTATTTTGATTGGTGCTCCTTTTATCTTGGGCAACTGTGTAAAATGTATTCCCATTTATCTCGTACCCTTGGTACATGAGGATATGCCATGATGGTTGCCTAGCCAATAAATACAGTTGCTCATCAATATTGTCATCGCCTTGACATTCTTTTCGCAACCAACCACCGAAACTTTCCATGTGCTGACGCCTAATCCAAGCTTCAGTCTTCCCTAGAAACTTGGATCGTAAGAACTCCTTATGTATCTCGATGTACGGATGCACCAATGATGAGTTCTGAAGAACTGTGTAGTGTGCTTTATTGAAATAATCGTCTTCCATGCCAATATATGTTTTCTTCCCTAAATTTCCTTTACCACTGAGTCTCCCCTCGTGTCGTGATTCGGGAACGCCAATCGGGGCAAGGTCAGGAATAAAGTCAACACAGAACTCAATGACCTCCTCTATTCCATAGCCCTGGGCGATGCTTCCTTTAGGCTTAGAACGGACTTTCACATATTTCTTCAAGACTCCCATAAACCTCTCGAAGGGGAACATGTTATGTAAGAACACAGGTCCAAGAATACTAATCTCCTTCACCAAATGAACTAGGAGGTGTGTCATGATATTAAAGAAGGATGGAGGGAACACCAACTCAAAACTGACAAGACATTGAACCACATCATTCTATAGAGTAGCTAGTTCCACTGGATTGATTGCCTTCTAAGAAATTGCATTGAGGAATGCACATAGCTTCACGGTGGCTAGACGTACATGTGGAGGTAGAATTCCTCTTAAAGCAACTAGAAGCAATTGCGTCATAAGCACGTGGCAGTCGTGGGACTTTAAGTTTAGGAATTTCTTATCTGGCACATTTATTATACCCTTTATATTGGAGGAGAATCCCGATGGGACCTTGATGCTGCTTAGACATTCGAACATGCTGTCCCTCTCTTCTTTGCTAAGCGTGTAGCTAGCAGGACTTAAGTAATAACGTCCATCATCTGTCTTCTCTGGATGAAGGTTGTCTCGTTCTTTCATGCCCTGCAAGTCCTGACGTGCTTCAAGTGAATCCTTTGGCTTCCCGTACACACCCATGAATCCTAATAGGTTCACACAAAGATTCTTTGTCAGGTGCATCACGTCGATTGCGTTGTGGATCTCTAGGACTTGCCAATAGGGTAGCTCCCAAAAGATGGACTTCTTCTTCCACATGGGTGCGTGCCCCTTAGCATCTTTGGGAACAGATTCCCTGCCTTGTCCCTTTCCAAATACTACTTTCACATCCTTGACCATTGCGAGTACATCTTCCCCGGTTCGGTTATGAGGCTTCTTCTGGTGGTCTGGCTTACCTTTAAAATGCTTACCTTTCTTTCTTACTTGGTGATTCAAAGGAAGGAATCGACGATGGCCAAGGTACACGACCTTTCGACATCTTTTCAAATATATACTGTCAAGGTCATCAAAATAATGTGTGCATGCATTATATCCTTTGTTTGTCTGACCTGAAAGATTACTTAAAGCAGGCCAATCATTGATTGTTACGAACAACATTGCTCGTAGGTCAAAGTGTTCTTGTTTGTACTCATCCCAGACACGTACACCTGGTTTGTTCCATAAAACTAGAAGTTCTTCAACTAATGGCTTCAGATAGACATCAATGTCGTTGCCAGGTTGCCTCGGACCTTGGATGAGGTTCGGCATCATAATGAACTTCCGCTTCATGCATAACCATGGAGGAAGGTTGTAGATACATAGAGTAACTAGCCAAGTGCTATGACTAGTGCTCTGCTCCCCAAAAGGATTCATACCATCTGTACTTAAGGCGAACCTTAAGTTTCTAGCCTCATTTGGAAACTCTGGAAATTCCCTGTCTATCGCTCTCCACTGGGACCCATCAGCTGGGTGTCTCAGCATATTGTCTACCTTACGGTCTTCTTTATGCCACCGCAACAACTTTGCATGGTCTTTATTTCTGAACAAACGTTTTAAGCGTGGTATTATAGGAGCATACCACATAACCTTGGCAGGGATTTTCTTTCTAGGACGTTGTTCACCCTCGACGTCACCAGGATCATCGCACTTGATCTTATACCACGATGCTTTACATACCGGGCATTCATCCAAATTCTCGTATTCATTGCCATGGTAGAGGATGCAGTCATTAGGACATGCATGTATCTTCTGGATTTTTAATCCCAATGGGTAGACAACCTTTTTTGCTTCGTACGTAGTGGTGGGCAATTCATTTGGCTTCGGAAGCATCTTCTTTATGAGGTTCAATAAATTCCCAAATGCCTTGTCGGATATACCATTCTTTGCCTTCCACTGTAGCAATTCCAGTGTTGTACCTAGCTTTTTTTGCCCCTCTTCGGCCGTCGGGTATAGCAACTTCCTATGATCCTCAAGCATGCGCTCGAACTTAACTTTCTCTTTTTCACTTTCCAATTCTTGTTGTGCATCACGAATGGCATCGCCAAGAGCATCACCGAGATCATCTTCTACCGCTACCTCTTCTTCATCTCCCCCCATTGTAGTATCATCAAAGGCACTATACTGAGCAATAATGTCATCAATGTCTAAATCTTCTCCTTCACCTTCTTCCATCATTACCCCGCTTTCTCCATGCTTAGTCCAACATATATAGTTTGACATGAAACCTGACTTAAGCAAATGTGAATGAAGACTCATTGAGCTTGAATATTCCTTTAAATTCTTACATAGGGCACATGGACAGCACATGAAACCATCCCACTTATTTGCCTCGGCCACACCTAAGAAATAGTGCAAGCCCTCAATAAAGTCTTGGGAGCGGCGATCGGCATTGTACATCCAATGGCGTGACATAATCTGTATTACACGACAAATTATGAAAACCTTAAACATAATTAAGTATTTTATTACACAACATAAATGACACACACACGGTTGATTAATTAACTAAGCCTGGCTACAACGTAAGCAATCCCAACTATCACTAAACAAACTAAAACTATAATGCACTTCAGTAACATAATTATTTCGTGATCGTACGCAACTAAAACAGATAAATCATTCTTCTGTTGAATAGCAATAAGCTTCTCCTGCTGGCTCACTGACTCATCAGCAGCAGCCGCTACCTCAAGCGCACCCAAATTCTGCACGTATGTAGCATAATCTTCCTCCCAGTACCAACCATCGCATCCATTGCCCTCCTACTGAAATTAAAGCCAAAAAATATTTAATCAAAAATATTCAAGAAAAGCAGGTCAATTAGCCATAAATAAAAATGCGTAAGAAACTCACATCGCGATCTGGGCACTTGTAGAAAACACGACCCTTGTTGGGTCCCTGTCTCTTGACTCGGTACTCCATCACAATCTTCTGCTTACACTTGCCGCAGATAATGAGAGGGAGTTCTAGCCTCAGTCGTTTCGCAACCGAACGAGAGGCCGAGGATCCGGTACCAGTTGTCATCTACTTTCTATACTTATTTTTGCAAACTAGTGTAAATTTCATATTTTCTAAAATGATATATTTAACCTAAACTAGTACGGATTTCACATGTTTCAATAAATAACCATCCGTACTAGTTGACCTTGCTTACGTGATCATCTCGGCCATCATTTCTCCACCGGACGGCACCGTACTTGGCCAAGAAAGAGCTCCGATTCTACGAGAAAGGGAACACGGTCTTTCACGACCGTTGTCGCTCTCCCCTCGTAGAATCAAAGTTCCTCCTTGACGTCCGTTACCGCTCGGCAGAGAACATGTTGGCCGAGCTGAACACGGTCCACAAGTTCAACTAGTACGGATTTTCTATAATTTTCTAACTATTTACTAAGTTTTTCATTTCATGGAAAATTTAATTCTAAAAAAAGGCATGATTTCTAAGTAGTTCATTTCATGGAAAAAATAATTCTAAGTGACCTGCTCGATATCGGCG
Organism: Miscanthus floridulus; assembly: GCF_019320115.1. NCBI lineage: Eukaryota > Viridiplantae > Streptophyta > Magnoliopsida > Poales > Poaceae > Miscanthus > Miscanthus floridulus. The sequence goes on along the minus strand of NC_089594.1, from coordinate 83,375,136 downwards.
AGCTCACGGACATTTAGGTTGCCGAGGATAGTAACATTTGTAGATGACATTTGTATGTCTGAAGTGATCAAATATCCATCAAATTATAGCTCAAAAACATGTTTCAATAAATAACCATCCATACTAGTTGACCTTGCTTACGTGATCATCTCGCGAGCATTTCTCCACCGGACGGCACCGTACTTGTCCAAGGAAGAGCTCCGATTCTACGAGAAAGGGAACACGGTCTTCCACGACCGTTGCCGCTCTCCCTCGTAGAATCAAAGCTCCTCCTTGACGTCCGTTACCGCTCGGCAGAGAACATGCTTGTCGAGATGAACACGGTCCGCAAGTTCAACTAGTACGGATTTTCTACAATTTTCTAACAATTTTCTAAGTTTTTCATTTCATGGAAAAATTAATTCTAAGATCACGTAAGCCACCGGGGACGAGGATGGCGCGTGCTCCAGCGAGGACGAGCGAGGCGTGATTTTGATGAACTAATTTAACTTTTGTTTATCCAAACATATATGGATTTTGAGCTAAAAATGACATATAAAATCATAATAAAGTCCAACATATAAAGTTGCACATGCATCTACATCGCAAAATGAGATAAGCTACTGACAAAACATAAGAGGATTAAGTTTCTTACCTCCAAAATCGAAGAGCAACACCAATGGAGGGGGAGAGAGCAAGAACAACAGCAAGCTGAAGAACAGAGACAGTGAGTTTGAATGCAATGGCTCGGGCTAGGGGAGGAAGAAATGAGCTGAATTATAGGCCGGGATAATTAGTCCCGGTTAGGAGTCCAAACCGGGACTAAAGATTAATCTTTATTCCCGAGGCATCACCCAAACCGGGACTAAAAGCTTTAGTCCCGGTTGGTATTACCAACTTAGTCCCGGTTGGTAATACCAGCCGGGACTAAAGATCTCTGCCCCGCGGAGGACCGTTGGGCAAGGACCTTTAGTCCCGGTTGGTATTATCAACCGAGACTAAAGGGTCCTTTAATCCCGGGAGCAAAAAATGTCAAGGCTAATACCAAATTGGGACATCGTTCTAAAGTCTGTTCTCTAGTAGTGCTAGATGCTACTGATGACTTTCCTGCCTGCTGCACCTTTGGTCGTCTCTGTCTCATGCGAATGGGTGGCACTGAGAAAATAGAGTTCTCGTGATATTCTAGTGATTCACTGCTTCTAGGAAGTTCAGATCAAGTAGGTCTGCAGTGTAAGGCAAATTGGGGTGGACAATGTGTGTGAAACAGGAGAGAGCAGTTTGGATAAGCTACCACTAGTAGCAGGAATCATAGTATAGCAGGTATTTGTTGAACCAGCCCTCTCAATACTATCTTCTAGCCCTCTCAATACTACTTATTTTGTTAGACTAACGCTTCTTAATTAATCTAGTTCCTTTGATAGATTCATGCAATTCAATATTTCAGCCTCGAGTATAGCTAATAAAGGCTTAAAATAAGATATTAAATTTCTTACTAAAATTCTTAATATGCATCTCAGCATCTGTAATATATTAACTTATATTTGGAATCAGGTACAATATCTTAATTAGGTACAAAATCGTATACATGCCTAATAGGCTAATAGCCTGTAGTGTAATCCCCAACGCATTTCTCAGTAGCAGCCAAGCAGGCCAGGTTCAAATCCTACGGGGGACGAATTTCTAGGCTGGGTTAAAAAAGACAAAAAATAGGTAGGAGCTGCCCTGCATTAGGAGCTATATGTTACATGAATCACTGTGGACATATTCTTTAAAAGATAATAAAAAAAATAAATCATATCTATGTGGTCACGATTTTTCAAATACAAGAAAAAGAGAATGGTAAAAAATATAAGTTAGAAGTCGTACGTGTGTGCATTCTAAAGGATTCAAACCTATGGTGTAGGCCTCAAGCAACCCATCATAACTATTCCACTCTCCATGTTGGTGATGGTAATAGTGGAACCATACCTTACATATTGGAAAGAAAATTGTTTGGGATGGTCCTCATCAAACATGGTGCGGATGTGCAACTGACGTGTGGACCATGGACAACTGATTTACCATGCGTGCGATTAAAATGATACGGTGGCCCTATCAGCCAAATAGTCCACGCCACGTTCTGGTAGGGATGGTCCTCACCTAGTTTTTTTCCTACGTATTTTGGCAGGAAGATTTCTATGGTGGGTCATTCCATAGTACCAACCACCCATTCTAGGGAGGTCCATATTATATATGTGGTTCCCTCCAAAAAAAATACCTAATTCTAGGGACTGTTGGTAACACAGAACCGTGGAAATAAATTCTCATGGCCGGTCCATTAGCCGAGGCCCATCCATTGCATTTACGTAGTACAGTGGAATCTGAAAATCACATCATTTATAGTTGGAGGCGCTTCCTTTTGATGGCATGGTCTGGTGTCCTCGATTGGATAATCCATGGGCAGTGGAAAATGTTTACCATCTGCAAAAATCATGGCGCCTCTAAAATTGTTTCGTAGATGTGGTTGCACCCATGAGTTACTTTGCACCAAGAGAGGAAGATGATTCTTTTACCAAGTATATTTGTCTGAATTCTTTAACTTAAAAAGAATGACACGTCACATGGTGTACATCACACCAAAGTTGCATCATGGGAGAGACTCATGAAAGTTGTAGTACCCATAGACAAAGATGAAGTTCATCAAGGGGGTTGTTGGGCATGCACATCGTGATGGACTGCTTCCTAGGACTCTGATATGAATAGCTCTTTGAGCGAGCTGATACTATAGTATGCCTGGATCGAGGATGATGCCACAGGCCCAACAACTTGGGGTCAAAGCCGCTAGACACGTCCTCAACCCGTCCATCAATGATATGAGGCAGCACGGCGACTGTGGCGAACGTAGGATTTTTTTTCCTACTCCATCCATGACTTCAATTTGGAATAGAGGGAGTAGAATTTATTTCTCTACAACTAATATTTTCAAGGATGAGGTCTTTGAAATGAAATCAATTTACCCAGTATGAGTCGACAACCAGTCCAACCTAGAGCCCCCCCCTGCCTGACGGCGGCCACCCGCCAGCGGCCTCCTTCGCTACCAATTTCCTTCTACGGCGCCTTCGCTGGACCTCGTAGACTTCGGTGTCCCTTTACGGTCTGCTTCGGCTGTCTATGCCTCAAGGTGGCCTAAAAACCCTGGCCATGGATGGTGCTAGGCCATGTGTCGCGCCATTCTTCCTCGTCCTTAGCTGCTGCTCTACACCTAAGTAAGCTTCTCCTCACCTCCTTTCTCTTGCCATGGTGCTCCCTGGGCTGTCCTTCTGGCAAGGTTTGCGAGTCCAGGATGAGATTAGGGCGACTCTGGGGGTCCCGGTGTCTTCTTCCCATTCGGACTCCTCCTTCTTGGTCACCACCTTTGGCCGCTGCAAGTTTCAGGCTCACGGAGGTTCTCGGGGCGTCCTGATTCTGCAGGCCACCATTGGTGGTTCTACGCTTGTTTCAGGTTTCCACACTTAGTGATCGTGTTTTCAAGTTCTCGGTGGCTGCTAAGGAAACCGGATTGTTCATCCGTCGCCTTTTTGCCTTTTAATGCGACCTTTACAGTATCCAGTTATCAGATATCAGAGTCAATGTATCATATAACATCATAGAACATCTTGAATGATCATCAACAAGTATCTAGTTATTCTGTGAGTTTTCCGGGGGCCGCTCATAACCGTGAGCACGGCTGTTATAACCGTTGTTACCCGCTACAGAGGTGGTGCACATTCACCGCGAGTCGTGATTCCCATATTGCCCGGGTTAACTACTCCCATGTCACTGCCAAGGTGAGTGGGCAGGGTACACTATGAAGCCATTTTATAGGTTTTCTCTAACAAGTTAGGGCCGCTAGGTTTCCTTGGCAGGCAGATGTAGGAACCCCCCTTTCCTATGGCACATATCCATCGCGGCTATACTCATAGGAACAGAGGCAGCCCTATACCCAACGTGGCAAGCTCATTTGCGCCAAAAAGGTAACCTCTAACTAGCTAGAAAAGGTCCTATTACTGAGCTAAAGTCAGAGCCATATGACTCTCCTGGTTGCACTGTCAGTCCAGCTTTTGCCGACAGATAAGTCCTTATGGAGGGCTAGGAGCAACATGAACAAAGTCATTTGCACCTTCGCCCTATGGAACAGTTGTTAAAATCATGTTAAACTCTTAGTTCCATAGAATCATTCATCATCATGTATATCAAGTTCAGTTAGAGCACTAGCAATCTACCCATATGCATTTAACCCATAGGAGACAAGGAACATGATAATCAATCACTAGGATGTCCTTACGGGTATCAAAATTAGATACATGCAAATGAGTAATTGATTAAAGTGAAATAGGACATCAATGTAGGCCCATGCTATACTTGCCTTGATTCACAAACTCTTGCTGGTCCTGCTGGTCGTCGAATAATTCTTGATCCCCAACGTTCTCTTCACCATCTGAACGCGACCAACACGGCAACATACAATATTCCAAAAGCATTCATGCAAAGCAAACATTCCTATCATTAGAACAGTACACCAATAGTATGGAAAATAAGATAAAATGTTTGTGAAAATAATCTACGTCTCGCTACGATCACGTCAACGCGTAGTTCACGAAAAAGAGCTAAAATGCCAAAGTTATGATTTAAACAGTTTTTCCTATAGCAATATATTTAATTAAATCTAACCATAAAATGAAAAAGTTCCAAACTTGACTAACAGTGGTTCAACATGTAGGTTATGGAATTACGAAGCTAACGCGATTTGAATGGATCAATTCGGAGCTAAACGACAATTTTATACGCAAAACAGTTCAAATGGCATTTCTGTAATTACTAAAAACGTATTTTAGACTTAAGCAGTG